>NC_063181.1:10000-610000 GCF_023159225.1 Perognathus longimembris pacificus
GAACCCTAACCTAAACCTCAACTCCAACCCCAACCCAACCACCCCAATGGGTTGGGGTTTTGGGTTACAGTTGGACTTGGGGGTTAGTGTTCAGGTT
Source organism: Perognathus longimembris pacificus (assembly GCF_023159225.1). Classification (NCBI taxonomy): domain Eukaryota; kingdom Metazoa; phylum Chordata; class Mammalia; order Rodentia; family Heteromyidae; genus Perognathus; species Perognathus longimembris. Next base: position 10,098 of record NC_063181.1, read on the forward strand.
CAAGTTGGGGTTAGGGGTTTAGGGATGGGGTATAGGGTTATGGCTTAGGGTTGAGTTTGAGGTTAGGGTCACATCAGGATGTGCCATTATGTGCTGGTGTGATAGGATGATGTGAACTGTTTTTCTGCAGCATACCTAAAAACTTAATTGTAAGTTGCACCCTGAGTCTTAACACCCAACCTAACCCTAACCTTAACATCGACAATCCTATGCTTAAGCCGTAATTGCACTCATACCAACACTGAAAACAATCGCCTTGAAACCTGAGAACACCTACCTCTAACCACAGATACCTAACAACCCAATTCCTTACACTAAGGCCCAGCCCAACCCCATACGTGACTTACCATCATTCTGCATTCTTGGAGGTAAGTGGCCTTCTTTCGTCAAACATGCTTAAGGGGTGTCCAAGGTTACAAAGAAATACACAGCACTCAATCCCCAACCCACACCCTCACATGTGTAGGCATAGCACGTGCAAGAACACAGTGAAAGCACAGCTGACCATTTATTCCAGTCTCCATTTTCACCCAAAGTTAGGCACACCAAGAACACACAATCATGAAAGACAAGGGAAGGACTCAGATCAAACATCCACACAAAAGCTGAAAGCCATCGGAGGGGCCTCACAAACATTATAAACAAGTTTGGAATTAGGAATGGTTAACATGTACGTCAAATGTAAAATGTATGGAGAAAAGAGAGAACAAAAGGAGCAGAAGGGAGGAAGTGGAGGAGGTGGGGGTGGAGGGGGCAGGGCGGAATAATGGGAGGCAGGGGCAGATAAGAGAAGAGACAAAGTTTTCAAATCAAAATGGGAAGGAAATCCCATTATATTTCATTCTACAGGTAAGTCTCTGGGTACTAAAACAAAACTAAAAAAGCTCCTTTTCAGGACCTGAGCTAGGTAGGGTGGCAAATTCAGGTAAACCCCACAGTTGCTAGGCTTGAGGCAGGAAGATTGAGAGTTCACAACCGGCCTGGTCTAATGTAGAAATACAATGTCTGCAGGAAAAAGAAAAAAAGATAGAAACGAGAAGGACGGGTAGGGAGGATGAGGAGGAGGGGAGGCACAAGAGGGGGAGGAGAGGGGTAGAGGAAAGGAGGGGAGTGGGACAAAGGGGAAGGGGGAGTAAGCTGAGGCAGTTTTCAAGTGAAAAGGGAAATGATATATGTTGTGATGTGACGTGACGTGATTTGAAGATGTGATGTGAAGATGTGACTTGTAATGTGCCATGATATCATGATGATATGATGGAATCCTGTGAGATGGTGACATGATGTGATGATGTGATGTGAAGTGACCTGGCGATATTAAGTAATAGTATGATATGATGTGATGTGATGATGGAACAACTGTATGTGAAGTGGTGATGTAAGGTGATGCAATGATGTGATGTGATAATGTGATGGGAAGATGTAACCTAATTTTCTGAGGCATAAATAAAAATTGTAACTCACACCATTACCTTTAACACCTTAACCATAGCCTTAATATCGACAACCCCATATCTGAGACATAATCGCAATCATACCAACACTGAAAAAAGGAGCCCTAAGACCAGAAACCCTGACCTCTAACCACAAATACCTAACAACCCAATTTGTTAAACGTAAGCACAACCGAAACCATTCCGTGACTTATCAGACAATGTTCTGCATCCTTGGTGGTTGGTGGCCTTTTTTTGTCAAGCATGCTTAAGGGGTTTCCAAATTTACAAAGATAGACAGCACTCGATCCCCCACCAATACCATTACATGTGTGGGCATAGCAGGTACATGAACACACTGAAACCACAGCTGACCATTTATTCAAGTCTCCATTATCACCCAAAGTTAGGTGAAGCGAGAGCACACCATCAAGCATGGTATGTCAAGCTCTCTGATCAAGCAACCCCACACAGCTGAAGGCCACACAGGCTTGGAATCATGAATACTAACAAGTACTTCAAACACATATCTGGAGAAAACAGAGAAGAGAAGAGAGGCAGATGGAAGGGGAGAGGAGAGCACAAAATGACAGGAGACGAGGAGAAGACAGAAGACACTTTTCAAATGAAAAGGGGGATGAAATCCCACACTATTTTATTCTAAAGTCTGTTCCTACTAAAACAGAACTAAATAAGTACATTTGCAAAATTTTAGATCATAAATTATACTTTATAAAAATGAACCAGATAGGGTGGCACATTCAGGTAAGAATGAAGTGATGTGATGTGAGGATGTGGAGTATTCTGAGGATGTAATAGTGTTACGTGATGTGGTGATGTGATGTCATAGTGTAAAGTGCTGTGCTGATGTAATGTGATCTATCTTTCTGCAGCATAACTAAACACTTGTCATTCACACCATGAGTATCGGTAACACCCAACCTTGACATCAACGACCCTACGCCTGAACGCTAATCAAAATCCTAACAACCCTAAACACAGTAGCCCTAAGAACTCTAACCCTTACCTCTAACCTCACACACCTAACACAATTCCTTAAAGCCCAACCATAACTGACTCCATGACTTACCAGACAGTGCTCCGCATGCTTGGAGGTACATAGCCTTATTTTGTCAAACATGCTTAACATGTGTCCAAGTTTACACAGAGATACACAGCACTCAATCCCTCACCCATACCCTCACGTGTTTGCAGAGCAGGTGCATAAACACAGTGAAAGCACAACTGACCATTTGCTCAAATCTCCATGGTCACCCATAATTAGGCACAGCCAGAGCACACCATCACGCATGGTAAGGCAAGGACTCTGATCAAACAACCCCACAACTGCTGAAGGTCATCGGAGTGGCCTGACACACATTCTGAACCACACGGGTTCGTAATCATGAATACTAACATGTGCCTCAAACATAAAATAACTTAAGAAAACAAGAGAAGAGAAGGAAGGGAGGGGAGGAAGCAGAGGATGCAGGGGCGGAGGGGGCAGGTTAGAGGCAGAAAGGAGAAAATAAAGTTTTCAAATGAAAACGGGAATGAAATCCCATTCTATTTTGTTCTACAGGTCTCTTGCTACTAAAACAGAACTAAATAAGTGCCTTTTCAGTAACTTGTACATCATAAATTAAGCAAGGAAGGGTGGCAAATTCAGTTAAGCTCCACAGTTACCAGGCTGAGGCAAGAAGACTGAAAGTTCAAAACCGGCCTGGTATAGTGTATAAATACAATGTCTGGAGGAAAGATAAAAGAGAAAGATGGGAGGGTGAGAGGAGGAATAAGAGGAGAAGGATGAAAAGAGGAGAAGGGGGAGTAGGAGGGAGAGAAGAAAAGGCAGTCTTCAACTGACAAGGGGAATGATGTGATGTGACAACATATGATGGTGTGATGTGACTATGTGCCGTGATATGTTCTTGTGATGTGATTTGAGGATGTCATGTGATACTGTGATGTGAAGATGTTAATTGATATGTGATAGAGTCCTGTAAATTGGTGACGTGATGTGATTTGACGTGACGTGATCTGCTGATATGAAGTGGTGTGACTTGTGATGGTGTGACCTGAAATTATAATGTGATGAGATGATATGGTATGATATAGTCTATTGTGAGGATGTGACGTGATGTGATGTGAGGTGATGTGACGTGATGTGACGTGATGTGATGTGACATGATGTGATGTGTTTCTCTGCAACATAACTACAAATTGTAATGCACACCCTGAGTCTACTTAACAACACACAACCTTAACCCTATCCTTAACATCTACAACCCTACACCTAAACCATAATCTCCAATCATACCAACCCTGAAAACAGTAGCACTAAGACCTGAAACCCCTACCTCCAACCCTAGACACCTAACAACACAATTGCTTAAATTAAAGCCAAACCCCAACCCACTCTGTGACATACCAAACAGTGTTCTGCATCCTTGGAGGTACCTAGCCTTATTTTCGCAAACATGCTTAAGGGATTTCCAAGTTTACACAGAGATACACAGCACTCAAACCCCCACCGATACACTCACGTGTGTGCAGAGCAGGTGCATGAACACAGTGAAAGCACAGCTGACCATTTTTTCATGTCTCCATTGTCACCCATAGTTAAGCGCAGCAGTAGCACACCTCAAGGCATGGTACGTCAAGGACTCTGATCAACAACCCACACAACTCCACAATTGCTGATGGCCATCAGATTGGCCTGACACACATTATGAACCACACGGACTAGGAATCATGAATGCAAACATATACCACAAGCATAAAACGTCTGGAAAAAAGAAAGAAGAGAAGGAGCGGAGAGGATGGAAGGAGGAAGAGGATGAGGAGTGAGAGGCGGGGAGGAGAAAATACCTTTTCCAAATGAAAAGAGGAATGAAATCACATTCTATTTTATTCTATAGGTAAATCTCTTACTACTGAAACAGAACTAAAAAAGTGCCTTTTCAAGAACTTTTGAATCACAAATTGAGCAAGGTAGCGTGGCAAATTCAGGTAAGCTCCACAGTTGGTAGGCAGAGGCAGGAAGATTGAGAGTACAGAACCCACCTGGGTATAATGTAGAAATACAATGTCTAGAGGACAAAGAAAAGATAGAAAAGAGAAAGATGAGACAATAGGAGGAAGAGGAGGAATGGAGAAGAAAGAGGAGAGTGGAGGAGGGCGAGGAGGGGGAGGAAGAAGGAGAGGAGATGGGGAGAAGGGAGGGGAATGGGAGAGCAGGAGAGGGGAGGAAGGAGCAGAGAGGACAGAGGCAGCTTTCAATTGACAAGGGGAAAGATGTGATGTACTGTGATTGATGGTATGATGTGACCTGTGGGATGGTGTGATATTATGTGACAAGATATGATGGTGTGATGTGACGATGTGACGTGATATATTGAGACGTGATGTGATGTGACATGATTTGAGGATGTGACATATTGTGATATGAAAAATTATGAGAAATGATGTGTTGAAGTGATGGATATAAAATGATGTGATGATTTGCCATGATATAAGGATGTAATCTAATATTCTGCAGCATGAATAAAAATGGTAATTCACACCCTGAGTATCCTAAACAACACCCAACCTTAACCCTAACCTTAATATCGACAATCCTACACCTGAACCCTAATCTCAATCATACTAAACCTGAAAACAGTAGTCCTAAGAACACCCCAGACACCTAACAACCCAATTCCTTAAACTAAACCCAAACCACTCCATTGCTTTTTAGTCTTCTGGATCCTGGAGGGAGGTGGCCTTGTTTTGTCAAACATGCTTAAGGGGTGTCGAAGTTTACACACAGACACACAGCACTCGATCCCCCACCCATAACCTCAGATGTGTGTGCAGAGCAGGTGCATGAACACAGTGAAAACAAAGATGACCGTTTATTCAAGTCTCCATTATCACACAAAGTTAGGCATAACAGGAGCACACAATCAAGCGTGGTAGAGCAAGGACTCTGATCAAACAACCTCACAACAGCTGAAGGACATCAGAGTGGCTTGACACACACTCTAAACCATGAATGGTAACATATAACTCAAACATAAAATGTCTGCAGAAAACAAGACAAGAGAAGGAGGGGAGGGGAGGAGAGGAAGTGGAGGAGGTGGGGGTGAAGGGGGCGGGGGCAGATGAGGGGGTAACGGCGACAGAGAGGAGAGGTGAGAATAAAGTTTTCAAATGAAATCCCATTCTATTTCAATCTTCCGGTTAAGGCTTGGTACTAAAACAGGACTAAAGAAGCGCCTTTTCAGTACCTTTTAGATAATAAAATTGAGCCAGGCAAGGTGGCAAATTCAGGTAAGCCCCAGAGTTGGTAGGCTGAGACAGGAAGATTGAGGGGCCTGGTCTAATGTAGAAATACAATGTCTAGAGGAAAGAGAAAAGACAGAAAGGAGAAGGATGGGAAGGGAGGGGGAGAAGGAGGAGAAACGGAGGAGGGGGAGGAGGGGGTAGAGGAAGGGAGGGGAATGGGAGAGCAGGGGAGGTAGGGAAGGAGCTGATAGGAGAGAGGCAGTTTTCAACTGAAAAAGGAAAAGTGATGTTTTATGATGACACGTGATGTAAGGGCGTGTTGTGAAGATGTGACTTGTTATGACGTGAGGTGATGTCATGATGATATGATGGAGTCCTGTGACTTGGTGACAAGACTTGATGATGTGACGTGATCTGGTTATGTGAAGTGATGGTGTGATGTGATAATGTGGTGTGATTATGTGGCATGTGTAATTATATGATGTGATAATGTGTTGTGAGGCGATACGTTGTGTGGTGATGTGATGATGTGATGTGAGGATTTAATCTAATTTTCTAAAGCATAGCCAAAAATTGTAATTCCACCGAGTATCCTTCATAACACCCAACCTAAACCCTATCCTTAACATCGACAACCCCATACCTGAACCCTAATCTCAATCATAACAACCCAGAAAACCCCAACCCACTCCATGACTTACTAGACAGTGTTCTGTATCCCTGGAGGTAGGTGGCCTTCTTCTCTCAAGCATGCTTAAGGAGTGTCCAAGTTTACACACAGAGATACAAAGCACTTGATTCCCCCACCCATACCCTAACATGTGTGGGCATAGCAGGTACATGAACAGAGTGAAAGCACAGCTGACCATTTTTTCATGTCTCCATTGTCACCCATAGTTAAGCGCAGCAGTAGCACACCATCAAACATGGTAAGTCAATCACTCTGATCAAGCAACCCCATAACAGCTGAAGGCCATCGAAGTGGCCTGACAAACATTGTGAAACATACAGATTTTGAATCATGAATACTAACAAGTACCTCAATCATAAAATGTCTGGGCAAAACAGAGAAGAGGGGCTGGGGATATGGCCTAGTGGCAAGAGCACTTGCCTCGTATACATGAGGCCATGGGTTCAATTCCCCAACACCACACAAACAGAAAATGGCCAGAAGTGGCGCTGTGGCTCAAGCGGCAGAGTGCTAGCCTTGAGCAAAAAGAAGCCAGGGACAGTGCTCAGACCCTGAGACCAAGCCCCAGGACTGGCCAAAAAACAGAAAAAAACCGGGGAGAGGAGAGGAGAGGAGAGGGTGAGGAGAGGATAGGATAAAAGGACAGAAGAAGAGATGGAGAAGAAGAGAGAATAAAGTTTTCAAATGAAAAGGGGAATTAAATCACATACTATTTTATTCTACAGGTCTCTTGCTCCTAAAACAGAACTAAAGAAGTGCCTTTTCAAGAACTAAATTTTAGGTCATAAAATTAAACCAGGTAGGGTAGCACATTCAGGTGAGGTTGGCGTGATGTGATGATGTGGCGTGATCTGAGGATGTGACGTGATAAGAGGATGTTATGCGGTCAGTTGATGGGATGATGGGATCTTTCTGGATCATAACCAAAAACTTAATTGTAATTCACACCTCAGTATCCTTAACACCAAACCTTAACCCTATCCTGAATATAGACAATCCTACACCTGAACACTAATCTCAATCATACCAACCCTGATAACAGTAGTCCTAAGAACTCCAACCGTTACCTCTAACCCCAGACACTAACAACCCAAGTACTTAAAGCCCAACCCACTCCATTTCTTAACAGTGTTCTGCATCCTTGGAGGTAGGTGGCCTTATTTTCTCAAACATGCTTAGGGGATTTCAAAGTTTACACACAGATACATAGCACTCGATCCCCCACCCATACCCTAACATGTGTATGCAGAGCAGGTGCATGAACACAGTGAAAGCACAGCTGACCATTTTTTCATGTCTCCATTGTCACCAAAGTTAGGCGCAGCAGGAGCAAACCATCAGGCATTGTATGTCAAGGACTCTGATCAACAACCCACACAACTCCACAACTGCTGATAGCCATCGGATTGGCCTGACACACATTATGAACCACACGGACTTGGAATCATGAATGCAAACATGAACCACAAGCATAAAATGTCTGGAGAAAAGAGAGAAGGAGCGGTGGGGAGGAAGAGGAAAAGGAGTTGGAGGCGGAGAGGAGAGAATACAGTTTCCAAAGGCAAATGGGAATGAAATCACATTCTATTTTATTCTATACGTAAGACTCTTGCTACTGAAGCAGAACTAAAAAAGTGCCTTTTCAAGAACTTTTAAATCATAAATTGAGCCAGGTAGGGTGGCAAATTCAGGTAAGCTCCACAGTTGGTAGGCAGAGGCAGGAAGATTGATAATTCAGACCCCGCATGGTCTAATGTAGAAATGCATCGTATGGAGGAAAAACAAAATAAAGAGAGAAGATAGAAAAGAAAAGGGAGAGAAGGAAGAGGAGGAATGGAAAAGGGGGAAGAGGGGAGGAGGGGGGAAGAGAGAGAGGAGACGAGGAGAGGAAGGGAGCAGAATGGGAGAGCAGGGGAGGGGAGGAGGGAGCAGAGATGAGAGGCAGTTTTCAAGTGACAAGGGGAATGATGTGATGTATTATGATGATGGAGGATATGATGTGACCTGAGGTGATGGTGTGATGTGAGGTGACAAGATATGATGGTGTATTATGAAGACGGGACGTATTGTATTGTGACGTGATGTGCTGTGACATGATTTGAGGATGTGATGTGATAGTGTGATGTTAAGATGTGACTTTATATGATTATGTTAAGTGATGTCATACGATGTGAGGGAGTCCTGTGGCTTGGTGATGTGATGTGATGATGTGACATGATGTGATGAAATGAAGTGATGGTGTGTCATGATGTGCTGTGACGTGAAATGATGATGTGATGAGATGATGTGATATATGATGTTATGTGAGGATGTGACCTGTTGTGATATGACAAGGTATGAGAAATGATGTGTTGTTGTGATGATTGCAGGTTATGAAATGATGTGATGATGTGACATGACGTATGTAATCTAATTTACTGCAACATGAATAAAAATTGGAACTCACGAGTATCCTTAACACCCAACCTTAACACTATCCTTAACATCGACAGCCCTACACCTGAACCCTAATCTCAATCATACCAATCCTGAAAAGAGTAACCGTAAGACCTGAAACCCCTACCTCTAACCACAGACACCTAACAACCCAATTCCTTACAAAAGAGCCCAACCCCAACCCACTCCGTGACTTAACAGTGTTCTACATTCTTGGAGGTAGGTGGCCTTCTTTTGTCAAGCATGCTTAAGGTGTGCCCAAATTTACAGAGATACACAGCACTCGATCCCCCACCCATACTCTCACGTTTGTAGGCATAGCAGGTGCATGAACACAGTGAAAGCACAGCTGACAATTTACTCAGGTCTACATTGTCACCCAAAGTTATGTGCAGCTAGAGCACACAATTCAGCATGGTAGGTCAAGCACCCTGATCAAGCAACCCCACAACAGCTGAAGGCCATTGGAGTGGCACGACATATTCTAAACCATACAGTTTTGGAATTATGAATACTAACATGTACCTCAAACATAAAATATATGGAGAAAACAGAGAAGAGAGAAGACAAGGAGAGGGGAGAGGAGAGGACAAAAAAGAGGAGAAGGACAAGAAGAGAGAATACACTTTTCAAATGAAATCCCATTCTGTTTTATTCTACAGGTAAGTCTGTAGCTACTGAAACAGAACTAAAAAAGTGCCTTTTCAAGAACTTTTCGATCATAAAATTGAGCCAGGTAGGATGGCACATTCAGATAAGGTTGGGGTGATGTGATGTGAAAATATGACATGATGTGATGACTTGATGGGATGATGTGATATATCTTTTGGAAGCCTAACTAAAAACTTAATTGTAATTCACACACTGAGTATCCTAAACAACACCCAACTTAACCCTATCCTTAACATCGACAACCATACACCAAAACCATAATCTCAATCATAAAAACCCTGAAAACGGTAGCTCTAAGAGCTCTTAACCACTGACACCTAAAAAACAAATACCTAAAAAAAAAATACCTAAAAAACAAATACCTAAAAAACAAATACAAAAAGTCCAACCCACGCCATTGCTTAGCAGTGTTATGCATGCTTGGAGGTAGGTGGCCTCCTTTAGTCAAGCATGCTTAAAGATTGTCCAAATTTAAACAAAGAGAGATACAACACTCGACCCCCCACCCATACCCTCACATGTGTGCAGAGCAGGTGAATGAACACAGTGAAAGCACAGCTGACCATTTACTCAAGTCTCCATTGTCACCCAAGTTAGCTACAGTGGAAACACACAATAAAGCATGGTAGAGCAAAGAATGTTTTCAAACAACCCCCACAACTGCTGAAGGCCATCGAGTAGCACAAGACACATTCTAATCTATACTGGTTTGGAATCATGAATAAACATGTACCTCAAACATAAAATGTCTGGAGAAAACAGAGAAGAGAGAAAACAAAGAGGAGAGGAAGGGCAGACGGGTGGGCAGAGGACAAAAGGACAGGAGAGGAGAAGAGAGAATAAAGTTTTCAAATGAGAAGGGGAATGAAATCCCATTCTATTTTATTCTTGCTACAAAAACAAAACTAAAAAAGTGCCGTTTCAAGAACTTAATTTTAGATCATGAACCAGCTAGGGTGGCACATTCAGGGAAACCCCACAGTTGGTAGGCTGAGGCAGGAAGATTGAGAGTGCAAAACAGGCCAGGCCAAATGTAGAAATACAAATACAATGTCTGGAAAAAAAGAAAGGAAACAGATAAAAGGAGGAGGGGGTAAGGGAGGGAGGAACAGTGACAGGAAGGGGAATGAAGAAGAGATGGAAAAAGAGAAATAGCGGAATAGGGAGGAGGAGAAATGGAAGAGGCGGGGTGGAGGTGGAGGGGAGGAAAAGCAGACAAAGTTTTCATATGAAAAGGGTACTGAAATCCCATTCGATTTTATTCTTCAGGTGTCTGTAGCTACTAAAACCGAAGTGAAAAAAGTGCTATTTCAAAAACTTTTAGGTCAAAAAATTGACACAGGTAGGGTGGCAAATTCACGTAAGCCCCACCGTTGATAGGCTGAGGCTGGAAGATTAAGAGTTCAAAACCGGCCTGGTCTTATATAGAAATACAATGTCTGGAGGAAAAAGAAAAGTAAGAGAAAAAATATAAAAGAAGGATGTGAGGCGAGGAGGAGGAGGAATGGAGGCGGAGGAGGGGGAGGAGAGGGAGAGGAAAGGAAGGAGCGGAGAGGAGAGAGGCAGTTTTCAAGTGAAAAGGGGAATGATGTGATGTGTTGTCATGATGTGACATGATGATATGAAGTAATCTGGTGATGTGATGGGAGCTGGTGATGTGATGGAATCTGGTGATGTGAAGTGATGACGTGATGTGATGACGTGATGTGATTATGTGACGTGTAATTATGTGACATACTGTGGGGATGTAATCTACTTTTCTGCAGCATAACTAAAAATTATAATTCAAACCAAGTATCCTTGACATCACCTTAACCCTATCCTGAACATCGACAACCCTATACCTGAACCCTACTCTCAATCATACCAATCCTGAAAACAGCCATAAGCCCTGAAACCCCCACCTCTAACCCCAGACACCTAACAACCCAATTCCTTAAAGTAAAGCCCTATCCCAACCCATTCCGTGACTTACCAATGTTCTGCATCCCTGGAGGTAGTTGGCCTTGTTTTTGTCAAACATGCTTAAGGGGTGTCCAAGTTTACACACAGTGACACAAAGCACTCGATTCCCCACCCATACCCTCACATGTGTAGGCAGAGCAGGTGCATGAACACAGTGAAAGCACAGCTGACCATTTATTCAAGTCTCCATTATCACACAAAGTTAGGCATAACAGGAGCACACAATCAAGCGTGGTAGAGCAAGGACTCTGATCAAACAACCCCACAACTGATGAATGCCATTGGAGTGGTATGGCACACATTCTATAACACATGGGTTTGGAATCATCAATAGTAACATGTACCGCAAACATGTCTGGAGAAAAGAGGAGAAAAAAAAGAAAAGAGAAGGAGGGCAGGGGGTGGAGGAGGCAGCGACATAAGAGGAGAGGAGGAAAGGAGAGAATAAAGTATTCAAATAAAAAGGGGAATGAAATCCCATTCTATTTTGTCCTACAGATAAGTCTCTGGTTACTTAAAATTGAGCCAGTTAAGGTGGCAAATTAAGGTAAGCCCCACTGTTGGTAGGCTGAGGCAAAAAGATTGAGAGTTCAAAACAGGCCTGCTCTAGTGTAGAAATACAATCTGGAGGGAAAAAAAAAGAGAAAAGATACAAAATAGAAGGATTGGAGGACGTAGAAGAGGAGAAGGATGAATGGAGGAGGAGGAGGAGGAGGAGAGGGGAGAGGAAGGGAGGAAGAAGAGGAGAGGAGGGGAAAGAGTAGAGGAGAGAGAGGTGGAGAGGTAGGAGCAGAGGGGGAGAGGAAGGGAGAAGTGGGAAAGCAGGGGAGGGGAGGATGGAGCAGAGAGCACAGAGGCAGTTTTCAAGTGACAAGTGGAATGATGTGATGGTTTGTGATATGAAGTGTCCGAATGTTGTGATGTGATGTACTGTAATGTGACAAGTTATGATGGTGTGATGTGATGATATGACATGATTTGAGGATGTGATGTGATAGTGTTATGTGAATATGTGACTAGATATGAGATGTGATGTCATATGATGATGTGATGGAGTCCTGTGACTTGATGACATGACGTGATGATGTGACGTGATCTGGTGATATGAAGTGATGGTATGACTTGAAGTGACGGTATGACGTGATATGATGACATGATGTGATGTGATAAGTGAGGGTGTGACATGTCATACAAGATAAAACATGTGTTGATGTGACATGATTGGAGGATGAGATGTGATGTGATGATGTGACGTTATGTGATGTGATGTGAGGATGTAATGTAATTTTCTGAAGCATAACTAAAAATTGTAATTCACACCCTGAGTATCCTTAAAAACACCCAGTCTTAACCATATCCTTAACATCAACAACCCTATACCTGAACCCTAGTATCAATCATACCAACCCTGAAAACAGTAGCTCTAAGAACTGAAAACACCTACCACTAACCACAGACACCTAACAACCCGATTCCTTAAACTAAAGCTCAACCCCAACGCACTCCATGACTTACCAGACAGTGTTATGCATCCTTGGACGTAGGTGGCCTTCTTTTGTCATGCATGTTTAAGGGGTGTCCAAGTTTAAACAGAGATACACAGCACTCGGTCCCTGCCCAAACACTCACATGTGTGTGCAGAGGGAGCACATCAGCCATGATGAGACAAGCACTGATCAAAGAATGCCCACAACAGCTGAAGGCTGTCAGAGACACATTCTAAACCACAGAGAAGAGAGAAAACAGAGAGAGGGGAGGGGAGAGGAGAAGACCAAAAAAAAGGAGAAGAGAAGGTAAAGAGAGAATGAAGTTTTCAAATAAAAAATACAATGAAATCCCACTGTGTTTTATTCTACAGCTAAGTCACTTGCTACTAAAACAGAACTAATAAAGTGCCACTTCAAGAACTTTTAGGTCATAAAATTGAGCCAGGTAGGGTTGCAAATTCAGTTAAGCCCCACAGTTGGTAGGCTGAGGCAAGAAGATTGAGAGATCAAAACTAGCTGGCTTTAATGTAGAAATACAAATACAATGTCTGCAGAAAAAAGAAAGTAATGAGAAAAGACAGAAAACAGGAGAATGGCAGGAAGGAGCACAGAGGAGGGGGGAAGGAGGAAGAGGAGGAGGAGAGGGGGAGGCAGAAGGTAGGGGGAGGAGGAAAAGGAGAAATGGAGGGGGCGGGGCAGAGGTAGAGAGGAGGAGAGGAGAAGGAGAGAAAGTTTTCAAATGAAAAGGGGAATGAGGGTCTAGGCATATGGCTTAGTGGCAAGAATGCTTGCCTTGCATACATGAGGCCCTGGGTTCAATTCCCCAGTACCACATATACAGAAAACGGCCAGACATGGCGCTGTGGCTCAAGTGGCAGAGTGCTAGCCTAGAGCAAAAAGAAGCCAAGGACAGTGCTCAGGACCTGAGTTCAAGGCCCAGGACTGGCCAAAAAAAAAATGGGGTGGAGGGAATGAAATCCCATTCTATTTTATTGTTCAGGTAAGTCTGCAGCTAGTACAAAGAACTAAAAATGTGCATTTTTGAGAACTTTTAGACCATAAAATTTAGCCAGGTAGGGTGGCACATTCAGGTGAGGTTGGCGTGATGTGAAGGGATGATATAACATGCTATGATGATGTGATATGGTGTGAGGATATGCCATGATGTAGTGCTTTGATGTGATTATGTGATGTTTTTCTGCAGCATAACTAAAAACTTAATTGTAATTAACACCCTGAGTATCCTTAAAAACACCCAGTCTTAACCATATCCTTAACATCAACAACCCTATACCTGAACCCTAATCTCAATCATACCAGCTAAAGCCTGAAAACCCTCCACCTGACCCCAGACACTTATCAACCCAATTCCTTAAACTAAAGCCCAACCCCAACCCACTCTGTGACTTCCCAGACAGTGTTCTGCATCCCTGGAGGTAGGTGGCCTTCTATTGTCAAGCATGCTTAAGGGGTGTCCAAGTTGACACACAGAGACACACAGCACAGGATCTCCCACCCATACCCTAACATGTGTATACCGAGCGGGTGCATGAACACAGTGAAAGCACAGCTGACCATTTTTTCAAGTCTCCATTGTCTCCCAAAGTTAAGCCCAGAAGGAGAACACCATCAGGGATGGAAGGTCAAGGACTCTGATCAACAACCCACACAACTGCTGAAGGCCATCGGATTGGCCTGACACACATTCTAAACCACACGGGTTTGTAATCATGAATGCTAACATACCGCAAACATAAAACGTCTGGAGAGTAGAGAAGGAGCAGAGGAGAGGAAGAGGAGTGGTCAGAGGTGGAGAGGAGAGAATACAGTTTGCAAATTAAAAGGGGAATGAAATCCCATTGTATAGGTAAGTCTCTTGCTACTGAAACAGAACCAAAAAAGTGCCTTTTCAAGAACTTTTAGATCATAAAATAGAGCCAGGTAGGATGGCAAATTCAGGTATGGTTGGTGTGAAGTAATGTTGTGGTGTGATCTGAGGTTGTGATGTGATTTGAGCACATGCCATGATGTGGTGATGTGATGGGATAATGTGATCAATTTTTCTGCAACAAAACTAAAAATTTAGTTATAATTCACAGCCTGAGTCTTCTTAACACCCAACCTTAAACCTATCCTTAACATTGACAACCCTACACCTGAACCCTAATCTGAATCATACCAATCCAGAAAACAGTAGCCCTAAGAACTCTACCCTTACCTGTAACCCCAGACACCTAACAACCCAATTCCTTAAACTAAAGCCCAACCCAACCACCTCCGTGACTTACCAGTATTCTGCATCCTTGGAGGTAGGTGGCCGTGTTTTGTCAAACATCCTTAAGGGGTGTCCAACGTTTACACACGGAGATGCACAGCACTCCATTCCCCACCCATACCCTCACATGTGTGTGCAGAGCAGGTGCATGAACACAGTGAAGGCACAGCTGACCATTTATTAACGTCTCCATTGTCACCCCAAGTTAGGCACAGTGGGAGCAGACCGTCAAGCATGGCAGGGCAAGGACTCTGATCAAACAACAATGTTGTTATGATCACAACAGCTGAAGGCAATTGGAGGGGCCTGACAACCCAATTCCTTAAACTAAAGCCCACCCAACCCACTCCATGACTTACCAGAATGTGCTCTGCATCCTTGGAGGTAAGTGGCCTTCTTTTGTCAAACACACTTAAGGGGTGTCCAAGTTTACACAGAGATACACAGCACTAGGTCCCCACCCATACCCTGACATGTGTGTGCAACATGAGCACGCCATCAGGCCTGGCAAGGAAAGGACTCTGATCAAACATGCCTAGGACTGATGAAGGACATAGAAGACACATTCTAAACCACACGGGTTTTTAATCATGAATGCTAACATGTGCCTCAAACATATAATGTTGGGAGAAAACAGAGAAGAAGAGGAGTGGAGAGGAGGAGGAGATGGAAGCAGGGGCCATAGAGGCGGGGGCAGGGTGGAGAGGTCAAGGAGAAGAGGGGAGAATACCTTTCAAATAAAAAGGGAAATGAAATCACATTTTGTTGTATTCTACAGCTAAGTCTCTAACTACAAAAACAGAACTAAAAAAGTGCCTATTTAAGAACTTTTAGATCATAAAATTGAGCCACGTAGGGTGGCAAATTCAGATAAGCCCCACAGTTGGTAGGCTGATTAGAATTCAAAACCGGCCGAGTCTAAAGTAGAAATACAAATACAATGTCTGGAGAAAAAAGAAAGAGGAAAGACAGAAAAGAGGAAGATGGGAGGGGAAGGAGGAGCAGGGAGGGGAGTGGGGAGGAGAAAGAGGAGGAGCAGGAGAGGAGGAGGCAGGGAGGGGCAGGAGAAGGAGGAGAAATGGAGGAGGGATTGGGGCAGAGGTGGAGGAGGGGAGAAAAGGAGAGTTATTAAAACAACTATAAAAGTGCCTTCTCAAGAACTTTCAGATCATAGAATTGCTTATGCTATTCATATGAGGAAATGCTATATCATGTGCTCCAATCATTAATGGCACTAATCAGTTTGCGAACCCTCCAATCATAATTGGTATAACTATAAAGAAAATTATAAAAAAATGCGTGGGCGGTGACAGCTACATTGTAGCTTTCATCATCCCCTAATGGAGCTCCTGGTTGACAAAGTTCAGCTTGGATGAGGATGCATAAACGCGCACCTACTCTTCTGGCTCATGCTCCGAATATAAAGTATAGGGTTCCAATTTCTTTATTGGTTGAAAATAATCAATGAATAATGAACATAATTATTGATAGAATGGCAGAGTAAGGAATTAGACTGTAAATCTAATTACAGGGGTAGACCACTTTTTATCATAGTCCGGAGGTGACATTTCATATTGAATTGCAAATTCAAAGGAGCAGCTTCAATCCTCCCGGGACTTCTCCTGCCTTTTTTCTTGGCGGGAGAAGTACATTGAAGCCAGATGATTTAGGGTATCTAGCTGTTAACTAGTATTTTGTAGGTTTGATACCTATCAATCTAGTGAGGATTTAGCTTAAGTGATTGGTTTGCATCCAGAAGATGTACTATTCGTTCTGCAGTGCTTAAAGACGGAAATTAAATTTGAGTGTTTACTTAGGGTCTTTGGTTGACCTAAATTTCTAAAATATTGAGTTCAATAATGGGGATGGGGGAGTGAAAATGAGGATAGAAAAAGAAGAGTCAGGATGGGTCATAAGCTTTTGTGATTATTTAGTCCTCATATGAATTTATTATTTGGAAGGGGAAATAATGTAAGTGCAGATGAATAGATAAGTCGAGGATAAAAGTAAAGGTTTACTATGGCTGATATGGCTATAAATATACTTGCTATAATATTTTTGTTTGACACTATTTCTTGGATAATAAACAATTTAGGTAGAAATCCTGTTAGTGGGGGTAGTCCTCCTAATGATATGTGTGACCAGCATAATTAAAGTAATTAATAGGATAGAATTTCATGCTATGGTTAGAGATGTAGTGTTATTAGCTGATAGAAAGTTAATTGATAGAATGTTAATTGTACATATGATATAAGTAAGTTAAGGGTTATTGTGGTGGGATTATAGATTGTTATTGCTGCTATCCATCCTACATGGGCGATGCATGAATATGCTAGGCTTTTTCATATTTGAGTCTGATTAAGACCTCCTCAACCACCAATAAGAATTGCTGATATAGCTATAAATATTACATTTGTATTTAGGTTGTTGGCCATTTGGTATATAATTGAGATTAGAGCCAGTTTTTGTCATGCCTTGAGTAACTTCTAATAATCAAAGGTGGAATGGGGCTAATCCAAGTTTTATGGCTAGGGCAATTGGTAGTATATATAGGTATAGGTTGTCTTTTAGGTCAACTATGTTTCTTTGTCCAGATGAATCAAGGTTATTGAGGATATCATATATAAGGATTATTGATGCTGTTGCTTGTGTTAGGAAATATTTTGTGGCGGCTTCTGTTGAACATGGGTTACTGTTGTAAATTATTATAGGAATAATTGCTCGTATGCTAATTTCTAGTCCTATTCATATGTATATTGACTGTGAGGTTGTGAGAAATAATATGGATCCTATAAAGATAGTAAATGTAACTAGTGAATTTACAACAATATTAATTAGTATGGGAGGGGTTAAAACCAACATTTTCAGAGTATGGGCCCGAGACCTTTAATTAGCTGACATTACTAGAATTTAGTATAATAGGTAGCACGAAGAATTTTGAGTTATTAGGTTGGGTTCGAGTCCTATAATTCTAGAAATAAAAGGAATATAACCTTTATATTTTACTCTATCCAAATAACTCTTTACTCAGACATATTTCTATATTAGCGGTGGTATGCTCGTCGTACATATAGGTAGTGAAATGTGCCACATACATAGAGCAGGGTTAGGGGAAGGAAGTTTTTCATAGAAAATGCATAAGTTGGTCATATCGAAAACGATCCATAGAAATGAAGAAGTTAAAATTAATACTTTTACAACTAGGTTTGAAGTTATCATTTCTGCACTGAGTGTTGAGTATGTTGGGCCAAAAGATAAAATAGCGGTTAATGAATTTATTAGGATAATATTTATATATTCTGCCATAAAGAATAAGGCATTCGGTCCTGTTGCATATTCAACGTTGAAGCCTGAAACTACTTCAGAGTCACCTTTGGTTAGGTCAAAGGGAGCTCGGTTTGTTTCAGCTAGTGTGTAGATAAATCATATTATAGCTAGGGGCCATGCTGGGAGAATTATTCAGATATATTCTTGAGACATTGATAGGGATAATATTGACAATGGTCCAGCTAATAGTATTATTGATAGGAGGATGATTGCTAGGCTTACTTCATATGAAATGGTTTGAGCTATGGCTCGTAATGCTCCAAATATAGCGTACTTTGAATTGGATGCTCAGCCTGATCATTAAATTGAATATACTGATATGCTTGATGCTGCTAAGATGAATAGGCTCTTTAATGAACAGTTTCATAGCATCCAAGAATGGTTGAAAAACACAGTATGGACAATGTTAAGACCTTTTCGTAATTGTATATAGCCTAGGATCTTGCGTTCCAGTAGGGTTAAGAAGGCTATTGCTAATAACATTGGAATAATAAATACAAGTAAATTTAAAATAAACAAGATGTTAGGAAGAGGAGTTGAACCTCTGATAATAAAGTTTTAAATCTTATGCAATTGCCGAGCTCTGCCATCCTAACAGTTCCTTATCCTGGAACTTATTTTGGGCATGCTAATTTAATGAAGAAATAAATCATTGATTAAGCATTAAGGCGCTTTGGGAAAAGTTGTCCTTATTTCTCTGTTCCTTTCGTACTACGAAAAATAGTAAATAGATAGAAAACGACATGGATTTCTCTGGTCTGAACTCAGATCACATAGGACTTTAATCGTTGAACAAACGAACCTCTAATAGCTGCTGCACCATTTGGATGTCCTGATCCAACATCGAGAGCATAAACCTCATTATCAATATGGACTATATCATGATATTGCACTGTTATCCCTAGGGTAACTTGGTCCATTGATCAGAAATTCTGGATCAAAGGTGACGTAGCTTAACTTTGACTTGTAAGTCCAGGTCTAGGTCTTTCGGGGGATTGTTTTTTCTCCGAGGTCACGTGACCCCAACCAAAATTTTCTTTCTAGCTTGTTATGGTTTACCTCTGCAAGAGTGAGTTTAAGTTTTTAATAGAAGTTAATTTAAGGTCCATAGGGTCTTCTTGTCTTATTAATTTCCGCCTCTTCACGGAAAGGTCAATTTCATGGGCTAAATGTAAGAGACAGTTAATCCCTCATTATGCCGTTCATACTAGTCCCTAATTAAGAAACAAGTGATTATGCTACCATTGCACGGTTAGGATACCACGGCCATTTAACATTAGTCACTGGGCAGGCGGTGCCTCTAATACTTGTGATGCTAGAGGTGATGTTTTCGGTACACAGGCGGGGCTTGTGTTTGCAGAGTTCCTTTTATAATTTTTAAATCTTTCTTTGGTAACATACCTGTGTTGGATTAACATTAGTTTGTATGGGTTTAAGATTAATATGGGGTTTTTAAAATGTTAATTTTAATTATCAGTGACTTATTCGGGTGGATATACACTTATGTCAGGAGAAATTATTCTTATTACTTATACTAACATTGGTGCATCTAATATAATTGCCCCACTGTATTTGTAGGAATTGTTATTGGTTTTAGTAATATTTATATTTAACTCATGTTGAGCTTGAACGCTTTCTTAATTGGTGGCTGCTTTTAGGCCAATTATGATTATTCATTCACTAGAAAAGGTTGAATCCTAATTCTGAAGAGCTGTAACTCTTTAGATTAACATTAAAATTTACATTTAATTTATTAATATTTTAGGTAAATTTTAAGTTGAACTAAAATTCTTTGGCTGGGCAACCAGCTATCATCAGGCTCGGTAGGCTTTTCACCTCTACCTTTAAATTATCTCACTATTTTGCGACATAGACGAGTTGGCTCTGGCTAGCCATTTAAAGGTAGTGCATCTGATTTTGGGGTGTTTGGTGAAAACACTTTTTGTTAAATTTATTCTAGTTAGTCCACTATGCAAAAGGTAGAAGGTTTTATCTTTGCTTTATTATACTTTAATTATATCTTTCATCTTTCCTTTGCAGTACTGTTTCTATAAGATCTAGTAATAAAATTTCTATCTCCTATACTAGTTTAGGGGTGAATGATTTAATTTATACATTAAGAATAATTTAGTTTATGGAAGGCTAGGCTAGCAATAGTTCAAAGCATTCAAGTATTTTGAAGTATTCTGACCATAAGTCACATGATTTATTTAAGCTATACTTTGATTAATCAAGGTGCACTTTCCAGTACGCTTAGCTTGTTAAGACTTAGGTTAAGACTTATCTCCTCTTAATTCTTGTAGTTAAAAGTTATGTACTTATCTGCATCGAATATTGAGGAGGGTGACGGGCGGTGTGTGTGTGTGCTTCATTGCTCTATTCAAGTAAACACTCTATTTTTAGTTTACTGCTAAATCATCCTTTATGTTGTCTATTCCAGACAAGGTTTCCTATGTTCTGGACCAGAAAATGTAGACCATTTCATCCCGAGTTACACCTTGACCTAACTTTTTTATAAAATATAATTGGGCTTACTTGAGGGCCTTTTTAGGGTTTTCTTAAGATGTTGGTATATAGACTGAATTAGCAAGAAATAGTGAGGTTTATTGGGGTTTATTGATTACAGAACAGGCTCCTCTACATGGATATAAAGCACTACCAAGTCCTTTCAGTTTTAAGCTGTGGCTAGTTCTCTGGTGAATATGCTTGTTTTAAACCTATTTATGTTTACAACTATACGTAGTGGGGTACATAATCCCAGTGTGTGTTATAGTTTTAGTGTTTTAATTACATAAAATTTCTTTCCACATTGTTTTTCATAAATGCTAGGACTTCTTACAGCTTAGCTGTACTTTAATTTTAATGGATATTTAATTCAACACTCGTTACGCCAAACTTTATTTGGGTCATTCGTATGACTGCAGTGGCTGGCACGATGTTTACCAACCCTATGTAAGTATAACTTAAGTCGAACTTTCGTTCATAGCTTAATTTTTATCCCTGCTGTAGCCCATGGGGATGTGGTTAAACATGGCATTATGAGCTTCAATTGTTATATTGAGAACTTAAAACCTACTCCTTTTATTCTAACTTAATTTTAGGGTAAAACTCACCAGCGTACAGATATTGGCATGTATAATTTTACTGACAGCAAATAAAAAGGCCAGGACCAAACCTTTGTGTTTATTGAATTAAACAATTACATTAACCCAGTGGCCTTAGGAGTTTTGAGTGTCCACTAAGTTTTTATTGAGTTCAGATTAGGACTATGTTGGTATTTGCATCTATTAATGTTTAGGGAAATGGGTGTTAACAAAGTGCTAATCTCCTAAGGGGGGAAGAATAAATATTATTTCTGTGTATGCATTAGAGTACTATTTTAGTATAAAATTTTTTCATGTCCTCGAGCATTCATTAATATGTCAATGGCTTGATAATTATGGGGTTGGAGAATGTTAGTTAATAAATCCAGCTACAGATCAATTGACTGCGTCCATGCCCTGACGGCTTAGCTGAGTCACAGCATGCAGAAAATTAAAAAATACCAGGGGTATGACAGTTATGTTGGTCAAGGGCTGATTAGTCACTAATCCATCAAGATGTCCTAAGGAGAACGTGTGGGTGATCTTAATTTTATGGCCCTGAGGTACAAACCAGATGTCAGGTATAGTTTCACAATAGCTATCCCCAAATTTTATGGGCCTGGAGCAAGAAGGGTAGGCCGAGTAGGCGGGTTCACGGAGGATGGTAGATTAAAAGACAACAAGTAGTAGAGGATATCCACGTGTTCAAGGAATAACAAAATTTAATGGACTAATGTGGGTATGCTATTACTGTTTACAAGCATTAACTTATTATGCTGTACAAAATTCATATTGTGGAGCATTTAATGTGGATATAACAGGATGTAAACGTACTTTATGGGGGTTATTACTTGCTTATAAGCATGTATGTATTAGTTTAATGTGGCATAAGCATTTTACAGTTTATGAACGATTAATCATAATATGCATGGTAATTTTTTTTTTGGGGGGGGGGAGAGTTTAAGATTAAGCCTGATGAAACAGTTTAAATTTATTAAGTCTCCCAAGTACAGGGAATACTTTAAGAATTCCAGCTTTGGGGGTTGGAAGTAGGATTGTATTCTTTCCCTGAATGCTTTAAGAAGATAAAATCTTCGTCTTAGGTTTACAAGACCTATATAATCCTTATACTATTAAAGCAGTCTTCATTTAAGTATTTTATTATCAATTAATCCGACAATTGAGAGAAAGAGAAGGATAATAGAAAAATAGACAATGGATGCGATTTGTCCAATAATGATAAAGGGTGGTTCTACTGATTTTCCTCCAATTCAGGTTAGAATAAATAAATAGAATAAATAGAATAAATAAATCTGGGACTAAAATTCAAAATAGGATTTGGCTAATAGGTCGGAATATTAATCCACATCGGTTAGATGTATGGAGGAGTGGGAATAGGGCAAGGACTAGGATTGATAGGATCAGGGCAATTACTCCTCCTAGATTATTTGGAATGGAGCGTAGAATAGCATAGGCAAATAGTAAATATCATTCTGGTTTAATATGAGCTGTTGTATTGAGTGGGTTAGCTGGTATATAATTATCTGGATCTCCTAAGGCATCTGTGAAGAATAAAATGATCATAAAGAAGAAGGCTAGCAATGCTACACCTCCTAATAGATCTTTGAACGAGTAGTAAGGATGGAATGGAATTTTATCTAAATCAGACAGGATGCCTAGTGGATTATTAGATCCTGTTTCGTGAAGAAATAAAAGATGAACTATGGACATTGCTGCAATAATAAATGGTAGAATGAAATAGAACGTGAAGAAACGAGTTAAAGTAGCTTTATCAACTGAAAACCCCCTCAAATTCACTCTTACTAGGTCTGAGCCAATGTAAGGGATTGCAGATAATACATTGGTAATTACAGTGACTCCTCAAAATGACATCTGTCTTCATGGAAGTACATATCCTATAAAGGCTGTAGCAATTACTAGAAATAGAAGAATAATTCCGATATGTCAGGTTTCTTTGTAGAGGTATGATCCGTAATAAATACCTCGTTCAATGTGCAGATAAAGGCAAATGAAGAATAATGATGCTCCATTAGAGTGTATACATCAGAGTAATCAACTATAGTTAACATCTCGGCAAATATGCGCGACTGAAGAAAATGCTGTATCAAATGTGGAGTGCATAGATAAGAATAGGCCAGTAGAAATTGGGGTAATTAAGCATACTCCAAAAATGGATCCAAAGTTTCATCATCCTGAGACGTTAGAGGGAGTTGGAAGGTCAATGAAAGCATGGTTTACTATTTTTATGAGAGGATGAGACTTTGATATGATTGTCATTACATAAAGTGTTTTTATAGTCCAATTAACGATTTTTCATGTCATTGGTAATGGTTTAAGTACATGTGAAAATCATGACAAATTTACTTTAACTTTAATCATAATAGTTTTAGGTTTTGTTAGGGTGGCTATTAAAGCTTCACCTATTTTCGCGGGTGTAGGATTGATTGCTAGTGGGGCTGTTGGGTGTGGTCTTAATAATTCCAAATGATAGCTCTTATACTGGTATGACTGTATTTTTTATTTATTTACGAGGGATGTTAGTAGTATTTGGTTATACAAGTGCTATATCAACTGATGAATATCCTGAAACTTGAGGCTCAAATTTATGACTCTGATTTTTACTATTATTAGGAATCTTACTAGAAGTTGTTTTAGTAATTACTGTTCTGCATTTTGAGGGGTTAGAAGGTGTAGGTGGATTATATAATTAAGACAATACTTTAGCATTTGGTGAAGACAATGTATTACTAGTTATGGGAGATTCACTTGGGGTGGCGGCTATTTACAGTTATGGGAGTTGAATTATAGTAGTTGGTGGTTAAACTCTATAGCTGTTTATCTTATTATTGAAATTACTCATGGCGTTTAGCTAATAATAACTAGAAGTAGGGTGGATAAGATGAATGATGAATACATTTTTAATAGGCCTATATGATATGACACAGAGCTAGAAACAGATGTATTCATGGTAGCTAGGGTTTTAGGTATAATTTTTTCATTTCATGTATAGTCTATAGTTGATGTTGCTAATTTTTTACTAAATCTGAGACCTATATTAGGAAGGAGTCTATGTGTGATGGTTGGAAAAAATCCTAGCAGGTTAGAGAAGTTGAATGAATAGGATTTTGGATTTAATTTTAAATAAGATGATATGTTTAGTTCTACTGCAGTAATAAACCCTATAATAATTACTGTTAGAGCTGATAATTTGATTATAATAGGCATAGTTATAGTTTGGGTGTTGGTAGGATTAATAAGGTTGGAAAATAGGAAACCAGCAAAGATGCATCCTATTAGAAGGCGTTTGATCGGATTAATTAGGCTTGAATTATTTTAATTGATGGAATTAATTGGCAAAAATTGTGGATGTCCTTTTAAAATGAAGAAAATAATTTGTGAGCTGTAGATAGCTGTAAAAGATGTTGCAATTAGGGTGATGATTAGGGCCCAAGAATTAGTATATGACAGATTTATTGCTTCATTGATTAGGCCTTTTGAGTAAAATCCTGTAAGGAAGGGTGTGCCAGTTAAAGCTAGGCTACTTACAATTAGAGCAGATGTTGTAAATGGTAGACATGGGGCGATTCCTCCTATATTTCAAATGTCTTGTTCATCATTTAAGTTGTGGATAATTGAGCCAGAACATATAAGTAACATAGCTTTGAAGAATGCATGTGTACAGATGTGAAGAAATGATAAATAAGGCTGATTAATGCCTAGAGTTACTATTATCAAACCTAGTTGGCTTAAGGTAGAGAATGCAATAATTTTTCTAATATCGTTTTGGGTCAGGGCACAGATTGCTGTGAATAAGGTTGTAATGGCCCCAATACATAGAATTAGTGATATAATATTTGGGAGATTAGCTATAAAGGGATAAAAATGAATTAGCAGAAAGATTCCTGCTACAACTATAGTACTAGAGTATAGTAGACCAGATACAGGTGTAGGACCTTCTATGGCAGATGGAAGCCATGGGTGTAAGCCGAATTGAGTGGATTTACCAGTAGCTGCTAGAATTAAACCAAGTAAGGGTAAGGCAGTTTCATTAATTAAAAAAATGTGTTGAAGTTCTCATGAATTACAGGTATTATAAAATCATGCTATAGATAGAGGTAGGTCATAAATCGGTTTAGGTTTGGATCTGAATGTATATATCATGTAGAAAATTCTATGATGGACCAAGTGAGGAATAGGGCTATAGATAAAAATAAATAAATAAATAACAGCATAAAGATCTAACTTAAAGCTTATGTATAATTCTGTGGAGTGAATAGTTATTCAGTGATAATTAGAGATGACTGTCTTTTTTTTATATTGATGAATAGGAATAGTGGAATCAGACTAATAATGAAGGCTCATTTTATAGATTTTATAGATTTAGTCATTTGATCAGGATACATTACTTTTATGTATGGGTGGAGGAGTTAGGAGCTCCTCTTTACTTTTTCCGGTAATTAAAAGAACTATAATTCTTTGTTTCTAGATTCACAGTCAATTGTTTTGTTTAAACTATAATGTAAACTAGAGTTTAAACTATAATTGCAGGGCCAAGAATAAGGCTTGGTGGAATTGTAAGAAGAATGATTGGCATTAAGTGAAGAAAAATTAAGGTATGTTCTCATGTTATCAATGGAGAGGAGGAGAGGAGAAGGCGGAGGAGGAAAAGAAGGAGGCAGGGACACAGAGGAGATAAGGAGAAGAGAAGAGGGAGAATAATGTTTTCAAATGAAAAGGGGAACAAAAACCCATTCTATTTTATTCTACAGGTAAGTCTGTTATTAAAACAGAACTAAAGAGTTCCTTTGGTGGGGGGGGGGGGGGCAGTCTTGGGGCTTGGACTCAGGGCCAGAGCACTGTCTCTGGGTTCTTTTTGCTCAAGGCTAACCCTCTGCCACTTAAGCCACAGCACCATGCCTGACCCTTTCTATATATGTCGTGCTGACATATAAGAGGCAATCACTCTTGCCACTAGGTCATATTCCCTGCCCCTAGAAGAGTCCTTTTTCAGGAAATTTTAGATCATAAAATTGAGCCAGGTAGGGTAGCAAATTCAGGTAAGCCCCACAGTTGGTAGAAGATTGAGAGTTCAAAATAAACTTGGTCTAATGTAGAAATACAACATCTAGGGGACAGAGAAAAGACAGAAAAGAGGAGGGGAAGAGGAGGAGAGAGGATGGAGGGGGAGGAGGAAGGGAGGAGGGGGGAAGGATAATATTGAGACTGGTAGGGTGGTAAATGCAGGTAACCACAACAGTTGGGAGGCTGAGGCAAGAAAACAAATTTGAGACCCCCCTGGTCTAATGCAGCAATACAATGTCTGGAGAAAGAAAAAAGAGGAGAGAAGGGGAGGAGAAAAGAGAGGGAAATAGGAGAGGAGAGAGCCACTTAAATGAGACACTACGTGGCACAAGTGCAGTTTTCTTCAGTGTACTAATTCGTAAAAGCTGCTGGTCTAGAAGAATCCAACATCAACTGTATTTTGCATGTTAACAATCCAACACTTACTAAAATAAAGCCAATCCTAGAAATAATGGAACACCAAAAATGTCCCTAAGAATCACCATCAACACAGGGGATTTGCACATATGAATCTGAAAAAGAATTAACAGTCATTTGTGCCACTGTTGAACAATCAATGACATACAATTTATGGAGATTCAACAGTTAGTTGCATCTCCTTCCCTGTTCACATGTTTGGACCATGTGTCTCTCAGGTTATTCAGTGGTCTGTTCTTTTGCTGTTGTCCATCAGGGGGTGTACTTGAGCCAGTGCCACTTCTGGTTTTCTGGAATTGAATTGGAGGTAAGGGTCTCAAGCACGTTCCTGCCAGGGCTGGCTTTGAGCCATGATCCTCAGATCTCAGCCTCCTGAGTAGCGAGGATCATTGGTGTGAGCCACTGGTGCCTGGCTCTCTTCTTGATTTATTGACACTCTGTACTTAGGAATTAATGGGTGCTTTGTCTGACGAGTTTTGCACCTTACGTTTGGAATCTTAGGAGGTTTGTACTGATTTCCTTTAAAGGATTTCAATTTATCGAACTTTTCTTTTAATGGCTTGTAGATTTTCTGTCACCCATGATAGAACCTACTAATCTCTGGGCTTCAGCTTTATCCAGCCCAAGCATCATGGTGGCCTTTCCAGCCTGAGTCTAAAATGCTCAGTGCATGCCTGGGACACCCCACTCTCTACCATCAAGCAACCCTGGTGTTGATCAAGTGAGGCCCATGCTTCTGTTGCTTTAACGGCAACAATGTCTGATCCTCAGATGTGCCTAAAGTGTCATCTCAAAACCCAACACTGGGGCTGAGAATGTAGCTTAGTGGTAGAGTGCTTGCCTAGCATGCATAAAGCCTTGAGTTCGACTCCTCAGTACCACATAAACAGAAAAGGCTGGAAATGGTGCTGTCATTAAAGTGGTAGAGTGCTAGCATTAAGCAAAAAGCTCAGGGACAGCTCCCAGGCCCAGAGTTCAAGTACCAGGAGTAAACAGCCAGTCCTCATGGCATGCTTTATGGCTAAAAAGTGTGTTCTGCCAAGTCTCATTCTGCATCCTGCCTCATAGAAGCAATTGAGGCCCCAAGTATCTGTGTGGCTACTTAGATGGAGTCCCTGTCTGGAACTGCACACTAATGAGCATAAGGAATAGCTGTCAGGGTCTGAGAGGCCATTTGCCTGGTGACACCATGGCACTTTCAAATCCCTCCATCGCCCAGTATTACCTTGGAGCAGGGCCAGCCAGGGTCTGGTTGCTTCAGTCCCAGCCACACTGGTTGCTCAGCTCTTAAACTAAACCCAGTGGCCATGTTTTCATACCAGATCCTTGTCACCTTCTCCCTGATGCCTCCTCATATGATTGTGATTCAATGATTAGAGGGTCTTAGAACTTTGACGGACAGTGATGACAACTTCAGAATGTTTTTGAACGGGTGTCACTTCTTCAGGGGAGAGAGTGTCATTCAAGCCACTTTTCTACATTGGGCCATACTTCCAGATACTACACTCAAAATTCCATGTGTATGTACTCCATGGTTTCTGCTGATACTAGACACATTTTGCCATCAAAGTACTTACAGGCAGAAGAAGTCAACAGGCAACAAAGAATGGGCATGCTGGAACTACTCCCCAGGGAAGCAGGATCCTATATAGGCAACAGGAGAAGAACAAAACAAAGTCACACAGGAGGTCCTTACTAGAAAACTTGAATAAAACCAGTATAAAGGAACTGACTGGGTTATATTAAAGGGGTGAGGTTCAGTGTTGAGTTGCTTGCCTAGGTTGTGGGAGGCCCTGAAACAATTTTACATTCACCAAAAAGAAACTTATATGCTTTGCTATGCTGAACAAAATGTAAGACCTATGTAATAAAAATAAAATATTTTCCGCACAGCCCCTCAGCCCCTAACTCACAATCACAGAGCAGGACATGACCAAAAGCAGAAATGAATACATAGCAAAGAGTCAGAGGCTTGGGCAGGGGCCTAAGGTCAGTGAAATAAATTGTTCTGATCAGCACCAATATATGAAGCAGTAAAAGATAAGCTTCCCTTCCTCACACATGCCTTCAGCTCCTTCTCCAGGCCCCAGGATGGATATGAAAGTATAAATGAAAACTTGATGCAGACTTGAACATAGGCCAGGGGCCTGGGCAAGGCATGATTTTTCCAGAGCAGGTTCTAATGGAGTCCATCCACACTGTTCTACCTTGGGCTATAGAGCCAGAACCTCTATTCAGGATTCCAAGCTTCCAGGCTCTACACATTTTATTCTGACACCCTGTGCATTTTCTCTCTGAAATGCCTACAAAGGCAGCATAAAAAGAACCAGGGCTAAGAGCTGAGGTACTTGCCTAGGTTGTGGAAGGCCCTGAAACACAATACCACTGGAAATCACTAAAAAGAAAGTGAAATAGTTTTGTATGACTAATAAAATGTGGCTCGCTCCTGTCATCCTAGCTACTCAGGAGGCTGAGACAATAGGATCCAGGTTCAAAGCCAGCTCAGGCAGGCAAGTTCATAAGACTGTTATCTCCAACAACCCACTAGAAAACCAGAAGTGGTGCTGTGGCTCAGGTGGTAGAGCACTAGACTTCAACGGAAGACCTCAAGGACAGAACCCAGGCACAGAATTCATACCCCACATTCGGCAAAGAAAAAAATTTTTAAATAAATTACAGTTTAAAAATAAATGTGTAGGCGCCAGCGACCACACAGGAAGACAGCAGAACAGAGTCCAAAATCCGTAATATTCATGTGTCTAGGTAACATTTGCCAGTCACCCATCGTAGAAGCAGTTTTCAGAAAACTTGTAGCAGACCAAAATGTTTCAGATAATTGGGCCATTGACAGCGGTGCTGTTTCGGACTGGAACGTGGGTCGTGCCCCAGATCCAAGAGCTATGAGCTGCCTAAGAAATCATGACATTAGCACAGCCCATAAGGCAAGACAGGTCACCAAAGACGAAGTAATCAAGTTAAAAACTGCAAAGCTAAAATTGAACTACTTGGGAGCTATGATCCACAAAAACAACTCATTATTGAAGATCCCTATTATGGAAACTACTCCGACTTCGAGGTGGTTTATCAGCAGTGCCTCCAGTGTTGCAAGGCCTTCCTAGAGAAGGCCCACTAGGTAGGTTAGCAATGCCCACAGCCAAGCCAACAACTCACCCACTAGTCCTGTGCCTAAGTGTAGAAGCTTTCCTTAGCCCCAGCCCCTGTTGTTTCTTCAGCTGACTTACTCTTAAACATAATTGTAGGTGACAAATTAGTTTTATTCAACCAAGAAGTTAAATGATTTTCTCATGATTACCAAACAGTGGTACAAGGAAATAGGGAAGAACAAAATACAACCCTGTGAAGTAATAATGACCTGAGCTCAGGAAGACCTGGACAGTATGGTCTACCTGGCATGTTGAATGCCTAGCACTGCCCAGTGCTACTGCTTAACTTGTACCTTGCTGACCTGGGCTCTAATAGAGTCACAATAGCTCTACTGATAGCAGCTCCTCTGCTCTCAGAAACGTTTTAACGCAGTTTACTCATGGAGCACACTTGTATGTTTGAGATAGAAGCAAGGAATGGTGGTGCCTGTAAATCCAGCACTAGGGAGGCTGAAGCAGAAGGCCAGCCTGGGCTATAACATGCCTCAAAATACAAAATAAAAACACAAAGTAAGAGGAAGACGGGTGGAATAAATCTTTAATATTCTTACTGTTGGGGATTATTATGGCCTGGGAAAGGCTGCCCTTCCACCAGCCTTGGGACAATAGAAGTCCCTCCCACCTTCTGGCCTCCACCCCTTGGGAGGTGAACACGTGCGTGCCACCATGATGGGGTTGTCCCGCCCACAAAGGGAAGTTTCGTGAGGTCACTTGATGAACGTGATCCCTAGCCTATGACTGGCCCTTTGGCCAGCCCCCTTTCTTTCCCGCCATTACCTCTATATAAGTGCCCTTCCATATTAAAGTCTTTGAGACGCTTTCCACCACTGCAGAGTGTCCCTGATGCCTTCCTTTTCGCCTCCGCCCTCGGTAACATGTGGGGGGACTTGCCCATGTGAGCACGCCTTTGGCCTTCCGCTGGCGGAGGGCCAGGCTGAGTGCTCTTTCATAGAGTTTGTGGTTACCATTCTCCCCGTAGGGGGAGAAAGGGATCGTCCAGATCCCAACACTTACTACTTGTTGATTTGTATTTAGTTTATTTCATGTGAGTCAGCTTATTTGCTCCAATTTAAGCCACTTTACCTTTAAGAATAGAATTCTAGGGGCTGGGGATATGGCCTAGTGGCAAGAGAGCTTGCCTCGTATACATAAGGCCCTGGGTTCGATTCTCCAGCACCACATATACAGAAAACAGCCAGAAGTGGCGCTGTGGCGCATGTGGCTAGCCTTGAGCAAAAGGAAGCCAGGGACAGTGCTCAGGCCCTGAGTCCAAGGCCCAGGACTGGCCAAAAAAAGAATTGAATTCTATATTAAAAGTACACTTGTATGCAGGTTACCTTCCGTCAGTGGAGAGAATGTTTTCCATACACATCAACTCAAGTGTCCAACCAAACTTGACCAGTCATGAAGTTTTAAAAATTGCAGGGTGCAGTCACCAACCTCTGCCCCAGATTCAGGGAGCCTCTTCTAGCCCCTGGCTCTCTCAGCAGTCCCGCTTCCCCCTCCTACCAAACCTTCCCACTGTGCAGCACAACCTGCCCATGCAAGCAGAGAGATCTTCTGCTGAAACCAGAGAGCTGAGGGAGGCCCTGCTAAAGATCTTCCCTGACTCCAAGCAGAGGCTGAAAATCGACCAGATCCCAGATCTTGGTGGACTATCCATACATGATAGATCTGAATATCATCAATGCCATGATGTTGGACTGAAGGTTGTGCTGAGAAGCTTGAGCTCAGGGCTCACTGATAACACTCAAGCTGACTGCCACCTGCGATGGGAAAAATAATGTGAAGAAACCTTTTCTCCGGTGTAAACATTGTTATATTGCACAGGGAAAAGAAAAAAAATGTTTTGTGTATACAAAAATATGGGTTTTCAAAGACAGCTTTTATATAAAATGCTATTACAGATTTAACATTTTCTATAAAAGGAAAGTATACATTTTCTGCCTGTTCAGAACTGTTTAATAGCAGTTACTCTTCAGCGTACTTACATTCTTATGTTTTTTAAACTATTTACCTTAAAGTTGAAGATATATTAGTAAATGGATATGGTAGCCTAAAATAATAGTCATTTTCTTAAAAAAAAATTACAGGGTGCCATTAGGTTGGTGTGCTATAATAATATGTTAGTAACTATTCTTTCATCAGCATTTAGAAACTTCCTGACAAACAGGCAATTCTGGTGTACCATCAATTAGCTCACCTCAAATTATAAGGATATTTCAGAAAATACTATTTTCAAAATAAACAACTGTGGAGTTATATAAGATAAAAAATAAATAAACGTGTGTAAGACCTATATGATAAAAATGAAAATCTTTTTTCGCAAATCCTACAGCTTGAAATAAGGGTCTAGGCACTGTCCCTGAGCTTCTTTTGCTCAAAGGTAGTACTCTACCACTTGAGCCACAGCACCACTTCCTGCTTTTTCTGTGTATGTGGTACTAAGGAATCAAACGTAGGGTTTCATGAATGCTAGGCGAGCACCCTACCACTAAAACACATTCCCACCCCCAAAAATCTTTTTGAGCTGGTCCTGGGGCTTGAACTCAGGCATGAGCACTCTACCACTTGAGACAGCTCTGCTTCTACTAGAGGTTTTTGTTGTTGTTGTTGATTGGTGATAAAGAGGCTCATGGACTTTCCTACTGCAATCAACAGATCTTGGCCTCCTGAGTAGATAGGATTACAGGCATGTGGAAAAAACATTTTCCACACATACCCTCCACCCTAACCTCTGTGCCCTATGCAAGACCTAGATTGAGGTGTATATTCTCCTAACCAAGATTTGTTGGGGTCCACTGGGCCCATCCTACATTGGAATGGACACCTGGATCCAACACCTACCATTACAATCCTCAACACTTAGGCCTCTCATCTGTTCAGTGGGATCAGAGCCATGGCTGATAGAAGGAAAAACAGGAAAAGGCCATTTAGACCACACTTTCTGCTCCTGCCTTCTGCTACCTCCCTCCAGCTCCTAATGGGACAAGTCTCAGGCCAGGCCTGGGGGCAGTGATGGGACACGACTCAGTATAAAGGTGCCGGCCTGGCTGGTGAGGCATGCTCCAAAAACTAGACAAAATACCTTGGTATGCCAAGTAAAATGTGGAATAAACAAGACAGGCAGGCTGAACTTCTCCACACACTTTCACAAATACCCCCACAACCATGTCCTGAGCCTGCCCAAACTTAAAACACCATCTAAAGTCTCTGCAGTGACTGGGAGCTGGATCTAGAAGCCTGGTTTGGACCTGTTATAATATAAATGATCAGAGAAACCACATTTTGAAGGATCCAATCTTGCAGTCTATTAAAATGCTAGCAGTCTATAGGCAGCCAATTGTTACAAAGGCCTGCTGCCCCCAAATATATTAATCACTGTTAGGAAACAGGCCAGAGAAGAAAGAAAAAACTAAAGCTATACTAACAAACCAACTGAGCTCCAAGCGCTGATTTGGGACACCATATTGACCAGAGATAAGCCAGGAGACAACACAGGATGCAAACACGGAGATGTGTGGTATGGTGTAATGGCACCTGTGCTTGTCTGGGCCTAAATAAGGAAAAGTCAGGGGACAGGGTAATAGGAAGCTCCTATTCCCAAGCCCTGGACTGACAGGTTCAGTCACCTATAAGGGAAGTGCTCACCCCTGTCTCCAGAAATTCAGGCACAACCATCACCTGGAGGTCAGAATTCCCTCCCTCTACTGTGAAGACAAGATGCCAGACCCTACAATTCAACATGTGTGTGACCAAGATGCGCCAGCCAGACCTGACTTGCCTCCTGCAGGGCTTGGGCACCCTGAAGCCACCACAAGAAGAGCACAAGCAAGCAAGCAGGGAGGCGGGCCACGCTCCTCCACACACACTGTCACACCCACCCCATGCCCACGCCCCGGGCCGCACCTGACAGGATGCTCCGCTTAGTTGGCTGTGCTTGGATAGTCTCCCGGAGTCGCCTCTAGATCGGCAGGAGGTGCTCCAGGCCACTCTCCATGGGCCTTGGCTCTGCTGACTTCGGCTCTCCTCCCACCCACAAGCTCGGCTGCCCGGCCTCCATTGTCCACAGGCCCGAAGCTCCGGCCTCCTCTGTATGCAGGCCCCTGCTCTCCTCTGGTCCTCCGTCCTCAAGCCCGGCCCTGCTCTCCTCTAGCCCGCAGGCCTGCCAGTCCAGCATGCAGCACTAGGCTATCGAGGCTGCAGTGTTCCCGAGCCTCAGGTCCCTTTCCCGGAAGTCCCACTCTGGCAGGGTAGAGGGGGAGGTTCAGGTCCCCTCCCCGTGGGGTGGGGCCTCTCCCAAGCTCTGCATTGGGGCGGGGCGGGGCACAGACAATGTCAGGGGTAAGGATCTCCACATTTGGGTCTAGGACTGTCGACCCTTGACCTGTGCAAATGCACTTGTCCTCACCATCCCCAAAACCATTGCCCTCAGGGCCGCGTGTTCGGGCCGGGCGCTCACCCCGCGTGGCCTTGCTACATTGGACTGGACACCTAGATCCAACACCTACCATTCCAATCCTCAGCAATTAGGCCTCTCCTCTGTTCAGTGGGATCAGAGCCATGGCTGATGGAAGGAAAAACAGGAAAAGGCCATTTAGACCACACTTTCTGCTCCTGCCTTCTGCTATCTCCATCCAGCTCCTAATGGGACAAGTCTCAGGCCAGGCCTGGGGGCAGTGATGGTCCACTGAGACCACCAGGGGACACGACTCAATATAAATGTGCTTGCCTGGCTGGCAAAGCATGCTCCAAAAACTACACAAAATACCTTGGTATGCCAAGTAAAATGTGCAATAAACAAGACAGGCAGGCTGAACTTCTCCACACACTTTCACAAATACTCCCACAAACATGCCCTGAGCCTGCTCAGACTGAAAGCACCATCTAAAGTCTCTGCAGTGACTGGGAGTTGGATCCAGAAGCCTGGTTTGGGCATGTTATAATGTAAATTATCAGAGAAACCACATTTTGAAGGATCAAATCTTGGAGTCTTTATAAGAATGCTAGCAGTCTATAGGCAGCCAATGGTTACAAAGGCCTGCTGCCCCCAAATATATTTATCACTGTTATCAAACAGGCCAGAGAAGAAAGAAAAAACAAAAACTATACTAACAAACCAACTGAGCTCCAAGAGCTGATTTGGGACACCATATTGACCAGAGATAAGCCAGGAGACAGAACACAGGATTCAACATGGAGATGTGTGGTATGGTGTAATAGCACCAGTGCCTGTCTGGGCCTAAATAAGGTAAAGTCAGGGGACAGGGTAATAGGAAGCTCCTATTCCCAAGCACTGGACTAACAGGTTCAGTAACCTGTAAGGGAAGTGCTCACCCCTGTCTCCAGGAATTCAGGCACAACCATCACCTGGGGATCAGAATTCCCTCCCTCTAACATGAAGAAGAGATGCCAGACCCTACAATTCAACATGTGTGTGGCCAAGATGGCGCCAGCCAGACCTGACCTCCTTAATTGAGGGCTTAGCCACCCTGAAGCCACTGTAGGAAGGACACAAATGAACAAACACGAAAGGAAGGCCACACTTCTCCACACACAATCACACCCCACACCCATGTTCTGGGCCTGAAAGTGCAAGCTAAAACCTCGACAATGACTACAGCCAGCTTCAGAGGCCTGATTTGGAGACTGGCCTCACCCAAACCACTTTAGGAGAAGCAAACCGTATTTCTCCACACTGTCCCTCACCTGTATCAGCCAGACCTGACCTCCTTACTTCAGGGCTTAGGCACCCTGAAGCCACTACAAGAAGGGCACAAATGAACAGACAAGAGAGGAAGGCCACACTTCTCCATACACAACCACAAACACCCCACACCCATGTTCTGGGCCTGCATAGACTGAAAGTGCCAGCTAAAAGCTTGACAATGGCTGGGAGCTGGCTCCAGAGGCCTGGTTTGGGGACTGGCCTCACCCAAGCCACTTCAGGAGAAGCAGACCGTATTTCTCCACATTGTCCCTCACCTGTATCCATGCCCTGAGCCTGCATAGACTGAAATTGCCAGCTAAAAGCCACCTACAGAAGCCTGGTTTGGGGACGGGCCTCACCAAAGCCACTTCAGGAAGGACACAAACAAACACAGAGGGTCAGGCATGCAATAAAAACCAACACCCATGCCATGGGACTGCCAAGAATGATAGCACTGGCTAAAAGCTCTGCACTGACTGGTAGCCAGATCCAGAAGACTGGTTTGAGTCCTAGACTCACTGAAGCCAACCAGGGAGGCAGGCTGCGCTCCTTCACACACCCCACAACCATGTCTGGGCCTGCCAAGACTGAAAGCCAGCTAAATGCTGGGCACTGACTGGAAGCCGGCTCTGGAGGTCTGGTTTGAGGCCTTAGGCTCACTGAAGCCACTTCAGGAAGGGCCCAAACGAGCAAACACGAGAGGCAGGCCATGCTTCTCCACACACTTTCACAGACACCCCACACCCAAGCCCTGGGACCCACATGCCAGGAAGCTCGGCTTAGCTCTGCTTGTCTTCCTGAGTTGCTTCAAAGTCAGCTTGGTGCATCTGGGTCAGGCCTTCACACACAAGCCACATCTGTGCACGGTCAGCGTTCCTCCAGACTTCCCCACACAGAAAAGCGGTTGGTGCCAGATGGAACGGGTGTATGGGAGCCCAGACCCACAACCAAACCACGCTGAGCCTGACCAGCTTTTTAGGCCCAAACCCAGACATGGGGGCTACTGGCAGAACTGCTAGTCCTGGGCAGAACTGACCTAAACCACTCCAGTGACAGGGCCACGCCCCTTGACTTCTCACTTCCTCCTGCTTTCCACACCCCTACCCTGCTGTGATGCCCCATAAGCACCACCCCTGCACCTCTCACTTCCTCCACCTTGCCCCTCCCTCTCATGCTCTGATGCCCCATAACCCCCACCCCTGCACCACTAGCTTCCTGCCTCTGGCCCCACCACTGTAGAACTGTGATGCCCAATAAGCCACACCCCTGCACCTCTCACTTCAGGGTCAGCATTCCTCCAGGCTTCCCCACAGACAAGCAGATGGTGCCTGATGGGACGGGTGTACAGAGGCCCAGACCCACCACCAAACCACAGGGAGCCTGACCAGCTTGTAGGTCCAAACCCAAAGATGGGAGCTACTGGCAGGACTGCCAGTCCCAGGCAGAACCGACATATACCAGTCCACTGCCAAGGCCACGCCCCTTGACGACTCACTTCCTCCTGCTTTCTCTGCCCCTCTTGTGCTGTATGGCCCCATAAGGCCCACCCATGCACCTCTAGCTTCCTTGCCCTTGCCCCTCCCATCTCCAGCTGTAATGCCCCATAAGCTCCAGGCCTGCACCTTAGCTTCCTGGCTCTTGCCCCGCCTCTCTTGTGCTCTGAAGCTCCATAAGCCTCGCCCCTGAACCTCTAGCTTCCTGACGCCCCACCTGCGAACCTGCTGCCCTGCCTGCCTAGCAGAAGGCCTTTGCTCAAAACAAGGGCCTGGTGCAGGACACTCCACAAGCCTTCAGGTTCTCTCCTGCACCTAGAACTATCGAACCCACTGACACAAGCAGGCTTAAGGGAACACCAGCTAGGGACAGCGGCTAGGGGCATCACATGGCCACTTCCATTCATCCCAGATTACTGTCACAATCAGACTTGGCAGATAAGGGGGCCAGGGGAGGGAGATCAGAGAGGAGGACAGACAAGACCAGAGATCAAAACAAAACAAGAAAAAAAAAAAAAAAAAAAGAATGAGCAGGCTGGGTTTTTATTGATGTTTACTTATTATTCTGTTTTCCAGGTAGAAGGGGAAAAACCTTCTTTATCACATGGGTCTCTGTTAGACCTTTACAGCAATCTACTTGGAGAAGGATGAATTTAAATTAAAACATTCAATCTTCTCCTGACTTCATCAACCAGTATTTCTTCCCAAAAATTTAAAACAAAGAGACAGCCAAACAGCCATGGAAAACAACAGCCAGGAATTCATAGGCAACAAGTGCTATCTTCACAAAAAGCTTCCATCCAAGATTAGTTTATTTGGAGCTTCATGCTCCCTCATAAACTACAAAAATGAATGAAAAACCTGGACTCTCCCTCTCCCTCCCCGCCTTCTTCCTTCCCTCATTCTGACCTCATCCCTGCTTGCCCAAATAATACTCTAGAAACAGAGTAGGGAGATCTTTAAAGATGAAATTCGTGCTGGAAAACAGAGACAAAATAACAAATAAACACACACACTTAGACAAAATTAAGCCAGAAAACAGGCTGTGGCTCAAGCAGTGCAGCACAATCTTAAGTAGAAAAGCTAAAGAACAGCACCCAAGACCTAAATTCAATCCCTATTAACAGCACACACACACACAGAATTTTAAAAAAAAAAAAAACACTGTTTCACAAATTTATATGTCATACCTGTCATTTCCCAAGTAAACAGCACAGGGCGTCCTAGCACTTGGGACAGCACCATAGAGCCCCACTGACTCTGTATGGACAATTTCCAAAGGTTCCTACTGATATCTTCTATTGGGTGCCTTCTCATTACCACAAGCAGTGCAGCACCCACACAGAGAATTAAGAGGGAAAAAAAAAAACCACTGTTCCACACCTGTTCACATGTCACACCTGTCATTTCCCAAGTAAACAGCAGAGGGCGCCCTAGCACTTGGGACAGCGCCATAGAGCCCCACTGTGACTCTGTATTGACAATTTCCACAGGTTCCTACTGATATTCTCTTAGGTGCCTTCTCATTGGAGCACTGAGGGAGTCACTGAGCATAGGGCAGAGTCCAACAATTGGGGAAAAACCAAAAGGCAGAACGAATGGATCACAGCATAAGATATGTTTTAATTGTACAATGGCTTCCCAAATTTTAGACTGAGAATGTAGAAATTAACAAAATATAAAAGTCATTCAAGAAGACTTGGCTTGGGGCTGGGGATATGGCCTAGTGGCAAGAGTGCCTGCCTCATATACATGAGGCCCTGGGTTCGATTCCCCAGCACCACATATACAGAAAATGGCCAGAAGTGGCGCTGTGGCTCAAGTGGCAGAGTGCTATCCTTGAGCAAAAAGAAGCCAGGGACAGTGCTCAGGCCCTGAGTCCAAGCCCCAGGACTGGCAAAAAAAAAAAGACTTGGCTAGCAAGTGAGTGGCCAAGATTCAATAGCCAACCCTAAAATGTGGTTTAGAATGTAGAAATGGTAGATGAACTTGGAGAACTTGGAGAACATGAGTTCTCCAGAGCAGGTTCTAATGGGGGCCATCACCACTGTTCTACTTAGGCCTATAGAGCCAGAACCTCTATTGATGATTCCAAGCTTCCAGGCTCTACACATTTTATCCAGACACTCTGTGCATTTTCTCTCCAAAATGCCTACAAAGGCTGGAAATCATGAAAACCAAAGGAGGCATAAAAACAACCAGGGCCAAGAGCTGAGGTACTTGCCTAGCTTGTGGAAGGCCCTGGAACACAATACCACTGGAACTCACAAAAAAAAAAGTGAAATACTTTTGTATGCCTAATAAAATGTGGCTCACTCCTGTCATCCTAGCTACTCATGAGGCTGAGACCAGAGGATCCAGGTTCAAAGCCAGCTCAGGCAGGAAAGTTCATAACACTCATCTCAATGATCCACCAGAAAACCAGAAGTGGCGCTGTGGCTCAAGTGATAGAGCACTAGCGTTATGCTGAGGAGCTCAAGGACAGCACCCAGGCCCAGAGTTCAAGCCCCACAGCCAGCAAAGAAAAATATTTTAAATAAATGTGTGTAATACCGATAAATATGATGATAAAATGAAAATTTGGGTTGTTGTTGTAGTTGTTTTTGCCAGTCATGGAGCTTGAACTCAGGGTCTGTGTACTGTTCCTGAGCTTCTTTTTCTGAAGGCTAATACTCTTACCACTAGAGCCACAGACCTACTTCCTGCTTTTTCTGTGTATGTGAACTGTGTATGTGTACTGAAGAATCAAACACAGGGTTTCATGAATGCTAGGCGAGCACCCTACCACTAAGCCACATTCTGAGCCCCACAAAATCTTTTGGGGTTGGTCCTGGGGCTTGCATGGGCAATCTACCACTTGAGCCACAGCTCTGCTTCTACTGGTTGTTTCTTTGTGGTTGTTGATTGTCGATAAAGAGCCTCATGGACTTTCCTACCTGGGTTGGATTAAAACTGCAATCAACAGATTTTGGCCTCCTGAGTACATAGGATTACAGGCATCTGGAAAAAAAAAAAAAAAAAAACATTTTCCACACATTCCCTCCACCCTAAACTCCATGCCCTATGCAAGACCTGGACTGGGGTCTATGTTCTCCAAACCAAGATTTGTTGGGGTCCACTGAGCCCATCCTACATTGGACTAGACACCTAGATCTACCTACCATTCCAATCCTCAGCACTTAGGCCTCTCCTCTGCTGAGTGCGATCAGAGCCATGGCTGATGGAAGGAAAAACAGGAAAAGGCCATTTAGACCACACTTTCTGCTCCTGCCTTCTCCTACCTCCACCCAGCTCCTAATGAGACAGATCTCACGCCAGGCCTGGGGGCAGTGATGGTCCACTGAGACCACCAGGGGACAAGACTCAGTATAAAGGTGCTTGCCTGGATGGTAAGGCATGCTCCAAAAACTACACAAAATACCTTGGTATGCCAAGTAAAATGTGGAATAACCAAGAGAGGCAGGCCAAACTTCTCCACACACTTTTACAAGTACCCCCACAACCATGCCCTGAGCCTGCCTAGACTGAAAGCACCATCTAAATTCTTTGTAGTGACTGGGAGCTGGATCCGGAAGCCTGGTTTGGGCCTGTTATAATGAAAATTATCAAAGAAACCACATTTTGAAGGATCCAATCTTGGAGTCTTTATAGGAATGCTAGCAGTCTATAGGCAGCCAATTGTTACAAAGGCCTGCTGCCCCCAAATATATTTATCACTGTTATCAAACAGGCCAGAGAAGAAAGAAAAAACAAAAACTATACTAACAAACCAATTCAGCTACAACAGCTGATTTGGGACACGATGTTGACCAGAGATAAGCCAGGAGACAGGACACAGGATGCAAACACGGAGATGTGTGGCATGGTGTAATGGCACCAGTGCTTGTCTGGGCATAAATAAGGTAAAGCCAGGGGACAGGGTAATAGGAAGCTCCTATTCCAAAGCACTGGACTGACAGGTTCAGTAACCTATAAGGGAAGTGCTCACACCTGTCTCCAGGAATTCAGACACAACCATCAATAGGGGGTCAGAATTCCCTCCCTCTACCATGAAGACGAGATGACAGACCCAACAATTCAACTACAAACACCCCACACCCATGTTCTGGGCCTGCATAGACTGAAAGTGCCAGCTAAAAGCTTGACAGTGACTGGGAGCTGGCCCCGGAGGCCTGGTTTGAGGACTGGCCTCACCCAAGCCACTTCAGGAGAAGCAGGCCTTATTTCTCCACACTGTCCCTCACCTGTATCCATGCCCTGGGCCTGCATAGACTGAAAGTGCCAACTAAAAGCCACCTCCGGAAGCTTGGTTTGGGGACTGGCCTCACCAAAGCCACTTCAGGAAGGACACAAACACAGAGAGGGTCAGGCATGCAATAAAAACCAACACCTATGCCATGGGCCTGCCAAGACTGAAAGCACTGGCTAAAAGCTCTGCACTGACTGGGAGCCAGCTCCAGAAGACCGGTTTGAGGCCTAGACTCACTGAAGCCAACAGGGAGGCAGGCTGCACTCCTTCACACACCCCACAACCATGGCCTGGGCCTGCCAAGACTGAAAGCCAGCTAAATGCTGGGCACTGACTAGAAGCCGGCTCTGGAGGCCTGGTTTGAGGCCTTAGGCTCACCGAGGCCACTTCAGGAAGGGCCCAAACGAGCAAGCACCAGAGGCAGGCCATGCTTCTCCACACACTTTCACAGACACCCCACAACCGTCGCCTGGGCCTGCCAAGACTGAAAGCCACAGCTAAAGGCTCGGCACTGACTGGAAGCTGGATCCAGAGGCCTAGTTTGAGGATTAGTTCACCAGAGCCACTTCAGGAAGGGCACAAACAAGCAAACAGAAGAGACAGGCCACGCTTCTCCACACACTTTCACAAACACCCCACCACCATGCACAGTGCCACACCTGGCAGGAAGCTTGGCTAGCTCTGCTTGTCTTCCAGAGTTGCCTCAAGATCAGCCCAGTGAACCTGGGTCTGGCCTTCTCCACACACAAGCAGCATCTACACAGGGTCAGCATTGCTCCAGGCTTCCCCACACAGAAAAGCTACTGGTGCCCAATGGGATGGGTGTATGGAAGCAAAGCCCAACCACCCACCATAGTAAGCCTGACCACCTTTGTACGCCCAAAGCCAAAGATGGGACTCCCAGAAAAAGGAGCTTCTGGCATGCCTGTTTGTTCCCCCCAGAAGTGACCTAAACCAGTTCAGTGCTCAGGCCACACCCCTTGACTTCTAACTTCCTCCTCCTTGCCCCTCCCCTTTTGTGCTGTGATGCCCCATAAGCACCTCTACCTTCCTGTCTCTTTCCCTTCCTCGCTCATGCTCGGATGCCCCATAAGCCTAGCTCCTTGACCTACTCCACTTTGCCCCTCCCCTCTCGTACTGTGATGCCCAAATAAGCCCTGCAACTCTACCTTCCTTAAAAAAGGTAAAGTCAGGGGGCAGGGTAATAGAAAGCTGCTATTCCCAAGCCCTGGACTGACCGGTTCATTCACCTATAAGGGAAGTGCTCACACCTGTCTCCAGGAACTCAGGCACAACCATCACCTGGGGGTCAGAATTCCCTCCCTCGTAAGATATCACAAGAAATGTACACACTGCCCTACTATGTAACTGTACCCTTTTTGCACAACACTTTGTCAAAAAAATTAGTGTGCAATTAATAAATAAATTAAATTTAAAAAAAAAATCCCTCCCTCTACCATGAAGACAAAATGCCAGACCCTACAATTCAACATGTGTGTGGCCAAGATGGCACCGGCCACACCTGACCTCCATTCTGTGGGGTTTGGGCACCCTGAAGCCACCACAGGAAGGTCACAAGCGAGCAAGCAGGGAGGCGGGCCGCGCTCCTCCACACACTGTCACACACACCCCATGCCCCTGCTCCGGGCCACACCTGACAGTAGGTTTCACTTCGTTGGCTGCGCTCTGATCGTCTCCCGGGGTCGCCTCAAGGTCGGCAGGCGTGGTGCTCCCGGGCTGCTCTCCGAGGGCCTTGGCTCCACAGACCTCGGCTCTCCTCCTGCCCACAGCACGGCCGCCCGGCCTCCATTCTCGGCAGGCCCCGGGCTCGGGCCTTCTCTGTCCGCAGGCCCCTGCTCACCTCCTGTCCTCCATCCTCAGGCCCAGGGGCTCTCTCTCCTCCCGCCCGTGGGCTTGCAAGTGGCGCCTGTGCCAGCTCAGCTGCAGGAGGCTCCCCAGGCTGTGGCTTTCCTGCGCCTCTACTCCCTCTCCCGGAAGTCCCGCCCTCCCAGGATGGAGGCGAAGGTTCTGGTCCCCTCCATGTGAGGCAGGGCCTCTCCCAGGCTCTGCAGCGGGGCGGGGCTGTGTCGAAGGCATAGGGCCGGGCTGTGACGCCATAAGGGGAGGGGCCGTGGCAATGGCATGGGGAGGGGCCGTGACGCCACCAGGAGCAGGGCCAGGAATATGGCATGGGGCGGAGCTGTGCGGGCACTGTGGGGCAGGGCTGAGACTGTCAGGGCAGGGATCTCCACATTTGGGGCTAGGACTTTCCACCCTTGACCTGTGCAAATGCACTTGTCCACGCCATCACCATCGCCATTGTCCTCAGGGCTGCAAGCTTGGGGCAGAGCGCTCACCACGTAGGGCCTTGCTCTCAGGCCGGGCCTGGCGCTCAGACCAGGCCTTCACTGTCCCTGGCCCCGCCAGTGAGCTGCAGCTGGTCTCTGGCCTACAGTGCGGGTGCATGCACGGGGAGGTGAGGACGGGCGCATGCGTTGGAGGCCGCGCTCCACCCACAACCAGTTCAGTGTTCCGCACTTGTCACAAAAGGGGCTGGTGACCTCACGGGTGGCACCTGCGGG
Source organism: Perognathus longimembris pacificus (assembly GCF_023159225.1). Lineage (NCBI taxonomy): Eukaryota > Metazoa > Chordata > Mammalia > Rodentia > Heteromyidae > Perognathus > Perognathus longimembris. The sequence continues at coordinate 54,448 of NC_063181.1, forward strand.
GAGGCATGTGCATCAGCAACGTGCCAGCAGTGCCCTGACCCCTAACACAACCCCGCCACCCTCTGCAACACAATCCGACCCCAGACCGAGGCCCCAGGATGCACATGAAAGTATAAATGAAAACTTGATGCAGACTTGAACAGAGGCCAGGGGACTGGGCAAGGCATGAGTTCTCCAGAGCAGGTTCTAATGGGGGCCATCCACAATGTCCTACCTTGGTCTATAGAGACAGAACCTCTATTGATGATTCCAAGCTTCCAGTCTCTACACATTTTATCCAGACACTCTGTGCACTTTTTTTCTCTCCAAAATGCCTACAAAGTCTGGAAATCATGAAAACCAAAGGCGGCATAAAAAGAACCAAGGCTAAGAGCTAAGGTACTTGCCTAGCTTGTGGAAGGCCCTGGAACACAATACCACTGAAAATCACAAAGAAGAAAGTGAAATACTTTTGTATGCCTAATAAAATGTGGCTCACTCCTGTCATCCTAGCTACTCAGGAGGCTGAGACAAGACAATTCAGGTTCAAAGCCAGCTATGGCAGGAAAGTTCATAAGGCTTATCTCCAATGACCCACCAGAAAACCAGAAGGCTGAGGTGGTAAAGCACTAGTCCTCAGCTGAAGACCTCAAGGACAGAACCAAGGCAAAGTTCCCACATCCAACAAGGAAAAACATTTTAAATAAAGGTTTAAAAATAAATGTGTGTAAGACCTATATGAAAATCTATTTTTTGCCAATCCTGGAGCTTGAAGTCAGGGCCTATGCACCATCCCTGAACTTCTTTTGCTCAAGGCTAGTACTCTACCACTAGAGCCACAGCACCACTTCCTGCTTTTTCTGTGTATGTGGTGCTGAGGAATCAAATACAGGGTTTCATGAATGCTAGGGGAGCACCCTACCACTAAGCCACATTCCCACCCACAAAAATATTTTTGTGCTTGTCCTGAGGTTGAACTCAGGCATGAGCACTCTACCACTAGAGACACAGCTCAGCTTCTACTAGAGGTTTGTTGTTGTTGTTGATTGGTGATAAAGAGCCTCATGGACTTTCCTACCAGGGCTGGTTTCGAACTGCAATCAACAGATTTTGGCCTCCTAGGTACATAGGATTACAGGCATCTGGAAAAAGCATTTTGCACACATTCCCTCCACCCTAAACTCCGTGCCCTATGCAAGACCTGGACTGGGGTCTATGTTCTAAATAAGATTTGTTAGGGTCCACTGAGCCCATCCTACATTGGACTAGACACCTAGATCTACCTACCATTCCAATCCTCAGCACTTAGGCCTCTCCTCTGCTGAGTGCGATCAGAGCCATGGCTGATGGAAGGAAAAACAGGAAAAGGCCATTTAGACCACACTTTCTGCTCCTGCCTTCTCCTACCTCCACCCAGCTCCTAATGAGACAGATCTCATGCCAGGCCTGGGGGCAGTGATGGTCCACTGAGACCACCAGGGGACACGACTCAGTATAAAGGTGCTTGCCTGGATGGTAAGGCATGCTCCAAAAACTACACAAAATACCTTGGTATGCCAAGTAAAATGTGGAATAACCAAGAGAGGCAGGCCAAACTTCTCCACACACTTTTACAAGTACCCCCACAACCATGCCCTGAGCCTGCCTAGACTGAAAGCACCATCTAAATTCTTTGTAGTGACTGGGAGCTGGATCCAGAAGCCTGGTTTGGGCCTGTTATAATGAAAATTACCAGAGAAACCACATTTTGAAGGATCCAATCTTGGAGTCTTTATTAGAATGCTAGCAGTCTATAGGCAGCCAATTGTTACAAAGGCCTGCTGCCCCCAAATATATTTATCACTGTTATCAAACAGGCCAGAGAAGAAAGAAAAAACAAAAACTATACTAACAAACCAATTCAGCTACAACAGCTGATTTGGGACACGATGTTGACCAGAGGTAAGCCAGGAGACAGGATACCGGATTCAAACACAGAGATGTGTGGCATGGTGTAATGGCACCAGTGCTTGTCTGGGCCTAAATTAAGTTAAAGTCAGGGGGCGGGGTAATAAGAAGCTCCTATTCCCAAGCCCTGGGCTGACAGGTTCAGTAACCTATAAGGGAAGTGCTCACACCTGTCTCCAGGAATTCAGACACAACCATCAACAGGGGGTCATAATTCCCTCCCTCTATCATGAAGACGAGATGACAGACCCAACAATTCAACATGTGGCCAAGATGGCACCAGAGAGACCTGACCTCCTTACTTCAGGGCTTAGGCACCCTGAAGCCACTACAAGAAGGGCACAAATGAACAAACAAGAGAGGAAGGCCGCACTTCTCCATACACAACTACAAACACCCCACACCCATGTTCTGGGCCTGCATAGACAAAGTGCCAGCTAAAAGCTTGACTGTGACGGAGCCAGCTCCGGAGGCCTGGTTTGGGGACTGGCCTCACCCAAGCCACTTCAGGAGAAGCAGACCGTATTTCTCCACACTGTCCCTCACCTGTATCCATGCTCTGGGCCTGCCTAGATTGAAAGTGCCAACTAAAAGCCAGCTCCAGAAGCCTGGTTTGGGGACTGGCCTCACCAAAGCCACTTCAGGAAGGACATAAACCAACACAGAGGCAGGCAGGCAGGCAATAAAAACCCATACCCATGCCATGGGCCTGCCAAGACTGAAAGCACCGGCTACAAGCTCTGTCCTGACTGGGAGCCAGCTCCAGAAGACTGGTTTGAGGCCTAGACTCACCAAAGCCACTTCAGGAAGGGCACATACAAGCAAACAGGAGAGGCAGGCCACACTGCTCCACACACTTTCACAAACACCACACAACCATGGCCTGGACCTGCAAAAACTGAAAGCCCACTAAATGCTCAGCACTGGCGAAGCCAGCTCCAGAGGCCTGGTTTGAGGGCTAGCCTCAACAAAGCCACTTCAGAAAGGGTACAAAGAAGCAAACAGGGGAGGCAGGCTGTGCTTCTCTACACACTTTCACAAGCACACCACACCCATGCCCTGGGCCCCACCTAGCAGGAAGCTCAGCTTCGCTCTGCTGGTCTTCTGGAGTTGCCTCAAGGTCAGCTCAGTGCACCTGGGTCCAGCCTTCTCCACAGACAAGCTGCATCTGTGCACTGTCCTCCAGGCATGCCCACACAAAGAATCGGCTGCTACCTGAAGAGACGAGACCCACCACCAAACCACAGTGAGTCTGACCAGCTTTGTAGGCCCAAACACAACTAGAGGACCCTCAGAGAAAGGAGCTCTTCCTAGCTACCTGGCAGGTCTGCTTGTTCAAGGCAGAACCGATCTAAACCAGTCCATAGCCCAAGCCACGCCCCTTTACATCACTTCCCCTCCCTTCTTATTCTGTGTAGCCCCATAAGCCCTGCCCCTTCACCTCTCACTTCCTCACCTTACCCCTCCCCTCTTATGTAGTGATGCCCCATAAGCCCTGCCTGTGTAACTCAGGCCCCACTCCACACACTTTCACAGCCAACCACAACCATTGCCTGGGGCTGCCAAGGCTGAAAGCACCAGCTAAAGGCTCCGAACGCCTAGTTTGAGGCCAGCCTCACCAAAGCCACTTCAGGAAGGGCACAAACGAGCAAACACGAGAGGCAGGCCGCGCTCCTCCACACATTCACACCCACCCCACAACCGTGGCCTGGGACTGCCCCAGCTAAAGGTTTGGCACTGATAAAGACAGCTCCAGAGGCCTGGTTTGGGGCCTAGCCTTACCCAAGCCACTTCAGGAAGGACACAAACAAGCAAACAAGGAGGGGCAGGTCGAGCTTCTCCATACATTTTCACACCCACCCCACAACCATGCCCTGGGCCCCACCTGACAGGAAGCTTGACTTATCTCTGCTTGTCTTCCGGAGTTGACTCAAGGTGAGATCTGTGCACCTAGGTCCAGCCTTCTCCACAAACAAGCCCCATCAGTGCAGCATTCCTTCAGGCTTCCAGACACAGAAAATCGGCTGCTGCCTGGTGGGACGGGTGTACAGAAGCCCAGAACCAACACCAAACAAGGCTGAGCCTGACCAGCTTTGTAGGACAAAATAGGACCTCACAGTAGAGCTGAGTGACTGGCTTGTCCCAGGCAAAACCGACCTAAACCAGTCCAGTGCCAGGGCAACGCCCCTTGGCCAGTCACTTCCTCCGGATTCCCCACCCCTGTCCTGCTGTGACGCCCAATATGACCTGCCCCTGCACCTCTCACTCCCGGGCCCTTGCCCCTCCCCTCTCCTGCATTGAAGCCAAATAAGCAGCGCCCCTTCACCTCTACTTCCTTGCTTTTGCCCCACCTGTCTCCTGCTGTGACGCCCCATAAGCTAAACACCATAAGCCACCCCACAACCATGGACTGGGCCTGCCAAGACTGAAAGCACCGGCTAATGCTCAACACTGACTGGAAGCCTGCCTTGAAGGCATGGTTTGAGGCCTAGCCACAACCACCTAAGCCACTTCAGAAAGGACACAGCAAACGGGAGAGGCAGGCCTCGATTCCCCACCCACTCTCACAGGCACCCAACAACTGTGGCCTGGGCCTGCCAAGAGTAAAAGCACCAGCTAAAAGCTCTGCACTGACTCCAAACCGGCTCCAGAGGCCTAGCCTCACCAAAGACACATCAGGAAGAACAGAAACAAGCAAACAGGAGGGATAGGCCGCGCTCCACCACACACTTTCACAGCCACACCACACCCATGCCCTGGGCCCCACCTGCAAGGAAGCTCCGCTTACCTCTACTTGTGTTCCAGAGTTGCCTCAAAGTCAGCTTGGTGCACCTGGGTCAGGCCTTCTCCACACACAAGCCGCATCTGTGCAGGGTCAGTGTTCCTCCAGGCTTCCCCACACAGAAAAGTGGATGGTGCCTGATAGGACAGGTGTACAGAAGCTCAGACCCACCACAAAACTACAGTGAGTGTGACCAGCTTTGTAGGCCCAAACCAAAAAATGGGGGCTACTGGCAGGACTGCCAGGACCAGGCAGAACCGACATGTGGAAATTAACAAAATATAAAAGTCATTCAAGAAGACTTGGCTAGCACGTGTGAGTGGCCAGGATTCAATAGCCAACCCTAAAATATATTTTAGAATGTAGAAATGGTAGATGAAATCAGAACTACGGGGCAGTTTCCTTACTAATACCTAAAATACACTGTAGAGATTCAACAATTAGTTACATTTCTTTCCTTCCTTGTTCACATCTTTGGACTGTGTGTCTCTCAGGTTATTCAGTGGTTTATTATAAATGTATTGAATCTCTGTTCTTAGGAATTAACGGGTGCTTTGTCTCTGGAGAGTTTGGCAGCCTATCTTGGGTGCTTTGGAGATTTGGGGAGCTTCTCTTGGAAATCTTAGAAGGTTGTACTGTGGACCAGGACCACTTCCGGTGGTGGTCTGCGTTGTGGCCTAAGTACGGTGTTTGTCTTCGGGAACTCAGGATACCGCTCTACCCATGGCTGCTTGTCCTGCTGCCCAGGCCCTGGGATGGAAGGGGTCCCTCTCCTCTTTTAGGTCAAAACCTGGGATGTCTGGGACCAAGAGCTCTCCAAGGAAGCTGGGTCTTTATTTCTACTTCACTGCATCTGAGCAACCAGAACTTAGATAAGCTTATCACGTTATTCAGATGTGCACTACAGTAAGTTTACAACAAAGTTAAGCAGATTTACTGTAAATCCATTTTCTGAGCACCTACAACTGATAATATGAAACTTTGTTATTTAGGTAACTTGTGAAGTATTTACTTGCATGTAGGCTGAGGTTTGTGTGTATCATCAAGGCACTTATTTACTAGTATTTATGTCTGGCCCTGGCCCCTGGCCCCCTCGCCCTCATCCTAAAACCCTCACCAAAAAACTCTCAACACTCACACTCACCACCCTAACCTTCACCTTAACAACCCTAGCCCTAAAACCCTAGCTCTAAACCAAGTGATGTGGCTTAGTGAAAGAGTGCTAGCAAGTACAAGGCCCTGAGTTCAGTCCACAGCTCCGAAAATACTAAAAAATTACCTACTGGGCACTGATGGCTGATGCCTATGAACCTAGCTACTCTGAAGGTGAGCTGCGCTTCACGTGATACAGCAATAGACTGGTACAAAAAAGTTTAAGGATAGGACTAATACCCAGAGTTCAGTCATTAGAGATGGGGAGAAACAGATTAAGTTAAAATATATATACTTGGCAAAGAGAAGTGAAAATTGGCTCTGGTCGGGAACTGGTGTTGTTTACAAGTTAGTGTGCAAATTATGACAGACTTTGATGAGCTTTCTCATTTAATAAACCTGGTCCCTCTCCACATAAAAAAAAAAAAAAACTCTGGGCTGGGAATATGGCCAAGTGGCAAGAGTGCTTGTTGGATTCCCCAGCACCACATATATAGAAAACGGCCAGAAGTGGCACTGTGGCTCAAGTGGCAGAGTGCTAGCCTTGAGCAAAGAGAAGCCAGGGACAGTGCTCAGGCCCTAAGTTCAAGGCCCAGGAGTGGCAACAACAAAAAAAAGCCCTGCTATTTTCTGTGCCTTTTTGAATATAACACATAGGGAGTATAAAACAGGGATCTTGGAGGTGCTACAGTTTGAAGTTTGCTTCACACACATGCTTGGTTGGCACTACACCACTTGAGACATACCCCAACACTGCTTTTTACTATTGTTTTTAGTGAACAGTCTACCACAGCTGGATTCAAAACACCGTGCTCTGGATCTCAGTCTCCTGAGACAGAGCCAATTAACCATTTATGTCAACACTTACAAATGGCCAGAGAAAGCCATGAGCAGTTGGTGGTGCTAACTTACACATGTTTAGTACATACATGTACTATGGAGCCAGTTAACACGCAGCAATTGCAACTGCAACACCCAGTCACAATACCAAGTATTTCTTTTTATTTTTCATTGTGATTATCAAGGTGATGTACAGAGGGTTTACAGTTAAACAAGTCAGGTAAAGTGTACATTTATTTTCTGGTAATGTCACTTCCTTCCTAAGTTGCCCCTAGTCCACCCTCTCATCACCACCCACAAGTTGTATAGTGTTCATTTTCAACAGTATCTAGTGAGTGCCACTGCTACATTTGTTCACCCTTTTTCCCTCCATTTCTGTGCACTCCTTTACCTCCTCCTAACACAGACACACAATACAAAAGGGGGGGGGCAACAAGGAAAATAACCTGGCTTCCATTTCCTAGAGCTCATTTTCATAAACATTTTGTATTGTCAGAGGGACATAGGTATTGTGATTTTGTGTTTCTCTACTAAGAGTTTCCTTTGATCTCTGTATAAATGCCTACAGTAGCATAGAATTTATCATTTAATGATATATATTAGACCCAGCTTGCACATCAGAGAATACATGCACCATTTATCTCTGAGTTTAGATGATTTTTTCTAGGTACATCTGTGAACTATTCTGCTTGGATTAGCTTTGAGCCCCAATCCTCAAAGCTCAGCTTCCTGTATAGCCAGTAGCACCGGTATGAGTCAGTGGCACCTGGGCTTTCCTTTACTATGTATTCATTTACACACCAGTCTCTTTAGAGTTCCCACATTGTTTACACTGATAGTTTTTTTTCTCCAGCATCACTTTCAAATACCCAAACATAGCTGAGAAATCTAAAGGTTTTTCCGCACTATTTACATTCATAGGGTGCTTCTCCATTATGTGTTCTCTCATGGACATGGAATTGACTGTTATATCTGAAGGCTTTTCCACACTGTTTACATGCATAGGGCTTTTCTCCAGCATGAGATCTTTTATGTACTGGAAGACCATGAGAACTAGCCAAAGTTTTGCCACATTGTTTACATTCATAGGGATTATCACTATGTGTTCTCTCATGTTCTTGAAAGTAACTGGCTTGCCTGAAGGCTTTTCCACACTGTTTACATTCATAGGGTTTTCCTGCAATGTGATTTTTTTCATGTACTTTAAGAGAATTAGGACAACTGAGACTTTTGCCACATTGTTTACATTCATAGGGATTATCACTATGTGTTCTCTCATGTTCTCGAAGGTAACTGGCTTTTCTGAAGGCTTTTCCACACTGTTTACACTGGTAGGGTTTTTCTCCAGTATGAGATCTTTCATGTACTCGAAGATCACAAGAATTATACCAAGTTTTGCCACATTGTTTACATTCATAGGGTTTTTCTCCAGTATGAGTTTTTTCATGTCTTCTAAGAGACCCCAAAGTAGCAAAAACTTTACCACATCGTATACATTTAGAAGGACTTTCTCCAGTATGAGTTCTTTCATGTATTTGAAAGTAACTACACCTGACTATTTTGCCACATTGTTTACATGTGGATTTCACTTCAGTATGTTTCCTTTCATGGACTAGAAGGCCTCTGAGGTCCTTGAAAGTCTTCCTACACTGCTTACATCCATAGGCACCTAAGTTAGCATGAACACATTCATGTGCTCGAAGGTAACAGATATATTGGAAGGATTCACCACACTGTTTACATTCATAGGGCTTTTCTCCAGTATGAGATCTTTTATTTGCAGGTACTTTAAGAGCATTAGGACAACTGAGACTTTTCCCACACTGCTTCTGATTATTCTCGTACAGTTGAGGTGAACTATGACAAACAAAGAACTTCTTGCTTGGCTGGCATTTGTACTGTGATTCTGCTTGGTGCGTGTGACCATGTACCTGAACCGAACTGGAGGTATCAAAGGTTTTCAGACATACATTTATAAGGTCCAGTTACATTGTGAGATGCCATGTGTTGTTGAACACTTGTGTGAGACATAAATGTTTCCCACATTTTTTACATTTATATAGCTTGCCTCTGTATTCTTTATGCTCATATTTGTACCCAGATTGAGATATTACATACCTAATAAAAAAAATGAATTATACATGAAAAAATTTTTTTGTCAGTCATGGGGCTTGAGCTCAGGGCCTGATCTTTTTTGCTCTTTTGATCTTTTGCTCTTTTGATCTTTTTACCAATTTGAACAGCTTGTGGTTTTCTACTGGTTATTTAGACGTAAGAGTCTCACAGAATTTCCTACCAAGACTGACTTTGAACCATGATCCTCAGATCTCAACCGCCTCAGTAGCTAGAATTACAGGCGTGAGCCACCAGCACCAAGCCATGAAAATCTTCACAGTATTTTCACATGCTTTTACTCACATAGTCATCACTTATATTAAGACTCAGAATCAGTTGAAGTGTCTCCACACAAACTAGAGTCTATCTGCCATATAGCTTTTATAAAAAAATATAACAAGGGCTGGGGATATAGCCTAGTGGCAAGAGTGCCTGCCTCGGATACACGAACTTTCCTGCCAGGCTGGCTATCTATGAACCACAGTCCTCATATCTCAGCTTCCTAAGTAGATAAGATTACTGGAATAAGCCACCAATGCCTGTCTGAAAGGATGATATTCTTACCTATACAGCTGAAGTTGCTAAAGGTTTCCAGCATTACATCTCTGTAGAAACTCTTCTGAGAATGATCCAGCAAAGCCCACTCCTCCTTGGTAAATTTCACAGACACATCCTGGAAGCTGAAAGGCTCCTAAAACATTCCAAATACATGTACAGAACAGGTAAGGCTTACAGTTGTATAAATCTACAACAATTCATAAATGATTCTTTGGTCTCCAAATACTTATTGACTAGCTATTCCCACATAATTCTAGAGATAGAACCATTGAGGAATAAAGATGTAGAGGATACACATAATACATATGTAAAAAATGTCTAAAGATTTTCATGTATCTTGTCTTTTAAAGCACACATACTACCTCATATGGATACAAAGTATTATGTTCCTCTCATTAATAGTCCCAGTAAATAACATGTGCTGTTAACCCTAAATTCTTCATGGAGACGATCACTAGAACCTGTTATAACCAAGTCCTGCCACCTGAGGTGCATAAGAAAATTCCTATTAGCAGTCATGACACTGCCAGTCCTTACGAACTCATGCTCTACAAGTATGACCGTGGGGCTTGGATATTGGTGAGTGGCATAGTGCTTACCGCTGAGGAACATGACATGGACCTGTTTGGAGGGGGAAATAAGCAGGGAGGGGGAATGGAGAGGCACACTATTTATGTATAAAAACATACCACAATGAAGCCCAGCAAAAAGTTAAAAAGCAGAAGGTGGAGGGAAACTGTTAGGAAAAAATGCTGATGGGATGAATTTGATTAAAGAACATTGTATGTATGTTGTAAATACCATACGAGTATGAAGATCCTTTATACAATTAATTTAAACTAATAATTGTTTAAAAATAAATTTAAGTGGGCTGGGGATATGGCCTAGTGGCAAGAGAGCTTGCCTCGTATACATGAAGCCCTGGGTTCAATTCCCCAGCACCACATATACAGAAAATGGCCAGAAGTGGCGCTGTGGCTCAAGTGGCAGAGTGCTAGCCTTGAGCAAAGAGAAGCCAGGGACAGTGCTCAGGCCCTGAGTCCAAAGCCCAGGACTGGCAAATAAATAAATAAATAAATAAATAAATAAATAAATAAATTTAAGTACAGCAATGGAACTCACTAGTAACTATGTTAGAAATGAAGTACATAAAATGTGGGTAGGGACTAGAAGGAAAAACTAAGAGAAAACAAGGTAAGGGGTCACATTGTCCAAAAAAAAAAGGAATGTGGACACCAGTGACTCATGCACATAATCCTAGCTACTCAGGAGGGTAAGATCTGAGGATGTGATTCAGTGCCAGTCTAGGCAGGAAAGTATGTGAGACTCATATCCAATGAACCACCAGAAAACTGAAAGTGTTACTGTGGCTCTAGGTGATAGAGCACTAGCTTTAACCTGACATATGTAACTGTAAGTACTATATATCACCTTTATAATAACAATATTTTTTCCTTAAATAAAAAGAAAAAGGAAAAATTTTGCCAGGCTCTAGTGGCTCATGCCTGTAATCCAAACTACTAAGAAGGATGATTACAGTTAAAAGGCAACCCAAGGGGCTGGGGATATAGCCTAGTGGCAAGAGTGCCTGCCTCGGATACACGAGGCCCTAGGTTCGATTCCCCAGCAACACATGTACAGAAAAAACGGCCAGAAGCGGCGCTGTGGCTCACGTGGCAGAGTGCTAGCCTTGAGCGGGAAGAAGCCAGGGACAGTGCTCAGGCCCTGAGTCCAAGGCCCAGGACTGGCCAAAAAAAAAAAAAAAAAAGGCAACCCAAGCAGCAAGTTCAAGACACTGACCTTCAATTAAGCACCAAAAGGATGGAGGTAGAACTGTCACTCACATGGTAAGCGTGTCAGCCTTGAGCAACAGGGAAAACACCAGGTGCTGATTTCAAGTACCAGGAACTACACCAAAGCTTTTTTAAAAACAGAAAAGTTTTGATATCATACTTAGTAAGCAGTGGGGGGGTGGGGGGGTGGAACAGGACATAGTATTGGCTAATTTGGCTCACTCAGAATCTCAGGATAGCCACTGAGAATCTTAGGAGGAATACTTTCTCATTGATTAGTTTTATTTTAACATCAGGAAGAACAACAAGTAGAAAGAGAAAGCTACTAAATTGGACAAATCCTTTAATATGAAAAACATCCTGAAATACTATAAACTGACTCAATACAAGATAGGGGAGTGGAAATCAAGTAGGATTTCCAAACAACAGTGTAAAAATCACCCTTTGAGGGCTGGGATGTAGCTCAGTGGCAAAGCACTTGCCTAATAAGTGCAACATCCTGGGTTCAATTCCCAGTACAAAAAAAGAAAAGACAAAAAATAAAGTAAAATCACCCTTTGACATGGAATTTGAAGCCACAGGCAATCATTCCGGTTTAATTCTCCAACAGGGTCACTACTTAAGTTAATTCAGGCCACAGTACCACCCTCTACTAGTCTTCTCAACAATGCTTCACAAAACACAGCACCATTCTGAAACATCTGAACAAAACACTTAGCAGTCATATTTAACATGAAAATATATGTTGTCTTGTCATGTATTTCATGGATTGTAAGGTTTTCCTCCAGTTTTTAAAATTTACAGTTTTTTCTATGTGCAAGAGATACTTTCATTTTTAACTGGCACGTCATCTTTACACAAAAGATATTAGGAGACAAAGGAAATGCACTAAGTCAATTAAAACACATTCTCTTACAAAGCATGCTCTGTTTTACAGGAAACAAAAAGCTTGCCTTGAAATTTATGGTGAATGAAGAGCTCAAGGACAGTGACTAGGCCCACAGTTAAACCCCATGACCAACCAGATTTAAAAGAAAAAATATATTGAGATTGTAAAAAACTATATGAGAATTTTTCCCAGGACATTTTCCATTCAAGAAATGTCCACATTTCTTAAAACACAAAGTATCATCAGCTCCTGAAAAATGAGTGAATGTGGGACATCTATGTTATCACAGGGTAACAAGAGTATGTGACAAGCAGGGTGCTGGTGACTCACACCTGTAATCCTAGCCAGCCCAGCTAGGAAAGGAACCACAAAAAAACTACAGGTGAAGCTGTGGCTCAAGCCATGAGCACAAAAGCACAGGAACAGCACCAGACACTGAGTTCAAGCACCAGGACTGGTAGTGCGCACGTATGCACACACGCACGCACACACACACACACACAAAATCACAATGAAGCACATTACCCTACTAGTTAAACTAAGTGGTCAGTACAGAAAATGACAGAAGGACAACACAAAAATCCGCAACAATATATATATATTAGTTGTATTTGGGTGTGCTAACTAAATCCAAGCTTCTAAAAATAGAGCCAGATACTGGTGACTCATGCTTATAATCCTAGCTACTCAAAAGGCTGAGATCCGGGGCTGGGAATGTGGCTTAGGGAGAGTGCTTGCCTAGCATGCATGAAGCCCTGGGTTCCATTCCTCAGTACCACATACACAGAAAAAGCCAGAAGTGGCACTGTGGCTCAAATGCTAGAGTGCGAACCTTGAGCAAAAGCTCAGGGACAGTGCCCAGGCTTATCCCCAATAAACTACACAGAAGAAAAAGGCAGAAGTGGCATGGTGGTTCAAGTGGTAGAACCTACCATTGACCAAAAATGTGGCTCAGGGATAGAGCCTAGCCTATGAGTTCAAGCCACAAGACCAGCCAAAAAAAGGGGGAGGGGGAATTCTGCAGACCATAAATCAAAGCTTCATGAATTTAATGTATCCTATCAACATACTGAATAAAATGTTATCATTCAAAGAATTACAGAAAAATTATACCAACAGAGAAATGGGGGCCATTTACACATGAAAATAATCCCGGAAATGCTGATGGCAAACTAAAAATTGAAGGAACTAATTCAAATAAATTGGTAGCATATGAGACTGATATACAGAAATCCATCACTTTTGGCAGTCAGCAATTACTGCATATAAAATGTAAAGCCAAAAACCAAGAATATCAAGAAAGTATTATATATAAACCTAACAAGAATCAAAACATACACTTTCTAAAGAAATTGAAAAATCAACCTTAAAAATGGATATATCTTGATTGTGGATTATAAACTTCAAGGTTAAATTGCCAGGTGTCAACCTGAACAATGACTCAACAGTCACAATAAATAACCTGTAATCCTACATTTCTCAGGAGGCTGTGCTGAGGATCACCAGCACACCAGGAAAGTCAGTGGGACTCTCATCTCCAAAAGGCAAAGAAGTGGAGCAGCACCCACACCCTGAGTTCAAGCTCTATTGTCAGCACCAAAAATAAATAAATAAGAAAGAAAGCTGGGGCTAGGAATAAGGCCTAGTGGCAGAGTACTTGCCTTGTATACATGAAGCCTTGGGTTGGATTCCTCAGCACCACATATATAGAAAAAGCCAGAAGTGGTGTGGTGGCTCAAGTGGTAGAGTACCAGCGTAAGCCTGATAGCCCCCTCTCCCATAGCTTTAGCATGCTCCCTTCCTAAGCAACAATAGGCCCATGTGGTAAGGGCGGCAACCATGTAACCCCCGACCACCCCCCCAGAGGACACTCCTTTAGTACTTTTTACCACCATGTAAGGCAAATAGATCCCCTTAACAGTGACCTCCATGGTCAAGGCAGCTGCAGGATCCCTTGCCAGCAGCTATCAATTAGAGCCCAACACGGTAAAGCCCCTGGTCTGCAGGTCCACACCCAGGTCCCCACCTCCAATACCTCCTAGCTTATATAAGTCACCCCAGACAAGAGGGTACTTCTCACTCCTACCTAGTGAGGAGTCTTGCCAGTCCCTTTGCTGGCAATAAACCTTTCCTTTGTTCTTCTGTACCTGTATGTCTGTATGTCTATGTGGTTTCTGGCAGAGTTTGATACATATTCACACAGCTAGCCTTGAGCAATAAGAAGCCAGGGACAATGCTATGGCCCCGACTTCCAGCGTGAGAACTGGCCAAAAAAAAGCTAACAATTTGTGTTTTCAAAAGCAGAAAGGTGACTCTAAGATAGGGGGGGAGGGGGGGCACAGCACAGACAGACCAGAAAAACCAACAATACTGAAAAGTAACCAGTATAGAGAGCTACTTACAATAATCAAGACAATATATTTGAATGAACAAATAGAACTAAATAAAAAACCCAAAAATAGGGCTGGGAATATGGCCTAGTGGCAAGAGTGCGTGTGTACCTCGTGTACATGAACCCTGGGTTCAATTCCCCAGCACCACATATACAGAAAATGTCCACAAGTGGTGCTGAGGCTCAAGAGGCAGAGTGCTAGCCTTGAGCAAAAAGAAGCCAGGGACAGTGCTCAGGCCCTGAGTTCAAGCCCCAGGGCTGGAAAAAAAAAAAAAGAAAACCAAAAAAATAAGACAACAGAAATAGTACATTCATCATTGACCAAAAAAGCAAGGGAAACGCAATAATGAAAAAATGTGTGGTCTTCTCAACAAACGACAATGGGCCTCCTCCTGCCCATCTATACTCAACTTAATCTGGTCTCAAAATGGATCAGGAAGGCAGGTGTGGAATGTGCAATTCAGAATGTCTGAAAGGTAAGATAGACGACCTTGAGCTTGGCAGTACGTTTCGGACGCCACACCACACAAGAATGAGCTGCAAATGTGAAAAGTGACCAAGTAGATCTCACTGGAATCACAACTTTTTTTTTCTTTTTTTTTTTTTTGCCAGTCCTGGGTCTTTAACTGTAGGCCTGGGCGTAGACTCTGAGCTAGCTCTACATCCAGCGAGCCACTAAAAGCTTTTTGGTTTTCCTGCCCGGGCTGGCTCTGAACCGCGAGCCTCAGGTCTCAGCCTGCTGAGTAGCTAGGATTACAGACCCGTCTAGGAATTGAAGCTTCTCGTGCTCGGTAACACGGTGTGGAGAAAGGCGGAGGCGTGCGGGGACGCAGGGCCGCTCTGGCGACCGCGTGGAACACGCCGGAACTGAGAGCGGGGGCAGGGCGGGAAACAGGCAACCCCGGTCCTCCGGGACATCCGGTCGGCCACGTGCGCGGAGGCCCGTCGGGACGGAGAGCGGTGGGCCAGCTGTGGGCTGGGCGTGCGGAAACGGAGAGGCCCGGGCCGGCCTCCGCCGGTTCTGAGACCAGCCAGTCAACATCCGCCAACCTGGAAGCAGGGCCCCACTCACCATTTCTCGCGCTCCAGGGCATCTAAGGGCCTCCCCGGTCTTCTCGGCGGCACCGGCAGCGCCGGAGGACACAGCAGACGGAAGTTCACGGCGGAAAAGCGAGGCCCGCGGGGCGCGCGAGGCCAGAGAAAAAGACCCGGGGCGGGGAGCGCGGAGCCCCGCCCCTCGTGACGCACGAGCCCACGATTGGACAGCGGCGCCGCCGCCCGCCGCCCCCTTCAAGGTGGAGAAGGAGAGACTCGGGCCCGCCCGGCGTCTCCCTCCCGTAATCCCGGCTCCTCTGGAAGCTGAGATCCAGGATCTCGATCCCAAATCATCCATGGCAGTCCTTGACACTGTGGTCTCCGAGTAACCAGCAAAAAGCTGGAAGTGGAGCTGTGGCCAAAGCGGTAGAGAGCTAGCCTTAAGCACAAGAGCGCAAGGACAGCACCAGGGGTTATTTATAAACAAAGACATAAATACAGACATACATAAGCAAAGTCGATTGAGAGGACTGAAGAATTATAAAGCCTTTTATATAAGCACCACATTCTTCACTGCAGAATCAAAACAAACATAAGACGGAGGAAGAATGTTGGCTTGGGAGGGCTTCTCAGCACTATACTCTGCTCCAGAGATACAATGTAATTAATAAGGATTTAATGGTTCTGTGAAGGGGGATTAAGCAATATGTATGTGCACTTGGGAATGGAGATTATTTTAATCCACTTGCATTTGATGGGTATATGTTCTTTCAGTATTTTAATGAATGGGGATATGGGATTCCTTTTGTAATCGATTGAACTTTTTATGAGAGCACCTAAATCATTCCAAAGGAACTGTGTTCAGTTGCATTTGTCTGCATAGTATCCATAACTCATAAAGCTGTCCTTGAATGCAGCCTCTGGGCAGGAAAGTCGACTCTTATCTCCAGCTAATCACCAAAAAAGCTGGAACTGGAACCACGCTTCACATGCCAGCCTTAGGGGGGATGTTAAGGGAGAGTTGAATGAGGGCTCAGGCACAGAGTTCAAGCTTAGGACCAGCACATAAAAAGGTAAAATGTGTTGCTCTTGCTCACCTTACAGATATCCACAATGGGAAACACGCTTATTTAACACTGAATTAATTGTCTGAAGAACACTATTGTCTCTGTTCATTCTTTCACATTATTCATCCAATTATAACAAATAGGCTATCTTTTGTCCTCTTTTATTTTGGCCCTTTGACTGCATGATTCTACTTGTGAATTATATATGACATCCCATTTACTGATGTGCATATTATTTCCCCAACATCACTCATAATTCCTATACATTTATAGCAAGTATTACAGGGGGAAGCTGACTTCATCAACATGGTAATAACATTGTGTGCTAGTCTAGGTTACAACAGGTAAGCCTATAACGGGTCTGTGCCCCAGGGTAGCTTTTTTATTTTGCCAGTCCTGGGGCTTAGACTCAGGGCCTGAGCAATGTCCCTGGCTTCTTTTTGCTCAAGGCTAGTGCTCTACCACTTGAGCCACAGCGCTACTTCTGGATTTTTCTGTTTATGTGGTGCTGAGGAATCGATCCCAGGGCTTCGTGCAAGCTAGGCAAGCACTCTACCACTAGGCCACATTCCCAGCCCCTCCAGGTAGCATTTTGTGAACAAACCCTGCTTATATCTCAGCAGGTTATGTTTGGGTGGTGGAAAACTTTTATCCCCCCCCCCAACTAGAATATGAGCTTCATGAGGAATGAAACTTCATTCTCATGAACACACCCTGCTTATATCTCTGCAGGTTATGTTTGGCTGGTGTAAAACTTCCCCCCCCCCCAACTAGAATATGAGCTTCATGAGGAATGAAACTTCATTCTCCTGATTGTTATTTTTTTCTCTCTTATGTCTAGCATAAAAGCTACAATGTAGTAAGTGCTCAAGGAAATATTTTAGTTAAGTGAATGAATAAAGGAGTGAAATAAAAGACATGGAGAATAACCCACAAGAGACAGGACATAAAGGCACACAGTGAGAAGGCTTGGAAGGATGTTGTGTGCTTCCTGGATGAAGATGTATGAACGGTCCTTAAGAGCTCCATCTGTCTGCTCCAGGGCAAGTGCACTGCTGAATGCCTGTCCTATCCTGCTTGCCCTGTCCTGTCAAGCACATTCTTTCTCCAGATATCTTTGTAGCTTGTCTTCCCTAGGGATGGTGGAAACACAAGAGTTTGATGACAAACTTAGGCAGATGGGCACTGGTGGTTCATGCCTGTGATCCCAGCTACTCAGGAGGCTGAGATCTGAGGATCGCACTTCAAAGCCAGCCCAGGCAGAAAAGTTCCCATAAGACTCTTATCTCTAATTAATCCCTAAGAAACCAGAAATGCTGTGGCTCAAGTGGTAGAGTGCTAGCCTTGAGCATGAAAAGGCTCACAGACAGAACCCAGGACCTGAGTTCAGGCTCCACAACCAACAACAAAAAAGGTAGAAGTTAGTGCAGACCTGAAATACCAAAACTTGAGACGCAGAATTGTGAGTTCTAGAACAGCTTGGGACATTGTAAGGCTTTGTCTCACTAAATAAATAGCCTAGGTGCAGCAACAGACATCTACAATATCAGATACTTGGAAAGCATAGATAGGGAGAACTAAGGTAAGGAAGACACAAGCTCAACAAATTAGCTGGTCAAAGGTGGTACACACAGGCAATCCCAGGAGACATAAAGGGACAGCAGTAGAATGTAGGCCCTGGGCAAAAACACAAGACTATATCTGAGGCAAGCACTCTTGCCACTAGGCCATATTCCCAGCCACACAAGACCATATCTGAAAAAAAAAAAAATAAGCTGTAGCAAGAAAGGGTTGGAGGTTTGGGTCAAGTAGTGGAGCACTTGCCTATTAAGCACAAGGCCTTGACCTTAAGACCCTGGTGCCAGAAGAGAGACCAAACATACTGACAGAGAGGGAAGACAGAGAGAGAGAGGGAGGAGGGGGGAGGGGGAGAAGGAGGGAGTAGGAGGAGGAGGGAGGAGGAGGGGGAGGAGGAGGGGGAGGAGGAGGAGAAACGAGGGAGAAGGAAGGAGGCGAGGGCAAATACATGACATGATAGACGCACAGCTATAGACATCCATTAAATCCATCAGTCCACGGATACATGTAACGTACATGGAAGGTAGGAAGCAAACCAAAATGATTCCCACGGTACCACAATCCCTGCCCGACCCCACCACGCGGTAAACTCCCCCATCGTCTGACTTGTCTTCCTTTGACACAGCCTCAGCCAGGGGGCCGCGGAAAAGGTAGGTGCATCTCCACTACCTTAGCACTGGAAGGTATCTGGGGCTGGCATTCCCGCCCACGTGGCGCGCGGGCCCTCGGCCAGAGAACCGCAGGGACCGCCCTCAGGGCGGGGACTGGTGGGGGACTGGGGAGGCGCAGGTTATTGACGTCATCGGCCACCGCCGACCTGATTCCCGCGCGCGCACAGTAGACTCCCCCCAGCTTCGGGTTGACCCAGGTAGCGTGCACCTCTGCGGGTCTCCTGCACCGGGCGGCGGCGGCGCTGGCCGGCCCGGCTCCGGCGGCCCTCATGGCGAGATGGCGCTGGCTTGGAACGAGTCCGCCTAACCATGCATACGCCATGGAGCTCTTTCTGGGCAAAATCGAGCAGGTAATAGGGGCCTGAGTGGCCCTCGCTCTGTCTCCCTCCAGTTGACCTTAGCAGGCAAGACTGGGGCAACTTAGTACAGTGCCCAAACCTGCCGGACACACACCCTTGGCTCCGAGCGCCCTTAAACTCCAGGTTCCTCGTCCCACTGGAGCCTGATCTGGAAAAGTGGACTTCTGGGGATGGGGGAGGGGAGAGCATGGTCTTGCTATGTATCAAGGACTGTTCTTGAAAGCGGGATCCTCCTGCCCCAGCTATAGAGCACCACGTACGGCTTGCAGCTATTTCTTACCATGCTAATTTGAAACGAGGTGCCAGTTCAGGTCTGGAAATGTCCTCTTCGATTTCTGAACAGAGCTCACTCCTCTGGCACCTTGCAGGGAACTCTCAGGGCCTTCTGCAGCTTCACTGTGCCATTGTGATTCCTCAGA
Organism: Perognathus longimembris pacificus; assembly: GCF_023159225.1. Classification (NCBI taxonomy): domain Eukaryota; kingdom Metazoa; phylum Chordata; class Mammalia; order Rodentia; family Heteromyidae; genus Perognathus; species Perognathus longimembris. The sequence goes on from NC_063181.1 coordinate 74,024, forward strand.
AATCTGGCTCCAGGGCTGGGGATATAGCCTAGTGGCAAGAGTGCCTGCCTCGGATACACGAGGCCCTAGGTTCGATTCCCCAGCACCACATATACAGAAAAAAACGGCCAGAAGCGGCGCTGTGGCTCAAGTGGCAGAGTGTTAGCCTTGAGCGGGAAGAAGCCAGGGACAGTGCTCAGGCCCTGAGTCCAAGGCCCAGGACTGGCCAAAAAAAAAAAAGAAATCTGGCTCCAAGGTTCCTTTCCAATACCAACCTTTTCCAAGGTTCCAGAATTCATCCTTTAGCAGACTATAAAGCACTTATACTGGGCTGGGAATATGGCTTAGTGCCAGCCTCATATGCATGAGGCCCTGGGTTCGATTCCTCAGCACCACACATATAGAAAAAGCCAGAAGTGGCTCTGTGGCTGAAGTAGTAGAGTGCTAGCCTTTGAGTAAAAAGAAGCCAGGGACAGAGCTCAAGCCTTCAGTCCCAAGCCTCAGGACTGGCAAAAAAATAAAAACGCATTCATACTTGCACAAGATTTGGGCCTTAGTTATTTCAGCTTTTTTTTTTTTTTTTTGGCCAGTCCTGGGCCTTGGACTCAGGGCCTGAGCACTGTCCCTGGCTTCTTCCCGCTCAAGGCTAGCACTCTGCCACTTGAGCCTCAGCGCCGCTTCTGGCCATTTTCTGTATATGTGGTGCTGGGGAATCGAACCTAGGGCCTCGTGTATCCGAGGCAGGCACTCTTGCCACTAGGCTATATCCCCAGCCCAGTTATTTCAGCTTTAAAATGGAGATAATGAGCCCGGCACCGGTGGCTCACACCTCCGGTCTGAGGATCGTGGTTCAAAGCCAGCACAGTCAGAAAAGTCCCTGAGAGACTCAAAAAATGGAAGTGGTGCTATGGCTCAAAGTGGTGGAGCACTTTTGCTCAAGAAAAGCACCCATGTACTGAGTTCAAGCCCCATCACCAAAAAGAGAGAGAGTGATGTGTTTGCCACACAAATATGTTGTAGAGCCAGAGTGAAATGTATAGTGCATACAAATCTTATGTGATGTACAGTTTAAAAAAATAATGGTGGCTTCTATACTTACTAGTTTTATGATCTTACTACTTTAATCTACAAAATAGAGTAAACACCATAGTTGCCAACACATGTGCTTCCTCCTTTCAACGTGGTGGAAATGTAGACTGCTTTTGTATTTTTTGTATTTATTTTATTTATTTTTTGGGCCAGTTCTGGAGCTTGAACTCAGGGCCTCTGCATTGTCCCTGACCTTTTTGGCTCAAGTGACATTTGAGCCACAGCTTCACTTTTGGCTTTTTGCTGGTTAATTGGAGATAAGAGTCTTTCCTGGGCTGGGAATATGGCCTAGTGCCAAGAGTGGTATACATGAAGCCCTGGGTTCAATTCCCCAGCACCACATATACGGAAAATGGCCAGAAGTGGTGCTGTGGCTCAAGTGGCAGAGTTCTAGCCTTGAGCAAAAAAATAAGCAAGGGACAGTGCTCAGGCCCTGAGTCTCAGCCCCATGACTGGCAAAAAAAAAAGGAATCTTTCACAAGGCTAACACCCTGCCACTTGAGCCACAGCGCCACTTACCGCTTTTTGTTCATTGTTATAACAGTCCTTTTTCTATGCAACCAGGATCTCCCTCTATCATTCTGGTACACATTAGGTGCCAGGATGCTTCTCATCTGGACTACCCATTGGTGCCAGAATCACCTTTCTCTCACACAGCCCATTGTCAAGGGCTAGCGCTCCAGTGAGGATACAAAGATGATTGTGGTGGGGATGGGTTGAGCCTCTGTGAATTCAGTGAAGGAAACAGGTTTGTTTTGAGGAGTATCACTCTTGTTTTCCTTCTTGACCACCTTGACTATTATATGCTAAAGGATAGAAGATTAAGTCAGCCCTGGGTTCAATTCCTCAGTACCACATACACAGAAAAAAGGTAGAAGTGGTGCTGTGGCTCAAGTGGCAGAGTGCTAGCCTTGAGCAAAATAAGTTTATGGACAGTGCCCCGGCCCTGGCTTTCAAGACCCAGGACTGGCAAAATAAATAATTAAATAAATACATACATAAATAAATAAAATTCTTTGTCTTAGGAGAGGAACACAAAGGTGTGTGTCTGTGTGTTCAAGCCCCAGGACTGGAAAAAAAATAAAAATAAGAAAAAGGAACCTATTGATAATAAATACATTTGAAGGACTCAAAATCTGGAGCGGAATTGTAGTGAAACTAGTCAGTTTAGTTCATTCCCATTGCCCCTGTCCCTCCCCTGACCCTGAGCCCTAGTGTGCCACCATCCCTCACTGTAGCACTTCTCACACTTTGGTAATAGCCACCTGTTATTAAGGAGGCCAAATCTGTCCCATGCTGTCATTTCCCTGTGTGCCATTTCTACACTGTTTTCACCTGATAAAGTCTATGCTTACCGTTCCATTCTCATTTGGGAAATCTATGTAAATTCATTATCAGATATTTTTGAAATATCTGCCCAAATAATTTGCCATCCTTTCAGTGGGGGTATTTTTATTGACTCATTAAACTTTTTTTGAGACAGGCTATGGTTATGTAGCCTAGGCTGTCCTGGGGCTCAGGATCCTTCTGCCTCAGGCTCCAGTGCAGGAATTATAAGCATGTATTTTTAAAATAAAGAGTTCTAATCCTGTTCCGCATTGAAAGCATTTTGTTTCTGCTTGTGGATTGTCTTTTTATAATTTTGTGGTATCATGTTGAACAGAAGGTAGTGATTTGCGGGGGGGGGTGACATTTGTGGGGTTTGAACTCTGGGTCTGGGTGCTACCCCTGAGATTTTTTGTTCAAGGCTAGTTAGTGCTCTAATACTTGAAGCCACAGTGCCACTTCTGTTTTTCCGGTGGTTACTTGGAGATAAGAATCTCACAGACTTTCTTTCCCTGGCTGGCTTAGAACTGCAATCCTCAAACCTCAGCAGCTAGGATTACAGGGATGAGCCACGGGCAACTGGCTGGCTAGTGATTTTAAATAGCCAAATGTATTATTCTTTTTCCTTATTATTCTTATTTCGGTCTTATTCAAGATGCCTTTCTTCTGGCATCATTAATATATTCTCCTGTATTATCTAAAGTTTACTTTTCAAAAGTAGATTTTTCTGGTGAAATGTAGATCAGATCATTGCAGTCAGGTTAGTGGCATTGTGTCAACCAGTGACTCACTGCAGTTTTCACAGATGTCTCCATGGGGTAAGCTGAGCAGTGGGAATGGAAGTGGGAGTACCCCACTCCTGCATACCAAACTTCTCAGCTTAAAGCAGGGTTTTCATCTGCCTGGAATTGATTTTCATGGATCCTGTTAGGAAACACTTGTCAAATCAGGAATAGAAACTGGGAGAGAGCAAGGGAAGGAGTGACATTATCCACAAAGAAATGTACTCTGCACCTGACTTACCTAGCTGTAACACCTTTGTGCATCGCCTTTATAATAACAATAAAAATTAAATTTAAAAAGCAGTAGAGTGGAAGGCCCTTAAATTGATAAATAACATCTATAAAACTCTCCCACCTGACATTAAGGGAGAAAGACTGAATTCACTGTGCAAGTGACCAAGACAAGGCAAGATGTCTGCTCTCATCACTCACAGAAAATAGTACTGCAAGTCCTTCCCAGCACAATATGGAAACAAAGGCACACAGGGAAAGAAATCATCTCCATTTGCAAGTGATACACTATGTAGAAAAATCCCATGGAAATGCTCATTTTAGCAGCACATATAATTGGAACAATACAAGATTTTCATGGACCCAAGATGAGAACAACATGCAAATTAATGAAGAACTCCATTTTTATTTTTATTTTTGTCAGTCATGGGGCTGTTGCCTGAGCCTTTTCACTCAAGGCTAGTGCTCTATCACTTTGAGCCACAGCACCACTTCTGGTTTTCTGATGATTAATTGAAGATAACAGTATCATGGACTTTCCTAACCAGGCTGGCTTTGAACCTGATACTCAGATCTTAGCCTCCTGAGCAACTAGGATTACAGCATGAGCTACAGGCACCCAGCTAGCATTCCATATTTTTTAAAAGAGTAAAAGGAACGGCTCAAAAATTTAAAAAATGTTTATAATGACACCATACAGGGGATGACTGCTTAATACCATACCAAATTGGAGATGTTTCATCAGTCATTCTCAAGAAGAAATCCAAGCCATGTTAGAATAAGTAAACAAAAATTTGCAAGAAGAAATCAATCCCAGCTGAAATCAATCCTAGCTACTCAGGAGGCTGAGATCTGATTATTGTGGTTCAAATCCAGCCACAGCAGGGAAGTCCGTAAGACTTTTATCTCCAATTAACCACAAGAAAACTGGAAGTGGCACTGTGGCTCAAGCGGTAGAGTGCTATTCTTGAGCTGAAGAGCTCAGGGATAGTGCCAAGGCCCCCAAATCACTACCACTACCACCACCACCAACAACAACAACAACAAATCAATCCCTTGGAATCCAGAGTTGGGATCAATCCAGCAAGTGTTAGCAAATTAGAAGGTTATGTACAAAATTTGTTAGCAACATAAACTTTGAAACTGATGAAAGTTAAGCATTATATAACACTTGTATGTGATGTCAGGGGTCTTTGGGCTTGAACTCAGGCCACTGTCTCTGAGCTTCTTTGTTCTAGGCTAGAACTCTACCACTTGAGCCATACCTCCACTCTGGGCTTTCAAGCCTGGGCTGCCTTCAAACCACAATCCTCAGATCTCAGCCTCCTGAATAGTTAGGATTACAGGCATGATCTTCCAGTGCCTAGCTTATCATACAAGTAAAATTTTGTTTAATCTGGACATGGCTTTAAATAATAATTTCTCTTCTTCAAATGACATGGAAAGGAAGCTTCTTTTTGTAAACTTTTCATTTAATGAAAACTTGCCTAATTTCCTATCTTATTTTATTTATTTATTTAGCCATTCCTGGAGCTTGAATTGAGGGCCCATGCAGTGTCTCTGAGCTTCTTTTGCCCAAGGTTAGCACTCTACCATATGAGCCACAGCACCACTCCTGGCTTTTTCTGTTTCTGTGGTACCAAGGAATCAGAACCAAGACTTCATTTATGCTGGGCAAATTCCCAGCCCTATATTTTTTAAATAATACATTATTCATCCTGTGTTTAACATAATGATTATATTGAGGTTAGGTTTTAGGCCATGTAATTAAAATTGTTTACGCAATCTTTACAAAAAAAGAAAGTTTGAGGAATTTCTTTAAAAAAAAAACCTCCTTAAATCTATAAATAAAAGCCAATCACTTCTTAATAAACCTTTCATTTTTATTTCATTTTTAGTACTTATTTTGGCAGGCAAGGCTTCATTTATTCATTTTTATGGGGCTGGGAATATGGCCTAGTGGTAGAGCGCTTGCCTTATATACATGAAGCCCTAGGTTTGTTTCCTCAGCACCATATATATAGGAAAAGACAGAAGTGGCACTGTGGCTCAGGTGGTAGAGTGCTAGCGTTGAGCAAAAAGAAGCCAGGGACAGTGCTCAGGCCCTGAGTTCAAGCACTGGGACTGGCAAAAACAAAAACAAAAAACCTCCTTAAACTTATAAATGAAAGCAAATCACTTCTTAATAAACCTTTCATTATTAATACTTCTTTTGTCAGGCAAAGTTTCATTTATTCATTTTGAAATATTACAAAAAGCTCTGCTAGAGCCCTGCCTTTTTAAAAAATTTAATGTTATTGTCAAGGTGATGTACAGAGGGGTTATAGTTACATACATATGTAAGGTAATGAGTACATTTTTTGTCGAACATTGTTACCACCCTCCCTTGTTTTTCTTCCACTTTCTCTCCCCCACCCCAACTCCATTTTTTATTTTAAAAAATATTCGAGAGTGTGAGAAATTTTGGGTTGCTGATAGCCACCTTTTCTTTGTCTCCATGGACTAAAGGAAAGCCAGTGTAGGTAAAGATGCCAAAATATAGCCAGACAAAAACTAGCAAAATTAAAAATTATTGAATCTTAAACCTCTAGAAACAAACAAAGGCTGGAAGAAAATAGTATTAGTGAGCTGGAGTTGCGAGGGTAGAAAGCCCTCTGAGGTAGTGGCAGCTGCCATTGAAATTCTTCCTGGGTCTTTTTTTTTTTCCTTTTCCCTTTTTCAACTTCCCTCCTAATGACAGCCAAATCCAGAAACATTGGAGGAACAATTCTACTAAACAGAGAACACCAAACAAGCTCACCATGGAGAAAAGGAAACACAGATCTGCAGCTGTGTTCCTAGAAGAAACCAGAGGACGGAAAGACACCTCCTGTTTTATCATAACTACCAAAAACTATTTACAACAATGCAATGCCAGTCAATATCCGAATGTCATTCTTCAAAAAATGGAAAAATCAGGATAGCACCTAGGCTAGAGTTCAAGCCACACAACTGACAAAGAAAAAAGAGGAAAAAGCATAACTAAATTCATACGAAAGCATGAAAAACACTAAATAACAAAAAGCAATCATGAGCAAAAAAGCGATACTGGAAGCATCTCTTAAAATTACACTACAGTACACAATACCACCATGATGGGGATACAAAAAAAGACACAAACACTGTCAGAATAAGAAAGACAGAAATAAAACCACACAGCTACAGCCGACTAATTTTTGACAAAGAAACAAACAAAAAAAAAAGAGCATCTTCAACTGTGATGCTGAGAAACTGGTTATCCAAAAACAGAAAAATGAAACTTGCTGTCTCTGTACAAAAATCAGCTCCAAATAGATCGATGATCTTAGAGTAAAACCTGAAAATTTAAAACAATTACAATGGAAACTGGAAGATATAATAGACATAGGTAATTTTGTAAAGTAAGATTCTAATTGCCTAAGAGCTAAGCACAAGAATTGACAAATTGAATAAAATCTAATTTAAAAGTTACTGCACATGAAAAGAAACAATTACCTGAACCAAGACAAAACCCATGGAATAGGAGAAATTTTTCAGCAGCTATACAAGGAATAAATGATCAATATCCAGAATACAAAGAGCTCCTAAAAGTAAACAGCAAAAGGACAAATAATCCAACAAATACATGGGTAAGTGAATCACACAGACAATTCTCAGAAGAAAAAATACAAACAGCTAATACATACATTCAGAAATATCCAAGTCAAAAGTACACTAAGGTTCCATCTTACCTGTGTCAGAATGGAAATCGTCAAGAAAACAAACTATATGTAAGCTAACAGAACTTCAGTGGAATTCAGTATAGAGGATGCTCAAAAAACTAAAAATATGACATACGCACACGCGTGCACACACACACATACTTGTACCATGGAATATTTCTCAGCCACTAAGGAAAATGAACTTTTGTCATAGCTATGTGACTTTTGGTGCAATGAAATGGAAGTGGAGATTCAGTAAGACCTGAAACCCATATTTACACTCATTTATGGAGTATAAATGGAAAATCAATGATGATGATGACAACAGTGATGATAATGATGATGATGTTAATGACAACAATAATTATGACAATGAGATGGTAATGGGACAATAATGTAAACAGAACTGTCTAGGAGGTTGATGAGTGGGAAGAGAAAGAAAAAGAATAGTGAGTGGTGAGGTAGATTATATTGAAGAATGTTACACACACACACACACACACACCTACCAAATGATGTTTGAAAAGGGGGTGAGGAGGGAGAATGCAAGGGATGAAAATGTGGTGGACAGGATGAAATTTCTTTAAAGTACACTGTATGGATGGATGGAAATATCACAGTCACAATGAACCTCCCATTACAAATACATGCTGATTCAAAAATAAAATAATAAAAATCTCTACATGAAGCAGTCCCTGATCCCTTGAAGATGGGGGAGGGTCCTGTGTCATACTCAGAGATGGCCTGGAATAAAACTGATTCCTTCCACCAACTTCTGTCTCTCAGGACTTTAGTAGAGTGGAGACCACCACAAACCTGAGGTTCTAATAACAATTTGACAGATGGCCTTTTGTGCCTAGCTTCTTTACATAGCATAATGTTTTCAAGGTAGAGGCATGTTAAAGTGTCTCAGGACTTGAATTTTTCTGACTGAATAATAGTCTATCTTATGAATAAATCACGCATTGCTAATCCTTTGATGGACATTGGGTTGTTTCCGTTCCTGATTACCGATAATATATTATGACTCCCATGTATTATGACATTTGTGTACAAGTTTTTGTGTGTCCTGAGCACATGCCTAGACATAGGCCAGATTCCCTCTGGTACCTGTTGGCTTATCAGCAAATCAGGACAAGTCTCCACAGTGCTGACAGCCCCCTTGGGCAAAAATACTCTCTTCTAGATTCCTAGCTGCCAGCACATGTGGCTTGGGACATGTGAACTCTCAGGACAAATGAGGATTCTTCCTACTAAAGAGGGGAACCCTATTTACTCAAATGTGGGTACTTCCAAATTGTCGTGGAAAAAATTATCACACCACTAAAACTCAAGAAGGCAAGACATTTTATTTTTATGGTTTTAAAGGGTAACTTTTCTGGGTATCCAGTCTTAATTACATATATATATATATATATATATATATATATATATATATATATATATATATTCTTTGTTGCAAATATGTTTTTAACTTTGTAAACCATTAAATTTCTGTGCTTTTGAAAAAGATCAGTCAAAATGAAGTTGATGTACAATTACAAATATTTCTGTCCATACATTTTAACTTTAAAATGTTAATACTAAAATGACATTTTATAAGCAAAAGCAAAAAAATAGACAAAAATTTGCTGAGGTCTGTTTCAGGCCAAAATTTCAGTATTGAATTTCTAAGTCACTTTTTCTTAAATAAATTAACACTTCTGTGTCATTGTAGTTATGAAAAGTAATCATTATAGCAAAACTATCTTATTAAGAAAAGAAAAACAGTTCCACACATGTTCACATGTCACACATGTGATTTCCCAAGTAAACAGCAGAGGGCGCCCTAGCACTTGGGACAGCGCCATAGAGCCCCACTGACTCCCTAAGGACAATTTGCACAGGTTCCTCCTGACATTCTCTTGGGTGCCTTCTCATTGAAGCACTGAGGGAGTCACTGAGCACAGAGCAGAGTCCAACGCACAGTCCAGGCACAACGAATGGATCACAGCATAAGACATCTGTTTTAATTCTACAATGGCTTCCCAAATTTTGGACTGAGAATGTGGAAATGAACTAAATGTAAAGGTCATTCAAGAAGACTTGGCTAAAGTCTGTGAATACTGTATATGTTCTTGATAGATTGTATATTGCATATATGTCAACCTGACCTAGACAAGGGATAGAAAAACAGGTCGTAAGATATCACAAGAAATGTACACACTGCCCTACTATGTAACTGCACCCTCTTTGCACAACACCTTGTAAAAAAAAATTTATGTCCAATTAATAAAAAGAAAAACACTTGGCTAGCACATGTGAGTGGCCAGCATTCAATAGCCAACCCTAAAATGTAGTTTAAAATGTAGAAATGATAGACAAACTCATAACTACTCTGCAGTTTCCTTACTAATATCTAGAATAAACTATGGAGTTTCAACAAGTACTTACATTTTTTTCCTTGTTCACATCTTTAGACTGTGTGCCTTTCAGGTCCTTCAGTGGTTTATTATACATTTATTGAATCTCCAAACTTAGGAATTAATGGGTGCTTTGTCTCTGGAGAATTTGGCAGCTTGTCTTGGAAATGTTAAGAGGTTTGTACTAGTTGAGGAAACAAAAAAAAAAAAGGTTTGTACTGATTTCCTTTGAAGCAGTTCAACTTATCAGACTTTTCTTTGATGGCTAGTGGATCTTCTGTCTCCCACCATAGCACCTACTAATCTCCAGGCTTCAGCTTTCTCCAGCCCAAACATCACAGTGACCTTTCCTGACAACTTCTGTTTAGCCTCTCAAGCTTCAGTGCTCAGTGGGTACTGGTAGAGTATACACACTCATGAATGCACTTGTGCAGGTTGTGCTCCAGATGGACAGCATCTCCTTAGAGCCAGATACTGTGAGCCTGCACCTCCATGTCTCCTGGGATGGATTTGGAGTTCCTCTCTCCACAAAGTCAGTCGCCCTCCAACACCAGTGGCTTCACACATGCCTTCATATACCCTAGCAACCCCACAGGTGAGCAGGACTCCACAATCAAGTTGCCCCATGCTCTATTGGTTGATTGCAGCCATCTGGTGTGCCTTGAAGATCATGAGTTCAAGGCCACACAGTGAAACCCTACCAACCCCCCCCCCCAAAAAAAGTAAAAACTCATTCAACATCATTAGCCATGAGGGAAATAAGAATCAAAACCACAAGACATCACTTCAGAAAAAGAAAAAACACATAAAAATGATCAAGTATTGGTGAGAAAATATAAAGAGGTGGACATTGTTCATAGAAATGCGAAATTGTGCAGCAGGTGTGGAAAACAGTTTGGCACATGTGAAACAAATGCTAACACTTGAATTTCCATACGATCCAGCAATTCCATTCTTACATAGACTGACACAAGTGTGAAAACATTCACACATAAATGTGTGAATATATAAATGTTTAGCAGCATCATGCACAACAGCAATTCGATGGAAACAAGCCAAGTATCTAGGACAAACAGACATTCAACATGGGCAGTGTGCATTACTAAAATGTTCAAGTCCTTCTGTATCATTTGATCTTTACTTCAATCTTTGAAAAAAATTGCATTTCCAGAATACTCTTAGGATGAATTCGCTTCCCATTGTTACTCATATCTGACAAAAATGAGATTATTTCTCCCTTTACAAATTATTGAACCAATAACAAAACCAAGAGCTGATTATGCAATGATAGAGAGTTTATATTTCAGCCAGAAAATAAGGAAAATCTGTGGGAGAAACAGAGCCCCGCTTCTCATCTAAGAGATGGGGTCCTTTTAAGACTAAGGTCAAAAGAGAGATTTTAACTGAGTAGGTTTATTCATAGCCTTTTTTCAAGGAAATGAGTAAACAGGCAGTCCACGTGGCATCCTTTATGGCTAAAATGTATGTTGCCACATCTCCTTCTGCATCCTGCCTCATGGGAGCAAAGGAGGCCACAGGTGTCTGTGTGGCTGCCTAGGTGGGGATCTTGTCTGAAACAGTGCACTGGCTAACACAGGATAACTCCTGGAAGTTAAGAATTAATTTGCCTGGTGACACCATGGTGCCTCCTCAGCATAGCTTCCAAGTCCCTCCACATCCCAGTGCTACCTGGAGCACGGCCAGCCAGAGTCTGCATTTTTTTGTGTCCCAGACACCTTCTTTACTCAGCTCCTAACATAAACCCAGTGACCATCTTTTCATACCAGGTCCTTGTCACCTTCTCCCTGATGCCTCCTCAGATGACTGTGATTACAGTGCTCAGTGTGTCTGACCTACAGTGATGCCAACTTCAGAATGGTTTTTGATGGTTGTCATCTCTCAATAAATGGAAATCAGTGTTCTCTCAGCACAAACTATGAGCAAGTGTCCTGCTCAAAAAAATAAAAATCTCACAACAACCCACTATGTGTGTTTAATCCCAGGTGTAGAAGGGAAGATGAAGTCCAGGTGAAGTGACCCCTGATCCTGTAATTGCATAGCCTCTGAGTGCGTCACACTCAGATTCCCACCCAGGGTCAGAACCCCAAGAACTACTTGGGGAATCTAACAGTCCAGTGAACATAAGCCCAGGCCATATGGGATGGGTGGGGGTACTACAGCTCTGGGGGTGTCATGTGTGTCTGGCCCTGAAGTGGCACAGATTCTGTGTGAAGCATCAGGAGCCTCACCAGCCAGCGGCTCCCAGTGGCTGGTCCCAGGAAGTGGATCCACACCAGTGTCTTATACTTGGTTACATATGAGGCTGCTTGCTCCTCTCTTCTGCCCATACCTCTCCCACTCCAGATGCTAAAGACCTATTCTGGGCATGCCTTGCTCCCACTGACCAGGATCTGGCCACTGAGGTTCACCAGGAAACTCTGTAGTCTCTGCAGATCACAAGAGCAATGCCTACCTCAGCTAGGAAAGGCTTTGGCCTTAGGGAGCCTGTAGGTGCAACTACTTTCTGCCCAGGTCACAGGGAAACTTGAAGCCCCAAGGAGGTATCCCAATGTCTCAGTGCCCAGAGACAGGCTTGTCCCTGGCACTCACTGAATTATCAGTGTATCATCCAAAGTTCAGTAGTCAGGGTCAGCATGGATCTGCCTGGGTGCCCAGGAAGGGAATTAAAGGTAGGGACCACCAGCAGTGGCACTGTAATGGGTGTGTGCCCTAAATTCGTATGTGGAAGTGCTCACCACTGAGTACCTATGAATATGACCATACACAGAAATGGGCTCTTGGCAGGTGTAGTTAGGGTCATCCCTAAGCCATTTTTTGTGTACAGTGTCTTCTGTTCCCTCACTCCCACTCCCTAAACCACTATTATTGTACCCCTTAAAAGGTGGAAACTGGGGCTGGGAGTATGGCCTAGTGGCAAGAGTGCTTTTCTCTTTTTTTTTTTTTTTTTTTTTTTGGCCAGTTCTGGGGCTTGGACTCAAGGTCAGACCACTGTCCCTGGCTTCTTTTTGCTCAAGGCTAGCACTCTGCCACTTGAGCCACAGCACCACTTCTGGATGTTTTCTGTATATGTGGTGCTGGGGAATCGAACCCAGGGCCTCATGTATATGAGGCAAAGGAGTGCTTTTCTCTTATAAATGAGGCCCTGGGTTCGATTCCTCAGCACCACATATATAGATAATGGCCAGAAGTGGCACTGTGGATCAAGTGGCAGAGTGCTATCCTTGAGCAAAAAGAAGCCAGGAACAGTGCTCAGGCCCTCAGTCCAAGGCCCAGGACTGGGGGAAAAAGTTGAAACACAGTCACAGAACTGCACACAGGGGAGTTACTCTACAAACTACACTATTCCTTCACGGGTTTAGAAACCTGGACATAACATGGAACACACCATGTCCTTGCACCTCCCAAGGGAATGTGGCCTATAATATACCTTGCTTTCACTGTTGAACCTTGTTCCACCTGTTGGACTTCAGAGCTGTGAAAGAAGATCTCCATAGCTCCCGGTGGGCAGTGCCTTGTCATAGCAACCCTAGGGAAATAACACATAAATGTTCTGTTCTGTCTACAGTCTCTCCAGACCATGGGTGCCTCTCTCAAGGTCACCCAATGTGGTTTGTGGGAAGCAGGGCCCTTCACAGGCCATGGCTGCTGCCAGGGGGTCGTTTCAGTCTGTCTGCCATCCCTGGCCTCAGCTCTCAATCTCAGGGGCAGTAGGAAAATTAAGACAAGTAAGAGGTATAACTTTCAGAATCTGGCGAGCCTCTACCCTGATGATGCTGCATCAGCAGGACACAGAGCTTGGTCATCTATACTTTGGAAGAGCCAAGGCATCCCTTGTAAACTCAGTTGGGAATGTGACTCAGGAAGATGCATGAAGAGGCTGTTCCACCTGGTCATGGCATCTCACCTGTGTCCACAGAGCCCGGGCTGGGCCTTTAAAGGGGGAAGCAAAGAACAGGATGTGTATCCACATCCTTCTCAGAGAGGCCTGTGGTGGAAAGGGTGGAAAGAGGCTGGGTGCCAGGATGTTAAGGGTAGGGACCCTTCCCCACAGAACTGAGGATTTATGAGGGGCTCCTACTCCATCAACATAAGGGCTTCTGTACAGTGTACAAGTGACCCTTCTCAAGAGGCCTAGGCCCACCAATACTCAGCCACAGGGCCATTAATCCACCTTCCTCAATGTGGACATGAAGCAGCTAGCCAGGTCAGAGTTCTGGAACTTTCAGGAGAGCCTGCTGCCTGCCCAGACTGGGAGAGAACAAATGCACATTGAGTCCTCAAGCAGTCTACACCTCTGACTGTGGCCAGCTTCCTCACAAGTAGCCCTTTGCTGGGTGTCTGGGCGCTGCTGGATATAGGAAAGACCACAGGCCTGGAATGGGCTTGAGGTTCTCCATGTTTTTAGATGGAACTCAGCACAGCAGCCTAAAATGCAGTAGTCACTGCTGCTTCCCTGACTCTCGAGGAGTCGGCTTGGTGGGAGAAAGGATCCAGTCCTCCTGGGGCAGGCAGACAGAGAGCTTCCCACCTCCCCTGCCCCCCCATACCTGCCCTCTGCTGCCAACACATCATCCTCTGGGCTCAGGAACCCCTGGGTGGGCAGGCCCAGTGCCTTCTTCCTCATCCAGGCCTGAGGACTACCATGGGTACACTACCATGGGTATAGGTAAGCAGTGTGCTGGCCTCCCAGGTTCCTGGCCAGGTGTCCCTGACAGGCTGTAGAGAGGCTCTATCGGCCCCTGCCCAAGCCTGAAGCAGATGACAGGGTGCAGGTAAGGATTCAGGCAGCATGCTGGGACCCACTCTGACAACAGCAGCTTGCTCTTCTCTAGGAAGCTCTTTTCATGTCCAAATCCACTGCTCAAGTATCATCAATACCCACAAGACTCTATATCCCCAAGATGTCAGCCTGGTCTCAGTCCAGGAACTGGAGTCCCTTCAAGTCCCTCTCTGCTCCCCAGCCCTAGCTCAGTAGTCTGTACCTGGGTGCAGTCATTTACAGGTGCCAAAGACAAGGAAGACCCCGGATGGAGAGCTGCCCACAGCCTTCAAGAAGCAGCAGAAGAGAGTGGATACCTATCCCACTATACACACAGGACAGGAAACAAAGTCAGGATCCTTCTGTGGGTGCACATGAGGCCATGCCACAACAAGGAAACTGGCTCCTCAGGGTACCAGCAACTCCACCAAATGTTCCTCACAGACCGAACCCTCCCTCACTGTACTGCTCTTAAGAGGTGATCCATACAGAACCAGACCACCCAAGGGTCTGATTCACCCTAGCAGGTGCCATATTACCATCGGGAAGACTACAGGGCCTTAAAACCCAATGACACAGTCCAGGGGCAATCACAATCCTATCCCTACAGCTTTGTCCTCAACTCTCTAGCTTCCTCATAGGTACATCTGCTGCCTTGAGAGAAGAGATGGACTTTGTCCAAAGCTATGACTCTTATCTTAAGCTTTAAATTGTGTATATGTACAACAGTTCTCCAAACTAGGCTTTGCCCAGAGAGGGCATGGATTTGTTTACATAATAAGCTGGAGACACAGTAGGAAAGGAATGTCCATGCCCACAGGGAGAAGACAAACTCTGGGACACCAGGCAGGAGGGCATGGGAAAAAGCAGGGCTAGTAGACCACAACCCTGTGAGGCTGCTCACAGACCCTAACCCTAAAACGTAACCCTAACCCGATATAGGACATGATTGAAAGCACAGCTGAAGGCTGTATAAACTCACACATGAGGCTCTAGGCATACTTGGACCTGAAATCACCAAAGGAATTATGGGTTGGGTACACCAATTCCAGGGAGTCCCTAGTCACTATTCCTATCTTTTTCACTCTCCACAACTCTCTCACACACACAACACCTGCGGTAGAGGAAGTCAAAGTGCAATCAAGGCTGTGCATCCTGCAGTCTCTCCACAGCTGAGAAGAATCCTGGGCACAGATGATAGACAAAGTCACAAAGTCAAAGCCCATTAGGCACCACCTTCTGCTTTCTAATGGGCATGCTGATTGGACAGTACATATCACTGTGGACCTTAAGCAATAATTAGTCTAGTGACATATGTAGGGGGCCTGGCTCAATTTTATACTTCATACATAGCTCATGGGAGGTCCTGGAACACAGTTTGCATTCAACAAACATGTATGAGACCTATGCACTCAAAAGTGAGTTTCCCATACAACCCTTTATCCTGCAAACCTCCATATCTTGGGTGGACAAGACTGATAGCACAGCTAAAAGCTCAATGCAGACTTTGTGCTGGTGTTGGGGACATGGGTTAAGAAAAGCTACTTCTGTTGTGTCCAAAGTACCAAACTGAAAAGTAGGCCATTGTCCTTCCATCCCTATACCTTGTGCATGACTGAAGGCTCGATGCTGACTCAGGGAGGGGATGACAGGGCTTGCTTGGGGCCTAGGTTCACCAGACCTAGTTAGGACAGAGTACATTGAAAAATTGATATAATTTGTTTTATAGGAACAAGCTGCCTTATAACACATAAAGGGGTGGTGCTCAGTATTGAGGTGCTCCATTTTATAAGTGAGCAGTAAATACCTTGTTGAGAATCCATCTAAGTCTGTGGTATTGGTAATACAACTTTTTAGAATGCTGCAACAGCTTTTGCCCTTCCTAAGGATGATTTCTAATTCACCTCTGGAGCCTCTTCAGGGATGATTCATGGACACGATCCAGGATGGAAGTTCTCTGCTCGATCACATGACTCTCAAGTCTAAACAGTTTCATACCCTCTTCATCTGCCTTCTGTCCAGCAAATCTCCATTCTTCGTCACTGGTGGTGTCTTATCCTTTTGGCCTTCCCCCTTGCCCAAGTCCCTGCTAATCTACCTGATTTCTCTTAGTACTCATAGGTTGCCCCACATAAAGATTTGATCACTCATTCCCAAAGTGTGGGCCTTGTGCTGCCCACGGAAGAACAAGATCATTTAACTCCATGAAACAATGGATAGCTTTATGGACAAGAGACCAAGGAGGTCAAGGTGACCACAGCCAAACAGCCCGTAAAGTTCACTCTAAATGTTAGGTCGTTATCAATATCTTAATCACAAACCCCAGCCTGGGCTGTCAGGTGTTTGGTAGGCACAAGGAAGGGCTCTTGGAATCCAGGCTCCATAACCACAGGGACAGAACCTGTCTGGACTATTAGGCATCAGGACCTCACTCTAGGTGGCCTGCTATCCCTGCACTTGCACTGTGTGCATTACAACCTCAGTGGACTTTAGGCTCTGTGGTAAAGGATATTTTCAGTTCTAATGATCTACTGCTCATTTATTTTATTGGCTGGGTTTACATAAAGTAATATAAAACAAGATAAGCACAGTACCATGGAAATAATCACAAACATAACAATTAACCTTGGTACCATATCTAATGGAAGTTTGAAGGCCAGGCGAGCTCTCTATATAAGGAATGATTGGTCTCTTTGAATGGAATGTTTCCATCTAGGGTCAATATTCCACCTGTGTTCTCTCTCTCTCTCTCTCTCTCTCTCTCTCTCTCTCTCTCTCTCTCTCTCTCTCTCTCTCTCTTTGCTTTTCCATTGTTTGAGGGTTAGGCTTTCAGGTGTACTTTGTTTCTGCCTTCAGAGATTGCTCAGTCTCCACAGGGACCTGATTGTTTTGGGTTTTTTATTTCAAGGTTTTTTTGAGGGGGGGTGTCTTTTTTTCTTTTCCTTTTTTTTAAGCAGGGCTGAGAACTAAATAACTCGAGGAAGTCCTAAGATTCAGTACTTGTCTAGTGAACAGTAAGGGTAACAAGTCTCCAGGAGACTGAGAAAAAGGAGCATTCTTGAAACAGCTTATGCAAGAGACACTTTACAAGGAAGGCGGACAAGCAAGTTAGGAAGGAATGTAGTGTAAGTTGGACCAATCCAATTCAAACACCCCTGTTTGTCTCTGTGTGCTTCCTGCACTTGCAGGTAGAAATTGAAGCTCAGGAAGGTTGACATACCCAGGAATAGTCTCCAAGTCTGTTGGCCTTTGTGCTGTGCATGGAAGTAGTGTTTCTCACCTGAAATAAGAGTCACAGCCCTGAGGTGTAGGGACCCAAGATGGGGGAGTACTTCAAGGGGTTCCCATATTGGTCTTTCCATTGTGATGCTAACCATTCCACATGGAGTATGGAGGACTCATTTTTATAACTCTGAATTTCTACTCCAAGAATGAGGGTGAAAGCTCATCAGCAACTAGGCAAGCTAGCTCCAGCTGTCTCTTGCCTTTTACATAACTATGGCTCTACCTTGGCATCTTTGTCCACAGCCTGCACCACCTCCTAACTTTCTGGGAGCAGCTGTCCTTGCCAGCCCCTACATTTCTTTTCATTCATCGTCCTTCTCTCACTGTATTGGGAGTGTCACACTCTGGTGATCTCCTAAAGATCAGGATCCGCACTTTGTAAGACAGCATATGTCACAAAGTCCAACATGGTACTATGTAGAGTGTGAGCCTCCCTGTTCCTTACTAAGGAGTTATCACCTGTACCAGTGGTTTGGTTTATTTCTCACTAAAGTACTACAACCATGTGGAAAGAAGTGGTCTTCACAAACTTCATAAAGACACCAATAAGTCTTTATGATTCAGGCTCTAGAGAAGAGGGGAAGAATGAGCCAAGCCCATGAACCTGGAGGGGACAAAGCCGAGACTTTTCCAAGAAGTGGCTGCATAATCATATCCAGGATGCGTGGGTCCAGAACTTCCCACTATGCCAAGCTCAGTGGGCCATGGACACCAGGAGTGACTGTGCCCAGCAACCACCCCAACACTACTATAAGACTCCAGTATAGGGACAGCAGCAGGTCTGTTAGCATTTCCCTAGTCTCAGGTCCTCAGCTCCTCCTACTAGCCCCCAGATCCACCCATACCTAATGAGCCATTCCTACTCACTACCTAACTACTTCCCCTTTACCCCCTGAGAGAGAAGCTGCCACCTGGATAAGGTGCAGACACCACGTAGCTCCCTCTCCCGTGGGAACTATGGCCCCACTAATAAACCTCCTTATGAACCTTCTCCTCCTGCCTGTGATTATCTCCGCATGGTCCTCTGGGATGGCCGATAACTATGCTTTCAATGTCCTTACATACTGTCAGAGTCAGATTGATTCAAAGAAAATAAAGATATGTGACATGTTTCTTCACCTGAGCATATAGTTATCTAAATTGAATGACAGCAAGTGGGCACCTCCTCACTGCTCACCACGTCCTTTAAGCTTCTGGATGTCAGCTTCTGCATGTTCCCCAGATGCACCACAAACTTACAGAAGGCTTTTCCTGGCCCTGTGGATGTTTTATCCTCCTCCAATGGTGAAACGGAAGAGGGCATGGAACAGGTTCATCCAAGGGCAGGACTGGAGCAATAGTCAATATTTGGCAATCAGAATTGTCCTGAACCATTTCTTGGTCCTTGCTGTCACTCTGTTGTACTCTGGGATTACTTTGAGGGCCTGAAATTATTCTGGAGGTATATCTTATTTCTGCATGTAATTACCAGGAAATTCTGCATATGGTGTTACTCAATGAGATCTCTCATATCCTGAGGGTATCTTTTTTTTTTTCTTAATCTGTACAATCCTGCAGTTACTATCCTGCAGTTACTCTGAGGGGGCTCCTGAAGTTACTCTATAGAACCCTGCAGTTATTCTGTGAGTATCTATTAATACTCTGTGGAATCCTGCTATTACCCTAAAGATTCCTGCTGTTACTCTGTAGATAGCTGTTGTTACTGTGTGAACTCCTGAAGATATCTGTGGGCTCCTGGGATAACTCTATAGACTTTACTTAGTTTGCAGATACATGGCCTCCTCACAATACAACCAGAGGAACAATTTCTAACAGAACAATGAAGAAGCTATAAAATTAGATTAAAATTAATATATAGGGTCCTCACCTTACAATGATTGACTTAGGCTATTTTGACCTTAGTAGGGCACAGAGACACATTCATACAACCATTCTTTTTTTCATTTTCAGTACATTTTTCAACATTCATGAGATATTCAACTGTTTATTATAAAATACAGTTAATCATTTTACCCACATATAGGTTCATATCAAATATTTTGAGCATGTGTAAGATATTTGGTAAGTTAGGTACATTAAGTAAACTTTTGACAATTGTCTGCATTTGTGGTGAGATCTTGCCTTGGCAATATGGACCAAAATTCCAGGGGCAGTTGATCTGCAGTTTAAGTTATATGTATCACTCATTTGCAAATACCTTTGCCCATTCAATAAACAAAAATACACGATCATTGGGTATTATTTAGAAAGGACTGCCTAAATTGGAGCTGAACATGTTTATTGCCTACTAACAGTCCATGGTATATGTTGACATTACTTTAGAAAAAGTACTTCAGTATTTAGCTAATTTAGTTCATAACACTTTTATTCCATGTGAAGGATCGGATATTTCCATCATTTCTCTTTGGCTACAATTTATATTGAGTTATATCTGTACGTTCTGGTAATCTGAAATCCTTAAAAATAGTCTAATTGCCTTGAGTGACCAACTTTTTTCTTTTAAAGCACAGATATAATTGCCTAATGTTCTGATGGGACGTAACACTTACTTTTATATAAAGAGACTGAATAAACATAGAAAAAGGTGAAAAAAAAGAAAAAAAATACTTCAGATTTACACAATAGAGCCAATTTAGAATAAGCACTTAATTTTCATGTGAAGTTATCATCATGCAATGTGTTCCAAATGTAAACAATCATTTAAAAACAGCAAATACTAGAACTGAGCATGCATATAGGCTTGCTACACCGCAGGCAGTTTAAAACGTTCTGCATATGTTAACTCACTTATGCCTACAGTCACCTGGCTGGCACGGTTCTGCTGGGCAGCCCCTCTGGACTGGAACCTGGCTGACCTGCAGACACTCTTCCACCCAAGGTGGTCCCGCCAGCCTTGGGCTCTTTCCCTCCCCGTCACTCCCACTGAGCCAACACTCTGGGCCCTGGAGGGTGCCTCCCAGATCATCCCCAGGAGTCTCGGGAGAACCGAGCGATAAGCTGCTGCTGAGAAACACCGGAGCCTTGGGAACGAGTGGGCCGGAGGACCGAGGTGGCTGGGCTCGAACACCAGGCAGTGGGGTGGGGAGATCTGATGGACCGCGGGGCGTGACAGCTCCGGGATGTCGTCCGGGATGTGAGGTTCTAAACGAGCGTCTGCGCGCGGGCCACAGGGCGCTTCCGCGTTGGCAGCCACAGTCCCGCCACCCCAGACCCGCAGGCTTCCGCCAGGCTCCTCCACACCCGGACCCGCGACGAGTCCCGGGCGGGAGACCGCCCCAAGGGCGCCGCCGGGGGCGCCCGGCGGGCGCCAAGGGGAACGCCTCCACTGCGCATGCGCTCATCCAGGCCGGGTAGCAACACGGCCACGCGGCGCCACGCCAGCCAATCAGCGAGGTCGGAGGCGGGGCTTTCCCTGGCGCGCCCCCTGGGGCGGCGGGCGACTTCCGGCAATAATCTACACCACCGGTCCGGGCGCGCGAGGCCTTTGCACTTCAAGTGGGGCCGACAGGTGAAAAGGGCCAGGTGAGAGGGGCCTCGGGCTGGCCAGGTGGGAGGCGTGGGCGGACGCTCCGGGTAGGGAGCAGCGGTGGGCCGGTAGTGGGGGCGGGCCGGGCCGTTCCGGCGAGGAGGGTAGTGGACGGCTACGGCCAGGCGCGGCGGTGGGCGTCCCGCTGGGGAAGGGGCAGCGGACCGCGGGTTCCGCGACGGGCCTGCCTGCTGCTGGTCACTTGGCCGGCCCCGGGGCCGCGGAGCCTCCGCCCGCCGAGGATCCGCGTCCCCGCCGCCCTCGCGCCGCCGCACCCTTCCCGTCGTCCCCGGGACTGCCCGCTGGCCGCGGTGAGCGCCTGCCCTGCCCTGCGCTTGCAGCGGGCACTGGGACGGGAATCCCCGCACGCACCGGAGGCTCACGCTGAGCCTTCTTCCAGCTGGGCCCCCCTCCATGTCGGGGCCTGCTCAAGCTTAAGTCCACCTGGGGAGTCCAGAGACCTGCCTGCCGGGTGACCCCAGTCAGAAACACCTGCCTTCCTTCGCTTCCCCTTTCCCACTCCATTTTCCTTCCCCCCTTGCATGTTTTTTCTTGCCCTTGAAACATCTGTGGCTATCTTCTTGAGCTCAGTCCCATTTCTGACTTCCAGCCTGCTACTGGAAATTTTTGATGTCCATTCCCCCGCACAAGTAAACACACAGTTTACGCTGTTGTTTAAGATACTGTAAATACTGTAAGAAAAGAGGAGCGACAAGGAAAAAATCATTGCTTATCAAATTGAAGACTGACAATTATTTCTTTTTCCAGACAAGGACATTTTTTCCCTTCAAAATTTATAATGGAAATAACAGGAGCATAAGGTCCTAGACAAACTTTTTTTTCTGAATTCGAAGCCTGCCCTGCCATTATTTTTGTTGTTTTGTTTTTATTATTATAGCTCTTGCTTTATACCCAGATTTTATTGTTTTGAAATTCAACTTTAACTATTAAGTGCTGTTTATTTCATTTCTTTTCATGTATCTTGAAAACGAATAGTCAGACACATATAAGGCAAAATAAAAATCCTTAAAGTTTTATGTCATTGTTTTAACAAGGTGTTCTATAAACATAGAAGTTGACATGTTCTATCAACATAGAAGTTAACAGCATAGATTCAGGAGTAAAAGTCCACACTCTGAATTTTCTAAACCTGCAAAAGGAGAATGGTATTTTGTACTTTGTAGGATAGTAGGCAGACCAAACCCATACTGGGCTCTGTTAAATGTTTGTCATTAGTATTATTGATAGTAATTAAAAGGTTAATGCAAGGTTACTTTAGGTTCTTTCATGGCCAGAAGTTTCATATTGAAAAGAATATCATAAAGCCCTTACATAGCACTCAGTAAGCCCTTCCTGCCATGCAGAGTAGAAACCAAGCAGTACATAGTTATAATGTAGTTCATATGCTCTTTGACATTAGTTTTAGCATGCAATGTGTCTTAAAATTTTACATTATAAAACCTATATAATAACTCACTGACTCCCCTTGAGTGTTAGCTTACACATTTATTAATTTTTAGCCGTGATTTTCCAGTACTTTGCACTTAAATTTTTGCAACAAAACTAATTTTAAAACAAAACATTCATAAAACACTAGGAAGTCATGTCTTTAAGCAGATAAATTCTTTTAAAATGTAGCAAGCCATCCTTCTGAAAGTTAGTAACATTGTTTTCTGATTTATAAAATCAGATACTCACTTTGGGACTTTTTTTTTTTAACTTGAGACAAGGGCCTTTTCAGTTGCAATTTTTTGGGTTGCTTGTTTGTTTTTTTTTTAACTTGGTTTGGTTTACTTTTTTGAAATAAGGTTTTTCAGTGTAGCCTAGGCTAGTCTTGAACTTTCCACTCTTGCTTTACCTTACTTTGTGCTAGGATCATAGCCATGTACCATCACACCTGATGCCAATGGCTTTTTAGTTAATTTTTGAATCTTCTCTTATGGTCTGTGCCATTGTTTATGGCTTATATTTTCAGACATATACAATTATGACCCCAGATCATTCCATGACAAGTCTATGAAATATACCCATTGGCACACCATCTTTTTCTCCTTGTAGAAATCCATCTGGGATGCTGGCTTATTTCCATGGTGCATTAGCATTGCATTCCTGCCAATCATTAAGCTATATCTTACCGAATCACTTATCTAAGACCCTTTTTGGATCCCTCCTTGCTCTCAGGATGAAGCCCAATTCCACCTCCTGCAGCCATTATACCTTCTCTCAGTCTGTGAATGACAGTCTGTGCTGACTGTCACTCATGCCAACTTAGTAGCATGGTTCAAATGGTGTTGCACCTGACTTCCAGCAGAGGGTGCACAGTTTGGGCTGGTATTCCTTTACCTTTGGCAGGTGTGAACTCAGGAGTCACCTAGGATGAGCCTGTCATGATAAATGCATGATTGAATTAGAAAATCCATCTTATCACTTTAGTACTGTGTAGCCAAAGTACAGTGTTATTGTCACTGTTTTGTCACAGTGGTTAGCCAACATAAAGTCACGAGTTAAATGTTAGGTAATAACTCGTTCTATCACTCCAAAATGAAACTCCTCTCTCTGTATGCACACACACACACACACACACACACACACACACAGCCCTTTTAATGTAAACTAACATTTTACAGGAGAACAATGCCATTTCTGGGTCAGGATTGGAGATCTCCTGGATGGAGCTGGATTAAAACTGAGGATGGTTGGAAAAGATGTGACTCCTGCAGCCCTGAGCTTGGAACCGAGAATAGACAGTATACTGTCAATCATAACATGTAAGTCCTGGCCAGGCAGAGCTACCACCTGCTTGCATAGCACTTGTAGTATTCTGCTTTTCAAGTCACAGCAGAGCTCTGTAACTTTTAATTTTGCTGAGAATTGCCCACACAGAAAGCTGGCATGAGAAAGTAAGTTATTTAGTTAAGGAATGAATGCAGATTGCTTGACATCTATATATGAATGCTCTTTCTTCTTTTTATTTAAAACATGTAATATTCACATAAGACAGGATTTACTATTAACTGAATGTGAGACAATTAAAACGTTTGTCAACAAGTGTGAAGGACATGATTGTGGATTACACAGGACCAAATTTTTGTTTTCTTTTCTATTCAGAATGTGTGTTGGTATAGTGATGTTGCTAGGGCCAACTGACACACTGCTATTCTGAGTCTGCAGCCTCATCTCCACAGCCCTAGCATTGTTACCCACCACATCTGCATTCTGATTGGTGGAGTAATTAAGGCATCTTTGTACTTTGTTAACACAACCTAGATTTAATGAACCATGACTGCCCTTACCTTGTTGGCTGGGGGTGCCAGGTACAAGAAGTAAGGCTGTGGTTTTCTTAAGTGTGGACATGTGTACTGTACTGATACAGTCTTGAGATGTCATGTGCACAGGAGTGGACAGCTCTAGTATAATTACCAGCAACTCTGCTCAGTATAGATAATGTGGAGGTTTACACCTGTCTAGGGTCATCATTCTCTGGAGTGTCATGGGTGTACTGATTGATTTTATTGTAAGATTTTATGAAGCATTTCATAAATGTGCATAACTCTGGCATTGGGTAGCTTTATACCAGAGACTAATTTTTGCAGAATTTAAAGAACAAAAGAGTTTTATATTAGGTCACAGTTAGGATGGGTTATAAAATAACAGTTTTAAAAGAAGCTTTAATTGAAATACAATGTTGCATCTAGTTCTATATTAAGGGATTTGTAGGGATTCCCGTTTTTCTCCTTGTAATCCCATCATCCTAAACATGTTTTCAATGTCGGAGAATATTTTCTTTTCCTCCACATAGGACTGGAGTATACAATCCAGACATGTTAGTAGCTCAGGGTCTCATGTTTCTTTGCTGAAAACTCATCCATCTTACAAATATTAGAAAACTACATATATTCAGATGGTAAAAATGTAAGCTTCCTTCATCTAGTTCCATTAAGTGCCTTAACTTATTTAATTGACAGTTATTTTGAAAAATGCTTAGGGTAGCAATATTAACCTTAAATTAAATCCTTGAAAATGTGGATGATCATGGAAATGTTGAAAATCAAATATTTATTACATTCTCTTAATAAAAGCCAAATGAAGTTCTCCATGGGAAAACTGGTTTATAAAAGTATGTCTTTATTTTAGTATATTAAATACTGGAGAAGAAATATTCAATAATGAAGAATGTGAATATGCATCCAAAAAAAGGAAAACGGACCATTTTGGAAATGATACAAATGCTCAAAGTAAGACCATTTTCATTAATAATCTTGTATTTTACTTGTGGAATATTTCAATATGCTAAATTGTTTTGCTAGTGCTATCTTACGATATTATAAAAGGTGATACAGGTATATAAACAAGTACTGGGTCCAGTGTTGCCCACTGTGTTAATGAGTTAATAAACCACTTGAGTTGGTAAGATGTTCACAAATAGGAGATGGCAAAGCCTACACAGAACAGTCAATTTGTCATTAAAGATTGGAACATGCAGGTAGAACGGCTCAGAGTCGGGGCTGTCACAGATGCCCACTGCAGTGTGGGCTAATAACATCTGAAAAGGTGTGAAGAGGGCAGGGTCATATGGAGAACTTTTGTGATCAGAGAAGCATGAACTCTCACAAAGGGAAGTAAAAGAGCAGAATTTTCTGTTAGAGCACATAGGATGCACACATCCATTTAATTGAATTTTCTGAGCATTTATGTTTTGATATGACTTTGGTCACTAAGAACACCAATTTTCTTCTAAGTTACTAAGGTATTTTTTAACTTAAAAAATTATCTTTGACTGGGAATGTGGCTTAGTGGTAGAGTGCTGCCCTAACATGCGTGAAGCCCTGGCTTCTATTCCTCAACACCACATAAACAGAAAAAAAGCCAAAAGCGGTGCTGTGGCTCAAAAGGTAGAGTGCTAGCCTTGAGCAAAAAGAAGCCAGGAACAGTGCTCAGGCCCTGAGTCCAAGCCCCAGGACTGGCAAAAAAAAAATTATCTTTAAGTTGCCTAAAGGAATTTCAATTCAGTGTGTCAGTTTGTGGAGTATGGTGCATTTTGATACTCCTTTCATTGTTCTCCCCCATCTCTCCCAACCACAAAGGACATGATATTTTCTTAAATCATTTTTTTTCATGGTAAAGTTTGGCAGCTCTTCTTTATTGATAGCAGGATATAGGCATTTCTTCTTACATTTAGCTAAGTAAGAGCATGTCTCATTGATAAAATGTTATAATTAGCATGTCCAATTATTAAAATTCCTTTCAGTTTTCATTGTGAAATGATTTGTCATCTTTTAAAAGTAGCTCACTTTTATTCTAGGTTTTTATCGTGAAAAATGGATCTATGTCCATAAAGAAAGCACAAAAGAAGTAAGTGCTTTTTTAAATAAGAGCATATTTAAATAAGAGTCTACTGTATTGTTTCTGTTGATTATATCATGTTAAGTCATTTCTTTTACAATATCAGATCAGTCAGTGTTCACATTGTAACAGATAAATATATGTAAGCACTTTTGAAGTAATGAGTTCAACTGTGATGGGCATGTGTTTGAGTGTGTGTTATATAGGCTGTGTGCATATGTGCAGTGTATGCTGTTGATTTTTGAAGTGTGGTATTTGTAACACTGGTATGTGTGCATGATGTGATACGTGTGTGTAGTATATAGTATGTGAGGTACTTGGCATCTGTAGTGTGTTTGTATAGGGATTTGTGCATGTATGCTGTATATGGCATGTAGTGTGTGATACATATGTGCATACACATGGCATGTTTGTGGTACATGCATATGCATGGTAAATGATATGTACATATATACTATTTGGTATCATATGTTTGCATATGTATATTGTAGCTGTTTTATTTTGTGTGTATGTGATGTGCATATGTATATGGTGTGTGTTAGGTGTGTAGTGAAGGCATTAGTATGACTGCCATGTGCGTGATA
The DNA here is from genome assembly GCF_023159225.1 of Perognathus longimembris pacificus. Lineage (NCBI taxonomy): Eukaryota > Metazoa > Chordata > Mammalia > Rodentia > Heteromyidae > Perognathus > Perognathus longimembris. Next base: position 101,070 of record NC_063181.1, read on the forward strand.
TGCATGTGTGTGGTATGTGGTAGATGTATGTGTGGTCTGTGCTGTGTGCGTATGTGTGGTATGTACATGCATCCAGTATATTGTGTAGATGATGTGTTTGTGTGTGTGCATATGGCCAATGTGTAGGACACATGTTGTACATGTATGTGTACTGTATGACCCATATACATCTCTTGAGTCAGCAAGTCCACTTTAGTGTGCATTCCTAGGGGGGTGATGTGTGTCAATTAGCATGAGCTGGGCAGCTGTTGGTAGGGATTTACTTTACTTGGTTTCATGTATTTTAGGGATATGTCATATGTTTTGGAGGGTCATTGAGCTCCTAATTTCCTGTGGAGTGCGGGTTATAGGAGACTGTTTATTGAGGTTGTAACTGCCTACAGAGCAGTTTGAACTGTCTCTGTCATTGATTGCCCACCTGCTTAAAGCACTTTTTTGATATCTTTGGTGAAACAAACCACTCTGTTACCCACTTTTGTGTTTGGAATCAAGGAAACCTAAGTCTTTTTAAAAGCTATGAAACTTCACATTTGCAGCTGGGGAAAATAACTTAGGGAACAGTTGTTCAGTACATATTTTTTTGGTTAGGATAAGTTACATATTCCAGGAACATTAAGTTTATATCCTTAAAGTAGCCCACTTTTCTAGAAGGGATTAGATTCTGAGAAAGAAAACTAACTTAACCATAGTTGGTGATGCATAATATGGTGAATGCAGTATAACATTAATGTGATCCTTGACATACACTCTTAAATCACCATTGAAAGATTGACAAAACAGTGTATAAAAAGCTTGAGCTTATAAAAGACTGTTCACTACTTTATTCTATGTTGCCACACAGAATGGATGGTATAAACAACATAAGGAATTTGTTGAAAAACTGAAGGAATGTCCCATGGATCCTTGCTTGGGACAGAGCACTGATGGGCTCAGTCGAGACCTAGAACTAGTACTGGTTGCTGCAAAGTCTGCATTTAATCAGAGCCTTCTTGATTGCACTTGGTATAGACCAGCTGGCCAAGGAAGTCAGACACATTTGAGTGATACACTTTGATCAATGCAGTTCTCAATGTGAGATGGTGGCTGCCTTCACTGTTAGAGAAGAAGAAATTAAACTGAGTCTTGACTGGGATGGATTTCTGAGTACCTCGGTGTCCTTTGCTTTACCACAGATCAAGAAACACACCCTGCTCATAACAGTTGTTTACTGTTTATGTTGATGTTTCATGTGAGCATGTGATGTTTGTGTGTACATTAGGACTGTTCTTGAGGTTGGACATTAAGACCAGGAAGGTGTCCCTAGTGTCTCCATGGAGGCTAGGAGATGCACTGCCACCCTTCTCTCCCTAGCCAGCCCCACTTCTTCTTCTCTGGCACCTGTTCATTGTCCTACAGATCATCTATCCCTTCAACCCTACCTTGAAAATCTGTTTATAGAGTGAAGTATTTCAGGTGCAGAAGGTGGGTCCTGAGTCTGAAGGGAATTCTGCACAAACTGGTTACAGAACAGGGATATATTGTGAAAAGAACACCTCCAAGGTAGGACAGCGTAGTAGGAGACTGGGGAAAACAGTGTTTCATCTTGGGTCCTTGGACTTGTGCCTTTTATTACCAGCTATAATACAGACTCTCTGCAGAGAAATTCTGCCCCACTATAATATAACACCAGCATTCCTGGCCTTGTGTTCACTCCACATCACTGCAGCAGAAAAATAACTTGGAATACTTCTTTTTGTCATTACATCAGCAGTAGTATAAAAAAAAAACAAACCACTGAACCATGTCTCATTTACACATAAGTGGCTGAAATCTAGTGTTTCTATAATTTTACTGGCACAATCCGGAGTAGATCTTCAGAATGGAAACAGTTGCCCTTTGTCACAATTCTAAGAAGTGTCCACATAACCTAAATGATGTCGCTGTCGACTTTGAAGGCTCCTCTGCTTCCTTTCAGAGACATGGCTACTGTACCCTGGGAGAAGCCTTCAACCGGCTGGACTTCTCCAGTGCCATTCAGGATATCCGAAGGTTCACTTATGTAGTCAAAGTAAGTATTTTATTCAAAAACTGCTTTGAAGACTTGAGAAATGTTTGAAAATTACAAATGTGAGGTATTAAGGCAGCTGTATAGAGGCCATATAGTTAAACAAACTAACAAAAAAGAACAATCAGGAAACATGTAGGAGCTGGGACAATGGTATGCCCGACTGCAGACCTCCAGGAGAGTGAGCAATGCCTACCTTGGGCTCTGCAGGAGTTGATGGTACTATGAAATATCTCACCTGGGCACACTTCCAGTCTTCCTGGCTCACAATGTCCCATGGTCTTGCCCTGCATTTTTACCTGCATTATGCACTGAGGATGACTTTTATTGCATAGAGGAAGAAGAAGGTACTAGAGAAAAGCTGTTTTACATAAAGTAGAATACTCAAAAACACCTTGTTGCATTAATGATACAGTTTTTTTAAGGAAATTTATATTTTGAGCGACATTCAGAAGGAAAAGATTGTCACCAAAGGTGCCATTTATTATTTGCTTTTGTTTTCATGGAGACTAATCACTATGTATCTCATTGAATTGTGGGTAAAAGACAAGTCATAGTTTTCCAAACATATTTTGTTTCTAATGTTGTTCGGAGACACTGGGGAATATTTTCTCTTAATGTTTATAGGCATTAGTAAGTGTTGCTGGTCAGACAGAGATGTGGGTTTAAGTAGCTGTTGGTTTCTGCTGGTTTTCATGGACAGTACTCATGGATATCTGGGACGATAATACCATGGCTCTCCACATCCACCTACACATAGCTGTTGTAGGCTGGCTTCCCACTGTTTTCTGAGTTGTCATGGAGAAAGTTACAATGTCTCCTTAGGTACCTACTTTCTTGTAATAGAACTGAGACTTTACTCTGGCTAATTGAAATGTTAGGAGTTAATAGCTAGGAAAGACTCAGTCTTTCCTAATACTTCTCCACCAGGTCTTTGATAGTTGAGACCACACTTCAGTGCCTTTTCAGTAGTAGTTCTTGGTCATCTGTCTACATATACATAAAAGGATTTGATTCTTGAGACTAGGGTAGAGGAAGCCACTACTGCCAATCTCAAAGCCTCTATCTTCTTTGCTTACTGAGTAGAATGCCCAGGTATTCAGTGCTTTGAAGAGACCAGTCCAGCATGTTATCAATTCTAGTCAGTTGAACTACATGAGTATTTTTATTTTGCTTGCATGCTGCACACCATTATTATTTGTTAAGTAGCTTTCTTTAAAATTGACTTTAAAACTGAAATGACTACCTTAGCTTCATCTTAAACTGTGATAGATCTAGTAGCTATAGAATGCTAAATGCAGAGCTGGGAATGTGGCTTAGTGGTAGAGTGTTTGCCTAGCATGCACAAAGCCCTGGGTTTGATTCCTCAGCACCACATAAACAGAAAAAAAAGCTGGAAGTGGCACTATGGCTCAAGAGGTAGAGTGATAGCCTTGAGCAAAAAGAACTCAGGCCCTGAGTTCAAGACCCAGGACTAGTTAAAAAAAACACAAAAAAAAACCACTAACTATGTTGTTTTCTAAAATATGTACATCTTAGGGAAAAACAGGGTTTAAGAATTTTAAGTTTTATGTACCTTAATTTTGGTTATTTAGAAAATTAGCTCATCTTAAATGTGTTCTCTACTGCCCATGGGTGGTCAAGGAGACCTTATATCTGGTGTCAGTCAGGTACTCCAGGATGGTGTGGTTTGGTTAGCATCTAAGCCCTCCTTGCAACATCTAATTGTGTTTTTTTTCCTTGTGTCTCACTACAGTTGTGTTGGTTATTCTTGCCTTCAGTCAAAAGTTTTTGAAGGTATTTTTTTAGAATATTTTAGTTGTAGCTGGGCACTGGTAGCTCTTACCTATAATCCTTATCCTGCAATCAGGAGGCTAGAATCTAAGGATCATGGTTTGAAGCCAGCCTGGGCAGGAAAGTCTGTGAGACTCTTACCATCAATTAGCTACCAAAAAGCCAGAAGTAAAACTATGGCTCAGGTGGTAGAGTGCTACCCTTGAGTAAAAGAAGCTCAAGGACAAAAAAAAAAAAGGTCAAGGACAAAACCAAGGCTGTGTGTGTGTGTGTGCGTGCGTGCACGCACGCACGCGCGTGTATATTAGTTATAAAGGGGTTTTATTATGACAAAGCCTGTTTGTTGCCATTTATTTCATTTCTGGGCTTTACCATTGTTGGAACCCTTTCACCCTCGTGCGTGTTCCGTCCCATCCCACGGGTGGAAAAGCTGGAGTGCAGCCCAAAGTGCAAGCCTTCGTTGTGTGTAGACGCGAGAACGCCCACCCCTCCTCTTACGCGCTTAAAATGAGGACGCTGGACACATGGACGTTCTCGGGGAAAACTTCACAGAATTCCGGTTTATTCAGGGAAAAACAACCACATTTATAGCAGTAGTGACGGCAAGAATGGGAGGGATCTGGAGTGACTAGCTAGATGCTAAGACAGGCTACCTGGGCTGTTCTTCCAAAGGCGGCGCCTTAGGACCTCCTCCATGGGCTAACGTCACTCCCCCAGGACCGCCCCTTGGGGCTCCACCCAGCGCCCTGCTTGGCCTACATGTGCTCTTGAGACGGGTCGCGCTGGTCGGCTACCTTTCTGGTTCCGGACCCGGGAGGGGGATAGGAGTGGCTAACAGCCATGCAGCCCCAGGGCAGGAGAAGTGGCCTCTCAGGACCGCCCCGCTCAATGCCAAGCCAATGCCCAACATCTCCCCCTTCTTTTTTCTTTTGAACAGCAGGAGGCGCCCTACTCCAGAGTGCGCATGTCTTAGGCTGCCCCCCCCCCCCATAGGAGGTGTACCCGTCCTGGGCTAACACCCTAGCTCTTCAGGCACACCTACCTGCAGGGCCTGCCAGCCCGGTGAGAAAACTCGGGGAGAGTGGGATTGGCATTCGAAAGAAAGTCCTGTTAATTCTGCCTCATGCCTGCAAACCCCGGTAAGCAGCGGGTCCTGGTGGGCGTTCTGACCAACCTCATGGGATTCCCAAATGGCTAAAAGCCAAAGGCCACTGTTGGCTGGACAGCCCAAGCTCCTTGCCTAAAGTATAGGAGACCTATTTGTCTAGCAAAAAGCAATGCAAACATGATGCAAATGTGAACATAAGGCAGATATAAGCATAAGTAATTGTAACACAAGGCAGATGTAAACATAAGCAGATGTAGCACAGGGCAGATGTAAACATAAGCAATTATAACACAGGGCAGATGTAAACATAAGCACAAAGCAAATGGAGGGCCTCTCATCTGGCTCAGTTCAGAGAAGGTGGGAGTTTTAGTCCGTTTCTGTGCCACTCAAGATAACGTAGACAGCATTCCCCTTCCCTGACGGTGAGGTAGAAGCAGGTTCAATCTCTGGCGACTTTGGTGGTCCACAGCAGCCAAGGTGCTGGTAACTTAACACATGTGGTTAGTAAAACATTTTATCATAAACATTGAAGTAAGGTGCTAAACCCTTACGCCTATCTTATAAACATTTTATCATAAACATTGAGGCAAGGTGTCAAAAACCTCAACTCCTATTTCCTTCCAACTGGAACCCCTAAGTTTAGCAGCAGGGGAGAGACAAAAGGGAAATGACAATGTAATAGTCCTTTCCAGTTCTTTTGCAAAGTTGCAGGCAATATTGCCACCGCAAAACATTGCGCCACAGAGACGCCAAGATGGAGTCCAGGAAGCAAGCAGGGCTGGCGCTGGTCCACCGCTGATGTACGCAGGCAGGCTTTCCGTATTTCCATGGGAGAGCATGAAGAAATCCACCACGGTCTTTGTTTTCCTAGAGAGAACAAGGAGAAGACATTTCTCCAGAGCCAATGCTCTGGACTTAGTTTCCCAATCGGGTAAGGTACATGCAAGGCTCCTTCCCACACTGATTTGGGGAAATTTAAAATCTCTTTTTTTTGTGTGTGTAAATTTAAGATATTTAATGTAAGCATAGCTGTCCTTAACTGGTCATGGGGGCTGTTCCCCCCCCTTTTTGTTTTAATTAATGACAGGGGAGTATGGGCGGAGGTCATCTCTTCTGGAACTACTTCCTGCTGAAAGGGGGTGAAGTGGTCAGGGGCCCCTGATTTGTCATTTAGCCTGGTACCATCCAGTTTGGTTGGTAAAGGTCCTCATCATTACCACAAGAATAGTTATCAAGGCCAGAGGGTGTCATGGTCTCTTTTGGCCAGCTCCTGCAGCTTGGGCACATCAGGAAGCCCCTAGGGCTGGGGCCTCCAGGGTCCAGATCTGTGCTGGGCACAGAAGTGTAGAAAGATGATGGCCTTGAACTAAACCTAACAATGCCTAAATTACCTTTGTAGGCCTAGATATTAATAAAGACATTTTCAGATCCACAGGCTTTCTTTTCTGAATAAATATGCTAGCTCAAAATTTACTACCAGTTAGGACTTTGAGTAGATGCAGGGGTTGGGATTTTTAAACTATCCCCCATTTAACAAACTTAGCTTTATTACCTGCTATTACAGATGAATGGCAAGTTCCTGTCCAGTTACAAAGTAAATAGACATGGGTAATAAAAGGCATGCTTACGAACTATTTTTCTAGGACCTCCCGGCTCTGATTAACTTTTGAAAGGCCAAAAGGAGTGACTCTAGGATCTGACACCATCTCTGCCATCCAAGCAGTTGCTTACTGCCTCTGGATGCTCCATCCTTTTTGTCCCAGGAGTGACTTTTCCATGCTGGTGTAAATGCACCTTTGGCATTTCTCTTGGTCACTGGACTTGGACTCAGGGTCACTGCACTTGGACTTGGACTGAGTGCTGTCCTTCAGCTCTCCAGCTCAAGACTAGCACCCCTACCACTTTGAGCCTCAGAGTGACTCACGACTCTATTCCCAGCACTTATGCTGGCTAACTGGACATGAAGATTCTCCCAGGGACATTTCCCTGCCCGGGCTGGCTTTGAACTGCAGATTTTAGATCAACGAGTCTTACAAGAGGCCACTTTACTCCAATTAAAGCAACAAGGTGGTCCACACAGAAGTAGTCTTTAAGCATCTCTTACCTAGAACTTGGTAAGGGCCAATGTTACATCTTGACAAACTTGTAGGGATCAACTATCCTTCTCTGTGGGCCTGCTGGAAATTGTTACCAAAAAAACCTACAGACAGACGGGGATGGCAATTAAATACTCATTTTGGTTGCCATAATTTTCCTTTTCTCACTTTGCAACAATCATTTAGGACAATTTTTATTTTCAAATCTCATATCCAGAAATCCAATTTGTTTTAATTTAAAGTCTTTAATATTTACTCTTTAGCTCTCTGGCTGCTCAAATTCTTTATCTAGAAATTCATTCTTGATTTTCAAAGCCTTTTTACTAACCTCTGTTTTAACACTAACACTTTAGCTCTTATCTGCATTGGAAAAACTCTGAAGCTTACAGGCATTCTGAAACCAGGTACTGTCCTTTGCCTCCGGGCTGCATGTTTGAAAAGAACCATTTTTTTTTTCTTCAGTCCCAGCTACTGCACAACCCTTGAACCCAAATGACAATTTTTCCTTAATGCAAGAACTACAATTACAAAATTAGAAACACTCATCCATCCAGCTTTCCAATAAATTAGTGAGAAATGTTAGCCCATTTTGCCATTTCTTCCTACATAGAGTTAATGAGAGTTTGCTTTTATCCCCATTAGTTTAATATATATACTTTACAATACTTGCCTGATTATATATAACTTAAGATAGTTAGGAGTCTTACTCATAACATCACAGTATACACATAGAATTCAGCACCCGAATCACTAAACTGATATCCAAAACAATTGTATCAAAAGTACTTTTAACAGTGTTCACCAGAATTACAAACACAAGAAAATCCAGTCTTAGCATCTTTGCTTTTTCAATACATCCAAATTGCAAAAATAGCACAGGAATCAAATCACATCAGACAAATAAACTCTTTAACCATTTGAAAAAAACCTTCAATTCTCAGTATCTCTCAAGGGGCAGTTTTAGAAATTTCAGTCAAATCATTCATTTTTACTACCATGTTTTCAAAGTTCGCCTGAAAACAAGAGACAAAAGAAAGGCCTCCATTGGCCTGTCTTACCTAACAGCCTATCTCCATCCTACTCCTCAGAACTTGATGAACTGTCTTGGTGCTGGCTTGTCCTCTTCCGCCATGAATGGACGCCCCCTTATGGCTGTCCCGCCACATGGATTCCCTCCAGGGCCTGTGCCACCGCATGGGCTGGCTAAGCTGCACCTTTGCCGGATCACCCCTCATTTCTGAGGATAGGCACACAGGTCCGTCCTAGATTTTTTTTTTTCCTTTTTGTCCTTTCCTTATTGGCCTTTGACTGAGAAACCCAAGCAGTTTGGGAACAGACTGTGGAGGCTTCCTGCCACAGTCCACGCAGCTAGCACACATGTTGACCTGTATCCTATGAAGCAAAATGTTAATCTTGGGTCAGCAAATTCTGGGTTAATAGTTACATTTGTATAAAATGACTCTGATCCCTCGATCTTAAAGAGTTTATGAGAGCACAGGAGAGAAAAATGGAAAAGCAAAATCTTAGTCTATACCAAAGAATTGTCATGAACAGATGTACACTTGACTTTTAACATAAGGAATAACACACTGGTTTTACATTATTGTACTTATACCACATGTTGTATATTAGAACCTTTTGGAGTTTTTCTTAGACACATTTGCTTGCCCCCCAAACAATCCGTTATGGTTGAAAACCTGGGATTTTTCCTTGCTGTAACCCCACCTGCAGGCTGCAAGGGAAAGTCTAAAACAGAACTTAAGCAAGTTAATGCAGTGGTTAAAGAGGCAAGTAACTTTTAAACCATGATGCTAGATTTTACATATTTTACCCACAAACAGATAAGACAGACAGACACATACATGCAGACAAACGGCTGTGCACAAGCTTTGGGCGCGCTTAGAAAAATCTATGAATTGGCCATGTAAGTTTTCTGGAATTCCAGTGGCAAAATGGTATTATTTTTTACTTTTTTTTTTTTTTTTTTTTTTTTTTTTTGGCCAGTCCTGGGCCTTGGACTCAGGGCCTGAGCACTGTCCCTGGCTTCTTCTCGCTCAAGGCTAGCACTCTGCCACTTGAGCCACAGCGCCGCTTCTGGCCATTTTCTGTGTATGTGGTGCTGGGGAATCGAACCTAGGGCCTCGTGTATCCGAGGCAGGCACTCTTGCCACTAGGCTATATCCCCAGCCCCGCAAAATGGTATTATTTTGCCCATAATTTTAGAACCACGTGGTCGTTAAACGACTTTTCAAGGAAACAGATTTTCACAGATCCAGGCTCATGTTGCAGACTGCAGACAGGCTACAGGAGTCTCACAGCCCTGCCCAGCCTCCAGGAATGCGGCACCTGGGGTGAGGGCGGAAGGAGCCCACCGGCCAAAACCTCTCCTTTGTCCACCAAAAGCTTCCGAATTTAAGTGAATCCCCAAACTTTAAGAAACATCAATAACAAAAACCTAAAACCCTATTTTTTTTCTTTCAAAGCAGATTAGCCAGCAACGTGTTAGGTAGGCCAGTAAATTAGCAGGCCTCAGAGGTGGGGGGAGGGAGCAGGGGCAGGCTAGCCCAGAAAAACGCTGGCCGGGCCACAGCCGGCCTGAGTGCCGCCAAGGGGGGGGGGGGCTGTTGGGCGCCGGCCACGGCCCCCCCCACCCCCGCAGCGCCTCTCCGCCGCACCAGCCGCGGAACCTGCATCGTCCGGGACCCGCACGCGAGCTCATCCCCCCGGGCAGTGGAAAATCTGTTCCTCTCCCTAGCAGCCAGTTTAAAAAGGCCAGCAGCATGTTTTGAAATCCCTCAGCCCTTGGCCTGAGTGTCCCAAAAGTCCAATCCGGTATTTTGGAGCGTGAATCTACTTTGGCTCTGCCCCGTCTCCCTGCCAATGAGGGGACCACACACCCAGAAAACCATCCATGATCCAAGGGTTTACTGGTAGCTCAGAGTCTACGTTTCCTGTGAGCTTTTCGCCCCACGTTGGGCGTCATATGTGTGACCCTTTCACTCTTGCGCATGTTCTGCCCCGTCCCGCGGGGGGGAAAGCTGGAGTGCAGCCCAACGTGCAAGCCTTAGACTGTGTGTGGACGCGAGACACCCCTCCCCACACACGTAAGAACGAGGATGCAGGACACGTGGGCGTTCTCGGGAATAGCTTCTTGGAACTCCAGTTTATTCAGGGAAAAACAGCCACATTTATAGCAGTAGTGAAAGCAGGAAGGGGAGGGATCTGGAGTGACTAGCTAGACACTAAGACAGGCTACCTGGGCTGTACTTTCAAAGGCAGCGTCTTAGGACCTCCTCCACGGTTCTAAGTCACATCCCACAGGACCGCCCCTTGGGGATCAGCCTGGCGCCATTCTTGGCCTACATGTGCTCTGAGATGGGAGATGGGGCTGGTCGGCTACCCTTTCTGGTTCTGGACCCGGGAGGGGGGTAGGAGTGGATAACAGCCATGCAGCCCCAGGACGGGAGGAGAGGCGGCCTCTCAGAACCACCCCCCTCAATGCCAAGCCAATGCCCAACATACCATGATAGTTTACATGTGCATGTGTTATATTCCAGTCATAGTAACCTCTTTTGCTATCTCTTTTCCTATCCCACTACAGTCCAATTTAGTATCTTTCAGTGAGTTTCTTTATTCCACCTTTTTATGTAGATACCATGTATTTGAATACGTTATTCTGCCATCTCTTTTTCCCTCTCTCATTCATTCTCATCCACCAAACATAGTAAATGGTTTATACACTGCTTACCTCTTTCTGTCATCTTTCCTTTAAGCTACTACAGCTCATTGCAAAATCCCAGTTAACGTCATTAAGTGGTGTGGCACAGAAGAATTACTTCAACATTTTGGATAAAATCGTTCAAAAGGGTAAGATGATCACTGGAATTTTTACTAATTTAAATCTTAATTGGGGGGCTGGGGATATAGCCTAGTGGCAAGAGTGCCTGCCTCGGATACACGAGGCCCTAGGTTCGATTCCCCAGCACCACATATAAAGAAAACGGCCAGAAGCGGCGCTGTGGCTCACGTGGCCGAGTGCTAGCCTTGAGCGGGAAGAAGCCAGGGACAGTGCTTAGGCCCTGAGTCCAAGGCCCAGGACTGGCCAAAAAAAAAAAAAAAAAAAATCTTAATTGGAAATTTGGCTTATCTTCTCCACCCCTCCTTATCCTCCCAGTATATATGCAATCAAAAGTAATAATGTGAGTTGTGACCACAGGCTGGAAGATGGATCTTCCAGCTCCAGAGTCTTCATGTGTCTGCTCTTTACCTTTGCATGCAGAGAGCTCACCATGATAGGAGAGGGAGCCAATCCCAAAGCTACGCAGCCCTAAGAAGCCATTTTGCCAGTCACAGTTAATGCAGCTAGATAGTTCCATAATGTGCAAGATTATGGCTTATTCGCTTAAACATGCAGTAAACAAATTATTTAATTTAGCACAGTGGTGGTGGCTTATGTGTATCATTTCAACTATTTGTGAGGATGAGATTTGAGGCCAGCCCAGGTAGAAAAGTCTGAGTGATTCTACCTCTAAAATAGCCAACAGAAAGCAAAGCTGGAGACATTGGTAGCTCAAGTAGCAGAGCACCATCCAGGCAATCAAGCCATGTAAGTACAGGGCTCTGGATTCAAGTCCTGGTACTGTAGCAAAAAGAAAAAGAAAGAAATTAGTAAGCTTGCGTCAGTTAATAAGCGGCCATCAATAAAGTTAACTACATTTTTCACAATTAGCGGACATGCATGACAAGTTCAAACTAACCAATTTAAAGAAAAAACTGTAGATCCAAGTGAAATTTACTCAGGTAAAATTAATGTTTCAAAACCTCTCATTATTTGTAAAACCTAAAAAATAATGCCACTTTTTGGTTATAGTGAAATTAGATCTTTGGTTTTCATTGAGATCAAATAAATAAAACTCACCTTTACCTCTGTTTTTAAAACTATTATTATTATTATTATTATTGGCAGTCCTGGAATTTGAATTTAGGGCCTTGTACTTGCTATGAAAGTGCTGTACCACTTGAGCCCACCCCAAAATTTATCATTATCCCCAATGTAGATGTGTGTCATAATTCCCTTTTTAATACTCCATTATATGTAGGGATAGCATTTTGTTCATCTATCAATGGACACCTGTGAAACTCTTTCAAGCCACAGCTTCATTTTTCTTTATTCCAGTTCTTGATGACCACCAGAATCCTCGCCTAATAAAAGACCTTCTCCAAGACCTGAGCTCTACTCTCTGCATCCTTGTAAGAGGGGTAGGAAAGTCAGTGTTAGTGGGAAACATCAATATTTGGATTTGCCGCTTAGAAACTGTTCTTAGTTGGCAGCAACAGCTACAGAATCTTCAGATGACAAAGGTATGGATTTCTTTCTGTTTTCAAATACATTTTATATTCAGTCAGCATGTAGTAAATTGTACACACCTACCAGGGTATAGTGTGACAGTTCAGTATATAGTATTTAATACATCAGAGTAATTAGCATATCCATCAACTTGGACATTCATCATTTCTTTGTGTTAGGTACATTCAAAATCTTCTACTGTCTTTTTTGAAATATTAAATTAACTATCAACTATAGTTTTACTACTATACTATGCAACATTAGAAGTTATTACTCATGTCCAACTGCACCTCTGAGCCCATCAACCATCCCTCTTTATCCCCCTCTCTCCGTACCCTCCCCAGGCTCTGATAACTACTATTCTACTCTCTACTTTGAGATCATCTTTTTAGCATCTATATAAGTGAGCTAATGCTGTATTTGTGTTTGTGCCTTACCTCTCTCAATATAACACCAAAAGTAATTCTGAGTAAAAAAGAACACTGCTGGAGGTATAATACTGGACTTCAAATTATACTACAGAGCCATAGTAACAAAAATAAGTTAATATAAGCACAAAAATAGATCTAAAAACCAATGGAACAGTATAGAAGATCTAGTAATAAAACCACACATTTAGGATTACAGGTGTGAGCCACTGGCACCTTACGTATGAAACTGTAAACCTCTCTGTACATCACTTTGACAATAAATAAGAAAAAAAAGTTTATTCTTTTCCTGGTAGACAAATGCATTAATTGAAATCATTACTGGGGTACAACATAATGTTCTAACATCTGTATATGTTGTGTCATTTTAATCATTAAAATATATTATTTGACGCATTAAAAAAAAATAAAGCCACACATTTACAGTCAGCTAATTTTTGACAAATTATCCAAAAATTTGCAATGGAGAAAAGACATTTTCTTCAATAAATAGTTCTGGGAAAACTGAAATAGACTCCACTTGCAAGAGCCTAAAACTGGACCCCTATCTCTCACCCTGTACAAAAATAAACTCCAGGTAGATTGAATAATTCAAAGTAAAACCTGAAACTTTAAATCTAATATAGGGAAATGTAGAGAAAACCCTGGAATTCATAGCACAGGTAAATGGTTTCCGAATAGGACTACAATTACCCAGATGATGGTAGTAAGAGTGGGAATAATCAAAAGTTTTTATACAGCAGCCATCAGCAGAATGACAGCCCACAGAATGGGAGAAAGTCCTCACCAGCTATTCAACAGATAAAGGATAAATATACAAATATACAAAAAGCTCAAAAAATTATACAGCAAAGGAACAAATCCAATTAATAAATGGACAATCGATACTGTGTGTGAAACTCTTCTCCACTGAGAACGAGGAAGCTTGGTTTCAAAAGAAATTTCAAGTGGTGAACCAGTCTTGAGTTTCTTGCAAGTTTTATTGAAGATCAGTCACTGGTTCTGCTGTGATCTTTTCAGATTTCAATATAGGATTTAAAGCATATCACCATGCTCTAGGAAGACCTTCCTTAAGCAAGGCAGTAGGAGGAAGGTGATAAAGCGGATAACCCTATTGGTATAAACTAAGTATTTAGTTACCTGAGGTGACAGTGCATGTGAGGTAAGTTAAATGGGAGGGGGTAATAAGCCTATGATAGAAAGTAAAAGTTAAAAGGTACATAGTTTATAGAAAAGAAAAGCATACAGTTAAACTCATAAATCAATCAAAACAAAAACACAACTCACATAAAATATAAATTTTCCACTGTTCTCATATGCATACCAGTTTATACACAAATTTCTCTGTATGATGCAAGAGGCTGCTTTAGTTCTGGATGTGAGGTGTTTTTGTGTGTGTGTGTGTGTCGTTTTTTTTTTCCATCAGCAGATCTTGCATTGAGTCTGGGCAAGCCCTTCATAGTTATAGCTGCCACTGATAGCTAGTGTCTTTGAGACTGATGTCTCTATTGGTTGACACTTCAGGGTACCAAGACTGTTTCACTGACACTTTTCTGGAGAGGCTGCCTTTAATGACAGATTGTGCTGGGCTTTTTGGACTGCCACTTCCTTTTCTTCTGCTGCACCAACTATGGCCACCAGCCTAAGGTAGCTGAGTTTCAGTACTGGGCTTAATGAGGTGCTACCACCTAGGTGTGTGCTGTCTGGTTGGACAAGAACTCCCAATCCTCCATCTCCCAGCACTGCCTCCCAGCTTCTTACTTCTTAGCTGGCAGTGTAGCTTCCCACAGCTTCAGTTTTTCTGCTGGTCCCTGTTGGACCTCTGCCCTCTCCTTACATACCTCTTTTAATTGATGTTTTTAACCCAAGCTCTATGACATTTCACAGGACACTATGCAATGCTAAGTTGTGATTGTGCCTTGACTCAGGGATCCCAGAGAAACATCTTCACGATGAGGCCTCTGGCAGTCTCTGGGATACAGGAGAACACAGAATGTCTTAGTTCTCCAGTGCAGCCTCTCACAGCAAATTAAAATCACCGCCTCCTAGGCTCCTGTGCTAGGGACAAGACTTGTCGCTTGTATGGCTTTTCCTTCAGCCAAAGTTGGCAATCCCTCAGTTGGCCCAGCTGATTTTTACCTGGTGTTACCATATTTTGTTTCCCTGCCCAGAGAGCCAGGAGCCAGCTCCAAATTCCTCACAGCTTTTCTTCTGTGATTTTGTTTCTGTGATTTTCTGTCTCTCCACTATCTCCTCTATGGGTTCTCTTTTCTTCCACTTTATTTCCTCAGAATTTGGTCTCTCATGTCACTGGATTCTTCTCTTTCATCTTGTTAAAGTGACAGTTATTTCCTATCTACCATATTGCTCTGCCTCTGTAATCAGTGAACATTCTTCATCCCATGTTCTTACTGAAGATGCTATTCTATTCTGGTGGCCTATGTGTCTCTCTTAAGCCATGATTATGCTGTTTTGTTATTGTTGCCTTACTGTTCAGTTCAACTTGGAGTCTTACACAGCCTCACCTCACAACTCTTGCCTTGTCCTGGAGCATTCAACCTGTTTTCACTGAGGGCCTGACAAAGTGTGCTTGTTCTCTGGCTTGCATGAGGAAGGAATAGTGTATATGGCTGAAATCATTTCAGCCAGTAGCTAGGAGTCAGGGAAGTACTGATGAAGTATGTGTAGTCTCAGTTTTGTGAGCTGAATGGGGATAGAGGTAGAACTGTACACCTCATGGCTGTGATTAGCAGTGAGACATGGACTACTTCAGACATGCTGGGAGCAGATCTTACTGTGCATGGTGATGGATGTGTTACTAAACAGGGTGATGGTGATTATGTCACTGTGTGCATGAGTATCAGATGTGCTGCTGTACACCATAAATATGTGAAGCTTTTGTCAGTTACCATAATAGAAATTTAAATTAAAAATAAAATATGAAAATACATAAAACAAGTATACATATAAATAATATAAACATAGTTTAAATATGTAAACATGTTAAAATTGTGAGAATATTTAAAGATTAAAATTAAAAATAGATATGTCAAGCTGAAAGGACCTTGAAGATGAAGGCACCACCCCCCTACTACCCCAACTTTCCAAAACCTTGACCCTTCACCCCCCCCCCCCCAATTGGGCTGACACACAGTGGTCATGGTGTCATGTATCTGGTTATGAGGCTGGATCTGGGTCTCTTGCGTTGACCCAGTGGGACCCCATCCCATGACCTTCACTCACTATACGTGTCTTTATTGCCTTGATGAAACATGGCTGATTTTGTCAGCAGATCCAAATTTTAGAGCCCACCATTCTCCAGGTGTCTGTCTTTCTAAATACTATAGTACAGCTTTTGCCTCCTTGCATTGGAGTAGAGGTGGCATGTGTGTAGGTGTTCAGCCTTCCAAGCTTGGGCAAATTGACATGTATATGTAACCCTTGAGGTCAGGGCACCTTTACCGTCGCAACACTATGAAGCATCTGTTCCATCTGGCTATCAGGTGTCTGAGTGATCCACTACCTGTGTTTCCTTTCAGCAGGTGAATACTGGCCTCACACTCAGTGACCTGCCCTTGCACATGCTAAACAACATCTTGTACCGCTTCTCAGATGGGTGGGACATTGTCACTTTGGGCCAGGTAACACCTACCCTGTACATGCTCAGTGAGGACAGGAGGCTGTGGAAGAAGCTGTGTCAGTACCACTTTGCTGAGAAGCAGGTGAGTGCCCTGCAGTGCTCTTGGGTGCAGAGCTGATGGGTCTCATGAGTGCTCAAGACAGATGAGTGCTTCTTTTCCAGCGGCACAGATTAGTCTTATACTGCTGAGGTTGCTTCAGTTCTCTCTTCTCTTTTCTGAGAGCTGCAAAGCTTACTTTTCATATTCAGAAACAACTGTGATTCTAAAAATAGCCGAGAACCAATTAGCACAGCCAGAATGGAGTCCTGCCTCACCTCCTAGTGACAGGATTGCCAGGGTTCCTTTACTTGACAACTGAGTTCCAGCTCTTTTCTCTCTGCCAGTTGTGGTCCTGGAAGAGTCTAGCTCTGCAACCTTTGGCAGCACCATTTCCAGGGTCCTCCAGAGTATATGCTGCCCACCGGTGACTTTTCTGAGTCTGCTCTCTCCTCCTCGAAGGGGAGAAGCTGATGTCCTTGTTCTTCCTACTGCTTTGCAGAACCTGGATATCCCTGACCATGCTCAGGGACAGGGAGGGCAGGTGACATGTCACATACCTCATAGACATGGGTCTGGTTAATCAGTAGGAACACTGTGAAGATGTAGATGGAAGTGTTTCACTTCCATTGTGGGCATGGCCATGGACAGGTTTAGTCACAAAGAAAACATCCTTGGTGTGTAGAGGGGAATGAGGTAGACATTAAACCATGCCATCCTTGTCCTCATCTAATGAGCTCAAAAAGAGATAACAGTGCATTCAGAACCATGCACAACTTTAAATTTTTTTAAAATTGTTATTACTATTATAAAGGGGTTACAGGTACCTGTAATGAGCACATTTCTTTGTAGACAATGTCACCCTTTCCATTGCTCTCCCACTTTATCCCTCTATTGTGCAATTTTTAAAAGATCTTCTGATGCTGCTTAAGGAATAGACTGTCATGAGTACAAGGGGGCTCATGGAATACTGTGCCGAAAAGGAAGAACGATGGACAAGGAAATTCACAGGGTCAGCTAGGAAGACCAGAAGGAGCAGTAGGATCTGCCCAGGGAAGGGGGGCTGGGAAGAGGGCCTCAAGCAGATATACAGGGGGACACCTCCAAGGACCCAGAGCATGTATGTGAGAGCTTGGGGAGAAGAGGATCCCACAGGCTTACAGAATGGCCCTGTCAGAGGGATGGATGAAGAGGACAAAGGGTGCTTTTGATGGGGCTTTGCAGAAGCTAAGGCCTGAAGACTGGTCAGTGACCTTTTAAGAGAGAAGGGAAAGAATTAGGCTACTCATCTGAACAGGAAGTACCTTTCCAAATGCATTCCTGGACATGTTGGCCATCCTCTCTCCCCACACCCTTCCCTAGTGTCTGGTAACCATTATTTGATACTCTATCTCTGAGATGAACTATGTCACATTCTAAATTTGTATTGGAAATGGTAGATTTCCTTAATAATCTCTTGAAGGGAGGATGTAGAACTGAGGAAAAGGGGATAAATAAATGTTTGTCTGGGCTAGACCCCATGTATCACATATGCCTGGGACCTCCCTCCAAGGTTATCCACAGGGAGAGGTGCCAGGGCTGTGACTAATGTACTGAGCCCAGACTAGACTGTGTATGAAGTATGTATGCTAAACCCCGGTGGCATCTTAAGGATGTCCACTGATAACTCTGAAGTCTTGAAATTCCTTAAAGAAGCTAAATACTTGTTCTGCACCAATATTTTATGTCCCAATAGAAGTTAGGTTACAAGTTGGAATTAGCACTTACAGGTGCAAACTTTTTTTGGCTGAACTACAAAATAGCATTCAAAAGATAATAATAATCACCTGATTTTTTAGGGCTTGGTGAATAACAGACCCTAAATAAAAGAAGCATCTTAGAAACAACTTCTTTGGAAACTACACAGGTTAGGCAGCCTCTCACAGTGAAAGAACAAGCACCATCCACAGTCTAAACTGACACTGGAAGGGGGCCACTCATAAGACATGACTCAAACTCCTGGTGTAGATATGAGATTCCAGTTCAGAATGATCACAAATAGATATTTTGGAGAAAATCATTGATGTGTGAGCACTCCTTCAGGACAATGATGGGGGACAGACTTAAGATGGGGGAGCTAATGTCTCAGTGATGCTTGAAGGATATAGAAGTTTATACAGCCTAGGCTGTGGCTAGTCCTCTTTATTTATCTTTTCTTGAGTCCAAGACTGGACTCAAACTTTGTGCCTAGCACTTTTCCTCATTGGCTAGTGCTCTACCAGTTGAGCCACGCCTCTACTGCCAGGTCCTCTTGATTTTTCAGACTGTCCTCTTTTAAAATTTTATTTAAAACAAGAATTCCTCATAATTTCCAAACAAAGTCCTCAAAAGGCATGAATGAGTATGAGTGTTTTTAGTTATAAAATGCAAAGCACACTTGGCAGCAGCAACCCTCATCAAGGGCATCATTTTGCAAATAAGAAAGTTATGAAAACAGTTTGTGTCTGTGTATAACATACATAAGATTTACCTAGTTGTATACTTTGCTATCCCATCACCAGACCTTGTTGCACCTTAATACCGCCAAGTTTAGGGCAGGATTATTGCCTTACAAGGAACCCCATACCCTTCCCCAGTCCCTAATCTACTTTTCATCTCTGGGTTGCTGTGGTCTTGATGATTGACATGAGTCAAAAAGTAAACTCCACTTAAGATTTTATGACTGGTTTGTTGTTCCCCTTAGCATAATGTCCTTCAGGCTGGATGTGGTAATATGAAGGAGAATGCCATTCCTTTTAGGGCAAAATTAAATTCTGCTCTGTGGATAAACCATGTTTCATTTATCCATTCACCAGGCATTTGGTTTGCTTCCACTTTGCTTCTACCTGTTTTGTTTTTGTTACCGGGAGCATGCATTGATAACCTTGTAAATAGGTGCATTATCTTTTCTCTCAGGTGGTTTCCTAGGCCTGGAAATGCAGGTCAAATAGTGACTGTTTAGCCTTGGGATAAATTCCAGTCAGTTTCTCACAGTGGCTACATTATTTTGTACTTCCCCCAGCAGTACAAGGTCCCCATTCTCCATGCCCTCCCTTGCATGTGCTGTTGTCTGACTTTCTGGCTAGGTTTTTTTTTTTGTGTTTTTTTTTCCAGTCCTGGGGCATGGACTCAGGGCCTGAGCACTGTCCCTGGCTTCTTTTTGCTCAAGGCTAGCACTCTACCACTTGAGCCACAGTGCCCCTTCTGGATTTTTCTATATATGTGGTGCTAAGGAATTGAACCCAGGGCTTCATGTATGCGAGGCAAGCACTCTACCACTAGGCCATATTCCCAGCACTGTCTGACTTTCTGATTGCAGCCGTCCTCATGGTACAAAGTGGCATCTCAGCACCATCCCTAACAAGCAAAGTGGATCTTGGTATCCTCTCTGACAGACGGTTGTTGTCTCCTCATGAGGTCATTGGCTGTGTCTGTGTCTCATCTGAAGTACATTGCTACATAGTTTACACGAATCCTTTATCAGGCATATAATACCTGTTGGTTATTTTACATATCACAGACATTATTCCACTGTGAGTCTTAAGATTTGTCTCCGAGCTGCTTGCTATCACACAAGTACTCCATGATTTATTTCACTTAGTGACTTAATCCAAGTAACTTTAATTTCAAATAATAAATGCTTCATGTACTACACTGTCTTAAAAAAAAAACAAAACTAAGGCTGGGAATGTGGCTTAGTGGCCTAACATCCATGAAGCCCTGGGTTCAATTCCTCAATTCCTAGGGCTTTGAGCAAGCCCCAGGACTGGCAAAAAACAAAAACAAGTGCCTATTATGTGTTTTGAAAATTCTGATTCTAAACAGAATTTTGTTTGTTTAGTTTTGTAGACATTTGATCCTTTCAGAAAAAGGTCATATTGAATGGAAGTTGATGTATTTTACACTTCAGAAATACTACCCAACTAAAGAACAGTATGGAGACACTTTGCATTTCTGTCGGCACTGCAGCATTCTCTTTTGGAAGGTAATGTTTTTAAATATACTCTTGGAATTAGAGGATTGGAATGTGGGGAAACATACTTTTCACCTATATTTCAAGTGGAAAAAGAGGTAAGAATTGGAAAAAGTGTTTGTAATGAGAAACTTAGATACATTTTACCAAATCTAAGGAAAGGGAAGAGGGGGCCATAAAAACACATACTTGTGCTTTGGGTCAGCAGTGAGGAAAACTAGATGCTGTACTCCTTGTTGTAAATGTGGGTACTAAGACAGGAAGGCACAGGTGAGACTCCTGCCTGCTCCTGGGAAGAGCTCTGGGAGCCACAGACCCTCTTCTGTCACCAGAGGAAGACTCATTTCCTCATCTTCATATGCTTGACCTCCGGTAACCCATCTGGAACACGGGGCCGTCATCTAAAAGGGCCAGGACAAGCCTTGATCCTCTTTTTCTCAAAGCCAAGTTTTGTTTTGGTTTGGTTTTTAGAGCAAAAGGGTCATAAGGAAATATAGTCTTGAAGTGCTTTTCTCATTAGGGGATCAAAACATAACCAGACTTGGGAACTAGAGGATCACATCTGTAATCCTAGCTACTCAGAGGCTGAGATCTGAGAATCAAGGTTCAAAACCAGCCCAAGGAGACAAACTCTTGAGATTCTTATCTCCAATTAATAAGCAAAAAAGGCAGAAGTGGATGTGTGGCTCAGGTGGTAGAGCAACCTTGAAGAAAAAAGTCAAGCAGGAGTCAGAGGCCCTGTGTGCAAGCCCCAGTACCAGCATACATACCACTTACTGGTGCTATCATTACTTATTTGTAAGGTTGACCCTCTACTGAAAAACCTACAAGCATTGTCTTTAGCAGTGTTCTTCTCCAAAGGATAAATTGAGAGCCCTTTTCCCTGTCACTTGTTATGTTTCTGATCTCACCACCTACTCTGTCTCTGATGATCACATGCTTCCCATGGTCAAAGGAACCAAAGTATACCACTTGTTAGACAATTTATTTTGTGGGCACATTAATATGAATGTACCCTTGAATCTATTCCATGGTTTGCCTGACATTTGAGACCACACTATGGGAGAAATGTTGGCTGAGAATCTCTACCCACACTGCCACTGGGAAGGGCCCCTTCATGGCTGCCCCAACACCAGCGGAGGCTTAGTTTCTCAAGGAGCCAGCTTTCTCAGCTTCTAAGTTTGGGGACATGAAGCTTTTGCCAGGTAGGAAGCATAAGATATTTTGATCTCTGATTGTTTCTTTTGCTGTATATTCTTCTTAATTTGTCATCTGATGGGTCATAAGGCACACTATAGATTGTTGGAAATGAGACAACAGCTTTTCATACTTTTCATTTCAAATTCTAGCAAATTATAATAGTGTGACTTTTATTTTTAGGCTCCTAAGCAGATAACTGAAGATACTGAGGTTTTCTTGTTTTATCAGTACCAGTGTTAAGCAGCAATTGAAAATAGTAGGTGTTGGTACCTCCAGCAAAAAACAGCTTAGGAGACCATTTCTCATATCTGATTTATTGTTCTGTGCCAGAGTGTGGCCCTTATTTTTCCTCAAAATGTTTTAGGTATGTAAACTGTCTTTGCATCAGTAGGGCTGTTCTCCAGAATGCTCTCTCAAGATCAGGAACATCCATGTTCAGATTAATTCTAAGTTCTTCAGTGTGGTAATGGATAGATGCACAGAAGATGGCCTTCCTCTACTCTCAAAACACAGGTGCCTATGGACAGAAGAGGCTCCATGTGTGGAGCCAGCTCACACTCACTTTGATATCCATTCACTTGGGCTTAGGTTGCTTTCAGCAGCTCCTTTCAGGACTAGAACATAGGACATGTCTTCTGTTATAGAGTCAAAGCAGATGATATACTCTACTGTCTAGTTTTAATTAATACTTCTAAGCAGATTATTTTATAGAAAGCTTTCAGTTTTGTATGTAATGTAAATATTTTTCTTAGAACAATTCCCAAGAACATTGGAGCACTCTGTCTACTAAGTGAAAAAACACAAACACATACTTTCTCCTCAGTTTTTATGTTGCTTGGCAGTATAAGAATATGCTGCTGCTGAAGTCTCCATAAATAATGTAAGCTCTGATTTTTTAAAATAGAGATGTTGTTTTGTGCTTTTCTGAAGAATCAGCCTGAAAACTTTTATATTTAGTGACCCATTGTATGGTCATGTCATAAAAATCAGAACAAGTCCTTCCTGATGAAGAGTCTGCTGGTTCTAAGAAATACCTCTTTTGCCTGGAGGGTGAGTGGAGCTGCACATGGCAGGTGACCATGGCCACAGAGAGTCCACGTGGCACTGCTACTTCACCCACCAACCTACCTCTGTTTTAAGTGTAAAGAAGATTGCTTTCCTACCTTAATTCCTGAAGCACTCAGATACTTCCCCTCTGCCACATTTTGCCCCACGATGCTATTCAAGGGTAGCAGCCTATGTAGAAAGCACAGATATGAATCTGTCAAGCCCAAGCCATCACAGCCTCCTTGCCTCTGTAAATGATGTAGTGGGCCTCAGGAAAGTATCTAGTTTGCCTTCCAATATAGTGTGGGACCAAAAGGCAATCAAGCCTATGAAGAAGTGGATAAACAGTAGCTAGCTCTCACTGGCCCCAGTTGGGGTCGGGAGCCACAGTGTGGCTCTATTACCATCTTGGCTTGTGCTAGGCCTGTTGCTGTGTTTGACAGTGCCCACTTGTCCTTGTGGGGCTCCTTCATCTGCTCCAAAGCTGGTTTTGCTTCTGCTCCAGCTTCACTATATTGGAGTGCTTATTGTTAACTTCCTACCTGCCTCTAAATACCAGGTCCATGGCCCCCACGCAAGCCACTGGGCACTATAAGCCTCAATGTGTGCATGTTTCCATCCTAGTCCTTGATCTCCAACTATGCAAAACCTATCAGAACATCTCTGGATTCATAGGGTAAGCTAGGGAAGCCAGGGCTAAGACATAGGGTTTCCATGCCCCTTTCTTATCTTGGTAGATCAGTTGCTAAAAGAGAGGACTGGACACCTAGCAGTGATCCTGAGGGCCATGTAGGTGCCAGGAGCCAATGTGGCTTCCTGAGTTGTCTATTTGAGATAGTTAAAGGAAATAGGAATGTTTCTTCTGACTTGAGACCGTCTTCAAATCATAAAAGGATTTGGGGTATCTCATGGTGACATGTGTTGTCATTGTTTTATAGTGGCCAGACTTAGGTACCTGGGGTTTACTTACTTACTTTCACAGACTATACCTCAAACATAAATACCTAACTACATCTGGCTCTTTCTAATGGTGATTTTCCCTTTTTCCTCCATTGGCTGCATTACTTGCTGACTCTTTCTTCACGATCTCAAAGGACTACCACCTTGCTTGGTTGTTCAAGGTACTTCCTGTTGCCATGCATGCTGTTCCACCTTGTGCATTGTCCTTACCCTGAAGATAACAGTCTTGCATAGGTCACAGTGCCCACTGGCAATGGCAGACTTGTCCCTGAAAGCTGACATGGGAGTACACACAGCCTCACCATGGTCTGGAAGGGGCCAGCGAGAGCATGGCCCACTCAGCCTCCTGAGATGGTGTCAGTTCGTGTGTGTATGTGTGTGCGTGTGTGTGTGCGTGCATGCGTTTTCCTTTTTCACTGCTATAAAAATACCATTTCTGCTCCTTAATTGTGAGTATTCTACCAGCTCCCTCACACCTATGCTAGGGGCAGTGCTTATGGGGTCCCGTCTGTCCTGTCTCTAGACAGCCCCCCCCCCCCCCACACACACACACAATCCCTGAGTCTGTGCAACAAAGGAAAGCAGGTTATCTGGGGCCAGGAGGCAGGATGCAGAGGGGTGGATTCTAGGGATCCAGAGATCATAAACTCCCGCATTTCACATAGACTGCCTCGTGATGTTGCCTCCTGTTCCATCTCAGTAGGCCCCTGGGGGCTACTGCACACTGGGGCTGGCTGCGCTTGTAACTAGTCCCAGCTGAGACATCTGTGTAGTGTAGGCCAGGGTCCACTGAATAAAATGCTGGTGAACTCTAGAAACTTGACTGACAGGGATGACAATGCATCCTAACCTGCCTCCTTCCCTCCCCACAGGACTCAGGTCACCCCTGCACTGCTGCTGACCCTGACAGCTGCTTCACGCCTGTGTCCCCACAGCACTTCATCGACCTCTTCAAGTTTTAACAGCCACCCTCAGCCCTGTTGTCTTTGTCTGAACTTGTACTTTGTGTTTGCTGTACATAGCTGGTAGTAAGTGTTCTCTGTGGCCAACAGCAATGATGGAGTCTGTGTAGCAGCATCTTTGAGGTCTGTGCTTATAGAAAGAACCAGAAAGAAGATGGGAAATGTCCCTCAGTGACTGTGCAGTGAAAATGCACTATTGTACGTTTCCATCTTTCAAGAATTGAGACACTGCAAACCATTTGTACTTTCAGGAAATTTTTTTCTAAGCTTATTAAAATTTGCAATTTTGTATATTTATAGGTATGGATCAGAAAAAGATTTTGGATATTCAGTCCCATGTTCTGTGCTGAACTGACCCAAACAACCAAGAATATGCTTCCTAATTTTCAAGTTATAATATCTCATCTGAAAGTAATTGAGGTGGAGAACTAAGTAACTAACCTTGTAAATACATTGTGCAGAATATTTATTTTTCCTATGGTATATTTTCACAGCTGCATTAGCTGTACCCACATGTGCCCTCTTTGAGTTCAAAACAACTGTAGGGAAATGGCGGGCACATTCCAGTCACTTGGCTTGTGGATGACTGTACACCAGTGGTCCATAGTCAGCAGTGTCTGGTCTCTGTTCCTTCCAGGTGCCCTGCCATAGAGCTGGGCTGTGGGGCCCAAACCACAGTAGACCCTCTGCCAAGGAATTGGAAACCATCTAGGGAGGTCTAGGCCTGACTTGTGTAGGAAACACAATAGACCATGTTTATCTGTTGATTAATCTTCATCAGGTATGATTCTTAATGAAAATATGTGTTGTCTGTGAAATATTGTTTTATTTTTAAATAGTGCATGTCCATTTTAGATTTTGAAAATAAAGTTATATAAAATAAAATTAAAATCACACTTATTTCTGTCACACAGAGATAATACGCTTGCCAGAAAGGAAAAACTATCACTCAGTTGCCATAGTATTCAAATGTATACTTCTATTTTTAACCAGATGGGAAGACCTAACCATCATTAATATTTTCTTATACAAGCATATCAAAATTTGTAGCCACATATCTATAAATAAATAGGGCAAATATTTTGGATTTCCAGCCTCACATTCTGTGCAGACCTGACATAATGGCCATGACCAGCTCCTTATTGTCAAATTAGTTTCCTTGCAGACACAATGTACACACTTGGCCTCTTTATGCTTTGGACTCAGTTTTTCATAAAACCAGAAGCTTCATGTCTGTTGCTTGATAACCAGGAGCATTTGCCTACATCTTAAACACCATTTGAAAACAGCGTTGCAAAACTTTACCCTATCAGAGCAGCCTCAGCAAGCGTCTCCGCTTTTCTGGGGAGTATTAGTGGCTGAAGAGTGCCACGTGCATTCAGACTGCATGGTTCCATTTCAGTAAGTGAAGCTTAGACACAGGCTTATTGTGAGGTTCAACATGCTGTCTGTATGGCTGTATTTTATGCATCTTTGCTTTATTTTAGTTTTGTCTTTTTTTATATTTTCTTAAAAGTTAGCTACTCAGGAGGCTGGGATCTGAAGATCGTGGTTCAAAGCCAGTCTGGGCTAGAAAGTCCTTGAGACTTATTTCCTATAAACTGCCAAAAAGCCAGTTCAAGTGGTAGTGTGCTAGGCTTGAGGGAAAAAAAGGCCCAAAGTTCAAGCCCCAGGACTGGCATGCATGCACACAAACACACACACACAAAATCATATTGTCCTCCTGAAATTGCTGTTCTTTCTCCTAAGTAGTCATAACTGAATTGTTCTGATGCTATTTGTGCTGTACAGTCACAAATAAGTGCATTAATTCATAGAAATAGCACATTCTCTCGGAAAAAAACACACACACAACGATATTGACCATATTAGGGAGGATCCCAGTCATACCATTCCATTCCATAGGCACATTTTCAGACTCCAGCAGTTCCGACAAATCCTAAGTGTGTGTCGGTGTGCCTCTAAAGGTGAGTATCAGAGACACATGTGAGAAGGTTTACTTTATGTTGCCTGAGAGAGGAGGAAACAGGCTCTTAAAATTCAAGCAGCACTGGAGCATTGGGGGCTGTTTACAGAGGTCAGCTGGCCCACTCAAAGGCATGATTGAACATAGTTTGTTAAAGGGCCTTAAGAAAGCAGGGACAACCATTCTCGTTGGGACACACTCAACATTGATCCATTTATTTACTTGTCCTGAAGTGGAGTTAACCAGACATTGAGAAAAAGACCAGAAAGTGAGAAGCTCCCTACCTGCAGTGACTTTATGTGGGGCAGGAGATTGGTGACTGCTGTCACTTGTCCTGCCTCATGGAATCAATGAAGACATGTAAGTCAGAAGGCCAGGGGTCCTCTCTGCAGCACGTCAGGGTGGACTTAACTACCAGCTTACCACATGACACCCTGTATCTGAATATGCACGGTGTAGAGACGACTCAAGTCACATACACAAGCCAGGGTGGTATTTAAGAATCTGACTACATACTTTTTGGTTTATGTGCTTCTTTTAGAATCAAACTCTTAATTAATGATTTCTGAATTTTGACCTTGTATTCTACAATCTTGATGAAATTTCTGTAGATTCCTCAGGATTTGTGGTATACAAAACCTAGCCATTTTCAAGCAATTTCACTTCTCACTCTCAGTCTAGAGACCTGTTGCTGTTATTTTCTTAGTTTGACTTCTCTGGCCAGAACCTCAACCCTATGCTGGGTAGATATGTCGAGAGCTAACTCTTTGCATTGGCATATATTAGCTTTATGGAGGATTTTTCATGTGGCCTTTTGCTATTATGGTCACTTTCTCCTATTTCTGGTTTATTGAGAGCTTTTACTATGAAAGGGCGCAAAATTTCACCAATTTTTTTTTCCTATATCCAGTGATAAGGTCGCGTGATCTTTTTCTCAATTTTGTTAGTATAGTACAGTGTGTCACATCAATTGACTTGAGCATTTCAATGTATCTTCATGTCCTTGGGATAAATTAGTGTGATATTCAGTTTTGTTTGCTAGTATATAGTTGGATATTGTTTTATATATATATATATATATATATATATATATATATATATATATATATATATATATATCTTCACCAGGGACCTGAGTATGTACTTGTAATGTCTCCATCTGGTTGGGATGCCAGGATAATGCTAATTCCATGGAATGAATTTGGACGTATCCTCAAATTTTGTTAAAGTCTGAGGAGTTTCAGCTTATTTCTTTAAATGTCAACCTTTCCTTGTTTTTTTTTTTTTTTTTTTTTGGCCAGTCCTGGGCCTTGGACTCAGGGCCTGAGCACTGTCCCTGGCTTCTTCCTGCTCAAGGCTAGCACTCTGCCACTTGAGCCACAGCGCCGCTTCTGGCCGTTTTCTGTATATGTGGTGCTGGGGAATCGAACCTAGGGCCTCGTGTATCCGAGGCAGGCACTCTTGCCACTAGGCTATATCCCCAGCCCCAACCTTTCCTTGTTTGAAGGTCACAGGCTTGCTTTGGCTGTTACCTCATGATTCAGCCTTGAAAGGATGTATTTTTTTTTTTTTTTTGGCCAGTCCTGGGGCTTGGACTCGGGGCCTGAGCACTGTCCCTGGCTTCTTTGTGCTCAAGGCTAGCACTCTGCCACTTGAGCCACACCGCCACTTCTGGCCATTTTCTGTATATGTGGTGGTGGGGAATTGAACCCAGGGCCTCATGTATACGAGGCAAGCACTCTTGCCACTAGGCCATATCCCCAGCCCCCGAAAGGATGTATTTTTAGGGATTTTTGCCAGTGTCTGCTCATGGCACCTTTCCTCTTTTGATTTCTATGTAGTTGTTCTTACACCTTCTCCTAATTTTCATCATCTGAGTCTTTGTCATTCTAGCCAGAGGTTTATTGGTTTTGTTCATCTAAACATCAACTGTTGGAAGTGGCACTTTGGCTCAGAGTGGTAGAACACTAGCTTTGAGTGAAAAAGCTCAGGGACAGTGCCCAGGTTCAAGCCCCATGCCCTACAAAAGAAAAAAGATAAACATCACCTGTTGACTTTGGTTATATTTTCGCTTTTCCATGCTGTGATGCACATCTCTGCTCCCATCTGTAATAGTTCCTCTACTCTGCTGGCGTTAGGCTGTTCTTTAAGGCATGAATGTAGATAGATGATTTGAGATCTTTGAATCTACAGCAACTCCCCTTGGACCACTGCTTTCACAGCATCCCTTATCACTAGTCTCCCTAATTTCCCTTGCGATCTCTAATTCATTTGCTAAGAGGGTGTTAATTTCCAAGGACCTAGGGATTTTTCACTTTCCTTGATACTATTTATATCAACCCACTATGACCCCCAAAACCACATTATTTCAGTTTTTTGAAATGTCTTGAGACTTTTTGTGACCCAACATTGTCGTGCACACCTGAAAACAATACATAGTGTACCTCATGCCCAGAGTATGGTGCATGCTGGTTCCCAACAATTGTCTTCAAGGCAGAAAGCTCCCTGTCTCACTGTAAAACCATGTATTTCTCTCTTCAATTCTGTCAGCATTTTGGAGTGCTGTTTGGTGCACGTGTTACCCATCAGTGGGCTGGGGACCATTGTCACTGCCTAGATGAAGTCATGAGTAGGCAAGGAGGATGCTCTTCTAGTGGCTTTTTGTAATTCTCAGGTTGTGCAGCAGAGGGCAGCAAGCAATAGTCAATAGTGCTTTTCAGTGTTACAGCTCTTCGGTGGGTCCTAGATGCTGGGATCCTTAATGCTACAGTGACAAATATTATAGCTGTATGGCCTGAAATGTCTGAATGTTCAGCCCTTGATAGTGGCAGCTAGTGTTGCATCTGACCTCAGATGTTGGGAACCTTGGTGCTTGAGGCTTACCTGCTCCGCACAACTCTTCGAGCCACCAGAGCCAGCTTTTTCTATTCTCTCGCTCTTTTACAGCCTTCTCTCTTTCGTTAGCCTTGGCTCTGTCTTCTCATATCTTCTCTCTACTTCCACTACTCCTCATTGTCTTTGTTGCTTCTGTCCTCTCATGATTATTGTGGCCCTTTTCTGTAACTCTTCCCACTGCCTCTCACTATTACTGTTGCTGTCCCCGTCTTTTCATATTACCAGATTAGTTCACTCTAAAGTAGGCAAGAAAAAGAACAATTAAGAGAGACATTTTCATAGGCTTAATGTTCAATACCATGGGCAGCACAGATGGTAGCTCCTGGCTGGAAAAGGAGTGTGGCAAAGGTGTGTTCACCAGTCACTGTTTACACTGATCATATGCCTCCTGCTGGGCCACTGGGGGAAGTAATCTCCGCCCCCCGCCCCCAGTTTTGGTGGAAATGGATCTAGGTTCACTGAGTACACCACAGCTTCAGACCGCAAAGAGTCTAGCAGTCATAGCTGGAAATGTGCCTTCAGGAACCAGAGTGGTGCTCCAGTTTCAAGCAGCTGTATTTGCTGTAGAGCTTCTTCAAGGTGTCCATGAGCTGAAGTCAAAGCAGCTAGAACACCAGAGAAGGGTCTAATGCTCTCAGTTAAGGAGTTAAGCCACCCCAGCCCCTCACAGCTTGGCTTAAAGAAAAAATAAACACTACCAGGTGTCCTTAGGAAAAAGGTTTATTATTAATAGTGCTTAGCTGCTTGCTCAAGTACTCCAGGGAGAAATAGCCTTCTTTAATCTGCTTCATATGTGTATGATTTATTTTAAACATTTGTATTTAAGGACATGAAGGTGAAATTTATTTCATGTTGTTAAATAAAAGGCAACGTGTCATGGGATTGACTTCAACATAATTCAAACAGAGGACTTTTGAAACCCTATTTGTTAAAGGAGGAAGAACAAGAGTTGTCTTTTTTTTTTTTTAAGAAGTTACTTCTGGGGGCTGGGAATATGGCCTAGTGGCAAGAGTGCTTGCCTAGTATACATGAAGCCCTGGGTTTGATTCCTCAGCACCACATATATACAAAAGGGCAAGAAGTGGCGCTGTGACTCAGGTGGCAGAGTGCTAGCCTTAAGCAGAAAGAAGCCAGGGACAGTGCTCAGGCCCGAAGTTCAAGCCCCAGGACTGGCAAAAAAAAAAGTTACTTCTGTAAAAGAATTTTTTTCTTTTAAAGCAAGTAGTATTTCATTACCTCCACCCCATCCAGATTGTTCCAGTTTTCTTGAAAATTGTCTGAACTTTGTAGCTTTTGAAATTACAAAAACATTTTTTATAAAAATACAATATAAAATTAAACTTTGTAAGAAAATTTATGGTAAATATAATTCCAAAGGGACTATTATATCATTGAAAGAAAAAAGCTAAAATTGCTCCCCATTTTTTATCACTAATTGAAAATATCTCATTGTTAACTCTGAAAAGCATGGATGAAATAGACATTTTCAAGTATATAAATTTGTGCTTTGAAGCTGGTGCCTTCCAGAAGAGTCCTTCCCTGACCTGGAGCAGTGCATACCACCTCATACAGCACGATGTGGGGGAGACCCAGAGAGTGCAAGTCTCAAGGCGGTGGAAGACATCTATGTGCCTCTGGAAGATTCTAACCCCAGACAAGTGAGATAAAGATCCTATGCTTTCAGGGAGCACCCACCAGCAAGAGGCCTCCATCCCCAGTCAACCACTGGAGTAAGTGAAAGGGGTGAGCCAGCTGCAAGTTACCACCCAGCAGACCTCAGCAAGCTGCAGGGCAGGGCAGGCATTGCTCATGGGCCAGCAGGAGGCCTCCATCTGCCTGACAATCACTGGGGTAAGAGGAGGGGATGAACTGCAAGGTGCCATCCAGCAGAGCTCAGCAAGCTGGAGGGCAGGGCAGGCACTGTTCATGGGCCAGCAGGCCAGCCTGTCACTCCAGCAGACTCTGCACAGACTGCACAAATTCAACAGTGGAAAGCTGCAGCTGAAATGCCTTTTCTTAGCCACCTAGGTAGCTTTTACAGCTTCACCATCCTTCAGGGTCACAGATTCTTCCTCAAAGTCTTTTGAAAAAGCCCCACACTACACACAGAAAGCACACTCCAAAATTTCACTGTTGAGCCCTTCCACAGCAAGCATCATGGGCTGGGCTGGGCTGAGCTGAGTGGTCTCTGAGCACCACCACTGCTCCCTTCACTCCTCACATACTAACATAACTAACAACGGGCAGAAACTGCATTGTTGCATTCCTGCTATTAGCTGAAATTGTGACTTTTTTTTTTTATTCCAGTGTTATTCCTTCCATAGTGTGAGAATTCGGGTGCTTGGTAAGAGCAGAGTCCTTTTGGTGAACGGACTGGCATCCACCTGGCTTTCCCTAACAGCCACCACTAGCAGCAGAAGAGAAAGTGGCTCTGTCTAGGCCCTGGGCTTTGAGCAACATCAAAATTTCAGAGCCATAGGCCCAGGCAGCCAGCTTGAGGGCTGGGCAATAATGGACAATCATCAGGTAAGAACTGAGCAGCAGTTCTGTTAGGTTTTAGGAAACTAGGTTTTGATAGGCAACCTGCCCCAAACAAACCAAGTGCAACTAGCACTTCTGTGGCATTTCAGCTCCATAGTGTGAACATTCCTGGAGCCCCCACATCAACCTTGGGGAAAGACTCTCAGTGTGAACCAACCAGCCCTGGAACTGACATCAGTGACCTTGGCAGGGCACTGCTCCAACAGCAAAGGTATATGGTGGCCTCCCATCTTAGTTGGGCACTATGCATCGGGTCAGCTCTTCACACTGATTAAGCAACCTCAGGACTATTTTGAACATTTTTTAAGCTATCAGAATTGGAAAAATCACTTTCTATTGCATCTTTCTTTCTTTTTTGGTCATGGGGCTTGAACTCAGGGCCGAGGCACTAGCCCTGAGCTTTTGTGCTCCAGGCTAGCACTCTACCACTTTGAGCCACAGAGTCACTGGAAAAATCACTTTCTCCCTACACCAGTCATGTAATGCATCCACAAAATCAAATGTGAGCTGAGGCAATGGCTTCACGGGCAGACAGCACGTAAATGATGAGTTAACAGTTAAAAGCCCATTGGAAGAGAGAAGGACAGAAATGGCTGCTGCTAATGAGGACAGCAGGAAGCTGCTAAGACAAGTCCATCCATGAGGGCCTGAAGAGGTGGGCCTGTAGTATTATGCAGATCCAAGGAAGGGCATGGGGCAAGTCTGACTAGGACCAAGGAGAAGGTGAGTTGACACAGTGGGCCTGTGAAGAAGGGACCTTGTGGCCCAGTTCTCTTCCTCAAAGTATCTGTTCCCAGAAGGACGGGTCCACTTCCTACAGTTGTTGATGCTCTCTCAAGAGTCTACTGTCTCTCAAAAAGGCCTGTGTCCAAGAGGTGGATAGCTTTTTAAAAGATAGCAATTAGGGTGGAAGCCTGTCTGTGGCTCATGCCTGTAATCCTAGCTACTCAGGCTGAAAATTGGAGTGCAACTCAAAGTCTGTCAGCAGTCTGTGACATGAAATCTTCAATTAACCAGCAAATTGCTACACAGGAGGTACAGCTTAAAGGCTCTGAACTCAAGCAACAGCACCACCGCCCCAACAAAACTAACAATGGAGTAAAAAATATACGACGGTATGTTCTGGTTTCATGTTTCTCAGCTGAGGCTGAGGCTGAGGCTGAGGCTGAGGCTGAGGGAAACAACCTTCTTGCAGACTGAAGTTTGCAAAAACAGAGCCAGACCCAGGTATCTAGTGCATCCAGCCACCCACTCTGATAGCTAAGCTCTGGGGAGAAGTAGGCATGGCAGCAGTGATCCCTTGACCACAGCTCAGGAAGCAGCTTGAATAGGCAAAAGACACATGGGGACAACCTGAGGTGGAACCGTTTATTTATGAAAATGTAAATATATTCTCTGCATCTTAAAATGAGATTTACAAGGTCAGGAAAGTGCTACTAGCAAAGAGTGATAAGTTATTGAAAGCAGATGTCAGTAATCACACAAACTGGTAAAAAGACAGACACAGGGGCTGGGGATATAGCCTAGTGGCAAGAGTGCCTGCCTCGGATACACGAGGCCCTAGGTTCGATTCCCCAGCACCACATATACAGAAAACGGCCAGAAGCGGCGCTGTGGCTCAAGTGGCAGAGTGTTAGCCTTGAGCGGGAAGAAGCCAGGGACAGTGCTCAGGCCCTGAGTCCAAGGCCCAGGACTGGCCAAAAAAAAGACAGACACAGTACTTCCATCTTTTAATCCTCAAGTTTAAGAAGGAACCTGTCCCTCCTGAAGCCATCTGCATTCCTATGAGGACACAGAACATAGTGCACGATGCAGCCACAGAAACCCCATGTTCTCACCACTCATTCCAGCCACATCCAATAACTGTATGTGAACACAGTAAACTCACTTTGCTATCCTTTCAGAAAATTTCCCTTGGAAGCAAACCAATAAATATTTACACTAAAAACTAGTCATTTTAATCAAAACAGAAGAGTCAATTTTTCAGTAATATTGGTAGATGAAAAAAAATCCGATTTGCCATGCAGATCTTCTGGTTCTATTTTCTGGATTTGTGGGGGAAGGGGGAGGCTGGTCTTAGGGCTTGAATTCAGAGCCTGCTGCACACTGTCCTTCAATTTTGTTTTGTTTTCCCCCTCAAGTCTAGTACTCTACCACTTGAGCCACAGTGCCACTTCTTGGTGGCTAATTGGAGTTAAGAGTCACAGAAAGCCAGGCACTGGTGGCTCATGCCTGTGATCCTAGCTACCTCAGAAGGCTGAGCAACCTGAGAATCAAAGTTTAAGCCAGCCCAGGTAGAAAAGTCTATGATATTCTTATCTCCAATAAACTACTCAGAAAAAGCTAGAAATGGTTCTATAGCTCCAGTGGTAGAGTGCTAGCCCTCAGTTCAAGCCCCAGGACCAGCAAGAAAAAAAAAGGAGAAGAGGAAGAGGAGGAGGAGGAGGAAAGAAAGGAAAGAGAGGAAGGAAGGGAGGGAGGGAGGGAGGGAGGGAGGGAGGGAGGGGAAGGAAGGGAGGGAGGGAGGGAGGGAGGGAGGGAGGGAGGGAGGGAGGAAGGAAGGAAGGAAGGAAGGAAGGAAGGAACGAAGGAAGGAAGGAAGGAAGGAAGGAAAGAAGGAAAAGAAAGGAAAGAAAGAAACAAAGAAACGAAAGAAAGAAAGAAAGGAAGGAAGGAAGGAAGGAAGGAAGGAAGGAAGGAAGGAAGGAAGGAAGGAAGGAAGGAAGAAGGAAAGAGGGCTGGGAATATGGCCTAGTGGCAAGAGTGCTTGCCTCGTATACATGAAGCCCTGGGTTCGATTCCCCAGCACCACATATATGGAAAATGGCCAGAAGTGGCACTGTGGCTCAAGTGGCAGAGTGCTAGCCTTGAGCACAGAGAGGCCAGGGACAGTGCTCAGGCCCTGAGTCCAAGCCCAGGACAGGCCAAAAAACAAACAAACAAACAAAGAGAGTCTCAGAGACTTTCCTGCCTGGTCTGGCTTCAAACCATAGTCCTTAGAGCTCAGCCTTCTGATTAGCTAGGATTACAGACGTGAACCACCAGCACCCAGCCAGTTTGCTTTTGAGGGAACAGAGTGAGGACCTCTGCCATGGCACATGACGGCTGCACCTTGGTTGTTAGCACAGCACGCATAGGCACTCGGAACAGGCACAGCAAACAGTGGCCCCTGGTTCCCAGAGCTCCATCCACAGATGCACATGTAACCCTCCCCACCCTCCCCCTGTCTCGGCACCTTCATAGTAATGGCAGAGTGGACACCCCACTCCTGCTGGGAGATAGCATTGCCTCTTCTAGGAAGACTAAGGCCTGCAACCATGTATTCGATGTTTGCCTGAGGGTATATAGGACTCCCTGACTCAGTTACTGTGCCACCAATTACAAAAGAAAATCCACACAATTTCACAACTCCAAGCTCTAAAAAAATTTTTATTTGAACACCATTAAAAGCATGTCCCCCTCTCAACACTCAGTTCATGAACTGTTTGTTCTATTTTTAAAAGACAATGGATGCATTGAAGGACAGATAGATGGACAAAAGGAAAGGTGGATGGGTGGGCACATGGGTGGATGGATAAACAGATGGATACAGAGCTATGGATGACAAGTGAATTTGTCTGCTGCTCTGTTCTAGATATGTTTTGACCCACTATGTTGCATGTTTTACCCCCAGTAGAACCTCAGGGTTGGGGGAAACACAGAAAAGGGCACAGTGAACACACTGGAGAAGTCAAGGACAGGAGAGGTTTGCTTCTAGTTCCCCTGGGAGAGGGAATGCACAGCATCATCGGAGGCTTTTGTTTTTAAACAAAACAAAAATAATATGCCTCTTCTGTCAAGCCACCCTTACCAAAGAAGTATTTGCACCACCTGCCACTAAGCACCACCCTTCATTGGGCCTGACACACGGTATCACAATGCCAAGGATCTTTCTAGAGAAACAGGACAAGCAAGAGACAGTCAAGTAGACCTGAGTCCTGCCTGTGGGAGAAAAAGGACTTCTCACTAATCCAGCTTAAGGTCAATCACAAAATGGCATTTCACAGAGAAATTCTAAACACTTAGGAATAGAGGCACTTTAGTATTTTACATAGTTTTAACCCTGCAATGAATAAGCTAGTGGTGTCTTTAAATTTTTTAAATTATCAAGTAACTAAGATTTATCCTCATTTCATAGCATCTCTTTATAACATGTAAACTAAAGTAAGAGAGCAAATTGTTGGAAGAAAATAAAGGTCAGTGTCTAAAAGTTCAAGAAAGCAAAACTAAATCCCCACTAGAACCTTGCTACCACCACCAGGGCACAGGAGAAGTGGCTCCTCAGCAGCCCAGGACCAGGCCATGACGAGGGCCTGTTGCTGTACTGCACACAACCTTTGCTGCCCAGCATTTAATTGGTTTACATGTTCTCTCATAGGAAGAGTTTAACTTCTGGATTACACAGAATGAATGTGGCCTTGGAAAATCGTCTTATGCTCTGGCAACAGGAGAGGACTCCTCTGCCACCTCATTTGCAAGTCAAGCAGCATCTGTGTCACATGCAGGGAGAAGGCCATAGGTCCAAGGCCAGCTTCACTTTCTGGAGACACCAAGTCGTTTCTCTATTTCACTCGACAGCATAAAAGACACATATGCCCTGTTTCAGCAGATATGGACAGGACCAAGGTAAGGCAACCAAAGGCCACCAGGAGCCACAGCACATGTGGTTTCCAGTGTGACTCACAGGCACTCAGTGGGCTTCTGGAATGCAGGAAGGCTGGATAACTTAATGGTATGCTAGCAGAGGGCCATCAGGCCCAGCAAACCCTAAACTAAAGGCGAGACAAGAGTAACATGGCTCCTCCGCTCACTCCATGTCCTCCACCGTGTCCGTCAGTTGGCCCTTACTGTGCCGCCGAATGCTGACCAATTTCCCTGCCGACCGGAGACTCCAGCGGGAGCTGCTGGCTGAGCTGGACAGGCTGGTGTACTTGCTAGAGGCCTTGGTGTCACCCTCCCAGCCAGGCCAGGGTGAGTAGCTACTCCCCAAGTCAGGGTGAGCAGCATCCACATCAGCCACCACATCTTCAGAACCAAGTTGGGGGGGCTCCCAACCTTCCATCTCATCTGGTTTTCGAGACTGGTTGTTCTGTTTTAAAACCAAACTGTCCCAAAATCCAGACTTCTTTTCTGCCTTCAACTCTTCTTTTAGTCGTAAGTTAGTTCTGTAGGAAGTGAAAGAGTTTACTGCTGGTCATACTGTGATCTCATGAATGTGTCGATTTTATAAAGCTCTTTCCTACAACTTTTCATTGCTTAAAAACTAACATAAGCCTCTATGTACGTTTTCAATAAATGTTACAATTATTAGGAAAATAAGGAAAAATTAGCTACTACACTCAACTGCTTCACAATCCCACTCCCTATAAGCACAGGTCAGGTCTCAGGAGTTGACTACTTGTGGCCACAGGAAGGATGGCACCCACTGGTACTCAAGCAAACCGGACATGCATGGTTTTATTTTTCTATGCAGTATAAGCACATTTGTAATTGTGTCATGAATTCCAGTGCCCATTAATGTGTGGAAACTGACCATGATTGTGACTTTCAGGAGGCTGTGAAAATGTCATCAGTTTGTTTAGATACATCCATAAGTATAAATTAATACAGATATGAAAGGAGGGAAGGAAGGGAACATGATATGTAAACCTGGGATCTAGATTATATAATAAATGGAGGGACATTCACCAGGTAGCTTTTCTGTTGGATTACTTCTATATTAAGCTACTCTCAAGTATTTAGTAGTTAATTTGCTTTACAAATATAAGAATCTAGAATACTTCCTTTAAAAAGGAAATGACCAGAAAACATGCATGAGCCAGTGACCTATGCTAACTTCCCATGAACGTCACCCAGGATTTTGTTTGGGACACTGGGGTCTGGCTGACGACTGCTAGGTCACTCAGGAGCTGCAAAGACCACTTAAACCATCCTCCCAGACCAAGAGTGAAGACGAAGCCACAGGTCCCCACAGAACAGCACAGCACAGACATGTCACCACCAAGTCCACCTGAAAATAGTAGCAGGCAAGCAGGAAGAGTATAGTTCTAAATGCACATGTCAGTTTAGATCTATTTAATTTTAAAATATTTTAGTTTTCCAATAAATCCTTAGCAATTTTATTCTGTTCTTCTTGTTTTAGATGATGTAGACCAACCCTTGGGCTTCTCACATGATAGGCAATGGATGTTGTTGTACTTAGTGCACCCCTGGCCTTAATCCTTATCTTTAGCAATGCTTTATTTTGCTATGTTTTATATGTTTCTTTCTTTCTTTCTTTCTTTATTTTTTTTTGGCCAGTCCTGGGGCTTGGACTCAGGGCCTGAGCACTGTCCCTGGCTTCTTTTTGCTCAAGGCTAGCACCCTGCCACTTGAGCCACAGCGCCACTTCTGGCCATTTTCTGTATATGTGGTGCTGGGGAATCGAACCCAGGGCCTCATGTATATGAGGCAGGCACTCTTGCCACTAGGCCATATCCCCAGCCCCTATACGTTTCTTTAAATTTTTGAGCATGATAGACTGGTTTAAGGCTAAGAAGTTCAATGTACAATTTCAAGTTCTTTTTTACTTTTCTGTAGCATTAAAAAATGTATGTCACTTACATAGCCTTTCACCAAAAGTATGTTTTATTTTCTCTTGTCTCCAGGGCATCTCAGATATGTACTCACAGGGGAAGGAAACATGAGTAGTCACGTCTCACAGGCCCACTAAGCTCTGGAGCAGCAGAGGCCACTTTAGGGCAACAGGCTACCCTGCAGTTACCCTTCCAACATCCTCCACCACAGCTTCCTCTCCACTCCCCTCTTGAGACAGATGGCTTGTGACTTACACTTTGGATTTGGGAGATTTGCATCTCTCGAGCAGATGTTGTTCGTCGTCTTTACTAAACAGAGAAGTTACTTCTTTCCAGCCTCGGAAACCTGCTCCCTGAACCTAATGAAAGGTTAGAAGAAATGTCAAACTGGCATAATGAATCTACAGATTTACTACTCCACTTAATGATGAGGATGATAATTTGAGAGAGTCACTGTCAGGTGACTGTGCCTGAGTATGGACAGACTAGAGCACTGGCACATACCTCGATGGTGGAGTTTGTGACATATCCAAGCTAAGTGGTGAGCATGACAGAATGCCTACCTGGGTCTGGGTACACTGGTGTAAGCACAACACAGCACATTCATGAGCCAATGTTACAGTCACAATCACCACTATTACTATGTGCTAAACTTGGATAATGGAAACAGTGCCTCGGACCTGCCCGTACCAGACCACCACAGACAGGTGAGTAACACAATGTACCATGAGGTTGCCATGACGACAAGGCAGCAGCTGAAGGGAATTTTTCAGCTCCATTTCACTGACCAAGATGGCTTGGTATGGCACAGCACTGAGCTATTCATGCTCTTCACATCTGCACACAACCCCATCATAATCACCCATGCCTGCTGCTGAGGAATCACAGTCAGTCATCATGCTTTGCTGACAAAAAGTTGCAAAAAAAAAAATAAATAAAGGTTTCGATCTGATGAAGCTTCTGACACGAGTAGAAATCCATCTCTGACACATGGGATCCCAACCCCAGAGAAGGAAGCCACATCAGAGACATGGCTTCTTCCATCCAGAAGAGTATTCTCAGCACCACAGTGCAGCTTAGACTCAGCACTGCAGAGGCTGTAAACTTGGCCCTGACCTCCACAAGAACCAGGTTTTCAAAAGAATGTTGATGCTGACCACATGATTTAATTGATGTTTCATTTGAGACTTCACAATATTCTACAATTAATAGCACATGAGATTTGTTAAATATAGAAACAGGAGGAAACGGCCAAAGAAACAAACTGCTGGAAGTAGCTTTGTGACACCCACCCACCATCCTTGCTCGGTTGGTTTGGAACAGGGAACTATCATGGACAGCTATCTTAAAAGTATGTTGCAAAGTAAAAAAGAAATACAGAAGAAAACAGTTCTGAATATTAAATATCAAGACAGCAACGACATTGGATCCAATATGAAGCCCAGTGACAGGTCAAAGATATTCTTGAGAGAGAGCCAGAACGACAGGCCCCAAATTTCCCTCCTCAGGCAAGAGCCCTATCCACACATCTGGACAGAGGTATGTCCTCCAACAGGCTAGCCCTTCTCAAACCTGCTGGCATTAGGATCACAGACATTACAGCCATGCCAAAGACATCAGGGTACCAGACGGCACAGGAATTACTGCCCATCTGCCACACAGGTGCTGCAGGGAGCCCAAGTCAAGTAAGTGCATGTCTAACATATCAGTTGCTCTACGAGGACCTAACCAGTGATGCGAGTCTACGAAATGGTAGTGTAGATATCATACTTCTCCGTGGAAGGTTCTTTCTGAAGTCTCTGGTATTCTCCAGGTCCGGGGCATGTGACAGGCAGCAGCATCTCCATCCAACCACACTGGGCCAGCACCGCTGCTGGAGACCAGAGGTCTGCTCCCACTCCTGCCTTCTCCATCCAGTTGTATCCAACACTTGACCTTAAGGAAGGTCAAGTGGGAATTACCATAAGGAAATCTCTATTGGGAATTTTTCAGCATCTCATACAGACTCCCACAAGGTCTGGGAGACTTGGTTCCTCTCTCATCCCAAGCCCTTCTTCAGCAAGCAAATGCTCCTCCCACCAAGTTGGTTTGCATATCTCGTGTGAAATCAAATCTGCTTAGCTAGAAGGATTTCAGAGTTCATTAAATTTACATTCTGCTAGGTTTCGGTAACAGGAGGAACAGACCTCAGGCAATGAGGCCTGATGAATGCCCACAACCTACCTAGGAGCTAGGGCCTTGCCATGGGCACAGCCCCAGTGAGCATGAGGGTGGACCACTAATCTCTGACAGTGTTTCTAGGGGACAGTTGATTCTGAGACCCAAGCTCTCTTCTCCTTGAGTCTATCTACTAAAAACAGCTTAATTTTCTTCAAACCCCCAGGAACTGAGACACTGAGGGTACTCAAAAAACAAGGAGTGAATTCAGCCATAGATCCTAATGAGGACTAATTCTAAAAATAACCAAATCACAAAAAATCACAAAATCACCAAAGTACCACCAGCAGCCCTTTTGGTCCTGTTTTCTGACCCTCTGCAAGCACCCATGTGCTACCATATGAACTTAGAACACACAGTCTGAACCCTGTACATCCATATCAATGTTTCTGTGAGACGCAATAGCTTCACTTCCTCCCTCCTAACAAGTTCACAGCTGAGCTATGCCTGTACCTGGTCTTCTGGTGGTGTGGAAAGTTCAGGATGCATCTCAGAGCTTTAACAAGCTGCACTCCACTCTCCAGCCTTTATGGGACACTTCCATTTACAGAACTGTGTACCCTTTGCCCACTGCTGGAAGCAAGGCAACTCCTTCCCACCCACCTTGCCTTAATCTCCCCACAACTTGGCCCATAGCTCAGGGTCTCTAAATGATTCCCCAGCCAACATCATGTCCTGCAAGTTTGGGAATCTCCCTCATGGCAGCACAACCACGGGCTGTCCCTACAGCCCTATCAGAGCTGCAAGGAGCCAAGACCCCACTCAGCAGGCAGGTGCTGGGTCTGCCATGATGCTCCCTCAGAAATAAAAAGGTGAAAGGGGTTCTGGGTTATACTTTCTGCCACCCTCACCACCACCCTCAGTACAGGCTGACAGCCCAGTGCAGCCTGGTCAGCAGCAAGGAATGACAGTAGATGAGTGCCTCATGCCAGACCCTTCTCCTTCATATGCCCTCCCCCATGCCTTCCCCAGGCACACCTGGCAGATGTGGCTGAGCAGGAAGCAGATCCTGACAGTCCAGAGGTGTAGTGTACCCAAGGCAGGCAAGCCTTGGAGGGGTCACACCATGACTCATCCACATGTCTCTTCTTCTGGGGGCTCTGTTCTACAGATGTGCTTTAGGGAAAGTACATAAAACTCAAACACCATCCCGGGAGCACAGCAAAAACATCTGAAAAGTAGAAAGTGGTGCCAAATAAAGATAGCAATGGTGTGCGCCCCAAGGGGATAGGCCACAGAAGTGAGAAAATAAGTCCAGCACGGATGACATAAAACTGCTTTTCTGGTAACTCTTCAGTTGCAAAAAGGGCTTTGTGCTCTATATAGAAAGCCAGGTGCCAGGGGCTCATGCCTATAATCCTAGCTATGTAGGAGACCAGGATCTGAGGACTGAGCTTCAAAACCAGCCCAGGCAAAAAGGTCCAGAAGACTTACCTCCAATTAACCAGCAAAGAGCTGGAAGGGGAGGTAGGGCTTATGTGGCTAAATGTCAGTCTTGAGTTAAGAAGCCAAAGTGAGAGTGAAAGGCCCTAGAACTGAAACAAAAAGGAAGAGACACCGATGACATGCTGGGAAGGAAGCTAGGACCATACACAGCTCTGTAGATTGTTGGAGAGGTGGCACCAAGTGTCTGGTCTCATGTATACCCTTGCCTCACACACCCCATGTATACCCTAACTGCACACACTCCATGTACTCACTGTACACTCTTCATGTACACCCTCACCTCACACACCCCACATACACACCATACATAGCCCATGTATATCCTCGCTGTACACACCCCACGTATACCCTCTCCTCAATACCCCATTATACACACCTTACATATTTACACACCCTACATATACCCTCACTGGATGCACCCATGCACGCCCTCCCTGTACACCACCCCCACATACACTCACCATACATACCCCATGTACACTCTCGCTGCACACACCATATGCACACTGCACTGTACACACACACCCATATACACCCCACATACACTCTAACCATACACACACCTTGTATATCCATACCTCACACCCCCTACATATACCCTCACTGTACCTACTACCCACCACATATTAGTCACTTGGTCACTGTCACATGTCAGATTGACTGTCATGGTGTGATACTGCTCACCATCCAGTAACCTTTATTTTACTTAATAACAACCCCAAAGTACAAGTACCTTTTTATTTCTAAGGGAGCATCATGACAGACCCAGCACCTGCCTGCTGAGTGGAGTCTTGGCTCCTTGCAGCTCTGATAGGGCTGTAGGGACAGCACATGGTTATGCTGCCTTGAGGGAGATGAAAATTTATTACGTATGACTGTTGTTGTTTATCTCTTTTCTGATTTGCACTGTTTCTGTCATTGGTGTGTATGTACGAAAAAAGTGTGTGTAGGGTTTGGTGCTATCTATTTTTGAGGCATCCACTATGGATATTAGGGGATGAGTAAATAAAGGTTAAGAAGATGAAGGGACAATGAATGTATGCCCACTATCACTGCCAGTGTCCCATTCTTTAGCATGGACATGTTGCTGTGAGCCTGTCACTGCCAGTGTGCAGTTCTTCACATGGACAGGAGTGTCACTGAGAGCCTGTCACTGCCAGCACCCCATTTTTTAGCACGGACATGTCGCCGTGAGCCTGTCACTGCCAGAGTCCGGTTCTTCACATGGACATGAGTGTCACTGAGAGCCTGTCACTGCCAGAGTCCCATTCTTTAGCATGGACGTGAGTGTCGCTGTGAGCCTGTCACTGCCAGAGTCCAGTTCTTCACATGGACATGTCACTGAGAGCCTGTCACTGCCAGCGTGTTGTTCTTTAATATGGACATGAGTGTCACTGTGAGCCCATCACTGCTAGGCAACACCCAGGCCACAGGTAAGATGTACTGTGCTGCTGAGTAGTAGCCACACTGCATTTGAAAATGGTACAAAGAAAGGCAGGGAAGTATCTGTCCAAAAGCTCTGATAACCTTTCCTTTAATCTCTGGAGTTATTGAGAAACTGGTTATTGTGGAGAGATTTGGGCATCTAGGTCAACTGTGAAGCCAAATCCAAAGCACTTGTATAAGACTGACGTATCAAACTACTGAGAAATTGCTCATGAGACTTGTTCAGCTTGTTCACACACAAGTATAAAGGAT
Organism: Perognathus longimembris pacificus; assembly: GCF_023159225.1. Classification (NCBI taxonomy): domain Eukaryota; kingdom Metazoa; phylum Chordata; class Mammalia; order Rodentia; family Heteromyidae; genus Perognathus; species Perognathus longimembris. Next base: position 145,101 of record NC_063181.1, read on the forward strand.
GGCAGAGTAGTGTGTCCTACAACTGACCTCACAGAGCAAGGCTTGAAGGCAGAGCTGGACCCACACAGGAGTAACTGCCGCCTCCAGCTCCTGTCCACCAATAGGAACCATTGGAGACCCTGACACACACCACAATGTGTCCAAGATCAATTAATTTCTCTCTCCCTCTCCTCACCTCTCTACCTCTCACACATACAAGCACACAACCAACTATCACTGGACTACAAATCACATATACCCTCCATGTCCCGCATCTTACACATACACATCACTACTCAGGGACACACACACAAACACACACACACACACACACACACACACAGAGAGAGAGCAACCAGTTGAAAACCTTAGAAAAACACGGGGTTGTAGGTCCTGATGTGAAACCATGGAAAGACACATGATGTCCAACAGCCCTGGTGCCTAACAGTTCACACATGGTCCTATGTGTGCACAATGGGTCACATGTGTAGTTTCATCTGACACCTCCCATGTCCACAGTATCTATGGAAGGTAAGTAAGAGACTGCCTTACAGAGAAGATCTGAAGAACTTGGGAGTCAGAGGCAAGACCCACATTGTAATGCTCATGTGTGTGCACATCAAGCACAGCAGTAGCTACAGTGCTCTTACACAAGGCCTCCCAACAGCAGAAAGAGATGGCAGATGCTTTCTCAGTCCTCCTGACAGAAAAGAAAGATCATTTCCAGTGGTAGCCTTGGCTCAGGAACATCCACATCCCAATGTCAAAAGTGCCCAGAATACCTTCACCACCACATCACCAGGCACTCCTCCCTCAGCCACTCTGGAACTGCCAGTCTATCCTGAAATGATTCTGCACCTCAGGAAGGTCCTGGTGGGGATAAACACCCATAGCAGTGTGGAGAGAGGTAGATCTTGCTCATACAGAGGCAGAGGGAGGCCAGAGGACATGAGAAGGTGGGATATCACTGAACAGACATAAGTGGATCAGAATAGGACTACAGACAGTAATTGCAAGAGGGAAGAGCATAAGCAAAGAAGACCACAGCAGATCTCAGGGAAGAGACATGGCCCCAGCCTATCAGTCCAACAAGAAGGACAAGAATGGCTGGGGGCTAAAGACAGATGTGGAGTGTGCACAGAGGCATCGCCAAGACAGAACAAAAGGTTCTCCAAGACCCACACTGCCTTTGTGCTAGGGAAGGCAGGGGACAGGTAGAGGGGAGCCCCAAGGAGAGGAATACGAGGTGTCAGTGGATATCCCCTTGAAATGGAGCATGGCACTGGTGAAAATGAGTGTCTGGAATTCTGTTCTACAGGAAAGTGTAAAGGGAAAAATGCCAACAAAATGGGAACCATGTTTTTCCAGTTCCACCTCTGTAGAAAGTAGATCAATCTCTAATCCACAGAAAGCACTTGTCCAGAACCTCCATGTAGGAGTAGGCTACACATGGCAGAGACTGCAAAGAGATTTCCTTCTGTAGAATTATTAAACAGCAGTGCGCATGCAGAGTCCTTGTTCTGTGCATGCGGAATCTGGGGCTGCAGAGTCCAGCACTGTGTATGTGGTGTCTAGGTCTGCAGAGTCCAGCACTGTGTATGTGGTGTCTAGGTCTGCAGAGTCCAGCACTGTGCTCATGGTGTCCAGGTCTGCAGAGGTCACCACTGTGCTCATGGTGTCTTGGTCTGCAGAGGCCAGCACTGTGCTCATGGTGTCTAGGTCTTTAGAGTCCAGCACTGTGTACACGGTGTCCAGGTCTGCAGAGTCCAGCACTGTGCTCATGGTGTCTAGGTCTGCAGAGGCCAGCACTGTGCACACAGTGTCCAGATCCACAGAGACCAGCACTGTGCACATGGTGTCCAGATCCACAGAGGCCAGCACTGTGCTCATGGTGTCTAGGTCTGCAGAGGCCAGCACTGTGCACACGGAGCCTAGGGCTGCAGAGGCCAGCAACTGTGCACATGGCATCCGGGTCTGTAGAGTCTAATGCCATGCACAACATCCACTTCCTGTCCCCCTCCAGTTATGTGTGCAGCACTAACATATCCAACAGCCTATTTTTATAGTACCTAGCAAACATGGACAACATAGATCTATCAAGACTTCTTCCCTGAAGGTTCTGCTGTACAGAAAGTTTCCCCTACCATGTAGAAGCTGGCTGTCAGGGTCCCAGTTTTGTCACTAATGAGGTATACAGCCCCACCCTGCAGACCTGCTACATGACCCCTCATAGGTGTCTGCTCTCCCAAGACTCCTGTAACATATGGAGAAGGCTCCACTTCCTCCTTCATGCACATAGGTCCATGTGTACACTGAGATGATATTTTCTTCTTTTCCTTTATTTTTCTCTTGTTTAACAGGAATGCAGAAGCAAGATTTAGTGCATGAATTATGAAACAAGGGTGGGGGTGGGGGTAGGTAGGCACAGGAAGGGCAAGGGTCCCTAACAACTTAACTCAGCATACAAGATCCATAAGGGATCCGTTTACATGTTGTCCAGAGGAGCCTCTGGCTCTGCCACAGACCCTGCATCAGCACGCATCATTCCACCACCTAAACAACCTGTGGACCATGTCCTCAAGGCACCAAGAGAAGCCATTGATGCAGATGGACTGCCAGCTCACAGTCCGATTTAACTGACTTCTTCATTGCTATAACTTATCTCAAAGCAGTCAATGGACACTCCATTCACAAACAGCGACAAGACAATCACTAGGATAGGCAGACTTAGTTCTCTGCTTACATACCTGTTGGACTCAGACCCAACCAAGCCACAGCGTTTGAAAGTTCTCCTCTAAGTCATTTCCCATATTACAGAGCTCTGCCTTATGTCCTCTTGAAGTAAATGTATTTGAAAACTAAATGGCCAAATGCTATTAATAATGGCAATTATTTACGTGGAGTAGTGAGGAAAACTTATTTCACATATCTATTTTGTGTGTGTGTGTTTGGGGGAGGGGTGTAATGAGGCTTGAACTCAGGTTCTCTTGCTCTTGTTTGGCTTTGTGCTTTGCCAATTGAGCTACACCTCCACTTCTGGCTTTTTACAGGTTAACTGGAGATAGGAGTGTCATAAACTTTTCTTTGCTCAGTCTCCTGAATTTGCAGGTGTGAGCCACCAGTAATGGACAACATACCAATTTTTTAAACAAAACATTTTACTGAAATAAAAATTGACCTTGAGTTGTATTATGCTTTCTTAAAAACAAAAATTAACCTTTGTGTAGGTGCCTCCAGTGGCTCATGTCTTCAATCCTAGCTACTCAAGAGGCTGAGTGAGATCTTCTGAGGATCACCATTCCAAAACAGCTGAGGCAGGAAAGTCTGTGAGAGTCTTATATCTAAGTGATTATCAAAAAAGCCAGAATCACAGTTGGGGCTCAAGTGGTAGAGTGCTAGTCTTGAGCAAAAAAGCTCGGGGACAGCGCTCAGGGCTGAGTTCAAGCCCCAGTACTAGCACCAAGAACAACAAAAAACAGACAAAGAAAAATAACTCTTCATAATTAATGACTTAATACTCAATTTATGCAACCAATACATATTATAGACCCTCACATAATCTTGAATGCCTGGTGAAAACAAACATATTAATTAATTTGGACTTACTAATACAAATCTAAAACCATAGACTGCCTGCCAACTTAGCAAATGGATGTACACACCTGAAACAGCAGTACAGACATCTTTGTACAAATATTCTTTTGTTCAACAGGCAACTGAGACGGATTAATTGCAATAAGTACAATACCTACTCTGCATAGACCACACATAATACAGTCATGGAGCATTAAGTCCACTTTAATAGCCAGTTCATTATGCTGGCCCTCATGTAACGCTAGGCTGGAGAGGTTCTCCACAAGAATGTTTCCTTAAACTACTTAAAATAGTGACAATGCTTAAAATGCCTCTTATTTAAAAAAACAAAAAACAACAACTAGGAAAAGCAATCTCACTAAAGAGACCTACTCTATTACTTTTGCCAATCAAAATCTAAAGTACCCTCAGAATGAGCTGAAGTTAAGTTCTTAGAATTCCTTGATAGGAAATTTTACCCTTGAATTTTGTTGCTCTGTATGCTAAAAAATAAGTTGGGAGATGCTCCTAAGACCATGAGTCCATCTACTGCTTCCATTTCCGGGCCCTACCCATTCTTGTTGTGGGTCTCTGTCTTTCCTAGGCCATACCCACACTTCTTGTTAAGGGTTTCTGTCCTACGTAGGCTCTCGCCCTTCCTTCATTTTAAGGAGAAAAAAGTCATTGTTGCATATGTCTCTGTAGTTCCCAGCTGCCCTTTTGTGCATGTGTGGCATTCTTGGGGATTGAACTTGGGGTTTGGGCACTGTCTCTGATCTATTTTGCTCAAGGCTAGTGCTCTACCACTTGAGCCATAGCTCCACTTCCTGCAGCTGCCCTTTTGTAAGAAACAATTTTCACAGATAAAACAGTATTTTAAAAAACAAAAAACAAACACACTAGATGTAGGGGACAAGGTGAACCTAAATATCCAAAACCATCCACCTCCCCTGCTACATAGCATCTCTTCAATCACAGCCAAGGAATGGACAAACTACTACAAACCTACATGGTCAATAGTCAAGCCTTCACGAAGCTGTACTCAATGAATAGCCTCAGACCCAAACTCAAATTCTAGGTCTATGGACTTGGAGAAGGAGCAATGGCTGGAGGCAATCACAAGACATGTAGCCAGGACTCTCCTCTCTCCCTCCATGTTTGTTCCCTCCTCACACAAGTATCGGGTTCCCAGCTTTTCCACTCCCCTATGAGGCAGAAGGAGCAGATTCAGGCCAGAACTCAAGTAACTACTACTCCATATCTCCCCTAGTTGGTTGGGAAGGAAATGAAAATTGCTCTACAACACAATGATTTTTTTTTTTATATAATGGAGGGGTGGAGGGAGACCCAGAGCCAAAGACTTAGAACTTTGGCAACTTTTAGAAGCTTACGGAAGAAAGAAGCATACCTTGATGCCAGTCTAGTCACTTTCTTAATTATATGGGGACCCTTTGAAGACAGATGATAAAGGGGCACCAACATTCTCAGCAGCAACACAAGCTTCTCTCTCTCTCTCTCTCTCTCTCTCTCTCTCTCTCTCTCTCTCTCTGCAGCCTGAACCTGTGGTTCCCAGCTATTCTAACAACTGCAAAGGCCTTGTGACTGCCCCCTTAAAGTGATGTAGTGAAGAGATGAACAACAGCCTTGAGCAAAAAGCACTGAGAGAGACTGGGGCCCTGAGTTCAAGCACCATTTTACACATGCACACACACACACACACACACATACACACACACACAGTGAATGAAGCATCTTCAGGCCAACCTTATCAATTGTTCTCTTCTCTCCCAAGGCTAGCAAGACCAACTGCTTGGCAGGCACTGTGCAAGAGACAGGGCCTCCTGGCCACCAAAAACACAATGTTCGCTGGAACTGTACCACAGGCAAAAAAAAAAAAAAAGTAAAAATAAATAATAGCCCTCTATTGAATTTGATCCTTATATTTTGGGGGAGTCTACTTGTTATACAAATTATCGTCATGCCACCACATGAAACACAAACTCTAGGAAAAGACAGCCACATTTGATTGTAGGCAGGTTGGGCCAGGACTTGAGTGTCACCCAACTCTGTGAGTCCCAGGACTAGAGCAGAGCATCTGGATGAAAAAGAGGCACCACAGTGCACTGAGGCACAGAAGGCATGGGAAGAGGCACTGATGGCCACAGCCCCCATTGCCTGTCCCCCCTGGCCAATACAAGGCCAGCACTTCAGGCTCACTAACTTTCAGTGGTTACAAACAACATATGATAAACAAAAAGCATTATAGAAATAGGCCTGGCTGATGTCAGTAAAAGATAAAACCAAAGAGGAAAAAGGATCCAGTTTCCTGGGCTTAAAATAATAAATTGAAACTGCTGGAAGGTGATGGGTTAGAGGAAGCAAAAAGAGTACGTGGTATCTCAAAGGCAGAAGCAGAGAACAGGAGCATGGGACTCATGCAGGACAGCAGCTAAAGGGTATTAAAGGGTTAGAAAAGTACAGACAGAGGGAAAAGGCCATGAGCTCTCACCAGTAAACCCCTTCAAGAGCATCCTGGAGCCCAGAGCTACTGGCAGACCACAGCTCCTGATCCCCAAGGCCCAAGTCCTGCCATCCTGACACTCCTGGGCAGAGTGCTGCACTCAGCAGAGCCAACAAACAAGGCAGCCTCAGCTTCACACTATGCTCTTTAACCCATGGTTTCCTGTACTTCTCTGGTTTTAGCACATTTGTCTAAACATTACATTGAGGGCTTTCCTTAACAGAGTAAACCACACATTGGTTATTCCAAGCAGCAGTTCAAACACTTGGCCTCAGCAGAGCCTTCTCCTGCATATGATATATGATTACTTCATTTTCTTTGTTGTTTCCACATGAGTGGAACTGCACCACTCATGTTCAAAGACCATGCCCTACAGCCATGGGTAAGGGTTGTCCAACAACTCTACATAAGACAACACCTCTATGTGACAGGAACTGGCCCCTCACCAACACAGCTCTACCAAAAAGGAACAAGCCCCTCACCAACACATCTCTACCTGACAGGAACAGACCCCTCACCAACACATCTCCACTCGACAGGCACAGGCCCCTCACCAACACAGCTCTACCTGACAGGAACAGACCCCTCCCTCACCAACACAGCTCTACCTGACAGGAACAGACCCCTCCCTCACCAACACAGCTCTACCCGACAGGAACAGGCCCCTCCCTCACCAACACATCTCCACTCGACAGGCACAAGCCCCTCTCCAACACAGCTCTACCTGACAGGAACAGACCCCTCCCTCACCAACACAGCTTTACCTGACAGGAACAGACCCCTCACCAACACATCTCCACTCGACAGGCACAGGCCCCTCACCAACACAGCTCTACCTGACAGGAACAGACCCCTCCCTCACCAACACAGCTCTACCCGACAGGAACAGGCCCCTCCCTCACCAACACAGCTCCACTTGACAGGCACAAGCCCCTCTCCAACACAGCTCTACCCGACAGGAACAGGGCCCATCCTACATCCCAACATGCAAAGGACAGAGACAATCCTCAGTACAACTCTATAGGAACAGGAACAGACTTTATCCCCAACACAGTTATACACACGTGTGTATGCATGCACACATACACATACACACACAAACACAAACACACCAGAGGAAGACAGGGTGTTACCCTGGGCATTCCCACCATCCCTGAATGAACCTCCAGTGCCAACTAAGTGGTCCATTTCCTACCCAGCACAGTTGGCCTCCATGTTCCCAAAGCACTACTTTCTCCACTGACTCCCTTCTCAATAACAGTCCCAAGAGCCAGCTTACCTTCTTATCTGCTCCTCATCCAATATAAGTAAGAAGGGAAGGGTTGGGAGTGGCATAATGCTTTATTCTCATTATGCTCTAGTGCTAGCCATTCACTAACTCATTCACTAACTTTCATTGAATCATTTACCTCCCACACTAATATCAGTCAATATAGTCATTAATGCAAATTAAGCACAATAAAAATTTCAAATATACTGGGGCTGATAGTTCAACAGAGAACACTTAGCTAGCATGCAAAAGACTCTGGGCTCACTTCCCAGCAACACACATAAAAAACTATATCATGATGATTGTTACATTAGATGCTGTACCCAAAACATAGCTTTACCAGTGCTTTTTTTTTTTTTTTGGGGGGGGGCAGTCCTGGAGCTTGAACTCAGGGCCTGGGAAAATCTCTGAGCTTCTTTTGCTCAAGGCTAACACTCTACCACTTGAGTCACAATGCCACTTCTGGTTTCTTCCCTGTGTATGTAGTACTGAGGAATGGAACCCAGGGCTTCATGCATGCTAGGCAAGCACTCTAACACTAAGCCACATTCCCAGCTCCCTACCAGCTTTTGTAAGTCAATATTTGTTGAAGCCCTGTTTTTTTTTTTAATATGAAAAAAAGAATGTTGGAAAATGAAGATAAAGATTCAGAAATGTATAAACTGTAAGAAAAACTGATGCAGCAAGGAAATTCAAGAAAAAGTATATTCAAATTTCTGTCTGTAGCTATATAACTTCATAGTTATTTACTCTCTCTGCCTTTCTCTGTTGTACAATACATTTGATTTTCACTATATGAGGTAGTAGTTTTATTGCACAAAGTTTCCAATAGCCCTCATTGGAATCTAAACCATTGTACGACACCTCCTAGCTCTTCTTTTTTTTTTTTAAACATGCCTGGACAGTATGTCTGGACCTTCAAATTTTCCTTATAGTTAAAAAAATTACCTTTAAATAGTTATACAAAGGAGGTGCCACTCAACAAAGTACTTTATGAATACAGTGTGCCTCGATCAATTTCACCTCTTTCAACATGAAATCTTATTTAAAAACAAAACAAAACAAAAATTCACCAAGGTTGTTTCTAAAGCTATCAGTTTAAAGCTTACTAAATCCTGACATAGAGCTTAGAGGCAAGGGTGAGAAACAAACTGTGCCAAAGTGGGGTGAATCTGCAGCTCTTTCTCCATTATATACATAAAACACCAAGAAAGGGAGATTTCTGTTTTTATTGGTTGTTATTTTTTAATGGCTCAGTAATCCTTATTAAATACACTTTGACATATCCATTTAATAACATTAAATCCACATTTTTTTCAGCTGGTGACATCCAAGTGAGAAGTATTCCATGAGATAAGTGTCTAAGGGAATAATCTGAGGTACAGAGAGCTATCCCCAATGAGAAAGCAAATGTACTATGGACACACACACACACACACTCAATAATGCACTTCTTGGAATTGAGGAATGAAACTATAATCTAACATTTAACATCTAGTCATATTTTACCATAAGCATTAGAAGCTGAATTTGTTTTTCAGTACTGGGGATTGAACTCAGTTTTCTACTAGCCAGGCAAAGTGTTCTAACACTTGAACCATGTCCCCAGCCCTTTGTTTATGCAATAGAGATCTCCCTGACTGCTGACTTTCCTCCATCACTCTCTAAGCTGGAATTGCTACTTATATGTCACTAGGTCCCATAACAACTTAATTTTGTAAATTAAGTGTTAAACTCATTAAAACTTGTCTGGGCCTTCAAATGTTAAACAATTGCAACAAGTTGTTCTCCTTATAAATCTCATTGTTAGCCTGGCCCTGGTGGTTCACACCTATGATACTAGCCATTCAGGAGGCTGAAATCTGAGAACCAACATTCAAAGCCTGTCCCAGCCTGGGCAGACAAATCCAAAGACTCTTTTCTCCAATAAACCAGCAAATGACTGGAAGTTGGACGTGGCTCAAGTGGTAGAGGACCAGCCTTGAGCAGAAAAAGCCAAGTGAGAGTGTGAGGCCCTGAGTTCAAGCCTAGTACTAGCACAAAATAAATAATTAAAATAAACTTGTTATATTTTAATATAAAATAATATATTTGTACCCCAAAGGGCAACTGAGTAAAAAGCAGCATAAAGACATTTACCTCTCATTTGTCTAAAACTATTTTGGAAACAGTTAAGTGTCCTTTAGTTCTGAGTGCCTCACATTTCAAACTAATTAGAAGCTAATGTTAAACTAGTTCTTTAAAAATTTTGAAAGGAGATCATAGCTGAATGAACTGATGGTAAAGAAGAGGGCAGGATGGATATGAAGTACACTGCACAGTTTCTAGAATCAGCATGGCGCTCTCAGGCACCTTGCTGAGCACACTAAACCAACCCGCCAATTCTGCTTCAAGTAAGGAGAACAGAAAGACCAAAACTTAAAACAGATTTGAGAACTTCCTTCTAGTATGACAGAAAATCTAGCAGACTCATTCTGATCCCATACTGATTTCTACCTTTCTCAACTTTAAAATAAAATTTTGTAGCAGACTTGTCATGAAATTTAAAACTTAGTTCTAATAGAAGCAAATTTTGGGATAAAGATGGATGTGTCTTGTGAATTTTTTTTCTTTGCTTTGAGACAGCATCTCCTTACATCACACAGGCTGGCCTTGAACTTGCAGTTTTGCTGCCTCCATCTAGAAGCACCCCTTAGAGTATACAACCCACTAATTTTTATAGCAACATGTTTCAGCTCATTGTACTACAGAAATCCTTAGTAAAGTAACAAAAAAGTGAAAATCTCTACTAGAAAACCATATAGGAGAAAACCTACATGATCATAGGTATGGCAGTGAAACTTTAAATGTAATAAAACCAAAGGCATGATCTATGAAAGTAATTAATGTGTAAGCTGGGTATCTTTAAAATGAAAAACTTCTCTGTTGATGACACTGTCAAGAGAATTAGAACACAAGCCACAGGCTACTTGAGATGACACAGCACATTCTCACCATACGATTTAGTAGTCACATCCTTGCTATTTACCCAAATGAATTGAAAACGTATGCCTACACAGAAACCTGCACTGGATGTTTATAGCAGATTAACTTATAATTGTCAAAACTTAGATGTCCTCCAGAATTGAATGGATGAAGAGTGGTCCATCTAGACAATGGACTATTATTTACCCCTAAAAACAAACAAGCTACCAAATATGAAATGACATGAAGAATCTTAAAATCTATCATACTTGCTGAAAGAAGTCAATCTAAATGATTTGTCACATGCAAGTTCAGGTAGTAACTACATTTCACTGACTAAGATAAGCAACCCCAATTTCTGTGAGTTGGCAATGACCTTGAATTTACATAGTTTTGAACTATGTAAGTTGAACTATGACCTTGAACTTCACAGTTTTGCAAACACAAAACTGTGAAGATGGGAGTAAGATCAGTGAGGGGTGGATGCAGAGACTAGTAGGGCAGTGCAACTATGCTGTGTGATATTTAGTGGTGTGTAAAGGTCATTCTCCATTAGTCCTGCAGAAAGTACACCGCCACTAAGAGTGAAGTCTAATGTGGACTCTTAGGATATAAACATGTGGCTATGTAGGTACATCCTGTTCTGAAGTATCTTAACAACTGGGGAGACTAGAGGAAGCCAGGAGTATATGGGAGCTGCTTTTCACAGATCAGCTTATCTAAATCTGTGTACCTTCAAATATAATCTACTAAAATAACTTGGTTTTTTAGCTGGGTGCCAGTGGCTCACACCTATAGCCCTACGATATTCAGGAGGCGGCAGAGATGGGGAGGATCATGGCTCAAAGCCAGCCCAGATAGGAAAGTTGATGGGATTCTTATCTCCAAGTAACAACAAAAAAACTGGAAGTGAAGCAAGGGCTCAAGAGCACTAGCCTTGAGCAAAAAAGCTCAGGAACACTTCCCAGGCCCTGAATCCAAGCCCCAAGATCAGTACAAAAGAAAAAAAAATTAACTCACACACAGGTATAAAAAGTACAGATGACAATCTTGTAGATGAAAAATGAGAAGAAAAGCCATAACAAATGTGCCACCAATGCCCGAAGGTAGGTAGAGGTTGTGTGGTTATTCAATCTCCTGTTTATCTAATTTTCCCAGATGTTAGAAATTTTTCAAAATGAAAACTTAAAGGGAAAACGGGGATCTACTTAAAAAATTTAACAGTTCACCTGGAAACAATATTATGAATCAGCTTCTTCAGCTTAACTTTGTAACGATATGTAAATTCTTATGACTATAATAACTTAGTTTTGAGTAACTATAAAATTTTTGTGACTTTAAAAAAGTCACCACAAAAATCATTTAGTGGTAACTAAAGGCTATAACGAAGTAATTTCTCAAAGAAAAGTTCAGACAGTAACCTCATTTACATGATTAAGATAACCAACTCCACTTGCTAGGAGTCTAGAACGGCCCTGAACTCCAGTAAGGGAACTTCAGTCCCTAAGAGAAACTGCTTTGCTCCAAACGGTGAGGGAAGATCTCAGAACGAGTCCCAAGTCCTCAGAAGAAGGACAGAGCGAGCTCGCCGCTGGCTTCCACGATCGCTTTCCAAAGAGTTAACGCGGAAAGAAAGGTCTCGCTCCTCACTTTAAAAAACAAAAGAAGAAAGCTGAGTTTCTGACCTCAATTTCGCTGCACTTGAGAAGGCGCCCTGCCTTGGGGAAGGGAGGGGAAGGAGGGGGAGGGCTACGCAGGCATACAGGATCCACCTGGGATTCTTTTTAATTAAAAAATTCTAGACATTCCAAACATATCTCCACACTTGTCGGGCCCGGGCTTTCCCAGTTAAAGAGCGCTGCCTCCTTCCTCCAGAAAGTCAAACGCTTAGGAAAAGGAAATGCGTGTTGGGCGAGCACTCAGCCCGGTGAACGTTCCGCGGCGGTCACCGCAGCCTCGTCGGTGCCGGGCACCATGATTCAGGACTGCGCGGTCTTCGCCGGGAACCGAGCATCCGGCGCGGAGCGGCTGCCCGCGTCCCGGCAGGCCCAGGCCCACCGGGTCACCTTTGCAGACCAAGGGCGGCGCGGGCCTCGGTCGGGCGCCGGGTCCCTGGCCAGCGAGGGCCCCGCGCCCCGTCCTCAGGCCGCCGGAGGGCCCCGGAGGAAACCACCCCGCGCCCCGCCAGCGGCGGGTCCGGGGTTTGACTCTGCGCTCGGGATCTGACGGGCCGAACCGACCCCCGGCCGCCCGCCCTCCCGGCCGCCCGCACGGCCCGGCTCCCCGGCTGCCCCCTCGGCGCCCCGCCTCACCTGCGCGCCCGCTGCCCGCTCCTTCACCTGCTCCGGGGCGGCGGCAGTTGCGGGCGGCGGCGCCCCCCGCGGACCGTCTTCCTCCTCCGGGGGCTCGTCCAGAAGCACCCGGCTCCGGCTCAGCTTCCACATCGCGGCGGGTCGAAGGGGGACCGCGCGTCCTCCGGTCCACGCCGCTGACCACCGGCGGACGCGGGCCAGCGAGTCCTGCCAGACACCCGGGGGGGGGCGGGGACAGAGGCCTGCTCCTTCTTAACCCGGTCCCCCGCCTGGCCCCGCCCTCCCCTGGCCCCGCCCCCACTAGCCCCGCCCTCCCTGAGCTTGCTGCTCCTAACCTCCTCCTGCCTAGGCCTGCCCTCCACTCGCCCTCCCCTAGCCCCGCCCTCCACAGCCCCGTTCTCCCGCCTGGACCCGCCCACATCCTCCACGCCCCACCCACAGCCCCGCCCACACCCCCCCTGAGCTTTCCCCTCCATAACCCCGCCCTTCTCCCCTAGCCCCACCCCATCCCATATCCGCTACCATCCCGACTACACCCCTCCTATCCCCGCCCCAACCCCACCCTCCTACCTGAGCTTGCCCCTCCCTCTTGAAGCCCCTCTAGGAACCACGCCCTCCCAGGAGTTCCGCGCCTCTTGCCTCAACCCCCGCTTCCCAGGCCTGGCCCTCGCACCCTCATTTAGGGATCCCTCCAATCAGAAATATTTCTGCCCACGTTCCCATGATGACCCCTCACCCTGCCTGCCTCCGACACCTCGCTCTGGTCTGTGGATGTGGCTCTTCCGGGGTCACCAGGGCAGTGTTTTGGGGGAAGGCGTGTTGTGCTGGCCACTAGAGCCACAAGTCAGGTGGACATCAACACTGACTCTGAAAGGTCTGTACAATATTAGGAAACTGAGACACACAAGACGGGGCCTTAAGCCACTTGGCAGAAGGAGGCTAGAGCCCCGAGGAGGAGAGAACAAGGTCCCTGCCCAGTAGAGGTCACTTGCTGGTGCTAAGGCAAGGCTGCCCTGAGCCTGGATGGACAGATGATGGACGGTGATGTCCCATCAAAGGACAAAAGGGAAGTTCGTGGATATCCATCTCAGTGTCCTAGGCCTAAGAGAAAGGAGGTGGATCACAGTTGGCTAAACCTGTAGACCTACATGTGGCAATGGAGGTCAGTCCTGAACCTTGATGTTTGGTTTCCTGTAACTGTGGACCTTAAAGTTTCTGAGATTCTTTGAGGCCTTGCCAGCCTATCATAGACCATCTAGACAGGATGCACAGCTCCCTCCCCCTGCCTCCTCTTGCAGAATCTGGTGCCACTCAGCCTGAGGTAAGGCTCTGGATGGACCTAAGGGCTTTTCAATAATGGGTATGAGTCTGCCAATGTCACCAGTACCAGAAGCTTCACACATTCCAAAGGACAAAGGACTCAGGTCCAGTCTCAGAAAGGGGCCACTGGAAAATACCCAAAAGATGACAAGCTCACCTTAAATGGGAATTGCAAATTAGCTTTTCCCAGATATCTGCAAGCACAGTAAACATTGCCAAAGGCTGTACAAGTCCGGGCATTGCTAACTTTCACCTGCCACCAGGAGTTGTAGATGTGGTACAAACTTTTGTAAGGCGATTTATTAATCTTTTGTCAAAATTTCTATGTGCATACACTTGCCACCCAGCAAATTACCTTCTACAGAGATACTTGATATACTTCCTTACTGCTTACATTTTCACACCACATATCATTTAGAAAAAGATCAGAAACTGCAAAAGCTTTCTAAGCATTTTGACTCTACTTCTGTTTAAAATAATACTAAATAAAGCACACTTAGGGGTTTTCCAGAAGTGACCAGCCGCAAAACTCTTTTAATAAGGAGTCTTGAGTTATCTTTGAGGTCAAGTAGGTAATGACCTGGCCCAAGGCTTGGAGAGGATGGTCTCTGGAACCTGGGCACAAGATATGGGAAGAGGAGCTGGGAAAACAAATATAAATATCAGCAGGTAACCCACAGAACAGGCAGAGACAGCAACCCACCATTTCCTGAAAACGATCCTTCCTGAAAACAATCCGAATTCACTAAGCTCAACAGTATAAAGTCTAATTAAAGCACAGGATACATACTAAACACTGTCATCCAGTGCTGCTAAACTTAGGAATTTCTTCACATGCCATTTAAGAACACTCCAAGTTTACGTAGTGTATAGACACCTTTTCAAGCAAGTTCAGATAGGTCTGGCCTAGCTGGGGCAGCTTAGGGATTGTAGTCCACAATAAAAGGACAGCCACAGGGTGCTGATAAAATAAATACAGTGCAAGCACAAACAGGACACAAAACAAAGCCTGGGTCCAAACACAGCCCATTCAAAGATGCTGCAAGTAAAACATGGAAACTGGCCCAGAACATTCTGAAGAGCAATGTAGAGCCCCTTTCCTGGGCAAAGCAGCACAGAACTTTCTCTCCGTGCCACTCTTAGGCACTGTCAGAATCTGCACAGTCAGTAAACTAAGCAAATCTTGCAAATCTTGGCAAATGTGGAGAAAAACAAATCTTGGGAGACACAGAGGAAGGCTAGGCCTGCTACCTCAAAGAGCTAGATTCTAGAGTACCTTAAACACCAGTATGGTGTATTCTTCAGAGGAGGTTAGAACATAAACAGCATGAGGTGAAAGCCAGTAGCCTGCTTGCCTGATACAAAGATATAAGGAAGGACAGAAGGAGCTGGCAAGAAAGCTAAGATGGAATCCTATGAACAACTTCTCCCAGGTTTCACGAGTTTGATGTAGTTCATTTAGGCTCTTCTGTTTTACACGATTAAGTCATGTTATAGTTAAAGTTTATAAGAGGCATACTTTATCTAATTAAGTGGCATAAAAACACAAATCTGGGGCCTGAGAATGTGGCTTATCAGTAGAGTGCTTGCCTAGCATGCATGAAGCCCAGGGTTCTATTCCTCAGTACCACATACACAGAAAAGAAATCAGAAGTGGGGCTGTGGCTCAAGTAGTAGAGTGCTAGCCTTGAGCAAAAGGAAGCCAGGGACAGTGAGCACAAACCTTACCCATATAAACTCATTTCCGAATCCAGTCCTGGCCAAAGGAACTTTCCTTTCCTAAACCTTCAGAGGATGCTACTAATTTTAGGCTGAGCTTTACTTATTGGCTAATTTGGCCCTTGAAAATTTCACTGGGGCAGAAACATTACTCAATAAATGTTTCTCAACAATAATAAAATGTGTCATCTCTTTAAGAATTAAAAATTCAGAAGGCTCAACTTAGAGAAAACTTTAATGGCAAAATTAATTTTAAATGAGAGTAAGTTTTGGAGTTTCTAGATCTAAAGTTTCTGGATCCTTTCCTAAATGATATGTGGTATAAAAATATAAGCAGTAAGGGAGTATGTCAAGTAAACATTCGAGTGAGTTTCTAGCAACCAAAGCTCTTTCAACATGAAATGGTCTGTCTTTGGAACAGATTTCCATTCCTGGAGAGGAAGTCTGTGTCATGCTTCCTACTTCTGGCTCTTGTTATTCTAGCAACTTGGTCCTGCTAGACCTGGGGCACAATCCTGAACTCATGTGACCCAGGAGGGCAGGTGTCCCACAGGCATGAGCTCCCCTTTCATGTCCTCCCTCAAGTGAGGCTGATGCACAAGTGGTCTCCCCACTCATACGGTTCATTCATATTTCATGTTGAAAAGCAATAATGTGTGACATCTGGATGGAATGATATGTCAGCTTTAAGACCGATGCACTTAGTGACAAGACTTTATTCCCTGACAGTAAAATTTGTATTTAATATTCCCTCCCCCAAATTTGTCTCCATATTGCTCATTTGGTATAACCTTATATATGTTACATAGCTAGTATGCTTTATATAGCAATGTGCTCAAATGTGTTTTGAATTTTAAAGAAATTTGCTGCCCCATATAACAGAAATTGTATTTTGCAACACAAGAATTTACAACAAACTGAAATATGATTGGTGTGTTCTGATTTATTCCTCTGATTTTTCACATTAAAACCCCATTACAGGCTGGGAATGTGGCTTAGTGGTAGAGTGCTTGCCTAGCATGCACGAAGCCCTACGTTCAATTCCTCAGCACCACATAAATAGAAAAAGCGGGAAGTGGCGCTGTGTTTCCAGTGGTAGAATGCTAGCCTTGAGCAAAAAGAAGCCAGCGATAGTTAGTGTTCAGGTCCTGAGTTGAAGCCCCAGGACTGGCAAAAGAAAAAAAAAAAAAGAAAAAGAAAAAATCATTACAGCTGGGTGCTGGTGACTCACACCTGTAATCCTAGCTATTAAGGAGGCTGAGATCTGAGAGTCCTGGTTCAAAGCCAGCCTGGAAAAGTCCAGGAAATTCTTATCTCCAAGTAACCACCAGAAAACTGGAAGTGGAGCTATGGCTCTCTAGCCTTGAGCAATTACTCACAGAAAAAGCCAGAAATGGCCCTGTGGCTCAAGTGGTGGAGCACTATCCTTGAGCAAAAGGAGGCTAGGGACAGCACCCAGGCCCAGAGTTTAAGCCCTAGGACTGGGAAAAAAGTTACAACCTGCTGATATCCAAATATATACACAATGATAGTATATATAAGCTCATATTCATGCAATTTGAAATAATGTATACTCTATATTTTAATAACAACTGCTTCCAGATTTAAATAAAAATTGTTTCTACTTTTGCAGTTCAGTGATAGAGCACTTGGCTAGCATGAGGAGGAGGCCCTTGGCTCCATCCCTAGTTATCTGACAAATATGAAAGTTTTTCCCCTTTTCTACTATTTAAATTTCCTATAGTCAGAAATATTGAATGGAGAGTTTCAGAAATAAACAACCCATACCTTTACAATAACTTTTAGTATAGCATACCATGACTTTTTTTTCACTATTAGCTATTGTTAATTTCTGTCTATGCATGGTGTCTAATGTATAAATTAAACTGAATTGAAGGTATAATATTTAAGTAAATTAAATAATAATTACTAGATTGGATAGTACAATAGTAGTTAGACTAGGTTAGTCCAAAGTCCAGGAATTCACATTAGGACAGAGAAAAAAGATGTTATCCATAAGACCATGGAAGACAACACTCCAATACATCTTTAGCCATCTTGAAGATATTGGTCTTAGGTTAAACAGGGAGAAATGAGATAGGTGGTAAGAATGTGATGCACAGTTAAAACAGTCCCAAGTCACAGGTATGGCCTAGTTGACTATTAATAATCTCAGTCTTTGTCCTTAGAGAAGTTGTTATCCACTAGAGAAAAGGAGCAGGACTAAGCTTCCTGGAGGGTGGTCTCCTAAGCACTTGACTGTTTTCTTTAAGATGATAAAAAGATGACCTTGCTTGTTTGAGGACAAGTTTACCCTTGTTACAAGATGATTAATGGTGAATTTTGTTTTCCTGGAGCCCAGGATGATTCTACAGTGACTGCAACAGAGACTAGGCAGATCAAAGGGCACATATGGCAAGGTGCAGGTGAAGCTGAGTGTTCAGGTCTTAGTTAATTAAAAAGACTAAAAAAAAAAAATCTTTTAGTCAAGCATTTCTCTAACACACCTGAGGCTGTGGGTTCTTCCTCAGTACCAAATATAAACTAACAGTTTGTTTCATAGGTGTGTTCATACAGGAAAACATCTTTTACACAGGATTTGGTTCTATCAGTGATTTCAGACATCCCCTCCTTCATGGAACCAGTGAGGATAATTTTGCTCTATAATTTGCCAACTTCTTTCTTAGAGCGAGTCATTCCAGCCTGTATCATCCTGTGACTAGAGTTCTAGGCCAGTGGCCAACACCTGTCAGGTTCCATCACTCACCCCAAAACACTGAATAAAGAGAGTAGTGGCGGGCAGAGAAGATGGGGCTTGTTACATGCAATGGCAAGCCATAGAAAGAGGCAATGGAAGTGTCTCAGGCCTTCCTTTAGGGTATACAGACGTGAGTTTTAGTTTTAAACAGGAAAAGATTTGGTGCTGGGGATGAGAAGTATGCATAAACAGTCTCAGGCAAAATGTAGCCTTGTTGATCATTATCTCAGTTCTGGTTCTGTGAGGGGAAGGGTTAAAGAGAGGTTATGGCTGTCCTCCTTGAGGGAAACAATCTGGTTCCCATGAGGTGATTACTCTGCTCATGGACAGGACAGCCTCTTCTTTATAGGTGCATGTGCTCATCTGAGAGGTATTCTGTGCTTCTAAGCTCTGCTGTTCCTTTCCTTGAGGCAGACTCCCTGTGTCATAAAGATGTTGTCAGTCCTGTCCTTCCTAGAAACCAAGGTGATTTTCAGGCCTGAGTTAGAGACAGATACAAAATGAAAGCAGGGGGCCAAGCTTTTATCTTGTTTCTAATTTGAGGATCCAAGCAAAGACTAAGTGCTTTTTAGCAAAAGCAGAGTTCCAAGTACCTGTTATATTCCTAATTGAGGAATAATGCTTCATAGGGTTATAGCTGAGAAATAGGAAATTCTGAAATGCCTTCATTTTAATTACCCAAGGCCAGCCAGAAGACAGAAGAGCTAGAGAGAGGTTGGATGTGGTAAGCTGCATGTTCTTTGTGTTCTTGAAATGTAGGAGACTCAAGTTCTTTCTAGTCCTAAGCCCCCATTTTAGATGTAGCCCCAACCAGCCCAGAAGGCATGGTTGATTCTCCTTAGGGAAGGCTCCCCAATGCAAAGATGGCTAGCTTTGCATAAACACCATCCCTGTTATCTATTGCCAATGTAGGTTCCCATACTACATAAGGATTCAGTGGAAATTTCACACTGCTGCTGAGCCTTGTTAGGGAAGGTTGTAGGAACTCAACCCAGGTCCCATTTCCTTCTGGCTAGCATCCATTCCAGTTCAGTAAAGTCCTTTTATTTCAAGTATCTCTTTGTCTCAAGAAATTTGTCTTAACATAGCAGTAAGCTGATGATGACTCTAAGGAAAGTAAAATAATAGCTTATTCAGAGTAACCATGGCAGGGTAACAGTTGAGCTTGCCCTGAAATACATATTCCCTTGTGGAAGAGGTGACAGGAATTTCTACAATCACGGAACAAAAGAAAGTCAGTTACATTGGTGAGAAAGTCAGTTAGGCAGCTACAACTAGGTGATAAACCTAAGGGTTTAGATGTCAGAATTATAAGTGTGAGGGTTGGCAGAGGCTAGAGGTCTGCCGAGCTCAGTGAACTTTACCTCACAGTCACCAGAATGTTAAGACTGTAAAAAAGTCAAGACCAATAACTATTAAAGGACCTAAAACAGCCCAAGATAATTTTGGTTCTCAACATGTAACACTGTTGTAATAGAGCATCTCCACTATCCAAAATACATGCCACTTCTTCAGAAAACTTCAACTCACAAGGTCAAGGATAGATAGACACATCATCAGCACAGACATAATGTGAGTCTCCTATGTTGCATTGGGAAAGTTACTCATCCTCTCTGTGCCTCCATTTTTTTTCTCTTAGTTTTTACAGGAAACCTTTGTTACCTGTAGCACACCACAAGACAGCTTGTGACCAATAGGAGGGAGGTCTGCATCCTGTGATGCTCCTGGTGTCAGGAGCTCTGCGTAGTGAAAGAACAATAGGCAGGAAATCTGGACACAGCTTGATCCTTGTACAACAGCATTCACTCTTTACGCTCTGAAGACTAACAGTGTTCTGCAGCATTATAGGCCTTCCAGGACTGGTGTTGGAGGCTGGCAAAACCCTGTTGTAGCCAGCCTCCTCTTGTCCCCAGACTGATGTTCAGGGCCTCCTCATTATTTCCCCCTTCCTCCCCAGGAAGTATATGATTATAATAAAACACTAAGAAGAACAGTAAATACACATTTCCTTTCCCAGCAAAAGCTATTTTAAAACTCCTTTCTGTCTGGTGTCTCATATGGATAATTTCCAGAATCTTAATTTACATGTGTAATATCTATTTTATTCCCTTTAAAAACTATTATTAAAGGTATTAAAAATCATTACAAACACTTCACCACCACCCCCGCCCCCCAGTCCTGGGGCCCAGGCACTGTCCCTGAGTCTCTTTGTGCTCAAGGCTAGCACTCTACTACTTGAGACACAGTGCCTCTTCTGGCTTTTTTGAGTAGTTTATTGGAGATAAGAGTCTCATTGGGATTTTTCTGCCTGGGCTGGATTTGAACCATGATCCTTAGATCTCAGCCTCCTGAGTATCTGGGATTACAAGAGGGAGCTACTCACATTTGGCTTAAAGGCACTTATTAAAATAGTAAGGAAGACTTGTATTTGGGACATGTGTAAGGGCTATTGCAATGAGTACTCACGGGGAGGGGGAGGGGGATGGAAGGGGCTGAACCCAATCATAGTGAGGGCAGGTTGGGGTTTAAAGCCAGAAAGCAGGTGGGGTGAAAATCTTAGAAAGATGGAATAGGGGGTAGGGAGAAGATCCTGGAAGTTGACCAGGTACCCAAGGTGATCAGATGTCCAGGATCATGAGGATTCTCCTTCTCCTTCTCCTCCTCCTCCTCCTCCTCCTCCTCCTCTTCCTCCTCCTTCCTCTTCTTCTTCCTCCTCCTCCTCCTCCTCTTCCTCCTCCCCCTTCCTCCTCCTCTTCCTCCTCCTCCTCCCCCTTCCTCTTCCTCCTCTTCCTCCTCTCCCTTTTCCTCCTCCTCCTTCTTTTCTTCTTCCTCTTCCTCCTCTCCCTTTTCCTCCTCCTCCTCTTCTTTTCTTCTTCCTCCTCCTCCTCTTTTCTTCTTCCTCCTCCTCCTCTTCCTCCTCCTCCTCTTCCTCCTCTTCCTCCTCCTCCTCCTCCTCCTCCTCCTCTTCTTCCTCCTCCTCCTCCTCCTCTTCCCCTCCCCCCCCAATTTTGCCACTCCTGGGGCTTGGACTCAGGGTCTGGGAGCTGTCCCTGCGCTTTTTTGATCAAAGTTAGTGCTCTACCACTTGAGCTCCAGCTCCACTTTCAGCTTTATGGTGATTCACATAGAATTTCCTGTCCAGGCTCGCTTTGAACTGCCATTCTCAGCATCTGTTTCACCAGGATTCTTTTTTCTCCTGAGCCTTGTATATGCCAAACACAGGCTCAAAGGTGTACAACTCAAGTCCTATCTAGCTATGGCACCATCATTGTTAAATATGTATTCAATGACCCATGTTAAAGGTGATCAGACATGGTCGGGGGGCAGTAGGGGCAGACTGATAGATGGAAAAGGAAGTGTTGCTGAAAGCAGGGCAGATGAAGACATTGCTTGGCTGTGTGTGTGTGTGTGTGTGTGTGTGTGTGTGTGTGTGTGTGTGTGTGACATGGACAGCCTTATGTCTTTGAGTCCTTACTTCCTGAAGCAAGCTTCTGCACTACATATATGTTCATTAAACTTGCCAGCTTTCTTCTCCCTGATATGTCTTCTACTGTAGGGATCTCAGCAACGAACTCAGTGATGTACTTTGGTATAAATGTCTTCTCTGGAAAAGACTTCAATCCTACAGCTAGCAAGAACTCTGTCAAAACCTTCAAGGTCCCAGGAAGCCTGTAGGGAATGTGCAGCTACTAGAAAGGACCCTTGGTCATTTACCAGCACTGTGTCTCCCTCTCACCTGACAAAAACGGACCAGTAGAACTATAGCTGAAAGAGTCATGCTCTGTAAAATTCTCCTTGCCCCATTCCCAAAACACAAATTAAGTTAGGAGATGATGAAAACATGATTATTTATTTTTGTGCTGGTCCTAGGGCTTGAACTCAGGGCCTAGTACTGTCCCCAAGCTTCCTTCCACTTGTACTCTTATCACTTGAGCCACACTCTATTTCTGGCTTTTTGGTAGTTAATTGAAGGTAACAGTCTCAGACTTTCCTTCCTAGGCTGGCTTTGAACAGTGACCCTTAGATCTCAGCCTCCTGAGTAGCTAGGATTACAGTCATGAGCCACCAGTACCTGGCAAAAGCATGCACATTTTTATTCTTGCTCTTGATGAGAAGTCATACATGCTAATAATGGTGGTGCTCTTCTGCTCTTCTGCCTCTATGCACCAGTTGGGCACAGCCATGGTGTGTGCAGCATTGTGAATTGTAGGACCAGTATATCTGATGTGTCTGTGGTCTCCAGGTCTCCACTATTCTGATGACCAACAAAGGAAAAGAAAGGAAGCCTGAGGCTAGGGGATGGAGGCTTCTTAATTCTTCCCTCTCCATCAGTCAGGCATGAAACAAAAAGGTACAAAGACAAAATGAAAATAATAACAGAAACCAAACTCAGAGGAGATGTAAGTCTGGAGAGAGATAGAGGTAGGGCAGGAGTCAGTACCTGGGGTGGGAGCTGTGACTGCATCAAGGCAAGGAAAGCAGGTCATTGGCAGGCGGGACCAGCTGGCTGAGTCTAATCCCTTGCAAAGTTCCAGGCCCTGGGGTGGGAGCTGTGACTGAGTGCATCAAGGCACTGGCAGCCTGGAGAGCATTGTGTCAAGCCTTGGATACCCTGGCCTAGCTGGCTGGGTGGGCCCCCCTGCAAAGTTCCCGACCCTGGGAAGCAGGGTAGTGTCTGGAGGGGCCAGCTGCCAAAGATGTGTCTACCACTAGGAAGGGTGAGGCTTATAATCTTCCACTCAGCTCTCTGAAGGATAGGCAGGAGAGGCCAGAGAATTGAACTGTCCTTTTCTGGACCAGGAAACACGTACAAACATTTGCATTTGAGAATTCCAAAAAGAAATTAGGTTGTCTGAATCACTGTAAGTGACCCCCAAATACCTCCAAGAAACTTTCAGAACCTTGATCTCACAGGTCACCCAGGGGCCACAGACAGTGAGGAGCAGGAAGACAGATCCATCAGTCAGCATCCTGGCAGGAAATAAGTGACATGGGCAAACCAGCAACTGAGAAGGTGCAATCTTCTTAAGAAGAATAATAAAGGAGGGTAGTAACAAGAAAGCACAGTAGCGCTTGGGGAAGCAACAGGAGAAAACAGTGCCCTCACTGTCACCACCCCAGGTAGGCAGGGGGGGCACTTCCAAGGAGAGATTGGGGGGTGACTTTTCATCAGGACAGAGAAGCAAGCTTCAGAGGAGCAAGGAGCAGCCAGTGAGCCCTCATGTCCTCAGGTTTCTTATGCAGCAGTTTTGGGATTAAGTAGGCTGTTAGGATCATAGCTATTCAGAGGTGTGTGGCTCATTCTAAGCTTCCCTTCCTTGGTCATTGCCTGAGTGAGGAGACGTTTGTTGAGGCAGTTATTGGCTGAACCTAGGATGCAGCTGGTTGCTGGCTTCCTTAGCAAGAAGTCTGGGATGTGTCCAGGCAAAGGGAGAGGGGAGCTCAGGTTCGAACCATGCCATCCACTCACTTGGGATTCTATCTTTCCTTCTTTTTGTTGCCTTTACACACACTGTGCAAGGCTTTTAGTTGAACTTATGTTAGGAGCAGGGAAAAGTATGTTTTTTTTCACCTTCTTATGAGTGGAAGTCCTACAGATGGATTTTTGATAGAAGCAGCGCTGCCTCCCCTCAGTTACAGACCCTTTACTATTAAGTCTGATGGGAGTGACAGTCATCTTAAAAGAAGTATAAATATTTTTATTTTCTTATTTTTCCCAGTTCTGGGAACAAATCCAAAGCCCTGAACATGCAAAGCACATGCTTCCCTCCTGAGCCATATCCCAGCCCGCTTGTTTTTGTTTTTCTGTGTTCTGTAATCCGTATCTCTTCCCTTGACATAATTTTATACAAGTTCCTGATTTTTCCCCTACATTTTATGAGGTTTCACTTTAAATTCACGGGATAGTTTTTGCCTTGTGTTTCTGGTTTGCAAATAAAGAATGCTCAGTGTTCACATGGGCATTATTATGGCAGCCACATCAGACTCCAAACACACTTGGTGACTACTGAGTTCTGCTCTGTGCCCAGCTCAGGCCCACTCAGCTGATGCTTGGTAGGTTTTGATCCAAATGGAGTTGCAAATCTACTTGATTGGAACCTTTCCTCACCTCTGTAACTTTGGCAAGCTGTATCACCATCGTTTCTTTCTGCACAGGAAGTGGTAGAGCAAGAGCTGAAGCTGCTGTCCAATGTCAGAGCACTGAATATAATCAATTACATGTACTTTGACACAAAGGAACTCAAAATTTGTTACCTCATACATGCTACGTGGGTATATTGACTAGACTGAGCTAGAAGAACTTGAGAGCCAACTAATGCAGGATAAACTTTCCATCTCAACCACT
The DNA here is from genome assembly GCF_023159225.1 of Perognathus longimembris pacificus. Lineage (NCBI taxonomy): Eukaryota > Metazoa > Chordata > Mammalia > Rodentia > Heteromyidae > Perognathus > Perognathus longimembris. The sequence goes on from NC_063181.1 coordinate 169,863, forward strand.
CAATAAAGTATACGTTTTCCTTTTTGTAAAGGGCACTCGTGTGAACCAGACATTCACACTGCCCTGTGGATGGCAGTAGTTCTGAACATAAAGCCCTGCCATCTGGCCATTTCTTCGAGTCTCAGATCTTTGTGGGACATCATGCCTGCATAGATAAAAGGCTTTTCTATTTATCTATCTTATAACAACTAGATCCACAGACAACCTAAGACCTTAGACCAACATAAGGAAGCAAGTTTTCCTTCTCTAAAACCCTGCATTTCCATTTTATGAGTGTTTTCCCCACCCTAGCTGTTTCAAGATCTAGTACATATAAAGAAAGAAACTTCTTAAGGTGGTATGTGGCTGGCAAGGTGCTGGCTGAGGACAAGATTCTCTCTTCACTGTGACAGAATTAAAGGGGGAATCTAGACACCACATAATAAATAAGTATGAAGCTGCTCTGTGGCAGCTCAGCACTAGACTTCAGGAATCACACCACTACCCAAAGCACAGGGACTTCTTTTAATCTGTTTGGCTAAGTTTTTGTACATTATTTTTTTTGTTTATTTTATTTTATTATTATTTATTTTTTTTGCCAGTCCTGGGCCTTGGACTCAGGGCCTGAGCACTGTCCCTGGCTTCTTTTTGCTCAAGGCTAGCACTCTGCCACTTGAGCCGCAGCGCCACTTCTGGCCATTTTCTGTATATGTGGTGCTGGGGAATGGAACCGAGGGCTTCATGTATAAGAGGCAAGTGCTCTTGCCACTAGGCCATATCCCCAGCCCTAGATAGAGGCAGATTATTATTATTATTATTATTATTATTATTATTATTATTATTTTGGCCAGTCCTGGGGCCTGGACGCAGGGCCTGAGAACTGTCCCTGGCTTCTTTTTGCTCAAGGCTAGCACTCTGCCACTTGAGCCACAGTGCCACTTCTGGCCATTTTCTGTACATGTGGTGCTGGGGAATTGAACCCAGGGCCTCATATATAAGAGGCAAGCACTTTTGCCACTAGGCCATATCCCCAGCCCCTTATTAATTTTTTTAAACATAGGGCTCTATGGTCAAAACACCAATCTGAAAACCACTGAGACAGACAACTCCTCAATTTCTGTGGGGCTCTTGAAGGGCATGGTTATACTCAAGGTCACAAAGCCAGTGGTTTGGCAGAACCAGGGCTATCCCCTGTGGTATTCATTGGGGCATCTAGATCTTTGGGCTCCAGTTGTTCTTCAGTCCTGCAGACCAGATGACATAAGCCTCTTAGATCATATGGACCAAGATCACTCCGAGGTCAATATGACTACAGACCAGAAACCTGCTTAGCCCAATTAGTCCATGGCTACATAGGAAAATCAATCTTTAGAAGTACCTAGCAGCACCCACTCTGTCTGTACATCATACTTCTGAAGGAGAAGCAGTCACTTAGAGAAATCAAAGGGCATAATAGCCATGCACCGGTAGCTCATGCCTGCAGAATCCTAGCTATTCAGGTGTCGGGCTCAGTTCGCCTCCCCTGGCGCGGGGACTAAGGCTCTGCTACGCTTCTCACAGCTCCCTTTCTCACCCTCTCCTCTGGTCACCCGACCCGCAGGCTAGGCCAGGGTGGAGTGGGGGGCCCAGGAAAGACCACAGGTGCACACGGCCAAACGAGATCGCTTTGCCTCCCTCCTTACACGTGAAGAAAGCCAGGCGTACTCGGACCTCGGAGATGCTTCGTGAGCAGTCTGATTTATTAAGGCGGGGGCAAGGGCTAATGGTAGGAATGGACGAGAGAGGGCAGATCGGCCAGGACGCTGATAGGCTACGAGCTTGTCATATGACCCCCTCATGAGCTAACGTCACTCAGAAAGTGCCAGGCCAGGGGGAGACTGGGGGCGCATGGGCTGGCGAGAAAGTTTGGGGGCTGTTCGCAAAGCCGGTTCTTCTGGTTCCGGACCCAGAGAATTGTGGCCTGCTTCCGCATTCCCCAGGGCTGGGGGAAGGGCGGCGTCTCGGGAGCTCTCCCAATGCCCATCCCCCGTCAAGTCCAAAGGCTGGACCCCAACATTCAGGAAGCTGAGATATGAGGATATTGGCTCAAAGCTAGCCTGGGCAGACAAAACCTGGAGACACCGATCTCCTACTAACCATCAAAAAGCCAGAACTGGAGGCATGGGCTCAAGTGATAAGAGTGCCAGACATTATCAAAAAAGTTGAGTAAAAGCACAAGGCCCTGAGTTTAAGCCCCATTATAGGGACTCAACGCACAGACACACACCCACAGAAACACACCCACCCACCCCGCCCCCCCCACACACACAACAAGCCCAAAGCAAAGAAACAAGATAGCAGTTGACTAAACCTCCCATTGTACCTGGAACATTTGTAAACAACAGAAACTACTTTCCCTCATAAAATTCTGACTGGTAGATGCTACAAGAACATGTGAAGTCCTGCTCCATGTAGACTATGGACAGAAAAGCAGGCACGTGATGCTGTCTCTACTCATCTACACCTGTGCCTGAAGTGTGCTCTGATTGCTGATTTCACTTTGTGTATTACGGACAGTGCAAGGTAAATAGCTGCAATGTGCTTTCTCATATCCTTTATAACTTCTGCTCTGTCAAACATCTGTTATCATTTTACTATTGCTCCTCATGGAATGTATCCCTGGCATTCTACATGATAACAGAAAACTCAGTCCCTGGATGTACTGACACAGTGACAATTTCAAAACCCAACCCTTGTGTCCCCAAAGTACAGTCACACTTGAAAGACTGTGGGTTTTATTTAAACAAAACAAAAAGAACATTTTTATACTTATTTAATGATTACATAATTATATTCTTATTGTATAAAATAAAGAAAATTGTTAAAATAAAGAATAAAATCATAACAATCTATCAGTAGAGATAAGTTCAGACTAATTTTTTTCAAATATTTATACATGTAACTGACATTAGACTCAACATGGACAATAGTTTTGTATATTTAAAATAATAGCTTTTTTTGTTTTTTAATTAATTTATTTATTATCAAAGTGATATACAGAGGGGTTTATTTTTGAGACTACGTTTCCATAAACAGTTTTGTTTTAGAAAAATGGAGTACAAAATAAGAGTTCCCACATACCTTCTCTTTTCCTCCTGGTTTCCTGTTGATTACTTCTTGCATTGGTATAGTCGCTTGTTATGGCTGACGAGCCAGTGTTGATATATCATTGTTACTGAAGTCCTGGTTTCATGTGGGTAACTTTCTCTTGGTGCTATACTTTCTATAGGTTTGGCAAAAAGTATAATGATTGCATCCACCCTTACAAATTGCAGAGTAGTCCTGCTACCAGAAAATCCTCTGCTCCACCAGCTCTTTCCTTCCTCCCCACTGCCCCTACCCCCAAGCTTCCAGTCCCTGGTAACCACTGGCATCTTCATAGCTCCATAGTTACATGGCTGGAACCATGCAGTATGCTGCCTTTTCAGATTGGCTTCTTTCACTTAGTGGCATGTACATAAATTTCCTCTGTGCATTTTCATGGATGTCTCCTTCTTGTCTATTCAACCACACTCGTGCTGATGATGTTTAATGATGTCCCTCTCATGTATAGCACCATTGTATCTTCAGTAGAGTCTGTTGTCTAACTTCTGAAGTCTCCAGTATGCTTAACAATAACCACAAAGGACACCTTTGTTTTTCCAGTGATCACACTAATGATAAATGTCTCTATTGGTTTAATAAGCTCTTGAGAGTTTATTTTCCTATGTCAGTACAATATGTATCAATGCTGTGCATGTGTTTAAGAGCTGCCATCCAAAGGATAGTATACAAAAGGCTAGAATTCTCCTAACTAGTATGATTTGCTAGCTATGTAAATGTGATCAGACCCTAGACTGAAAATGCTGGTAAAACCCAGTAATCTCTTCTAGAACAGCTCCCAACAGTCCTTTGCCTGCAGGCCATCAACTCATTGCTTTCAAGGTGGAATAATATTTTATGTTTATACTGATCACAATTTACTTATCTATTTATCTACTGAAGGATATCTTGGTTGCTTTCAAGTTTTGCAATTATGAATAAGGTTTTTTTATATACAATCCCATGTAGGTATCATTTATGTGTGTGTGCACACACACACAGTTTTCAATTTGTTTTGGGAAACAAGGAGCTCAATTGCTACATTGTTTGGTAAAGAATATGCTTGCTTTTCTTTCAAATGTAAAACTTGCACTACCTTTTTGCATTTCCACAGTAAAAACAGAGTTCCTGTTGCCCCACAACCCCATCAGCATTTGATGTTGTCAGGATCCATGGTTAGGCCATTCCAGTAAATTTGTAGTAGTTTCTCACTGCTTAAAGATCTTAGGCTCCTCTTTCATTTTCTCAACAGGGTCTTTTTTATGGAGATGGAAGAAGCAGCCAGGCCTTGTTTTGGAGCAGCTTTGAGTAGCAGAGATAACCCTAGAAATGTCTTTGGAAACCTGCAGAAGTGATGGTGGCCCTGCAGCTGCCCCTCTGGCTCTCTCACCTCAGCCTCTTGGTCCCTTGCAGTGACGATGGACAGGGTGTGTGTGGCTAGTGATGGCCACTTCTCAGATGGAGAAGCTTTGCTGTGTCAGGAGCACTGATAAGCAGCAGTGGAGCAACCCACATGATTTCATGCCACTGAAAACAAAGCATATGTTGACACCTAATCCTTGGGTGAAGTAATGGCCTTGAGTTACTGTGGCAAGGTTAACAAATACAGGTGAGTTGCTAACTCCAAATACACCAGTGCTATCAATGGAAAGCTACCATTAGGTCAACTCTCACCTGAGATGCCCATAGTTCTTGAGTTATATAGCATGTTATGTTGTTCTCTATCCCTTACTTACTTGATGTGTGTATTTATTTGTTTGTTTGTTTGTATCAGTCTTGAGGCTTGAATTCAAGGCCTAGACACTGTCTTTGAGCTTTTGTGCTCAAGAATAACACTCTACCACTTGAGCCACAGCTCCACTTTGGCTGTGTGTGTGTGTGTGTGTGTGTATTTATTGGAGATAAGAGTCTTACAGACTTTATGGGCCAGGCTGACTTTGAACCATTATTCTCAGCTCTTAGTCTCCTAAGCAGCTAGACTTACAGAGATGAGCCACTAACATCTGGAAATTTTATTTATTTTTATTATAGTAAAATATATGTCTTAGTCAATACAAGAGTGCTATAACAAAATACTACAAATTAAGGGGCTGGCAAACTACAGACATTTATGTTTCACATTCTGGTAGTGAAAATGCAAGATGAAGGCACCAGTGGTCTCCTGTCTGGGGAAGGGTGCTTCCTGTGTTCTCACAGGAACATAGTGGTGGAAGGGTAATAGAGCTCTTGTGACCCCATTCTTAAGGGCACTCATCCCATCATGAGGTTCCACCCTGTGACTTCCCAAATCAACTCCCAAAGGCTCTACATCCGAATGCCTCACTTTGAGGATTAGGGCTCAACACATGAAGTTGGGAAGGATGCAACATAAGACTATACAATATATTTACTATAAAATTTGCTGTCACACTGTGATATGTTTTTGAAGTTTGTCCCCAGTTTCTGCTAATAATTCCCAAATCCCTTGTTATTACTAAATAACCAAATAATAAGCCTATCTTTTGATAAAGAATTTGCCTTTTGTCCTTGTTCTTAGAAACAGCTTTGGAAAAGCTTCAGAGTGATCAAGGTGAAAGGCAATGTTTTGTGCTAATGTTCAGTGTGTTAGGCCTCTAGAGCAGCTTCAGAAAGCAAAATCTGTCTCTTTGACCTCCTTTAATCTGCTTCTTTCTCTCTCCAAGGCAGGCTATAGAAATTAGAACTTCTTTCCCCAGTGCAGGTCATAGACACGAAAAACATACTCTATACTTCCCTTATCTTTCTGTCATGAAACTGGCCATTAAAATTTTTTCTGACTTGGCTTGTCTGATAGCAGATCAGAAGGCTCCTGCCCCATACCCAGGAGGAAGGAATGCAACACAGAGAGGCCAAGAATCTGGACAGACTGGCCTCACTGGGTTGGCCCATTGGTTTTAGGTCGTACCCTTTTTGTACAATCACTTTTCCACATGGCTGTGAATTACTTTTGTACAATCACCTTTCCATCTTTTAATCATTCCTGCACAATAACGTAGCCATAAAACCCCTTAAGTTAGAGGTCTTGGGAGCCTCAAGACACTTAAGCATGTGGAGGCTTCCAGGAGGTGAATAAACATAAATTACTGCCTGAAGATGTAAGCTACCATACTCAGGAGCCTTCCAGATCCACCCCTTACAATCTTCCTTATCTGTTTATTTGTACCATTCAAATATCCTTTATAATAAACTAGGCAAAGTTTCCCCAAATTCCACAAGCTACTCTACCCCAAATTACTCAAACCCAAAGAAGAGTATAGGAACCCTAACTAGTAGTTGTTAGGTAAGTTGTAGAGGCCTGCGCTGGCAATAGGACATGAAGTGGGACTGCCTCGGGACTTGAACCTCCCACCTGATGGGGACTACAACTGCCTTAGAGGCCACCAGCTACTGTCAGCTGCGGAATGATTACTTGGCTTGTCATGTGGGGGAAACACACACACTTGGCATCAGGAGCCTGTGGTGAGAGCTGTGGAAGGGATTTATTTTTCTTCTGTATCCTCAGATAACCTTAGCTATGTCTCAGTGCATCGTTCTGTGACATTATATATAACAATGCAACCATTATTAATTTCTAGGACCTCTTCATTTTCTAAACTGAAGCTCTGCCACCTGTGAACCTCTGCCTTCCACTCTCTCAGGCCCTGGAACCTATAGTTTACTTTCTATCTCTATGAGTTTGACAAGCAAAACCTCAGAGATCTCCTACCTCATACTTCTCCTTGGTGATTATTCTTTTCCTCTACGAATGGACTCAGGTACATTTCTATGAAGTGACTTGCTGGGACATATGTCCTAATGTTTTTAGGAAGATGTACTGAATTTCCTGCTTTGCCTGGGAGACAAGATGATTGCAAGGGTAAATCTACATCGATTATCAAATACTAACTGATTGCCTGTATAGCAAATAGTTTAAAAAAAATAAGACCATGTTAGATGCCTGGGAAGACTATTGTAGTGGATGGATGTAGAGTATGACATTTGTGTTTCCACTGAGCACTCCTTCAGAACTGTTTTCACAGTGAGCTTTCTGTAACTAAGTGGTTACCACTGAGAATGGACACCTTGAGTTTTAGTCAGTATCCCAAAAGCCTGGCCAAGGACTTGCAGACCCATGCACACGGGAGTCAAGATGATATACTGACCAGGACAGCTGCTCACATCATAGTGAAGGCCCTGGCCAGCAGCAGCACTGGGTGGTGCCCACCTATCACAGCATTTCTGGCTTCAGGTGAGTTCTTTTTCTCTCCCTGAACACAAGAAGAACAGATTTTGATTTCACCATATTCAACACTTTACATATAATGTTATTTTCTTCTCTTCTACAATAGACAAATGCTCTTTTTGTAAGGGATAAACACAGAACCTTAAGAGAGTAAAGTATTTATAAGGATAGGCAGGGCTGGGATTATAGCCTAGTGGTAGAGTGCTTGCCTTGTATACTTGAAGCCTTGGGTTCAATTCTGCAGCACCACATATATAGAAAAAGCCGGAAGTGGCGCTGTGACTCAAGTGGTAGAGTGCTAGCCTTGAGCAAAAAGAAGCCAGGGACAGTGCTCAGGCCCTGAGTTCAAGCCCCAGGACTGGAAAGGAAAAATAAAAGGATAGGCAGGATAAAAGATGTTTGCAGTGGAGACTAAGAAGAAAAACTTTAGTCTAAAAGAAATCAAGTTTGGTGTCGCTGCAGCCATGGTTCAGAATGTATCCCAGTGCCTGGGAGCCTAGGGAGACAAGCCCTGAGCACACCCACGGGGCATATTCACAAAATAGAAGAGGGAGTTGCCTTGATGAGGCAGAATGTTTGGAAGGGAAACACAGAGAGAACGTAATACAGAGTCAAGGTGTTGCTTCAGGAAGTGGCTGCACCGGCAGAGATTAGAGTGCTCCTGGGGTGATGTGACAAGGAGGACATGGTTAGAATGGTCATCACCAAGTGAGAGCAGAGGCCTCATCCATGGAAGTTCCACATTCTCAGTATGAAAACCCACCAGCTCCACATTCTGGCAAATGCCCCCAGGAAGGTGAACAGATTGAATCCCAGAGGTAGTAGGAATTCAATAACCTGGAAACCAATCAAATGGATTAAATGTGTGCTATCAAGTCCTTGACTAGATCAGAGGCACATACATGCTGCATAGAGCCTCTGATTAGATCTTGAGAGCTGATGCTTCAAATGAACTACCCAATAATTTTAGAGCCATGTGGCAGTCTAGATTTGACAAACTTCCACACAGGATACACCCAGCAGAAACCCTACCTCAAGAATGCCTCCTCACCACTTCATTAGACCTGTTTCTAGTTAGCATTGCTTTTCCCTTTTCTTTTGCAATAGATCCTCTTTGGGGGGTAGGGTGGGGTGGGAGGGTGGTCCTGAGGTTTGAACTGAGGGCTGGGGCACTATCCCTGAGCCTTTTTTACTCATGGCTAGTATTCTACCACTTTAGCCATAATTCCACTTACGGCTTTTTGGTGGTTAATTGGAGATAAGAATTTCACAGACTTTCAAAACCTGATGTTGAATGTTCCTCTATTGTTTTCCAGCTTTCTAGCTATCCAATTAAGCTATCCAACTTCTTCCCTCCCTTTCTTTCTCCCTCTGTCCTGTCCTCCCTCCCTTCCTTCTTCCTTTAAAAAATTTCTTTTCTTTTCTTTTCTTTTTGAATGCTGGCCTTACTAGTGTATACCATCACAACAGCCTGGGTTCCTTATTTCTTGAGCCGACATTAGGAAAATGGGAAGCACTGCAGAAGGATGATGATCATTGCTTCTGTAGAGCACTGGTCCTGGGCATCTAATGGGCATTGGTAATCCTATGGGAGAGCTCTGTCATCTCTACCTCACAGATGAGGCAGTGGAGAGATCAAATAACTTGACTCAGACACATAGATTACTGGACAGAACTAGGGATTCGCACAAGAGATTCTTAGCACATCTTTAAAAAAACCAGAAACATGGTTCTATGTTTTGACTCAACCTTTTATTTCCTAATTCTTCTCTGGTACCACTAACTCACAAGTCCCAGCTCCCTCAGGCCTGAAGCACAGACCCCATGGTCTCTTAGAACTTCTGTTTCAGCCGGGCTCTCACAAGCAACAGGAAAACCTGAAGGGCTAGGGAATGCCAGAAGGCCTGCCACTCTGATGATGCCTTTACCTTCATGTAGGTCAACTCTGTTAGAGAAATACATACCCACATCCCACATGTACAGGTGTGTTGGGGATTCAGCTTGGCCTTGAAGGGGGAAGGGCAATGAGAGCAATCCGGAGACGCTGCCCTTCCCCCAGCCCTGGGGCAATGTGGAAGTAAGCCACACCTATCTCCTTCTGGGTCCGGAACCAGAAGGGGTAGCTTTGAGACCATCCCCCCTCCATCCAGCTTCAACCGGAAGAGAAGCCCCTGCCCCTGGGGGCGAGCACATGTTGTCATCATGGCGGCCGGAGACCCCAGAGGCCCAGTCCTTGGGGGGCTGTGGTCTCTGCCCATAGAGTAAGCTTCGTGACATCACCTGATGGACAGCCCATTAGCCAATCGTTAAGACCCAGTTAGTCCCTCCTCTTCCTGCTCGCCATTACTGTTATATAAACCCCTCCCTTGAATAAAACCTTTTGAGGCTGGCAGTCCATCAGACCAGCTCTCCAAGATCCTTGTGTCTGGCATCTGCTCTTATACGTGAGAGGGATTGGGACCAGGGGTATCGGCAGCCCTACCTCAGCTTGGCTTAGCCCGACAGGGACACGCTCCACCCCTCCTGCTGGTGGGAGAAGCAGAGCCGAGTGTCCTTCACAATTTGGGGCTTGGCATCTCCCTGGGAAAAGAGGGGGGACGTGGAATTTAAGCCCCACACAGGTGGGGGAAATCTCTAGTTATAGTGCTTTCCTACTTGTGACCCTACAAAATTAACAAAGCCAAGGAAGACATTTTAGTACTATTTTACTATAAAGGGGATTCATATTCATCTCACATGTAGAACCATTCAGTTCCCTTTTCAGCTCTATAAAGCGATTACTCTCTACGTTTCATTCTACACTGTCATGTGTTTTATGCTTTCACCTGTACTTTGTGTATAGGAAAGATGTGACATGATCATGAGAGAGATGTGTGCTGCAGGAGGGTGCCATGCAGGATTGGTACAACATTGGTCCTGTTACCTCCAAGTGTGTTGTGCAGGATTGGCACAGTATTGGTCCTGTGTTACACAATACTGTCAAAACATTGGTCCTGTTGCTTCCAGTGTGCCATGCAAGGACGGCACAGTATTAGTTCTGTTACCTCAAGGGTGCCATATAGGACTGGGCAGCACTTGGTCCTATTACTTCCAGAGTGCTGTGCTGGATGACACAGTACCTGGTCCAACTGCATCCAGAGTACTGTGCTGGATGACACAGTACTGGCCCCACTGGCACCAGAAAGCAGACCAGGTGATGAGTCATTACAGCAGCACCACTGCTGACAGGTCATAGACCACAACCTTCTGCCCTAACTCAAGTTTAAGATCCTTGGGGACAGACAGCATTTTTTTTCCAATAGGACTGAAAATTTTCCTATTTCATTGGGCAGAAGCCAACAGAAACTTGAAGCAGGCCATTTTTTTTTTCAATATAGGAAACATATTTTTCTTAAAAATCTGTTTTGTTTCCACCAAGACTTCAAACAAGTTCCTCTAGGTTAGTGGGTATGCAGAGAGATATGATACTCAATAAATCACTCCAGAACTGATTGTTTCACACCTTTAGTCAAGCAAGGGTTTGCCTGAACTCTGTCCCTCAGAGAACAAACCATAATCAGCATGCCCAGCGCCATACTCAAGACTTGGACATCTGAACATGCTAGCCTCTTTTCACTGACCCTGACAAGTGAAGGCAGAGACTGAATCTTTACTCCCTAATTTTACATTGCAAACAATAGTACATTTTTGGAAAATGATTAAGAACTCCTTTTGCAAATTTCCTTTAATTCTTGTGATGGCAAAGTCTTCAGCTTGGTGTGGACCTACTTGTAATTACTGCCTGGACGTGTATCATTCACACCCTGTCCACTGTCCAGGATGCTTCTCACCAGTTGAATATATTAAACCATATCAACAGGGTATCATTTTCAAAATAAAGGTAAAAGAAATCCCCAAATTCCCTTGAGCAGTAATCTTGAGGAATCAAACAGGAAGCAAAGTTACATTCACAGTACAATTAAAACTCAGGAAGGCTTTCATTAGCTTCATGAAGAATAACACCTGGTACCCTAAAGTGTTTTGTGTTTTTTTTTGGCCAGTCCTGGGCCTTGGACTCAGGGCCTGAGCACTGTCCCTGGCTTCTTCCCGCTCAAGGCTAGCACTCTGCCACTTGAGCCACAGCGCCGCTTCTGGCCGTTTTCTGTATATGTGGTGCTGGGGAATCGAACCTAGGGCCTCGTGTATCTGAGGCAGGCACTCTTGCCACTAGGCTATATCCCCAGCCCCTGTTTTTTTTTTTTTTTTTTTTTTAAGGTTTCTCATTCTAAGTCTAGAAGATCTTCTTCCAAAGATTATTTAAATTATGGTACAATAATACAGCTGGATTAACTGCACACAGAGAAAGGCAAAAGTGTCATGTCTCAGCTTGTTTAACTCTCCACCCAGTGAGTGTGGCTCTTGTACATCCATCATTCCCTCTTTAACAGCCATGTGGAACATATGCCTGCCCCTCCTTAGGCTGCAGCCACCACTGTCATGCCAGGCATGAAGTGGGGTGCTTACTGGGCTATTATGCAACTTGACTGTCTCATGCTTGTGCATATGGAAGCCCATGCCTTAGCCGCAATTCTGTCCCTTCATTCCCCCTTTTCATTATAATTGGGATGTTTTCTGAAAGTGGTTGATATATACTCTGGTATATTCACACATTCAATGAACATTCTAGGGTACCTGACATAAAGGGAACTGTTGGAATACAACACTGTCCCTTCATTCCACCTTTTCATTTGTTAGGAAGCTGTACTTCCTGAAAATTCCTTTGATATTCATTCTGGTATATTCATGCCTACAAAGGACATTCTAAGGAATGCCATCTAGAAAGGGACTTGGAAGTCAGAGATGTGAAAAACAGTGTGCAGAACCAGTACTCCAATTGAGCTGTGTCTACTTGCCTGACATTGAATATGGCGCTCTGGCCTTCAGTCAGACACAAGGCTTACATTTTCCTTCACAGGCATGAAAACCTTTGTCCTCATTGCCGCTGGAGCCCATGAATATTTGTGTGGCACAAAGAGCCAAAGCTGTGGTGCTTCACATGCTACAGCTTTTCCTTACCATTTACACTTAATCCTAGGGCCCTGGTATGGGTTTCCTACTTATTCCCAGAGTCTTCTGGGAGTAAAGGAATCAAGAGGTAATATGTGTTCCTCCTCTATGAAGTGAGCAACATATCCAGCCTGATATCACAATACCTCTTCAGGTTAAGAGAGGACAGAGGCCTTTTATGCATAGGCTCAGCTCCTCCCAAGTAGAATAGGGTGAGTGCAGGTGGCTGTGGGCCCAAGCCCTCCTCTCTCATTCTCTGGCTGGTGGGCTGAGATCTCTTCATCTCTGTCTGGACCCTGTATATAAGTAAGTGGCTGCTGAACTAGAAGCAGGGCGCTCACTTGTTGGAACCCTGGAGCCATCTCACTTGTGGGAACCCTGGAGCCATCACCATTCTCCAGCCTCACCCCAAACTCATCCATGCCTCCCCTCATGGGAAAATCTGAGAAGAAAATGATATGGTTAGTTCTGGGAGTATCCCAGAAATGAGTAAAAAAAACCCCTGCATTTGATGGGGAGCTGGATTAGAGATGACCACTAGTGGCCACACAAATGTTAGAGCCCTTTGCTTGAGAACATTCTGGTGGTTTAAACACTCCAGAGGCTTTTTTTTTAAAGCAGGATCTTCTGGGCCCCTATTGGGGTTTCTCAGACAGGAGGCCATGTGGGAAGGAGGTCTGCCTCTTGTACAGAATAGAACAGAACAGGACAGGAAGCCCACCTACGGACCCCTCCCCCACAAGGAGAAACTCAGCTCTCAAGTCTGTCCTGGGAACCTGAGGCTTGTGGAAGTGGTGTTGTGGTTCAAAGTGGTAGGGTGCTACCCTTGAGTCAAAAAGCTCAGGGATGGCAATCAGGCCCTGAGTTCAAGCCCCACAACCAACCAACCAACAACAAAACCAGAAAAAAAAAAACAAAAAACAAAAAACAAAGAACAAAAAAGACATGGGACCTGAGGTTTGTAGGCTTTCTGGGTTCTCAGTGACCGTAAAGGTGTTTTATTTTCTCAGCTGTGTCCCAACTTCATGACAGAATGACCCAGGGACAAGGCAATCAGGAGGATAGAGAACCTATTCACTGATAGGATTTGAATATTTATTACTTTTAGTTCCCAGTGTAGTTTATGGTAGTTTTGACTCTCTTAATTATACAATCCAATAATATCCAACTTGAATAATAAGGAGGACTTCCTTTATGAGATGTAACTTTGATATAATTTGAGTTAAGATATGGATGACACTTTTATGAATGCCAAGTCTGCACTTTGGTGAGATGGCTGATCTGACTTCCTTGGCATAAGGCTGCTCTACTTAAAAATTTTCCTATCTCCAGCATGTAGTAACTCCAACATTAAGATGAATGCATGTTTTGCATGTACTTAAAGCAGGAACTATTACATCTTCCTTCAAATGCTTGACATTAGCTGTTTCTAAATGGAAGCCATTATAAAAAATTATCACAACCCAATTACTTTTTAGCAGGTGTTTAATTAAGACCTTCATGAACTATTATGATATTTAACCAGGAGAATTCCATGTTGTCTTGAATTATTACCATATTACAAGCTAAAATGACTAAGAATGAATTTGATATTGTATTTAAAATGCACCAATTAAATAAAGGAAAAAAATAGAATATTTTCTTTTACCTGCAGCAACTTTATCTATTCAGGTTATGCTAACAGTAAAAAACAAACAAACAAACAAAAAAACAACTATCATATCAAAAATTACAAGGAAAGCCCTGAAAAACCTTCAGATTTCATGAAGACTAAAATTTTCCTAAATTGACATTTAAGGAAATATTTAACTAGCTTTGGATGCTGCCTTTTCATTCTGAGGTAGGAGTAGGGTGAGGGAGGTATGTGCAGTAGCCTCTCAAGAACATACAGATTGTTAGCACAGCCAGGTCAAGTCTGGGTCTGATGGAGGCCACAGGGTACAGGCTAGAATGGGCAGTTTAAATCCTAGTCTTCATGAAGGACAAAACTTATCAGGAAAGAAAACAGGGCCCTTGAGTTTCTCTATTTTCTCTATGACCACTCAGGGACTTAAGAGGACAGATGCTTAGAGATGACACCAAGTAGGAAAGGTAGATTACTGATGCTATTAATAACAGTGCAGGCAATAAATTAACTCCGCAGATCACCTCCTAAGAACTGTCAGCACTGACCAGACTACACTCCCCAGAAGCTTTGAAGCTGAGCCTGGTTCCAAACACTGCTTTGCTGGGAACACAAGCCATGGAAGCAGTAAAGCCTCTTCTCCCCCAGAATCTGAGATGATTTTACACAGCAGATCACATAAGTCAACAGTTATGAAAGACACTTATGTGCTGGGCTTTGCTCTACCTCCATCTGTGTGGAGGTCCTGGGCTTCTCTGCCTCTTCCATGTGGTCCTCTAATCGCCCTCAATGCATCCCCTGGCCAGTAGGAATTAACTGTGGGAGCGAAGGCCATGTACAGCCTCGGTTAGCGTGTGGTCGCAGGACGCCCTGTCCCCTTCCCCATCCCAAGGAAGACACGGGCACGTGGGGTCCCAGAGAACCCTCTGAGTTTAATAAGGGAGGGGCTAACAGTCTTATACTAGTAATGATAGGCGAAGGAGAGGGACTGGCCAGGGGCCCACGATAGGCAAACGAGCGTATCCATCACGGTGATGTCACAGAACTTCCCGCAGAGGCGGAGACCTCTTGGCTCCACCTCTGGCTCAACCAGCGCTATCCTGACATACATGCCTGCCCCCAGGGGCGGGGGCTAGCCTGGCTTCTCTTCCGGCTTGGGTGAGACGGGCTAGAGCCTTAAAGGCATAGCCGTCCTCCACACTTATGGAGACATCTTGACTAGATCTCCTTGGTATAGAGACCCTTCAAAGATAAAGTTGATCACTGCATGGGGAACTATGATTAATCTGTGACCAGATTCAAGCAACAATTACCCTTTCAAAGAGAAACTGATGGTTGAAGGTCACCTGACCTGGTGATGATTTAACCCAAGGCTATGATGTGCCCTCAGACACAGCAGTCCAAGTTAGATACAACAGAATGCTGGCTCTACAGTGTGAGAGTCCTATAAAACGTGTACATATGACTTAGTCACAGAGGCCACACAGCACTGATTCTTCCATGCTCTTTGCTCAAAGAGTTTCTTCTTAGTTGGAAGGACAGAGAGCTTACCTCTCAATGGAGGACAGTCAAACAAATTATGGCCATTTTCCTTAAGCTACTGTAATACCTGGAGGACTAAAGGAGAATAAAATTGTTCTTTCAAAAGATTAAAAAAAGCTTCATATAGTAATGTTTAACTCATCTATGGAAAACATTCTGAGAAAATAATAAACAAGTAATAAAAAAATCAACCTTGTAAAAGGCAATAAACTCCATAACAGATATCAATATAGATAAAAGTTTAGACCAGGAATATGACAACAGTATCTGCTGTCATTGATACTATTGAGCATAATGCTTGCTGTTCTGCCCAAAGGTATAAGATATGAAAATAAAATAACAAGTGTAAAGACTGAAAGGGAAAAAATTCTGTTATTTGTGATTGGTAAGAACTTATGCATAAAGCTTTCCCTCAATCAAATGGCTATACTTTAGAACAGAAAATTCAGCAATGCCATCAGATATAATATAAGCCAACAAAAATCATGATTATTCCTCTACTCCAGCAATAAATTACTAGAAAATATTACATAATAAAAATTATTTGAAAATTAGGCTGGGTGCCAGTGGCTCACACCTGTAATTCTAATTACTCAGGAGGCTGAGATCTGAGGATCACAATTGGAAATCAGACCAGGCAACAAAGTCTGTGAGAATCTTATTTATAATTAACCACCCCTTAAAGTCAGAAGTGAAGCTTTTGCTAAGGTGGTAGAGCAGCAGCCTTGAGCCAAAAAGCTCAGAAAAACTGCTCAAGCCCTGAGTTTAAGCCCTAGGACTGGCACACACACACACATACAACACAACACACATAAACACACACACAATATATAGAATTTACAATGCTAACACTAAATTACCTTACACTCTATATGATTATACACTCAGGCACAATCTGTTCAAAATCACAAAATATTATGTATTACATTCACATAGAATCCTGTTCCCATGGGGGCTATGATGTACTTTTCTTTTAACATTGAATTCCAGTGTTTATAATGGTGAAAAGTACTTAATAAATGTACTAAAGACTTACAAATGAAGATTCAAGAATAAGCCTAAGAATGAACACAATAGGTATTTTTGAAGAAACATCGTAAATACTATTGGGAGACAAAAAAAGATATGGGAACACATGTGCTTATGGGATCATTTGACACTATAAAAATGGCAGTTTCGCCGTTTGTAGGGTATAATGGTATGAGAAGGATATTTGTTGGGCAAAGCTATAAGGCTAGAGGTGGCCGTATCCATGAGGTCATATGCTGTTAGAGAGAATGTAAATTAGTGCAATCAAAAATAGACCTACCTCATGACTCTGCTACAGCACACTCAATATATCTGAAGGAGAGTAAATAAATATATAAGAAACATATTTGCATACCTATGTTTATTAAGCATTGTTCATAATAGCCAAATAGTGGAAGCAGCTGAGGTACTCAAGATGAATGGATAGATATAATCTATCTATCTATCTATCTATCTATCTATCTATCTATCTATCTATCTATCTATCTAACATAGCCATAAATAAAAATTAAAACATGCCATTTGCAGGAAAATGGATGGAACTGGAGAACATCATCTTGAAAAGATAAGCCAAGCTCAAAGAGCTAAATATTTTATGTCTTTGCTCTTATGTTGAAACTAGACCTAAAGACATGCATGTTCATGGACGTTACATGTGCACACATACACAGACAGTATTCACTGAGGAAGGGACAGTCTCTTTAACCATGGTGTTGAGAACCTGGACATTCACAAGTAAAACAATAAGGTGGGATCCATCATCACACCATACACAAAAGTTAACTAAATGGATTAATGCTTAAGCATCAGAATTAAAACCATAAAACTCTTAGAATTAAACACAAGATAAAACCTTTATGGCATCAAGTTGGCAATAGTTTCTGAGACCTGAAGCATAAGCAAAATGCACAAAAACTGAGTAGATATGAATTAAAAATTTCAGTATATCAAAGGATACCACCAAGCGAATGAAAAAGCAAGCCTCAGAATTGGGCGGGAATATTTCTAGATCACATATTTTATAATCTGGTAATCTAATTCTGATATACTCAGAATATGGATAGAGTCAATGTTCTCTAAGAATATAGTACCAACAGTGGACACTTAAAAAACTTGACTACTTTGATGACAAGAAGAAAGCTAAAACAGGGAAAACAGGCTATTGACATTCTCAATGTAGAGAAGAAAAAAAATGAACTTAGCTATTTTCAAGCTATGTGAACTAGACTTTTTTTAATACCAATAAGGGGTGTGTGTGTGTGTGTGTGTGTGTGTGTGTGTGTGTGTGTGTGTATGCAGTTCTGGGGCTTGAATTCAGGGCCTGGATGCTGTCACTGAGCTTTTATTTGTTCATAGTTAGCACTCCTCCACTTGAATCACAGGTCTACTTCCACCATTTTTAATGTTTAATTGGAGATAAGAATGTCATGGACATTCCTTCCCAGGCTGGCTTTGATCAGGTATCCTGAGCTCTCAGCCTCCGAGTAGCTAGGATTACAGGCATAAACCACCAGTGCCTGGTTTCTACTAAGACATTCTTTTTCTTTTTTGGCCAGTCCTGGGCCTTGGACTCAGGGCCTGAGCACTGTCCCTGGCTTCTTCCCGCTCAAGGCTAGCACTCTGCCACTTGAGCCACAGCGCCGCTTCTGGCCGTTTTCTGTATATGTGGTGCTGGGGAATCGAACCTAGGGCCTTGTGTATCCGAGGCAGGCACTCTTGCCACTAGGCTATATCCCCAGCCCTACTAAGGCATTCTTAAAACAAACATTTTTTTTAAACCACAAGGTGATTTACAATTTTATAAAAATATATGACAAGTTCAAACTAGTTTATTTAACAGAATGTCAACTTCTGATTTTTACAAGAATAAAAAAATCAAGTTTTCTGTTGTAATTCTAGATAAACACACAGGTAAAAGTAAGTGAAAAAATTTAAATGTTACCCCAAATTCTCATTTAAATATTCAGAAGACATTTTACCCATTATATACAAACACAGGAATAAACAATGTATTAAATTCTACAGGATTTAAGCTTCAAAGAAAATATTGGAAACTTAATTTTCTTTGTACATAGAATAAGCTCTCAGTCCATTTCATATCTCGTTACATCTTCAATTACATATAGCTCTTCTTAAAGAGATACACTAATTTTGTTCACTGTTTTTCTCAGGAAAGATTTGTGTGATCCAGTAATTAAAGAAAGCTGAAATTACTTTAGCATGGTCTGGAAGGCAAAATAAAACACAAGATAAAATAAAACAACAATAAATAGATATATAATAGATGGTTATTTTATAGATATTACCCTTTGGGTCTACAGTAAGCCTTGTAGTAATCTAATAAAATGCAATCTTGGCATAAAAGTAGAGTGACAGTGATGTAATACAGTGTCCTCATCACACATGATGTCACAGATATGACAAAATGTTGGATAAGTTCTGACCCTCTGCATTCCCATGCAGGCCCTTAAGTTTTACTAGGCTCATATCTCATACCATCCCCACATTAATACTACAGGTTATAAATCTGAACTGAAAGACAAGCACATGCAAATTGAAATTAAAAGGAAATAGAAGTGTGAAAGGCAGAAAAAGTAGAATAGTAAGCAAGGTGATCCAAAAGTCACACAGCACTCAGCTTTCATGAAGCCAGTGCTGTGCCATGATAGCCAGAGCAAACGACCAAGGATAACAATGTGTCCCCCAAATCATCTGTCAAATCCCCATGGCTTCCTGAGGAATTATAGTTCTAAATCAAGAGTCTCTTCAAATGTCTGGCCTTATAACATCTGGAGATATCTGGATTTAGTTTAGGATGGGTCTACTACTTCTAAGGTCCTCAGCCACAGGGTGCAAAAACTAACTCTGAGGGGCCCATCCCCCAGATCTGGGCAGATTCAGCACTGTTCCTAGAGTTGATCCATGACTGCTGATATTGACACTTCATTTCCAGATTGGATCAGATCCAGAGAACTGGTGCAAGGAGACAGGGTCTGACCTCCTGCCAACTCCACAGAAGCCCTCCAATATCCTCCTGAGACTAACATTTTTCTGGTAAGACCAAGGTGCCAGATCTATGTAAAATGCCTTTCCTCACAGGATGATGACAGTAAATACTACAAAGGCTTATAGGAGAGCTGGACACAGAAATTCCTACAGCACCCTCAGTGCATGAATGTGAGAGTGTCCAGTGAATGGCAGCCCTGCCTCAGTAACACAGGTCTGTGGCACAATGTGACATCCAAGTGTGAGGTCCACATATTTCCAAGCACCAGCCTGGTCCTAACAACTTGAAAGTATTGAGTATGTGAGAGGGGTTTACAACCTACTCAAGTGGAATGTCTCAGATTTAGAAGAATTACTGAGGCAGTAGGAGAGAAGAAACAGGGAAGACAGCATTGTACTTTTCTTTAAACACATCTCACAGAGATGAGAGACACACTACCAGTTTGAATTCACAAGCTACTTTTATGAAGAAAACTTAACTCTAATGAGTTGTATGGGCCAAATCTTGTCACTAGCTCAATTGAAACTTGCCTAGTTCTTTTCTTGATGAGGCTTGTGTTCCACTTTGTGTCTGCAGGATTTAGTGTCTTTCATGGCATACGGTCCCACACATGGCATTGGTTAGGGCTAAGCATAGCTGACCCTGCACACTATAGTATGCATAGAGTAGTATCCAATAAAGACTGAAGTAAACAAAATAATGATCACTATAAAAATCCAATATTCTGTCCTTACAGTGATTTTTGAAGAAGGTATCAAAAAAAAATCTTTGAAGGACAGAAATATTTTTCCTTTTATCAACTCAGCAGAGGAAAGGGAAAACACAAATTTTTATACTCCTTTATTTATTTATTTATTTATTTATTTTTGGCCAGTCCTGGGCCTTGGACTCAGGGCCTAAGCACTGTCCCTGGCTTCTTCCTGCTCAAGGCTAGCACTCTGCCACTTGAGCCACAGCGCCGCTTCTGGCCGTTTTCTGTATATGTGGTGCTGGGGAATCAAACCTAGGGCCTCGGGTATCCGAGGCAGGCACTCTTGCCACTAGGCTATATCCCCAGCCCTATTTATTTTAATACTGGTTCTGGGCTTGAATTTAGGGCCTGGGTCCTGTCCCTGAACTTGTTTCTTCCTCAAGGCTAGCACTCTACTAATTGAGCCACAGCTCTACTTCCAGATTTTAAGGGGGTAATTGGAGATAATAGCCTAACGGACTTTTCTGCCTGGGCTGGCTTTGAACTGTGATCCTCCAATCTCAGCCTCATGAGTAGCTAGAATTACAGGCATGAGCCATCAGTGCCCTGCATGTACTTGTATTTTAACTTAGAAAAACTAAGAGTTGATAGTCTACAGTCTGGAAAGCTAGATGATACATACCTTTCTGCATACATCAGAAGGGCTTTTTTTTTTTTTAATATATCAAGCAGATGTATAAAAGCCCCATTTCTCTGTGGGACTCTACTCTTTTAGGCCATATGTGCATTGTTTTCTAATCCTTTGGTGCTTGGAAGAATTTTCAAAGTACTGTACTTACCAGAGGGCATCATGCAATGTTCTGGGAACATATCCAGAGCCCTCTTCAGTCGTTCAGTGTCTTGCAGAAGAAGCAGTGTTTTCATGTGGTCCAGAATGAATATATCTGAGGGAGGCATGCTATGAGACTCAAGGCAGTGTAGCAGTTCCTTGGTGGTTTCCATGCACACAGTTGAATCTGGGTCTTTGGAGATACCTAAAAGAAGTCAGCATCACACAGAGATGTCTGGGATATAAAAAGCTCCAGGAGAAAGAATGACAGCAGAACTCTAAAAAGTAAACCTAGGATGGGATGCCACTGTTTGATTAACAATGGAAACCTGGCCACTGTTTACATATCTGATATTTGAATACTTTCTAAGTGTGACACAGGATATGAAGTTAGGACAGCAGCAGGAAAAACTAGATAGTGAAATCAAATTCTTCATATGTGCTGTGTATCTTTTAAAACAGAGTAAGATAGCTGGGTTCTCTTGGGTATACTGAAGGTTCACCATTAGCTGAGGAGTTGTCTTCCCAAGACCAGCACCTCAATCACATGCTGCTTTTTAAGATTTGTTTCTTTATCTCTGGTTTTCAGCAGCTTGACTGTAATGTGCTCTGGAATGATGTTATCCATATTAATCCTGGTTGAGTCCACAGGATTTGGACCTATGATGTGTATCATTTATTAAGAAATAAAATGCAATCAGGGTAATACAGTGGTAAACCCACTAGTCTCTTATCATTTCAGAAGCCTACCTCCTTAGATAAAGCTCCTGCTCTGTTTCTTCTTCTTAGATTCCTGCTGAAAGAGTACCAGACCTTTTTTTTCTGGATCCATATTGGTTAGGATTTTTTCTTTATTTTTCATTCTTTAAATTTCTCTCTCTCTCTCTCTCTCTCTTTTTTTTTTTTTTAAAGAATACTCTCCAGGGGCTGGGGATATGGCCTAGTGGCTAGAGTGCTTGCCTTGTAGACATGAGGCCCTGGGTTCGATTCCCCAGCACCACATATACAGAAAACGGCCAGAAGTGGCGCTGTGGCTCAAGTGGCAGAGTGCTAGCCTTGAGCGGGAAGAAGCCAGGGACAGTGCTCAGGCCCTGAGTTCAAGGCCCAGGACTAGCCAAAAAAAAAAAAGAATACTCTCCTGGTCATGGAGGACTGAAGTTGCAGTTAAGATGCTGGCACGGCCATTCACATTCTGAAGCCTCTACAGGTCATCTATTCTTCAACTCTTTTAGCTTTCCATTCTTTTTCTTTTACCCTTCATCTGGGAACTTTACTTTGATCCATCTTTCCAGTTGCTGCCTTTCTTCTACACTGAATGTAATCTGATGTTTAGACTCATCTTGTGAGTTCTAAATTTCAGTTATATTTCTGAGTTCTAAATTTGATTGTTATAATAGACTGTCATTGTTCTCATCTTTCCTTTAAAAAATATATCTTACCTGTAGTGTTAAAAATCCCTTTCTGGCAGCATCATTGTCTTCTGCTTGTGTTGTTTCCTTTGTGGGATTTCTTATTATATATTCCTGTCTCTTGGAGTACATGAGAAATATCTATAAAATGTGTACAACTCACCCCCCACCAAAAAAAAAAGTCTTGGATGATGCTACTTTGCTGGCCTTTTGCCTTGCTAGGCAGAACTGGAAAAGTTAACTTCACTTTCAGGGGTAACGTCTAAAGCAGGGTGGGCTGCATGTCTGGCAAAGAGTTGCTCTACTTTGGCTTGTTCTCAAGGCAGTGGAGATGGAAAGGACCTCGCCTGCTTAGTTCCCAGGCTTCTATTATCAGAGACTTTTTACTTGGCTGTTGTTCCTTCAATTCTATTCTGTGGCCACCTTTCTATTAGCTCTGCACTCTACTTACACAAATACATTGCTGATCTGTTTGCCTTGTTTATTCTTCCTCAGATCTTCATGTAAGGTTCTATAACTAGGATTAGTAAACACCTGGAAGAAAAAAGTGGCCATAGAATGTTGGCTGTCCTGGCTATGGCATTCTAGAATTTTGTCTTATTAGAGATGATGTCCTCAGTAGCTCTTACATGTATTCTGGCTTTTCTAGTTATTTTATAGTCTTCTATCATTCACAGTTTAGAAAATATACTAAACTTTCTTGAATCCTACTTCTACTCTGCAGAGTATCAGCTATATTTCCCATCTGTGGCATTTGGTTATTGCCAGGTATGTTTAAATGTGTCATTGAGACATGCTGATAAGCACGCTAAAGAAGAAAGGGTAACTGAAGGTCACTTGTAAGCACGTTGTTGGTTAAACTGACAGATTAATGGTAGCTTTGTATCAGTGTTTAAATCAGTTATATTCTCTAATATTATAAAGCCAATGCTTCTTAGTTATATCAATAAAGATGTAAATAGGAAGGTATCTGGCTGACATCTGAATCCATTCCTTTACTCTGGATCTTCAGTGGGAAAGCATCCTGCTTGCTAGGAGTAACTTTTGCTGTGATCATGTGACCATGCTGGTTCCTGATGGATACTTGCTTCTTTCTAGTTCTCAGGTCAGTTGCTAATAAAGCAAGTGATGAAAGGATAAAGCTACTTTTATTTTTAATATCCTATATCTACAAATAATTATTAAAAATACTTTGCTTTACTGCCAATTTAAATCAGGAAGTTATATGTGGGAGAGCAAAGTAAACGTCTCACAAAAACAGCACTGTGTTTCTTTTAGCTTTCTAGTGGTTTATAAAAATGTAGAGGGTCAAATCCCTAACACAATTTATCTTTATTCAGAAATATAGCCCAGAACACTGATATACTCACTCTGAAGTCTGACTTTAGAGGAATAAAGAACATGAGCCCAAACTATGCAACCAGCATAGCACTGTCCACTGACTCATCTCAAAATGCACAAAGTGCACAAGGAGCCAGGTCCCAGTCCAGCTCTCTGATGGTAGAATTTAAATAGTTTGATATGTGCCTTGAAACTATTTACTTGAAATATTTTAAGATGTTTCATATTTTAAACATTTAAGTATTTTACTGTATTTGGAGAGTTTCCAAACATTAAGAAGACACAATTATCCAAAGAAAAAACTTACCATCATAAAAATATATTTCTTGTGTTGACTTCAGAAAGTTTAGGACACTATCTGCCTTGTGGGTAATGTCACCATATTCTTGAGAGGCATGTTTGGTTGTGCCCTCCTCGCTGAGGTCCTCCTCACCCTCCTCAAAGGGGTCTTGGGCTCCTCTCAGTTCTTCCTGATCACTGCTACTCTCTTCTGGTTGGTACAAGAAACTAACACCAGAAGCCTTCTTTACCAAACCAGCTTCTTTCTTCCTCCTCATTTGCTGTTTCTTTTTCAGCTTCCGCTTTTTATTTTTGCTCATTTTTGGCCCATCTGTGTGCTGTGACTGTAGTTTTTCTTGTAAAAGACTCTGCTGTTTTTCTAATTCTGCTTGTTCTTCTAATTCTGCTTGTTCTAAATGATCATTATTAGGATTTTTAAGTTTTTTCTTTGGTTTATGCTTTCTAATTCTTCTTCTCTTTGGTTGAACAAGAGGATCCTGATCTGCTTTAAAAATTCAAATACAACAATTTTCAGTGCAATGGGACTGTAACGGCACAGGCTAAATTTTCCATCAGAATCAGTTTGGTGATTATTCACTTTACCTTAAGCAACTGCACGATCAAAGACTCTAGAACTAACCATAATGACTGAATTTGCTCATCCTTCTTCCCTCCATTCATGTATCCTTCTTCTCATTGCCCTGCCCCCATCAAAATGTTTCAGTTTCCTGGTACTCATTTCCTTAAATGGTTTATTAGTTGTTCAAAGTAGTTACACTGTTACTCTTCCTCTAAGTAGACCATCCTTTAGTCAGCCTGTTGGTGTGTATATGCACATAATCCTGTATGTACATTTATGCATGTTTAATCTAACTTCTACATATGAGAGAAAACATGTGCCATTTGTTTCTGAACATGACTTCTTTCATCTAACATAATTTTCCTAGGTCCATCCATTTCCCTGCAAATGACAACATTATTCTTTGATGAGTAAAATTTCATTATATATATATATGTACCACATTTTCTTGATCCACTCATTTCTCGTAGGGCATCTGGGCTGTTCCTCTAGCTTGGCTATTGTGTTTTTGAAGGAGAGCTCTCAGCTTTCTCTGGATACACTTAGTGACTGCATCTATGAAACCTCCTGCTTTCTTGAACTTGGCACAAATCCACAAGTAGTCTTTATAAAATCATGATATAAAATTATGGTGTAGCTCATGATTAGTGTTTTTTTTTATGGCTTTCCTTGGCCACTAGTGGATTTCTGAATACAGTATGTTCCATTTCAAGTGTGAATTGATACCAAGGATCTGCTAAGTGTGGGTAACAAATCAATGCTGATTCCAAATACCCAAATAGCTGATTCTGAAGCTATCTATAAAATATTAATGTTCAAAAAATGGTCTATGAAAAAAAGGTCTATGTTTACGAAACTTTTTATTTTTCAAGTTGTTTTGAAAATTAAAAATTATCCTCATTGGTATGTATGTGTTTCACTTCATTAATTTGGAGGAAAGAATACATAGGTATTTTATCATCCCAAGGATCCCATCTGGGAGCTAGTGTAACAGGTCATAGGGATGGTGGGGACCTTAAACCACCCATCACTAGGACGAAAGCAGAATTCTTCATCTTCTCTTCAGATTCCTTGGGAGCACCTCCCCTGTGGACAGCTTCTACCAGGCCATCTAACTAATGGCCAACTTTATTCTCAGAAGTTTATTTCTCCTTCTCCATCTACTTTTATGTGAGTCCTGGGACTTAAACTCTGGGACTAGTCCGCTATCACTGGAGCCACAGCTCTATTTCTGGCTTCTTCCTTTTTTTTTTTTTTTACTTTATTTTTAAAAAATTTACTGTCAAATTGATGTACAAAGAGGTTACAGTTAGGCCTCTTCTTCCTTTTTAAAAAGATGGTTAACTGGAGATAAGAGTCTCATGGACTTTTCTGCTCAGGCTAGCTTTGAACTGCGATTCTCAGATCTAGGATTACAGACATGAGCCATGAGCTCCCAGCAGCCTCTCTCTCTCTCTCTCTCTCTCTCTCTCTCTCTCTCTCTCTCTCTCTCTCTCTCTCTCTCTCTCTCTCTCTCCTCTCCTCTCCTCTCCCCCCCACCCCGTCTCTCATCCTGGGGCTCAAACTCTGGGCCTGGGCCTGTGCACAGTCCTTGAGCTCCTTTTTGCTCAAGGCTAGCACTCTACCACTTGAGTTATAGCACCACTCCTGGATTTTTGTTGTGATTAATTAAAAGTAGGAGTCTCACTGGCTTTCCTGCCCAGACTGAGTGGACATTAGTGTCACTAGAGCACAAAGCTCATGTATCTTATAGGTGCTGATTTTATGTTCATTTGGATCTATGTATTTCTTTTTTTTTTTTTTTTTTTTTGGCCAGTCATGGGCCTTGGACTCAGAGCCTGAGCACTGTCCCTGGCTTCTTCCCGCTCAAGGCTAGCACTCTGCCACTTGAGCCACAGCGCCGCTTCTGGCCGTTTTCAGTATATGTGGTGCTGGGGAATCGAACCTAGGGCCTCGTGTATATGAGGCAGGCACTCTTGCCACTAGGCTATATCCCCAGCCCTGTATTTCTTATAATGATGCTTTTGTTGTGCAGTTCTCTGCTAAACCAGAAAACATTCCCTAAACTTTAGTTACAAACAAATCTATGTAGATGGAAAGATGTCCATTGATCAAGATTCTTTACTTGACCAAAATGCAGTCAGGACTTTGAACACACATTGGTGCACATATTCCAAAAATCCGGTCAGCCGGAACTCTGCTAAGCCAGTTTAGACATAACTCTTCCCTTCATAACTGATTACGGTGGATACCAGACTTATTTCCTCTGGGGAGCATCTTCCATACTCCCCAGGGGATGTCTGTTCACTTGTCATCGCCCTGCCTTCAGCAAGGATCCTGTCAAGTCATTTTAGTCAGGATCCCCTCCCTACCCCTAATGTGTTTATTCTGGGTGCCAGTCCTGAGATTTAAAATTGGGGCCTAGGCCCTGTCACTGAGCTATTTTTCTCAAGGCTAGAACCCTGACACTGGAGTCATACCTTCACTTCCAGATTTTTTTGATGTTAGTTAACTGGAGACAACTGGAGATGAGACTCTCTTGGACATTCCTACCTGGGCTAGCTTCTAACCCTGATCCTCAGATCTCAGCCTTCTAAGTAGACAGGATTACGTAAAGGCACGAGCCACTGGCTCTCAGCTCTAATGTATCTTTTTACAGTTTCCATCCACCACTGCACCTTCTCCTGGCTCTAAATCCCCACCTACCTTTACAGTGTTTAGGCCGAGTCTACTCTCTCTTCCCTGTGAAGATCCAGTACAGTAGTCCCTGTACCTAATGAGATGATCCTGAGTAAAAGCATGTCATGCTATTTTAATCAGTGCTATAAATATATATTTTCCTTAACACCCTGGTGTAACTCACAGTTACAACCCTATGGTATCCTCAAAGCCTCAGCAGAGGAAGCTGACTGGGATAATGACAGGATAATGACCAGAATTATACTTATCACCAACATAAGATATTGAGGACTGTAGTACAATTAACTTTTTAAAATGTCTGCAATATAATTTTTATTTCTAAACTGTGAGTTTCTTTTTGTTATTGTTGTTAGTTGTGGGGCTTGAACTCTGAGCCTGGGTGCCATCCCTGAGCTTTTCAGCTTAAGGCTAGCTCTCTACCACTTGAGCCACATTGTCACTTCTGGTGTTCTGGTGGTTAGCTGGAGATAAGAGTCTCACGGACTTTCCTACCTGGGCTGGCTTTGAACCTCGATCCTCAGATCTCAGTCTTCTGAGTAGCTAGGATTACAGGTGTGAGCCACTGGTGCCCGCTAACTGTTAGTTTCTTTTCTTTTTAAATTTCATTTTATTGTCAATGTGATGTAGAGGGTTACAGTTACAAATGTAAGATAGTGAGTACATTTCTTGTCATACTTGTTACCCGCTCCCTCATTGTTCTAAGTTTCTTTCTTTTTTTTTTTTTTTGGCCAGTCCTGGGCCTTGGACTCAGGGCCTGAGCACTGTCCCTGGCTTCTTTCCGCTCAAGGCTAGCACTCTGCCACTTGAGCCACAGCGCTGCTTCTGGCCGTTTTCTGTATATGTGGTGCTGGGGAATCGAACCTAGGGCCTCGTGTATCCGAGGCAGGCACTCTTGCCACTAGGCTATATCCCCAGTCCCTAAGTAAGTTTCTTAAACAAAGATGCAATGCATATGTTATAGGCAGAAATCTAGCATTTACTTGTTTCAGATTTCTGTGTAGATGTAAATAACTATGGATGAACTAATTACACATGGCAAAAACACTGGTTAGCCAGGGAAAGTATTGATCTAGTTCTTCTTTATATCCCAGTCTGATTAGAATTTTTTTCTTTTCTTTTTGGGTATAGTAAGGTTTGAATTCAGAGCTTTGTGCTTGCCAGGCATATGCTGTACCACTTGAGAAAGTCACCAGTCCTGAGAATGTTTTATTCATAAGTTAACATTTTTTATAATCTTTTTATGTTTCCATAAAAAGAATGGCCAGGCTACTCTGATCACGGAGCCTAAGGAGGAGACTAGGTCACAAGTTTGCCTCCTGGGCAGTCAGTGTCCTATAAAAAGTAAAACAGTACAAAGTACACTGCAGCAGGCTCTGAAGCTCAGGAATCTGTTTTCTAAGAGCAGGCATAGATGCTGCGGGTAAGAGGGCATGACAGACATATGGCCATGAAGGAAATGATGCATACTAACATCATGGCTGATGTCCACATGACTTGCTAGACCACCAGGCATGGGCTTAGCAGCCTTCCCTACCTCCCCAGCAGGCACTCCTGGGCAAACAAACATCTCAGCTCCTACAGTCCTCAGGCCCAATGCTTGTGTTCAACTGCCAGGATTGGCTGTGGCCTATGCTGATCATTCCTGTGATTACCATGTTAACTTCTCCTCAGCCCGGAACCCTACGTGCTTTAGTGACAGACTCTCCTTGGAAGTTTACTCCAATAGTCCTGTCCATCACATTCACATTACTGCATCTGCTGCACTTTGTTGCCAGCACCCCAACACAGCTTTTTCTCCCTCTATCCTGAAACCAACAAGACATTGCTGTCCGTTTTCAATGGGGAAGGTTCTTTATGGCAGCCACTGGAACAGACACACATGTATGCATTTCAAGTGTGGTTCCAGTGACATGGAGACCAAATATTAGATCTTACTTTACTCAACTAAAATGCAAGTGCAAGAGCCACAGTGTCCAAAGTCTGCTGTTCTGGGCAGTGTGGCAGGAGTGAAAGAAGGCCCCAGGAGGTTCATCCCTGTATGATGCCAGTGGGGAAACTCAGAACCAGGTCAAATGGCAAGGTTTAGAAAGATATGTGTTCCATTCGTCAAGAAATGCATCTTCCAGGGCTGGGGATATAGCCTAGTGGCAAGAGTGCCTGCCTCGGATACACGAGGCCCTAGGTTCGATTCCCCAGCACCACATATACAGAAAACAGCCAGAAGCGGCGCTGTGGCTCAAGTGGCAGAGTGCTAGCCTTGAGCGGGAAGAAGCCAGGACAGTGCTCAGGCCCTGAGTCCAAGGCCCAGGACTGGCCAAAAAAAAAAAAAAAAAAAAAAGAAATGCATCTTCCCATAGGCTCTACTCCAAAGTTACTTGAGCTGATCCAAAACTTCAGCAAAGTAGCAGGATATAAAATAAATCCTCAAAAACGAATGGCTTTTCTTTTTTTTTTTTTGGATTTAGAACTTTGTTTTATTTAAATGTGTTCTTCATGCTACAATGCAACCCTTTAAAATCAATCAAATACATAACATTAAAATGCTTTCTCAAAACTTATTGATTTAAATGACAACCCACAACCACAGCTTCTAAACTTCTACAAGTCAGCTTCAATATCCAAAAGAACACGTTATCATAACTGGAATGAAATCCCATCGCAATGCAAATTTAAGAAAACTGAAGAATATTATCAGACTACCAAAATTTATTTAATATGTCTACTTCTTAACTCTAAACTTGTTCCCCAACACTGGGAAAGTTTGTTTTTCTGATACCTGGGTTTAAACTCAGGGCCCCCTGATTACTTGGCCGGTGCTCTACCATTTGAGCTATGCCTCCAACTTGGCTATTTGCTGATTATTTTGGAGATGAGTCTCATAGACTTCCCTGCCCAGACTGGCTTTGAACCTCAATGTTCCAGATCTCAGACTCCGGAGTAGCTAGGATTACAGGTGTAAGCCACCTGTGTCCAGGCAAGAAAAGTTTGAAAACAGAAACTAGCATTTAGGCTCTGCCCCAAGTCAATTAGATCAGAATTTCTGGGACTATTTTTTCTCAAGACCTCTCCCAGCAATTCTTTCAGTTAAAGTTGGGAATCAGAACTCCCACAAAATAGGCTACAGTGTTGTGAACAGACTGTACACACCCTTTATTCTTTTGTGCTGGTACTAGGGCTTGACCTCCAGGCCTGGGTGCTGTCCTTGAGCTTTAAACACCCAATCTTTTATAAAGCAAAGACATACATAAAAATATAAAAAAGCACAGCCTAGGAAAAGTTGAGGGACACAGATAATAGGTTAAAAAGAATCAGAATCATTAGTTTTCTCACCAATGGCTTTTCTATACACCAACAACCTGAAGAGTGAGGGTGAAATCAGGAAAGCAACACCTTTTGCAGTAGCCTCAAAAAACATAGAATA
The DNA here is from genome assembly GCF_023159225.1 of Perognathus longimembris pacificus. Classification (NCBI taxonomy): domain Eukaryota; kingdom Metazoa; phylum Chordata; class Mammalia; order Rodentia; family Heteromyidae; genus Perognathus; species Perognathus longimembris. Next base: position 200,700 of record NC_063181.1, read on the forward strand.
TTTAGGAATAACCTTCACCTAAGAAGTGATAGACCTCTATGATGAGAACTTTAAAAACCTGAAAAAGGAAATTAAGGCAGAACTAAGGAAATGGAAAAACCTCCCATAATCCTGGATTGGGAGGAATGACATTGTGAAAATGGCAATATTGCCAAAGGCTATCTACAAGGATACTTAATCTTTGATAAAGGAACTAAAAAAATAGGATGGAAGAAAGACAGGCTATTCAACAAATGGTGCTGGCAAAACTGGTTCAACACCTGTAACAAACTAAAACTAGATCCTTATATATCACCCTGCACCAAAATCAATTCCAAATGGATCAAATGTCGGGGTCTTTGGCCCCCAGCGCTCTCCTGACCTGCGGGAGAGATGGGAAAGCTCGCCCCGACCAGGGTGGGCCAAGAAAGGAGAAGGGTCGACGGACCGCCCGCATCCAGCCCCACCTCACCGGAGGACAATCAGAAGGCTAGGGAGTCAAGTCAGCGCAAGATTTATTGGGGAAGTACGTGCCACTAATATAAGGCACAGGAACCAATCAGGTCTAAGATCGGCAGGAAGGGGAGGGATGAGCTGTCCATCAAGGGCGGAAGAGCTGGGGCATCACAGCCCATAGAACCGCCTCCGGGTTATAACCAAAGACACTTGTAGCAGCTTCCCGTTGCTGTTAGGCACTGCCATCTTAGCCACATGTGGCCCCAAGACTGAGAAACAGGCGGGGCCAGCTAGTTGACTTCCAGGTGTGCCCACAATCAAAGACCTCAAAGTAAAATCAGATGCCCTGAAAACACTACAAGAAGGAATAGGGGAAACACTTGGGCTCCTTGGCACAGGATGAAACTTCCTTAATAAAGGCCCAGAAATGCAACAAATCAAAGAAAGGTTGGACAAATGGGACTGCATCAAACTGCAGAACTTCTGCACGGCAAAGGACATAGCTTGCAAAATAAACAGAAAGCCCACAGATTGGGAGAGCTGTACTGGCCATAAAACGGACAAAGGCCTCATATCTAAAATATAAGCAGAACTAAAAACATTAAATTTCTCCAAAACAAACCCTCAAAGAACCAATGGCCCCCTCAACAAATGGGCCAAAGACCTAAAAGGAGACTTCCCTGAAGAGGAAATGAGAATGGCTAAGAGACACATGAAGAAGTGCTCTACCTCATCGGCCATAAAAGAAATACAAATCAAAACAACACTGAGATTCTACCTCACCCCAGTAAGTATGTCCATTATCAGGAAAACTAATAATAACAAATAGTGGAGGGGATGTGGCCAAAAGGAAACCCTACTACATCATTGGCGGAATATAAAGTTGTTCAACCATTCTGGAAAGCAGTGTGGAGGTTCCTCAGAAGGCTAAACATAGACTTCCCCTATGATCCAGCAGTCCCACTTTTGGGCATCTACCCAAAAGATTACAAGCAAGACCACACTAAAGCCACCAGCACAACTATGTTCATTGCAGCACAATTTGTCATTGCTAAAATATGGAGCCAACCCAGATGCCCCACAGTAGATGAGTGGATCAAGAAAATGTGGTACACAACAGAATTCTACACCTCTATCAGAAAGAATACTGCCCCATTTTTAAGGAAATGGAAGGACTTGGAAAAAATCATACTAAGTGAAGTGACCCAAAGAAACATGAACTCTATGGTTTCCCTCATAGAAAATAATTAGTACATGCCTAGGATAGTCATAGCAAAAGATCACAATAGCTCAATAGCTATGCCTGTATGAACACATTAGATAATGCTAAGCAAAATGAACTCCAAGTTATGGAAATAAGTGGTACATCATTGTTGTAGTTATTTTCAACATACCATGTGAAACCATACGTTTTCTTTCTCTCGTATTCCCTTCCTGTGGTTTTATTCCTGCTATTATTGTAACCAATCTTAGTACCTTGGATACTGTATATATGTGTATTGGAACTAGGGAAGGGAAAGGGAATACCAAAATCGAGAGACAAAAGGTAAAAAGACAAACCATTGCAATAACAATACTTACAAAATCAATTGGTGTAAGCCATCTGTACAACTCATGAGGGGAGGAGGGAAGTGGGGAGGGGGGAGATGGGGAAAAATTAGGGAGGAGGTAACAAGTTAGATAAGAAATGTACTTGCCTTACATACGAAACTGTAAACCCTCTGTACTTCACTTTGACAATAAAGAAAGAAGAAAAAAAGAAATACACCCTATCAAACAGTTAAATACTATATAATTTTGAAAGCATATCCAAAACCAAGTAAAATCTGCTCAGTCAAAAGTTATAATGCAAACTTCCAGTCCATTGTCCCAGCTCTGGGCAATGAATGTGGTCAGTCCAGACCAATAGGACAGAAAAGTCAATATGGTCTCTGCCACCTCTTTCTTGCTGAGATTTCAGGTTTGTCTCTCCTTAGCCTGGCTATGCCTAAATATCTAGAATTCCCTTCTAAACCTTTCCCCACAGTCCCTAGTCATCAACCTTCTAACTCGCCACTAATAGCACTGTCCCACCAGCCCATACCACCCTCTTCCCCAACTCTAAGCTCTACCATTTATAATCACCCAAGGTTAATTACTGTGAAATACTTCTTTATCTGCCTGGCCACAGGGGAATCAGGTAACTTACTGTTCAAAGTAGACAGTGTCAAAAGTGTGAAAGACAGGGAGAAAGAATCGTTCACACTCAAGCAGACCAGAGCATGTGACAATGAGCTGCAGTATGGTCCCAAAGTTCCAGTACCTGCTTGACATGCTGCAGCCTCAGCTTTAGCTCCCCAACTAAGTGGGAAGAGTCATTGTTGGTCCTTGCAGTGGTCTTGTGAAGCTCAGTCTTGCAATGTTCTTGGCCTGAAGCCTGAGAATTACCAATTCATTGGGCAATACCTGACAGAGGTTCCTTGGAATCATTTACCAAGTCAACAGTTTTGTTGATTGGGATGAAAGGTGGAGGCACTTCCCCTCCTACCCCCTGGGGCAGACATTCCTGACCCCTTCCCCCAGCTGACTGAGATTTGCCAATGATTCATTAAGTCAAGAAGAAAAACAGGTAAGGTGTAGCTTTTCCAGTGTTTCAAGGGTCACAGCAGACACCATAGTCAAAAGGAAAATGACAAGAAACTTTACTCAACTTTGAAAGCCTTCACAGATTCTCCCCGTATGCTGTGGAAAAGATTCAGCCCTGTTGACCACATGAAGTGCCTCCAGCTTGCCTCCTCAAGCAGCTTGCTCCAAATATCCAATCACAGCCTGCCAAGAGGCCTAAATTGACTCCAGTGACATAAGGCAAAAAAGAAGCTATAGGAAAATGTCCACAAGGGAACCAGAAACCTGATTATTTATAATTTGATTGAAAATATGCAATTACCAAAGCATACCCTAGAGACATGCAAATTAAAAAAATAATCAATTTGTGAAATTCTCCGAGCACCTACATTCTGAACTGCTGAGCAAAACTGATACCAAAAACAGCCAACACCTTTGGATAATTCTGATTCTCACAGTTATACCAGGTTACATTAAAGTAGGCTTCAGTTACAAGAATACAGTTTAGCTTCTAATTCCCAAGGACACTTGGGAATCTCACCCATGAGAGTGAGACTGACTAGAATATATTGTAAGCATGTGTACAAATGTAACAGTATAACTCCTCCCTCTGTATAACTAATATAAACTAATGAAAAAATCCCAATTACCTAAAAAAATACACAGGACTTTAATATATCAAAATGCTAGATTAACACATAATAGTTTTTTGGGGCTGGGGATATGGCCTAGTGGCAAGAGTGCTTGCCTTGTATACATGAGGCCCTGGGTTCAATTCCCCAGCACCACATATACAGAAAACGGCCAGAAGTGGCACTGTGGCTCAAGTGGCAGAGTGCTAGCCTTGAGCAAGAAGAAGCCAGGGACAGTGCTCAGGCCCTGAGTCCAAGGCCCAGGACTGGCCAAAAAAACAAAACAAAACAAAACAAAACACACACACACTCACACACAAAAAAACACACAATAGTTTAAAAACCTTGCTCTACCTATCTATCCATCTATCTATTGCTTTACTGGAGTGTAAATTCAGAACTTCATGTTTGCAAAGCAGGTGCTCTACCACTTGAACCACTTCCCCAGACCTTTCAAAAATAGCATTTGCTATTTTTGAAATAGCATCTTACTTTATGCCTGGACCAGCCTGAACTATTAGTGCTTCTCCTCATTGCTGGAGTGACAAGTATATGCTACCACTGCTAAACAGTGATGACAAGCATGCTCTGTTATGACCAGCCATTAATTATGATGAAGTCTTGTGAACCTTTCCTTTTGTTCCTGCTGGTCTTGAACTGATTGTCCCAATCTCTGTCTTCCAAGTAGAGCCATCAGCCCAGTTGCATTTTTACAATTTTAAGTGTAGATGCCTGGTGGCCATCAAATATCACCCAAGGAAAGACTGACTTTTCTCTCATAAGGATAAACATACTTATCTATCACTAAACTAAATATTTTGTCATAAATACTTATTAACTGTGCCATTAAATATACATTCTTGTATTTATTTCTGAGTTCTTCCCTAAAAGATATTTTGACATTGAAATAATCTAACTTTTCTAGCTTAGATGTGTGTGTGTGTGTGTGTGTGTATGTGCGTGTTTGTGTATGTGTTTGTGTGTGTCCTGGGGCTTGAACCCAGGGCCTTTGCACTAGCCCTAAGGTTTGTTTTTTTCCATTGTGAATCACAGCTTCACTTCTGATTTTTTTTTTTATGGTAACTAGAATTACAGACATGAGTCACTGGAGCCGGGTTCTAGCTTAGTTTTACATAGGCTTAAAGAAAATGTTTATGTATTTCAGTCTTAAGAACTGACTAAGAGACCTTTGGTAACAGGGCAGTCAGGGCCTTACTCATAAAAAATACTAAGAGGTACTTTTCAAAACATTTAGTCAGATTCATTACCTACAAAAACTTTCTATAAAGTGACCAACAAAATGTTAAACATAAGCATAAAACATAAGCAATAAAGTGGCTAAAAAAATGCCCCAAAGTGCAAAATGTCTTAAATACAACTGTTACAATCATGAAGCAGGTGATTAAATTAAATCCAAAGTTGGATAAAGAAAAATTTTTTTAGTAGAACTAGAAATGTATTAAATAGCTTAAATGAGAAAAAGACATTAAAATTATTCCACACGTTAAGACTGTATATTCCCCGTGCAGTCCGTTAGTGGCCTGCTTCTGGGGGCCGCCGCAGCTTCCTTTAACCTTTGCCTTACTGTGGAAGTGAAAGGCTACCAGGATGGCTGGGTCACTACTTGGACCTGATTGCCAGAGAACTCTGGGCGACTTTCCTAATGTTAAATTATTTGAATATTCAAATTTGAGACAGTAATGTGTAAAACAAAATTTACACGACACAAGAAACAAAGTATTAGGGCTAAATTTAAGACTATTTGTATTTATCTCTTGCCTGTATCCAGTACACAAAAACTTAAATTCAAACAAGAATGGCTTACATCTTGGTACCACAATATATTATACAGTTTTACCCCCTCCCCCCCCCAAAAAAGGACTGTATATTCCTTAAATGAAGTTAACATAACCAAACTAAAGGAGAAAATGTTAAAGATGAGTTATTGCCTTTCCAGACAGGATGCAGCTCAACAGGGTGAAGCCCTCAAAGGGATGTTAGGTCTGAAGAATTCATCCTACTTAAAAAAAAGCCAGGCTACCTCTCTTGTCCCCAAAGACACTAATCAAAGAGTATGGCGTGGTGATCAATGTACCACTAATCCACAGAGGCTTTCAGGGCATTAGCAAAAGATGAGAGAACCAATATGAATGGCCAAAAGTTCCCAGAACTGGAAAAGGAAAGGAAAAAACCAAAGCTTTCTCAAGAGAATGTGGTTCTCTAAGGGTGAAGTTGTGTGGCTACCATGTTGGATCCCTCCCCAGTACTAGAGTACTGGAAGTGAAAACATAACCACAACATGTAATTTTGTTCTTGTTTGTCAAACCCATTCTTCTATTAGACTATGACTGGCTGGCTTTCACTATACCTTTTGCTGCTGATCATAATTAGTTATATGGCTATGGACCAGGCTTAAGTAATGGCACACTTAACCAAACAACTATGAGGTTCTGACTTCAAATACTGGCAATTGCCCAAAACTTGATATTTAGGGATAAAGTGCATCCTAGTGTGTTACTTATACTAGATGTTATACTAACAAACCAAATTTTTTGTCTTGTTCCTGGGAATACAGAGCCAAGTAATTAGTGTGAAATAATAGTCAATAAAAGCTGTTTTAATACCTGCCTATTGTGTCCCATTGTCTAGTTTTTGTATAGATGTCTGATACTAGTTAATTTCCTACATATATGGCTGTTATCTTCTCATATCTACCGTGGAGACTAGGTGCTTAGAAATTATTTCTATAAGTAGAAAATTCTTTTTGTTTCCTAACTATAACATCTTAATGCTATTTGGTTTGAAGACTTTTTTTTTGTCCTGGGCTTGGACTCAGGGCCTGAGCACTGTGCCTGGCTTCATTCTGCTCAAGGCTAGCACTCTGCCGCTTGAGCAATGGCACCACTTCTGGCCGTTTTCTATATATGTGGTGCTGGGGAATTGAACCCAGGGCTTCATATATACGAGGCAAGCACTCTTGCTGCTAGGCCATATTCCCAGCCCTGAAGACTTTTTAATTAATCTACTAAGACATGATTCAATATTTCTTTAAAAAATAGTACAATAGTGGGCTGGGGATATAGCCTAGTGGCAAGAGTGCCTGCCTCGGATACACGAGGCCCTAGGTTCGATTCCCCAGCACCACATATACAGAAAACGGCCAGAAGCGGCGCTGTGGCTCAAGTGGCAGAGTGCTAGCCTTGAGCGGGAAGAAGCCAGGGACAGTGCTCAGGCCCTGAGTCCAAGGCCCAGGACTGGCCAAAAAAAATAAAAACAAAAAAAAATAAAAATAAAAAATAGTACAATAGTAATACTAATATATAGTATTCAGATCATATAGAGATCCATGCAGTTTTTCCTTTCATGTTAAATAACATGTCCAGCAAAACCTGTAGTCCATGTCTCTTAGGAAATGTCTATGTATATGTGCACATTATTTTTTTAAATGTGCAGAATACAGCTATTTAGATGAGCTACATATCTAATGAACAAGATAATTTACAGTCATGAGGACAAAAGTTTAACCCCAAACACATCAGACCTTTCCTAATCATTTGTTCTCTCTTAAACTGTGTTCCTCTTGTTCACTAGCCAACTGTTACTTACCTGTTGAGCATCAGATCAAATTTCAAGCCCAAATTCCTCAGAGTCCGTTCTTTATGCTCTTGCTTCACATATATTAATGATAAAGTCTAGTTTTCCTAAGTACTGATCTGCTAGCTCTCCTGGAGTAAGGAATTTATTATAAACAAATTTGTGTTTCCAACATCTCAATAAAGAGCCTGGGTTTTGCATGAAGCAAAGACGACAGTGCAATCTAAAAGACAAGTTTTTGTACTCTGTCAAAACCAAAAGTTGCTTGCTTATTTTCTCGACAAATATGACACAACTCTCTTTTGGAGCCCAAAGCAGTAGTAACATGTGGTCCATTAAGCCTATTGGTTTAAATGTATTTTCACTTACATGCCGGTAACTGGAAGTTACTTCCTTTCCCAATCAAAACTATTAGTGAGTCTTTTGATAGAAATATTAGGCCCTTTTGAGTCTAACTGGGATTCCTTGAGTTTTCAGTGAGTTAATTTAGGTTATACAGTCAGTCCTTTGACACCAACAGGACAAAGCAAATCCTGAGATTATTAGAAACTGAGGAACTTTAAACCAAGGCGGGCAAGGGAGACATCTGGTGGAAGTAGAGTGTAAGGTCCTCTGAACACAGTAAATGAGTGAAAAATCCTTTCCACTGAAAACTGGTTTCCCTTCCCTTTCCCGCTTTCCTTTTCCTTTGTTTGCCAGTCTTGAGGCGTGTACTCAGGGCTTTTGCATCGTCCCCAAACTTTTATTTTTTGCTCAAGGATAGTGTTCTACCACTTGAGTCACAGCTCCACTTCTGGCTTTTTGGTGGTTAACTGAAGATAAGAGTCTCACAGACTTTTTAGCTGGAATTGGCTTCTAACCACAATCATCAGATCTCAGCCTCCTGAGTAGCTAGAATCACAGGCATGATCCACTGGCACTGGGCTAACAGTAGTATTTCTTGTTAAGAGTATGAATATCTTAAGATTAAAAACTGAAAAATAAACAAATGCAGTGGAATTTACATTTGAAGCTCTCAGACTTCCCTGTTTTCCTCTTTCAGAGTACACGAATCCTCATACAAGAGTCCTGTTTCAGTACTGTGTCCACAAAGATAACTGCACATACTTTTCCCATAACCAGTGCTCTTTCCTTCCAATATTTCATGGATAATTTATAAGAATGAAGCACAGATAGTGTTAAAAATCTGCACATATTTCATGGAAATCAAAATTCAGGAACCAAATTAATGTCCTTGTATTATGAGAGAATGGGTGGGCCTGGGAACAAACACACAAACCTTTCTGTTTCAGCAAATGTAAGTCTGAGGAGTAGGCTCCTCCTCAACAGCTGAGGAAAACTACCTACAGTGTGAGGTCAGATGACACTCCTGGAGCACAAAAGGCCACTAACTCTAAGCCTTTAGAATTCCAGGTGTGCTGAGAGGCACCCATCATTATCAAGTATCTTCTTGCTTCCACTAACTTCTAGAAGAAAGAGAGAGACACAACAAAGAGGAGGACCTTGTGGATTCTGTCTTCTGAGGCTCATAGCTTCTTGAATCTTCATGCAGCCACTACCAATAGCACCTGCTGGTAGAAGGTCTGAGCCTCCATTCTGCTTCTGTTACCAGCTTTTGTTCAGCTCTTCACTCTTTCTTATTTATTCTAATCTCCCTAGGAAGGCATTCTACTGAGAAAGTACCCTTTATTATTATTTATTTACTTATTATTATTACTCTGCTGTAAGCATGTGACTTTTGGCCTTGAGTTAGCTGTTTTCACATCACAGCATCATTGCTGAGGATTAAATACGATCCTCTATCTAACACTATCTTTCACACACAGACAGACAGACAGACAGACAGACAGACACACACACACACACACACACACAATCTTAAGCTGTCAGTCTTCTTGCCTCAGGCTCCCAGGTACTGGGATTACAGGTAAACAAACACCACCACCAGCTTTGGCTGGTTTTGTCTAGTTTGGTTATGATACTGGGGAATAGAACTAGTGAAGTAAGTGTCCTACTATTACTGTAGTCTTCTTTCCTAGTAGTATTTTATATAATAATTGATTAAAAGAAATTTAAATTTACCACATTTTAAAATAAGAAGGGAATTCAGCAAATTTTCTAGCTCTAACACTTCATTATGTAGATGACAAAAATAAGACCCAGAAGGTAAACAAGATGTAAAGACACTGGAATTCTGGCATCTTTTCTCACTTTACTCCATGTCTTTCCACAGGATGAATCTCTACTTAAATCACCAGCAATTCTGTAGACTGACAAGCATAACGACCTCAGATACAAGAGAGGCCATGTGTGTGGAAGGCTCTGAAATTGAGAAGTACTATATTCCTTTGTGACATGAAAGCATAACTTCTATGTTGAAATGTTAACTCAAAATCTACTCAGCTCTAGAGTTGTCAAATTGTACCATAGAGAAGGCCAGGAGTTTTCTCATTCTTCCCCTATGATGTTTGTTCTTCCTGTGTTTCCTTAGCATCTGCTGACCTCCCATGGGTCTGTATTCTATGATGGCAGGTTTTGCAACATCTTTCCATACCTGAATCTCTTTGCAGCTTTAGGCAATGTGCATATTATTATTATTATTTTATTTTGCCAGTCCTGGGGCTTGAACTCAGGCCCTGAGAACTATTGCTGGCTTCTTTTGCTCAAGGCTAGCACTCTACCACTTGAGCCACAGTGCCACTTCTGGCTTTTTCTATGTATGTGGTGCTGAGGAATCGAGCCCAGAGCTTCATGTATACGAAGCAAGCACTCTACCACTAGGCCATATTCCCAGCCCCTGCATATTATTTTTTAACTCACCCTTTATTACTCAGTTCTGAAAGTTCTGTTAGTTGAAGAAATATTAATAAATTAGTTGAATATGGCTCAGGTTGGCAGCAAAGATATAAAGCTGAACAGTGACCCAGACAGTGTCAAGAAGGCCTAAAACACTGCCTGCATTACAATAAAGCCTGATTCTGTCAAAACATATAAAGAATGGATGTGTCTTAGAGACACAGGAACACTGCATTTAGTTCATGCTTTCAAAACCCAAATGTTGACATCTACTTCCCCTGGTGCTATCGGAATCATAACATAACAGTTTCCATACAAATAACATCAAGTTAGTGACTCTGCTGCTAGTCTGAACACAAAGACAAAGCAATGCAGTCAAATATCCTTTTGATTATGAGCTGGGAGAGAACTGACATCTGACTTAGAGGCCATTTATATTAATACTCATTTAAGTCAGTTCGCCAAATGCTGACATAAGATGTAGGGACAGCAGTCCGTAGGCCAGAGTACCTCAGAGATGAAAAGTTGCCTATCCTCACATTTGCACATTTGACTGGCACCAATAAAGTGTGAAATTCTATTGGTTCAGGACTATTTCTCCATTAGGTAGACAAGGGCACTGAGGCCTGGAGAAGAGAAACAACACAGAGAAGGTGTACTTTGTTGTAGGGAGGTTGGGTGAAGAGGGCTGACTTAGGGAAATTGATAGTTCCACAGAGGGGAGTGAGGGGAGCCAAACTACATAAGGTTGGCACACAAGGAGAAGCATAGGAAGTAGAAAGTGCAGGGCGGGATTGGCAGGAACGAAGGAGGCAAGTTTGCTAAGAAGGGTACAGATGGTGCACTGAGTCTTAGAAAGCCACAATGGTCTCTCAGCTGAGGTCACATGGGCTAGTAGAAAAGAACCCCTAAACTTCTATTAAGCAGCTACAGAGCTAGGTGAAGGGCTAATTTGGCAGCACTTGGAATAGAGTGAGGGAGTCTAGGAGTCTGAGGGAGGTACAGGGGTCCTAGGGAGCTGATCTAATGTCTGCAAGTGGTGTAGGATTCATAGGAATGGTAGTGGAAGAGATCTGGAATAACTGAAGCAGAGATAATGAGCCCTCACCACTCTCCAGATGGTCTCATAGGAAAGGGACACAGGCCTGGGAACTATGCGGAGGCCAAGAAAGTCAGAGGCAGTTCCATCTCAGTGTCCAGACATTCTTTGGAATGTCTTTGGGAGGGGGACAGTGTAGGTCAACTCTCTTTGCCCCTATCCCAGAGAGCCTGTTGTGCTCACTGCTGAAAGTTAGCCTGGGTGAGGGGACAGTGTCTCCTATGCTACCACAGCTCCAGGATTGCTGTATGGGGTGGGTTACCTCATCATGAGTGGTAGTACTACTGGGAAGGCAAAATGGCCAGAACCAGAGACATACATATGTAGTTGTGGGTAGATGCTATTATTAAAATATTTAGTTATTAGAAATAATTTACAACCACAAAAATAAAGAAAACAGGATGGAAGGAGGGATGTGTATTGACTGGGGAGGAAAGATTGATGGGTGAGGGTAAATATGAGATACATTGGGGTGTCCAGAAAGTCTGACCAAGCTCCTTGTGATATGCTCAGTAGAATAAAGAAAAGGGAATGGCTTATTCATAGCTTTGCAAATTCTCGAAGAGAAGACCCACCATGAAGTGGCTGGCACAGTAAAGTTGGTAGTGAGCTCCAGCCTGTTTTGTGCATCCACATGGGTATCAGGCTCACCCCACAGCACAGTAAGGACAGGCAGGCATCCTACAGACACAGTGATGTGGAAGCTATAGGGCCTTCTCCACTGTAAAAGCCATGCAACAGAAAAGAGCTAGCTGTACCTTATGGAATTATTTTGTTCCTGCTGAAATTGCAGACACGAAGACAAGACTCAAGATGGCCAGCCTTCCCCTACTTTGGTATCTACAAATGGCTCAAAAATATGTCAAAATAATAAAAAAAGGTCAGTACCCTCCAGAAATACTCAAGAGATTACTGAAAAAGCCATACAGAAATATAGTTACTTAAGATATCAATTATAAGTTGTTGCCAATTTATAGATTGCCAATACTATTACTAAAGATACTGGAGGGTTTTTTTTGTGTTGTTGTGTTTGTTTTTGTTCTGTTTTTCTTTTTTTAAAAAGAAAAATAGATAAAAGAATGAGGGGACAGCATGAGATTCCTAGACTCTGGCCAGGCCTAGTTCCCTGAGGGCAGATGGTTGGCCTGGCACGACCCTACCTCTGTGGCATCTCAGTATGTTGTGTCATCAACTGGGATGTGATTTTGCCCTTAACTGAAGTAAAGTCCTGCTGGAGAGATTGTCTAGCCCCAAACACCAAGAGCACAGCTGTGGAGAAGCTTGTTCCAGAAAGAAAGAAAAGCAGAGAACAAGATACAGGATAAAGCAAACAAATCTGTAAAAATAATTTCTAAGTTCAATGATGGAAATGAGTAGATAATACAATAGAAGGGGGCTTAAAACAATAACAGAATTTTAAAAAAAAGATCAATCTATACTTTGTTTTTCCTATCAAAATGTATTCAATTTCATGTGAAATATATAAAAATAAAGCACCTAGGAAGATGTGTTATACATTTAACATCAGTGACTCCTACTTGAATTTTCAGAAATAGCAACTTCAATTTGGCTCATTCTAATGGGTAACAATTTTTTCCTTATTGATTTATAATATCATGTACTCTGCAAATATTTGTTTGGTTCCTCTGTTTTTCAACTTTGTTCATAGTTTCTTTTGCTATAAGGAGATTTTAAGTTTCCTCAGAGCTAAATCTGTCAGTCACAGATGCCAGGCGTCCATAGACGTCCTTAATGAGCATTTTTTTCATATAAATATTTAAGAGCTATATATGCAAACAATTTACTAAAGTAAAAGACTGAACTTGCTTAGGCTGACTCTAGGCACATGAATTGGGAGAGCTATCTGAAAGACCCTTTGTTAACATGTCTTAAAACAGGGAACCTATGTCTACTTCTACAAAATTACATTCAGAAGCTGATCAGACATGCGTGAGCTGGTATGAAGGAAGTTGTTCTTAAAATAGATATTCTCTCTTTCTCTCTCTCCTTTCCACCCCAACCCGTCTCTTTAGTGTTACTAGGCAGGCACTCTACAACTTATGCCACATCTCCAGGCCTCTTTGCTTTAGTTATTGTTTTCAGTTAAGATCTGTGCTTTTTGCTTAGATCAGTGTAAACCACAGATCTCCTACCTTTGCCTCTGGAATAGCTGGGATTACAAGTGTATCCCATTATGCTCAGCTTGTTTTGTTGAAATGGAGCTTTTTGCCTGTTTTTTTGCTTGAGTTGCTTCAAACCATGATCCTCCTGATCTCTTCCTCCATGGGAAGAGAAGCTGGGATTATGGACATTTGCCATGCCTAACTAGACATTATTATTATTATTATTATTGTGTTTATGTGTGTATGCTGGTCTTGGGACTTCAACTCAGGGCCTGGGTGCTCTCCCTGAACTTTTTTGCTCAAGGCTAGTTTTCTACCACTTGAGCTATAGCTCCAATTCCAGTTTTTTGGTGTTTCATTGGAGATGAGTCTCAAACTTTTCTGCCTAGACTGACTTCAAACAGCAATCCTCAGACATCAGCTTCCTGAATAGCTAGGAGGACAGGCATGAGTCACCAGTGCCTAGTGACTTAATAATTTTTGAGAAATGATATACTGACATATACTGCAAAGAAAAAACTTCCACAATAAATATTGAGAGCATAATGTAATGTATAAGATAATTCATGTGCAATTTTCATAAATTCTGTATGTGTATACATAATAGGCACAGGGAGAGATTTTTATAGATGCCTACTACAAAGTCTCACTTGAGCTGAAAATGTGGCTCTCAAATGGTAGAATGCTGTGTAGCAAGTGCAAGGCCCTGGGTTTAAATCATAGTTCCCACCCTCACCCCCCAAAAAAAAATAAAATAAAAAAATAAAAAAGGAAACAGCTGTGATCTAATGTCCTGAGGTGATGTTTTACTTCCTATGCATCTTCTCTAATGCTCGACTTCCCTTTAATTAGCACTTTTGTGATCAATAGGAACACGGCGCTTTTCATTTTAGGAGAAAAACTACCAAAGATCAGAGCATGTAGAAAAGGAAGAGTCTTATTCCTGAGGACTTGATTATTTGGGGGTTTAAATCAACTGAGATTATAGTTTGGGTGTCATTTGTAAAGGTGGGATTTTTATGCAGAGGTTTCTGGATTTGGTCCGGCCCCACCACAGGCAAGGCTTGTGTCCTTATTAGCTGACTGAAGCCACTGCTATGGAGACACACCACCTGACAAATACGTGAGAAGGATATCTGAAATAAGAAAAGAGAAAGGGAAGAAGTAGCTAATAAGAATATTTACTTTAATTGGGAAAAGGAGATTAAAGTGCAGAAAGTGGTAATCATGATAGGTGCATTGCAAATCAGGTGAATATATTCCAAACCTTAGTGAATCAAACATCACTAGTGTTTTCAATAATTCACATGCAAGACATCAGGTTCTACAATTGCCTGGGGTTCACTGGAGAGCTAGAATGAAAATCAAAGACCATAGTTACGACTCTGTTTCTAAGGAGACAGAGGGAGCATCAAGGCTTGTTGCTATCTGTTGCAAAACCGAATTCTTGGTTTGGCTACTCAAGTGTTTAACAAACGCAAGGCAGAGGAATCAGCATGAGAAAAGGAAACTGAGCCAAAAAGATACACACGTGAAAGATAAATTCAAACACTGTCACCTCCCATGAGACTTTCTGCCTCACAAGGTTAGAGCTATCTTCCCACTCACACAGGGAAACACTTAACCATTGTTGCTATCTTTCCTGCTCAAGAGTAAAAACCCTGGGGCTACCAAACCTCTCCTTACCCTCATCCTAGTAAAACATTGTCAAGCCTGATGGCTTCCATCTGGGAAACATCTCCAAGGCAGCACTGCATTTCCTCCACCACTCTCTGGCTCCTCATTCACTGCCTTCCTTGAGCATGTCTGGACCAGACATATGATCCTGCTGCTCTTGGACTCACAAGGAAGAATATTAAGCAGGGCTCCTCATGACACAAAATAAGTCCAGGCTTCTGACCAAAGATCTTGAAACTCTGCCTTGAAATTACCCTCACTACCTGCTCATCAATCGCACCAACTAGCTTAGTCTCCACGGTGGGAATAGATGTTGCTTATTATTCTTAAACACATGTCCTGTTTCTGCCTGTTGGCTGGTTAAGATTTGAAAATCACTCTGCTCCTATGCCCTGTACTCTGACTTCTCCAGCATACAGGCAGGCCCAGACTCCCTCCTCAGGCCTAAAGTATTACTTCTGTAGACACCTCCCCAGCTCACTACAGTAGCTTGCACATGAAATCATTCTAATCAGGATAAGGAAAGGGACTATTTGCCACCCTCCTATCACAGGGCCTAAGCAAACTGCCTAACACAAATCTCAAAAGACCTTTAATAAAGGGACTAGTTGCTGAACTCTGATTACTATGTGTACTTCTCTAAATGGTTATGACATAGCCTAGAAAATACAATGTTTTAAGGATTTAATCTAAAAAGAGTAAGAGGTATGAGAAGCCTAATGAAAAACAACTGCAATTAAATGTATCAATAAGAAGCTGGAAGTTGAGCTTCCTAGCAGCTAAAGCACAAAAGCATCAAGAATAAGACATCTCCACTAATGTATACTAACAAAGAACAACATGTATACCTTACTCAAGAAAAGCAGTATACAGTTCATAAGATCCAAATGTTTTTCTAGCACTAAAACTCCATAGGAATATTTCATGTGAATTTTCTGTAAACACCAGTGACTATACAGTATATGAAGAATAAGATTGTATATAGGTGTATGTGCGTAAGTGTGCTGGCACTGGGGCTTGAACTCCAGGCCAGGGCACTGTATCCTAGCTAGTGTTCTACCTTTTGAGCCATAGCTCTACTTCTGGCTGTTTTTTTGTTGTTCGTTTGTTGTTGTTGTTTTTGGAGGGGCAAGAATTAACTGGAGATAAGAGATTCATAAAATCTTCTGCTTAGACCCGCTTCAAACCATGGTTCTCAGATCTTAGCCTCCTGAGTAGCTAGCATTACAGTCATGAGCCACAGTCCCAGAATGAAAAATTAAGATGTTAACAGAAAGTTGTAGCAAAGAAAAAAAATCAAACCAAAACAAAACATGAAATACTCTCCATGTCTTTAATTAATCTGCAATAAAATATAAGCATAGAAATACAATTCTTGACAATATTTTTAGGAGAGGTGCAGTGATATGAACTGAGCATATGTCTGACATGATATAAAGCAAGCACTTGCAAAATCTAATGAACTAAGGGATTTGTGTTTTCCTGGAACCAGTTACCACCTCATGTGGCCTGTGATAGGAAGTAGACAGTCCAAAGACACATAAATTGATAGAAACCTAGAGAAAGGGCATGTTGGAACCACTGAATATTTTCTTGTAGAAATTAACTGGATAGACTTGTATCTTGTCCAGCTGTTCAAGGACTGGCTTTCTAGCCCCAGGAAGGATGCATACCCTCTAGTCAGTAACCATTATCTGTTGTGTGTCTCTACCAGGTATCACCTGAAGTCCCATAATTTTGTACTCATTTCACCTTGGAAGTAACTGTGATTCAATATATTCTGGGGACAAACATTATTTATGATCTCAGCAGCACCAAAGGAATTTTAATATCACTGCAGTAGATTATATAAATCCACACAGGGCAGCATCCTACGAATGTGCCACGTCAGAGCAAAGTGCCTCTTCCAGATAACACATAACCTCAATGACAGGAGGAGGAATGGTGCCCTGTGGCGGGGAAGAGCCTCTTCTTACCCAGTATTCTACCATGATTTCACCCATATCCAGGTGAGGAGAGCCTGGAACAAATCCTACATGATGCCTTTTAAGATAAAAATTTATATTTAACAATACCATTTCCCTTTCCTACAACTCCTACCTATTCCTAAAAGAAACTGTAATCTTGGAAAAATCCACTGTTTGTGTATATTATATGCAGAGTGGGATGGATGGCTGAACTGTGGGTTCTACTTATAGCTCCTGAGCACAGAACTCTCTTCATCACAAGTACACATAGGCCCTGTAACAAATTACTTGATTTAGTTAATAAGCATTGAATTCCAACTTCTCACAAGATGCTGGGCCAGGCACCAAGGGAAAAAGGTAAATGACAGTCCCAAGCTAATGGCCTCAGGGATGACAGTTCTAAAGAGAGTGCTAGTGACTCACAGATGGCTTCCTTAAGCATAAAGGAACTGAAGGATCAGCACTGTGAGCATCAGCAGGCTTCCAAACATAAATATGAATGCTACACCTGTTGCCTTGCCAGATGGTGGAGGCTAAGTAGTTGGTATGAGCCACCAACAGTACTGGTGCTTGCAGAACAGGACTGAGCAGAGCCCTGAGTGCTAACATGTGGGATGCAGTTGGCAGAGGAGTGCATGGTAGCAACAAAAGCAGGAAATAGCCAGACTTTGTTTCCTACAGCCTTCCGGAAGCTACTGTCCAACGAGTTAGTTGGTCCTGGAAATTTAAAATCAAAGTCGAGGACTTGAAGTTTGCTTTGAAAAGGTGGGTCAACATGACCTTTTCTTCTTTTCCATCTTTAGTCTTCATGTTCTTTACCTAAAATTGCAACTGAAAATATCTAGAAACTCCTTCTCTCCCTCTGAATCTGTCTATGCAATGTTCTGATTCACGCCTGACTCTTGTAGTTAGAAAAAAAGGGATGTCCTGGACCCTGCCTCAACCTCCCCTGGACTCTATAGACCCCTTGAGACCCTGTGATCAGGCACTAGCAATAGATCAATATTTTCCCAGGAGATACAAAACAAGTTATTTCTTGATCATAAAATTTTCAAAATTTTGAAAAACTTGAAAAGAACAAAAACCTCTAAACAAAAACAAGTTCTATTAATTTGATATATTTATTTAATTCTAGACTTCCTCTAATACACTAACAAATGTGGCTACTACCATACTCCAATGTTAAGTCCCCTATCTTAAGTACTACTTGTTATTACAAATTTTGATAATTTAATGGCTGTAAAATATGTAAATATGTAACCATGTATTGGCTATATGATACTTCCTTACACCTCTCATCATAAATTTAGATGGTTATTTGTAATGTAGAAAATAATGATTTATCTGTAAAGACAGTCACCTTTCCTCCCACTAGATTTTCTACCTTCTATGTCATCAGCACTGGCAACATTCTCAGAACTTGTGCACTTGGGCTCTGGTTCACAGGGAACATAACCCTCAGGAGGCAAACTCACAGTATAGAGCCGTTGTTTAGGATGGATCTTAATGTCACCATCTGTGAAGAAAAAAGGGAGATAACATGCATTGCTAAATAGTATATAATGTAACTAGACATATACGTGGCCTGATTATGCCAATATCCTTTCTCCATTGAAATTTCAAAATGACAAAAAATTTTAAGAACTCAATAAAACCAAACTACTAACATAAATACTTATTTTAATAATTTTTT
Organism: Perognathus longimembris pacificus; assembly: GCF_023159225.1. Lineage (NCBI taxonomy): Eukaryota > Metazoa > Chordata > Mammalia > Rodentia > Heteromyidae > Perognathus > Perognathus longimembris. The sequence goes on from NC_063181.1 coordinate 219,320, forward strand.
TGCAGAATAGTGAGTCAGCCATATACCTAGCCAGAAAAAAGTAAACATATATAATTATTTAATTCCACATTAGGTTACTTATAATGTAAACTTCCAGGCTTTCATAATGTGATATTAAAAACATAACTAATTCATGAATATAATAATACAATTTAGCCCACACAGTATACCCTTTATTATCACACCATAAATCCTTCACCATTTCAGCCCAGTATTCCTGAAACTTTTTCTCCATATATACTAATAAATATATAAAGAATATATGTAACTACACACATGCATGTATACATATAGCCAGAAACAGCCACAGACACACAGATGAATGTACACACATACACACATATAGTGATGCACAGACCTATATGGATAAAGATACATTCATGCTTACACACAGGCATACACAGGTAGATGTATCTGCATGCATATGAATGCACCTTCACAGATATATACCTGAATGCACACATAAACATACAAAGACATACAGAGATATCTGCATACACAGAGACCGCAGACACACATGGATACACACATGAAGATACACACAGACACATGATCATGAACATGCAGACACAGCATACACATATATAGACAAAGAGACATAAAAATCTTAGTGAGATCATGCTACAAGTACTAAACATATACATTTTAGATATCTATCACTCAAAATTAAGTATATGATAAAGTAAATAATATATTAGAATAAACAGTATTTAATTCTTCATACTCTTTTAATAGCTACATGTATTCCATGCTATGGGAACATTGTGATTTATAATTTAACTACTTTCTTAAATTCTGTAGGTGGACACTGGCTTTGAATGGTTACTGTTACAAGCAGCTGTCATGACCCTCCTTGCTACATATTCCTTTGCATAGTATATTGGTCACTTTGTTCCTTCTGATAAATCCTTTTTTTTTTGGTCAGTCCGGGGGCTTGAACTCTGGGCCTTGATGCTGTCCCTGAGCTTTTGTGCTCAAGTCTAGGGGGGTGGTGGTGGTGTGTGTGTGTGTGTGTGTGTGTGTGTGTGTGTGTGTTTAATTGGAAATAAGAGCCTCATATACTTTCCTGCCCAGGTTGGCTTCCTACCTTGATTCTCAGATCTCAGTCTCTGAAGTAGCTAGGATTATAGGTGTGAGCCACTGGCACCAGGCCTCCTTCAGATACATCCTTAGAAATGTAATTGCTGGTTTGAAGGGTATAACCTTTTGGTGGCTTTTTATAAGGGTAACTGAAAGAAGAATGTTTTCTGCTACACTCTTTAATATTGAGTAGTATCAATATTTTAATTGTTATTTTCATTTAAAATGGCAAAATGATTCTTCTATGTGACAATACATGCATATCTCAATTAGTTTGCTACGGAATAATCAGTATTTTATTTTAAACAAATAATGACAAAGATTGAATAAAATCACTATACGTATGAAAAACATGTTTTAAGACATTTAAGAGTAAAAATATTAAATGTGAAAATCTTGAAGTATTTTCAACTTCCTCTGCTATGAAGATATTTCACTTTCTTAAAGCTAAGTTGCCAGAATTCTCCTTCTTAATTTTATTCATGACAGTATTCATGATTAATTATTATGTCATTCCCTGTAGAATCAATGGCAGATGGAGACAAGTTTCTAAGTATACTATCCCTATTGGGTAATATCAACATTTGATCATTTTTCACAGAATATTTTTGGAAGCTTTTAATTGGCTAAATCTTTCTTAATAAGAAAGTTAAATAGAATTTAGAAATATACTGTTCACTTAATTATTGGGATAAGGGTAGGAGGCATCGTGAAAGTAAAGAATGAGAGATGACTCATGCAATGGAAAACATAGACTCATCTAAGGAAAAAAAAAACTTTCAAAATGCAACATGCCAGATAAAATGGTCCTTACTGGTGAGAAATCACATGTTGACTTTACCACTGGGCTAGGCTCTCGAGATGCAAGGACAATACCGTCACAGTCAGACATGAGTCAGACATGGAGTCTATGATGGGAAAATACCACCCTGAGTCTGTAAGTAAAGGAGGCCAGATAATGTGTAATAACTTCCATTCTAAATTTCTGTATTCTTCTGAGTAAAATATGGTTTGTTAGGACAACACTGATCCTTCCAAAAGTTGGTTGTAACATTCCTTGCTGAGATGTAAGCAAGAAAAAGATGATCTACAGTTTATGGAGCAGTCAGCAGCCATGTGCTTCTCTACTTCATCTTCTTCACATGTGCATGCACAGCATGCTCGTTTGTAAACATAGCTCCCTGAGATCATCAATCTTCCTGAGGGAAAGGTGGAAATGTAGAGAAGTCAGGTGGGTGTTTGTTATCTGATAAAAGTTGCAAGCATCCATACCTCTAGGAAAATATGCAGGAAATCTGGAGAAGATATAAGTTTTGAAGTATTAAGGATTGACTTTGATCAGCATTATTTGCTTGGAAGCAATTACTCAGAAAGGTTGACTTAATACTTAAGAGTCACCTAGAATTAGAACCACATCCTACTGCTCCTACCTCATTCACTATCCCAACCCTCACTTTCTATTCTTCCAGTTGTAGTACTAAGGATCCTCTATTTATGTCCATAAAACTCAAAAGCTCCTTCTTGCTGGTAGTTCCAAGAGCTAAGGAGAATCCCTTAACTACTACCTGCATGCAAATCAAGTGCAGGACAGGCATCTTGCCATCTTTAGTGTTGCCTGAAAACATACTTGCTCTCTTTTCTTTGCAAGTTGCTTTGTCTGGCAAAGCCCTTGTTTCACCATAAAAATGTACCAAGACTTCCATATGTGCCTACTCACCACAGCAGCTATAATGTAACCTTCAAAAGACAAAGCACCCTCCAACTTGCTCCTGGCCAAAGTCAGCCTGTTCCTCTCCCAAAAGTCAGCACTCTAGCAGCTCTAATAACCCCCAACATAGTGCTTTTGCCTCAGTCATAGTATGTTCTACACCTTAAAAACTACAAAACCAATTGCTTCTTTATGTGATCAACAGTTAACTAAATTACCATTACTTTTTATCCTTTTTTTGTCAGTTGTGGGGCTTGAACTCAGGGCCTGAGCACTGTCTCTGAGCCTCTTTATGCTCAAGGTTAGTGCTCTACTACTTGGGCCACAGCACCACCTCCACTTTTTTTTTAACCAATTTTTGACCTCATTGTTCTCTCCAATCGTCTCTACCTCCTAGTCTAAGACAATTTTAGTTTTGCTAAAACACACTGATTATTTTCTTAGTTGGGGTCTATAGTTGGTCAAACTCTTAGCTCTTCAGGCATGAAAATACCTTCACTTGGCCCCTTTTAGATTTGTCTTTTCTACATTCACTTCTCTGGTAGTACAACTGCCCATTTAGACATATACAAGCCAGACAAGTCCCTTCCCATCTCTGTTCCAGACATGTGGCTTCCTTCCTAAAAAGCAGCAAATGCTTTTGTGTGCTGTGGATTCTTGAAGGACAATCAGTAAACTTGTAAACAAGGAAACATAGTGCTACTTCTTTTTTCTTTGCTTTGGCAAATCCAGTGGCACACTCATTGCCTCTTGCCTTTTCCACCTATTCTGTGTCTTGGTGGCCCATGAAGATAATCACATGTCTTCTGATGACCACATATGCTTCTAGGGGACTTATGAGCCTACCAGTGTAAAGTTAGACTTTTCACAATTTCTCTTTATTCTGAACAGTGTCATGATAAATACCCTTAAACCAGACCACTCCTAGTCCATGCAAGTTAATCCACACAATACCTTGCTGGAAGTAGAACTACTATGTGTAAGTAGATGGAGCAGGCCACATCCTTAGACAAACATTCCTGACATATGGCAGAGACAATGTGTTGACCTGTGATAGAATACCTGAATCTGTGATTCTAATATACTTTTAAAAGTTATATTTTGATTATATTTAAGTAGTTGTATAAAGGGGTTATATTTCAACATGTCAGTTTATGAGTACAATGCATCTTGACCAGCATCACTGCCTTCATCATTCAATATTGTCGGGGTCTCTAGCCCCCTGGCGCACTCCCCCAACCCGAGGGAGAGACAAGGAAGGCACGCCCCGACCTGGACGAGCCAAGCAAGGAAAGGGTGGGCAGGCAGCCCACACTCAGCCCTCCCTCACCGGAGGACAATCAGATGGCCTGGGAGTCAAGTCGGAGCAAGATCTCATTTATTGGGGAAGTACGTGCCACTAATATACGGCACAGGAGCCAATCAGGTCTAAGATCCATAGGAAGGGGAGGGATGAGCTGTCCATCAAGGGCGGAAGAGCCGGGGCATCACAGCCCACAGAACTGCCTCCGGGTTATCACCAAAGACACTTGCAGCAGCTGCACGTTGTTGTTAGGTGCCACCATCTTAACCACACGTGGCCCTAAGACTGAGAACAGGTGGGGCCAGCTAGTTGACTTCCAGGTGTGCCCCACACAATATAGTCTTGATTTGTGCTTATATTACCAGAGGCTGAGCCTCATTTAGTGTTGAGAGATTTGTCTACCTATTCTGTGAATTGTCTCCCATCTTGCTCTGCCCCTCCTCTCCTGAGCTACTTGTCATTTTCTTACTAACACCTAATTCTTTATATATTAAGAATATGAACCCTTTGTCTATACTAGTAGTTGTAATATTTTCTACTTTATTATTTACTTTCTATCTTTGGCTGTGTCATTTTGGCATGTGTTGGGGTCCATCTTTCTCGCCTTGATGGAAGGGGCTTGATGCACCTCCCCCAGCCATGGGGAATGCGGCCCTGCTACCCCCTCTAGATTGAAATCCAGAGAAACCGGTTGGGCAAATAGACCCCCGACTTAGCTGGCAGCCAGCCCGGCGCCTACCAGCCCCGCCCTGGTTCGGCGCGCTCAGAGTGACGGCAGCCCCTTGGGGGTCACGTGACAGCTCTTAGCCTATCGGAATCCTGGCCAACCCCCTTCCTTCAGAATCATCTCCCCTTGACCTTCCCTCAATAAAGTTAGTTCGCTCTCAGAAGCCTACTCCGTGGTCTATGTACGCTAGCTCCCAGGGAAGGATAGCGGTCACATTACCACGTAGGTCGCGTGCACGCCAGGCCGGAGTGACCCCTACGTCTCACTCTAACTTACCTGCAGGCCGAGGGTTAGGGGAGAGGACGATACGGAGGGTAATAAGAGAGAAAGAAATAAGCATCTGAGCCGGGTCAGAGAAAGAACCCCAACAGGCATGCACAATTTTGACTTCATAATTTAGAAGTAACAACTTTTTTATGACATTGGGTCATGAATGAACTCTGTGAAAGAGTTCTTCATTGGTTTCTTCTGGTAACTTTAGGGTTCCATGTCCAAATTTAAATTTTTACTTACTTTTTAATTTAGCAAAAGTAGCCTCAAATAAATTAGTATAGCTCTAATTCCATTGTTCTTAGCTATGTAAGTGGCCCCAACAAAATTATTAAATAACTCCATAGCCCCACTGTAGTCTATGGAATAGATTTCTAGTAGAATATGTTTCCATTTGAGAAATATTCTGTCCAATATCCCAGCCCCTAACCCAGGGAGGGAAGTAGGCATGTCTGACACAGTACTCATGTGACAGAAAACAGAACTCTAGATTTTAATTCAATAAAATCTAAACCGCCACACAATAGCCCTACCAGCCATAGCCAATGACTAACAATCAGAGCATAGGGAAGGTCAGAGTGGTATGTCAGGCTGTAAATTAAGACCTCGCCACTCCCTGACCTAGGTGGTAAATGTTGCTCACCCTTTCTCGCCCACTATGAACACTGCATTTCCTCTATTCAGTCTAGTACATCATGCTTCTCTGACCATGTATATGTAAACTGGTTCCTTAATAATGGTCCTAAGTTCATCTTCTCCCAAAAGGTCTGTTCCTAAACTTTCTCCTCAGTGAGCACTATTAAAAATGTTGTCTCCTTGCTGGTGGCTTATGCCTGTAATCCTAGATATTCAGGAGGCTGAGATCTGATGATCATGGTTCAAAGGCAGCCCAGGAAGAAAATTTGGTGAGATTCTTATCTCCAATAAACTGTTATCTCAGAAAAAGCCATAAGTGGTAATGTGGCTCAAGTGGTAGAGCACTAGCCTTGAGCAAAAGATGCTCAGGGACAGTGCTCAGGTCGTGGCTGAGTTCAAGTCTTAGGACAGGCACATATACATACATACATACACACACACACACGCGTTGTCTACTGTATTACAATGTCTCTTTAGTTTCTCAATGTCTCAGTAGATTCTGGAAATACCTGAAATTTACTATGTGCTGAGCATGGTTTTATTACCTATTTTATGTTTTGCAGTTATTTATTGACGAGTTTTATCAAGTTCCTGGATACAATATGAGCTTAAGATGGCAGAATTATGTTGTTTCACTTTCTATAACCACCAATCATCATCCAATAAGTTTAGTAGATTAATGGTTGTTAGCTTGTTAATTCCCAATGTTATATTGAGTTAGGTCACCTCCTTTCTTTGTTAAGTCATATATACATCCATTTATCCATGTTGGGCTGCTTTTATTCAAGGTGAACGTTAGAAATCTGGGTAATTTCAATCTGGATAACACTTTGTTGGATATGACAACCTCTGATCCCTGCAATTACAGAGCTGTAATCTACCCAGAATTTACAAGGCCAGGACCTGAAGCATCATTTTGGGAAGATGCTTCAGTTTCATCCATACTTAGTCTTCTCTTCTCTGAAAGGCAGGTAGAAAAATGGATGGCATCATTGGTATACTACACTAAACTTAGTCCCAAGGATAGTGCCCCCAGCTGTAGCCAGCACCAGGGAACATGCCTGCAGTTGGAGCAAGGACTACATCCTAGATCGAACCATCTACTTACCAGGCTTTGGCTGGAGTAGGTGACAAGCACCACATACACAACTACAGATAGCACCAAAGACCAGAGCCTGGACGCAGCCAGCACAGAGGACCAGGATCCTAGCTGTAAACAGTACCAAAGCCACACCTCTAGCTTAGAGACAGCACCAAGTATACCTTCTGCTAGGGAGAGCACTCACTGACTAGTTCTAAACATCAATGACAGTTCCCTGAGCTGACATCGGGTCAGTCAGGACTCCACTCCACAGACCTGACCTTCTGAAGAGACAAATGGAAAACAAGTAGATGGATGAATCCATGACCTACAAAGCAAGAAGGTGACCTGATAATCTAGCAGCAGAGGATGGACAGCACCTAAATGAGACAGACTCATTATGAGAAGGTAGCAATGCAAGTCGGGTCAGAATTCAAAACCTAAGTGGTAGTAGAATCTTGGGCATATATGGGTATCCTCATGTTTCAAGTACTGAGATCTATATAAACAGAGTTCACAAATCACAGCAATTTTTCCTGCAAAGGTAAAATTAGGTTGGAAAATCCTCAAGGATATGTGCCAAAAATATTGTTCAAGAAGAGCAATGGGCTATCTTCACTCTTGAGACAAATCTCACAGCAGTCCAAGCCACTCCTGCCCCAAGACACTGCATCACCATAAGCCTCTCTAATCTTTTGGAACTCATCACAACAGGTTCTCAGAAGAGAACTGCTTTTATCTTTCTTCATTGTCATCAGTCTTAAATGAACAGAATGAAGCTCCAACTTCTCAGAATATACAATAGTACACATATACAAAAATATAAGCATAATTTCACATGTTCATGCACACCCAGGTACTGCAACTAAAATGTCGTCAACATGCCCAACAATCTAAAGATTTCCTTCTCTTTATCTTCTACCTTTACAGTTTTGCATTTTACACTCAGGTATGGCATTTTTGAGTTAATATTGGGATGTGAGATTTCTGTCTCTGAATTTTTTTTTTTTATATGTCAATGTCTAGTTGTACCAGCACCATTTGATAAAAAGCCTGTTCTTTTCCCAATAGTTGTTTTTGCTCCCCTGTCTAGGATTAACTTAACTGTGTCTACTTCACTAATGTGTTTTGTCTATTCTTTTGGCAACACCAAACTATCTTGATTATTGTAACTTTATACTAAATCTTGAAGGTAAGTAGGTTCAAACTTTTTTCTTTGTTCTCCTCAGTCTTTTCAATCTTTTGCCTATCTATATGAACTTCAGAAACAATTTAATAATACAAAATTCTGGCTTTCTAACTAAGGTTACATTTAATCTAAGATCAAGTTGGGAAGAACTGATATCACAATAGTATTGAGTCATCTATGAATATTCATAAGATATCTCCTCATTTATGCAGTTATTTGATTAGGTTATATGAATTCTATAGTTTTCTTTTTGCCAGTCATTGGGGCTTGAACTCAGGGCCTGGGCACTGTCCCTGAACTTCTAGCTCAGTGCTAGTACTCTACTACTTGAGCTACAGGGCCACTTCCAGCTTTTTCTGTTTATGTGGTACTGAGGAATTGAACCCAGGGCTTCATGCATGTTAGGCAAGCACTCTACCACTAAGCCACATTCCCAGCCTGTAGTTTGCTTTTTTTTTTAAATAGAAAAGTTGTATAAACATTGTTAGATTTGTATATAAATATATTTGTGGATGTTAATAATGTTTTCAACTTGTTCATTACTGATATACAGAAAAGTGATTGACTTTTGGACTTTATTGTTGTTTCCTACAACCCTACAATAATCCCCTATTACACCCAGGAGTTTGTCAATTCTTTCATATTTTCATTACCTGACTTTTTAAACTTTATGTTGATTGAAAACACAAATGAATTTCTAATAAGTAGAACAGACATTGTATTAGTTTTCTAGGGCTGTCATTATAAAGCAGCACAGGTTAGATGAGTTAAACAATGGAAATGTATTATCTCACAGTTCAAGAAGCAAGTCCAAGTTGTTGGTTGTGTTGGTTCCTTCTGAAGGCTGAGAGGGAAAAATCTCTCCCAGGCCTCTCTGATTAGCTTATAGACGCAGTTGTCTTCTTGTGTCACCAAAGCTTTCCATCTATACTTCGTTCAAGGGAACTAATCACATCGGATTCTTATACTTTAATAACTTCATTTAGCTTTGATCACCTTTTTAAAAAATGGTACTGGGGTACTTAAACTTGTGCCAGTTCAAGTATGAACTCAAGGCCTAGGCATTGTCTCTTACCATTTTTACTCAAGGCTGGTATTCTACCACTTGGGCCACAGCTCCACTTTTGGCTCCACTTTGGTTAACTGGTTGTGAAAGTCTCACATACTTTCCTACTAGGCTGGCTTTGAACCTCAATCATCAGATCTCAATATCCTAAGTAGCTAGGATTACAAGGCATAAGCCACCAGTGTCAGACTTTAATAATCTTTTACATGACCTTATTTTGGCTGGGTATCAGTGGCTCATGCCACTCAAGAGGCTGAGATCTGAGATTCCTGGTTGTAGCCAGCCCAGGAAGATAAACCCACAAGACTCTTCTCTCCAAATACCCAACAAATAGCCAGAAGTAGAGGTATAGCTCAAGTAGTAGAGCAACTAGCCCATTGAAAAAGTCAAGTGAGCTAGAGGCCCAGAATTCAAGCCCCAGTACCAACACACATACACACACACACACACACACACACACACACACACACACACACCCCAAAACAACCAAATGAACCAATAGATTAAAATTTAAGAAGACCCTATCTCCAAATATATTCACATTCTAAACTTTTCAGGTTAAGATTTCACATATACTTTTAGGAGCATGTCAGCCAGCAATAGGTATATTTATTAAAAAGTTAAATGAAAATACATTCAAGTAGTCATTTAATTATAAAGATTGTCAGTACAGCAATATCTATCTATCTATCTATCTATCTATCTATCTATCTATCTATCTATTTCCTTCTTGCTTATCTTATATCAGTTGATATCTAAAACCAGAATCGTACCATAGGCATTCATTATATTTTGGGTCACATAGACTTATTGGGTTTACTTGGGAAATCTAGCTTCAACGTATAAGTTATTTCCCTGGCAAATATGTTTCAAGGAAGTGGAGATCTGACCTGTGGGGCAGGAGGGTGATACACAGGGCTGCTGGACCTGTATTTGTGATCCAATTAAGGGAGCATTATAATATAACATTTATATCAGGAACCGAATCTCTTTTCTCAAGGTTATTCAGCTGAATCTGCAACAGATCCAACAGCCTTAGAAACAGAATCATGTGGAGATGAAGATTGAGTGAGAAATCATTGCTAAAGAAGTAATGAAGAAGGGCTGGGAATATGGCCTAGTGGCAAGCATGTTTGCCTCATATACATGAGGCCCTGGGTTCAATTCCCCAGCACCACATATACAGAAAATGGCCAGAAGTGGCGCTGTGGCTCAAGTGGCAGAGTGCTAGCCTTGAGCAAAAAGAAGACAGGGACAGTGCTCAGGCCCTGAGTCTAAGCCCCAGGACTGGCCAAAAAAAAAAAAAAAGAAGTAAGGAAGAGTGAATGTTGTAGTGCATACAGGTTAGAAGGCCAGTGTGGGAGAGTTTAGCCAGGTTGGTTGTATAGTGAGACTGCCTCAAAAAGAGAAAGAGAACAGAATGGTAGAAACTTAAGTTTGACTCTATGTATTTATGTATCTACTGGGAAAAAAATAAAAGCAACTCTACTCACTATGCCTGTATGCTTTGTAGCCTAGTCACATGTCTCTCACATAGTAATCTCACTAAGTTAATGTTGCTACCCTGGCTTGAGAGATGTTAGTATAACTCTTCCTTTAGACATGGACAGATATCTGCTGAAGATCAATGCACAAGGAACAATAAGTGCTGTCCTTGAGTGGACAGAAGCCAAATGGTTTCAAGGAGGCCATTAGGAGTCAGTACTATGACTGTGAATAATGTGACAGAGTTTGAAACTACTGTTCTTATTCTGGCGGAAACAAACACCTGCCCACAGTCCAATCTCTTACCCCAAAACACAACATTCAAACAAACTGAACCAGAAAAACAAAGTAGTCTAGTGTATGTCTGAGAATACTAGCTTCCCTGAACAAGTTATCTCTTTATTCATCAGAGCTTGAATGTGGAAAGACACTTGCTCTAACCAATTAAGTTCTCAAGACTTGCAAAATTCATTCAACAAGCCAGGAGCCAGTGGATCACAATTGATATCCTAGTTACTTAGGAGGCTGAGATGGGGAGGATCGTGGTTTGAGGCCAGACCAGGCATATATGAGATAACCCTTCTCAACCCATTGCCGGGCAAGGTGGTACACCTCTGTCATCCCAGCTGCATGGGAGACTGGAATTCAATCTCAATGGGAAGAAGTTGTATGTGGTGATTCATGGCTGTGCCCAGGCAGAGAGAGAGACCTTATTTTAAAAATAACCAGAGGAAAAAAACAGACTGGAGGCACAGCTTTGTGGCAGAGCATCTTGTCTAGTAAGTATAAGGGCACGGGTTTGTTTTTTTTTTTTTTAAAGAGAGGTGTAAACCTAGCTTCTCAGGAGGCTGAGGTTTGAAGATTGTGGTTTGAAGCCAGCTTAGACAGTTAAGTCCATGAGATTCTTATCTCCAATTAACCACCAAAAAGCTAGAAGTAGAGCTGTGATTCATACAGTAGAGTGCTAGCCTTGAATGGAAAGCTAAGGGACAGTGCTCAGAACCTGAATTTAAGCCCCAGTGTTAGTAATCAATCAATCAAATTCAACAAAGAGAAGCCACAGGGCAAAAGGATAGATTTTCCAGTGAGTGTAGGTTCCTGGAGAAAACTGGATCCTTGTCATCTACCCTTACCTGTTAGATGATGAACATGCTTGTGTTTCCTTTTTTCAGAGTTCACTTTCTTAGGTGGTGTTTCGGAGGTCAGAATTTGGAGTGTCTCTTTTTCTTGCCCACTTGGAACATTAGGGAAAAGTCTCTTCAGCACTTTTTCAACAAACACTAAAAGGATTAACAAGAGAAAGAAGGAATGTCTTACTGCATTTATTTAGAACACATATGGCTTTCATTTAAAACCTGATAGCAATTGGCCCCCACAATGGTCATCATTCTACAAAGAACTTCTAGATATAGACTCTCAGGCCACTACCCCAACATTGCCCAGTAGACCTGTTCCTGATAACCTTCCTTATAGTCCCTACTCCACAGTAAACTCTCCAGACCTAGCTCCTTCAAGGATGCATACACTTTGGTGCCTGCTTGCTTTCTCTGGATAGGTCAGCGCGGTGGCTAGGCCCAAGCTGGTAGTACATTCTAGGGTGCACCAGCACTGTACTGACTGTCACCAAGGGTCTATCTCCTCCTGAATTTCTCCTACAGTGCAGTTCCTAACCATTGTAGGTTGAGTTTGGCCCTAGGTACCAGGTACTGGGTAGGCTGGAGAGCCTATGTGCAGGCCACACAATCCTTAATTCCATGTGTGACAAACTATGTCTGAGATTATGGTCAGGCAACACCATCTCTTGCCATCTGTCTCTCTTCTTTGAACTGAACTGGCTGACAACTGCAAGTAATCAAGGAAATAATTTTGTGTCGTTTACATGGCTTTAGCATGTATATGAGACACTACAGTTTATTTTAGTTTTTATTTTGCTTTTACTAAAGGATGAAAATTATCCTAATGAAGTAAATATTTCCATCCTCATTTAAGTGTGGTTTATAAATAGGTATGATCTTAAAACAGCATACTAGAAAAGGAGGAGAAAGGTTAATAAAAGGAGGGCTTTTTTTAGCCTCATTAAATTAAAAAAGATAAATAAATAGCTTCCAAGTTCTGTAGTAGAAATTAGAATGCCTAATACAAGTGCTTTAGTACTTTCAGGAAGATAATAGAAGATGTAGATTTAGTATAACCTTGGATAATATAATTATTTGTGACATGAAATCTGAATAGATACATTGAGATTGGCTCATAGGTGAATTAGAAATTTCCTTGGCCTTATATAGAAGAACTCTACCTAAAACATAGATCCTTCCTAATTCTATCATATTCTCAAATATTTGTGTTAGAAGTAACTACTTTAATATGTTTCAGCTATGAAGAACAGAATGAGAAATTATTAAAAAAGAAAATTAAAGGCTCTATCCTGATTGCTACAAGTTCCCCTGGTTTCTCAGCTCATCTACGAAAACATACACAGCACTCAGCAAGAGTAATAACAAGTGAGCACTAACATTACAAACAGAGCTACTCCTAAATGAATCTCCACAGCACAGTGGCCCCAAATGAATAAAAAGCCACCTTTCAGATGGAGTAAAAAAGAAAACTCTGGCTAAGTGGAAAATGTAAATTGTATTGATATCACATAAGAACACAGGACTGATGATGCCCTAGCAATAAGATATTTCCCATTCACTATTTTAAAATATTTTTAAAATTGTCATTGTGTAAGATCCTGACATATAAGTCTTACATAAGCTGTTGAGTTGAGCAGATTCCAAGATGACACCATGCAGAATGTACCTCAGAGCACACCACTAGTCAGGAAAAAATATCTTAGGTTATCTGGACAGACAATGACAGGCAACCTGGGCAACATTCCTAAAAATGTACTGTTGTGCTCAATGGTGTTGTATTCAAAAGGAAGCTTCAAATTTTCACATAAAAGTCAAATTGGCAAGCTAGGCAATTTTGGCTCACATCTATAATCCTAGCTACTCAGGAAGCTGATATCAGGGGACTGAAGCAGCTGGGTCACACAAATCCAAGATACTTATCTTCAATTAACCAGCAAAAAGCTACAAGTAGAGTTATGGTTCCAGTTGTAGAATATCAACCTTTAGCAAAAAAGATAAGGAAGTATGTGAGGCCCTAAGTTCAAGCCCCAGTTTTGGTACACACATACACTGCACTACACATATATACATACACAAAGTCAAACTGTCACAAGTATTTCTATTAAATGGTGAAGAAGAAAAAAACCTATTCCAAGTGACCATGGTGACAATTTTTAGAGGAAACAGAAGGCAAATAAAATGTACTTTATTACAAGCTATCAATGATTAAGAACTTTTCACAAACTAGAACAAATTTTAAGTGAAAATTGTAACCAGTCCCCCTATTTCACAGAGGAGGAGAAGGGGGAAGCTCAAGGCTTAAAATATTTGCTGAACAATAGCAGTGAATACAATCATCTAGCTAAAAATCACATCTATTCCACACCTTTCTGCATATACATATGCAGGTGTACAGGCCTGAATATACTATAAAGAAATACCAGATAATGATTCAGACTCAGCAATGCTAGGCAATCCTTGTGGCTGAGCAGCTTTCCCAGGGCAGAAGATACCACAGAAAACAATCACAAGAGAGAATAATAAGCAGGTCAAAGCCTTAGGAACCAAATTATTTGACAACAGACTTTATTTCATCAAAAAAATCCATGCTTAAAAAGAAAAGCTAAATAAAATGAGTTGGACGCTGGTGGCTCATGCTGGTAATCCTTAATAAAGGAGGCTGAGACCTGCACATCGAGGTTTGAATTCACCCTAGGCAAGAAAGTCTGTGAAAGTCTTACCTCCAATTAACTACCAGAAAGTCAAAAGTGGAGATGTGGACCAAATGGTAGTGCACAAGCCTTGGGCAAAAAATGCTAAAGGATAGCACCCGGGCCCTGAGTTCAAGACCTAGTACTAGCCAAAAATAAATTTAGAAAAGGAGAATGGAAGGAGGGAGGGAGGCTGGAAGGGAAGGAATGAGGGTCAGAAATAACCAGAAAAGCAGTATGTGCTGACAGATTGACCACTGGTAAACATTTCTTTGCTAAGTACAACCAAAATGAAATAGACTACATTGGAAATCATAATTACTGCATCTAGCTACAGACTTTTCTCTCAGAAGAGATGGAAAGTATCTCAGCACCACGTCCTACAGGATCCAAAAGTCAAGAGACAACTTGCCAACACCAAGGCACCTTCTAAGGCCTTTTGGATTCTCAGCTTACTATCTTTATCTTCTCCTATATAACTGCTTTTAAAGTTGACTGTACCTTGTCTAGAGGTTTAAGACAAATGGTTCCTCCTTCTAGGATAGCCCTGCTGTGCAGGTCACATAACACTAAAGGTACTACCCAGTGGCAGAAGTTTTCTGGGGCTTCTGTCCCTCTCTCCTCCCCTCCCTTTCTCACTGCTCTTCCATCCTATTTCCCTTGTATGTACTATACTTCTCTTCACCTGACTCCCTGATCCTCTTTCTACATGTTCTGCTTGGCTCATCTCATGTTTACACACGTTTTTTTTTTGTTTTGTTTTTTTTAACTAGTTCTTCCTGGTGTGAAATCATCTCCAGGCTGCCTACCTTGCTTGAGACTCTTATTTCTAACAACTTACAGACACATCTCAAAGTCCTCTTACTGGCTGGTATTTTAACAAACAGGAATGAACTCACCTTTTCTACCTCAAATCTCATACTTTCAAACCAGTACCTACTGGCCTGAGGTCTCCAGAGACCTCAACCCACACTGTTGCCCACATCTTTGTTTGAACCCCTCCATCCAACCTACCTAAGCTCTGTTTAGGATTTTGCTCTCTACCCTGACCACACACTCCCTGATGACATCTGACATCCACATTTTTTCTTTCACTTTCCAGTTCCTTATAACTTTGAACATATAGAAAGCTCCTGTTTACCTTTCAGAAGTGTCCCCAGGTCAACACTACATGTTATTAAACTAACTCTGGCATAACATGCTAACATAATGCCAGCTTGCCGAGTCTGCTTTTTATTTTACCCTGTCTCCAGGTCTCCTCCTTGTCCTTAAACTAGCATCTGTTATCTCATTTCCTAGCTCCTTATAATCTGAATACTTTTGAAGATTACTAAAAAATAATTACTTGGCGAAATCTTCCAAATTTGAGTTTGTCTGATATTTTCTCATGATTAGAATGAGGTTATTTTATTTATTTGCTTACTACTTTGTGCTGGTCCTGGGGCTCAAACTCAGAGCCTGTCCCTGAACTTTTGTGCTCAAGGCTAGTACTCTAGCAATTGAGTCATAGCTCCACTATTCTAGCAATTGAGTCATAGCTCCACTTTTGGGTTCTTGGTGTTTAATTGGAGATAAGAGTCTCATGGACTTTCCTGCCTGGGCTGCTTTGAACTGCAACCCTCAGATCTCAGCCTCCTTAGTATCTAGGATTATAGATGTAACCCACAGTGCCTGGCAAGACTCATGGTTACGAATTGGGCAAACCATCTTTTCAGCATACCACATCAGGGTTCAGAAAAGGTACCTGTCTTCTTTCTGCTGACAGTCACCATGGGCTGAGGTGATATCTACTTGTTTCTTCTTGCACCATTACAATTCTTTGGACTAGGTGTGATGGTACAGAAAGGCAGAAATGGAATGATGTGATTCAAAGCCAGCACAGGCAAAAAGTCGATGAAACTCTAACACAAAAAAGCCAGGTGGCAGGGCCTGGGTGGCTCATGCCTGTAATCCTAGCTACTAAGGAAGCTGAGGTCTGAGGATCACAGTTCAAAGCCAGTCCAAGCAGCAAAGTCCATGAGATTCTCATATCCAATTGACCACCAAAAAGCCAGGAGTGGAGCTGTGGCTCAGTTGGTAGAGTGCTAGCCTTGGGCACAAAAACTCAGGGACAGGGCCTAAGCCCCCAGTTCAAACTGTGACACACACACAGAGACTTAAAAAAACAAACAAAAAACACCAGATGTGGTGATGCATACTTGTAATTTCAGCTATACAGGAGGTGGAAGTAGGAGGTAAGATGATCATGGTCCCACACTAGCCCCTACCTGAAAAGTAAAATAAAATAAAAATGGCTGAGGTAGTGTTCAAGTGGTAGAACAAACATTAAGGCCCTGATTTTAAACCCTAGCTCCACCATATGTGGAAGCTAGAACTGATAAATGTACAAGTAAGCACAACTGGGTTGTATGCAAGTGTACTGACTGAAATAGGGAATTTTCAGAGGACAATTCAAATGGTGTAATTCCTTAGTAAAACAAACTCACAGTCCAATAAAATAAATACCAGGAAGCTGTCACCTTAAAGTTGGGGAGATGTCAAAGAGAGGGGGGTATACAAATAAGGAGAGGAAGTAGAAGAAGAATTTAGTCATAATATTCAATGTATACCTTATAAAATAAAGAAAACTGAAGATGGGGTTGGAAGGGAAGGGAGACAATAAAGAAAGGGTGATATCAATCAAGATGCATTATTCATAAAATGACTTGTTAAATGGTAGCTTCTTTGTACTATTACTTAAAGATAATAAAAATGCAATTTTAAAACTGTTACTATTTTTCCTTTAAAAATATCTTCGGTGAGAAACTTTGAGGACAACTCTTCCTCCTCCTCTATTTTATCTACTCCTTTTAGCATATATGGCTACGGCATGTATAGTGATTTTGAAGGTGATTTTGCTTCCCTCATTCCCATGTGGGATTTTTCTGTAAGGAAGCTGCTCCCATTTGTTCATGAACCATTATTACTCATGTATTAACTTCTTTATATTTCATTTATCCTGAGGGTTATACCCTGTGCTATTTTCACAATATTTTGTTGCTCAAATTTCCCCAGGGCTGGCCAATTACCTTCATCATGGACAGTGCTTCCCTTCCCTTCTGTAAGACATAGATGCATCTGGCCATATAAGATGCTACATCCAGTACTACATTTTCTCTACTCATGCCAAGAGCACCCTGTCCTCCAAAGTCCAGTATCTAGCTAGAAAATTGGGGGACACAGTTACTCACTGTTACTACTGCTATCCTTTCAACATAGATCTAATTTTGTCCATTCTTTGCTTAATAATCACCAACTACTGTGCAGAAATGAGCCTTGAAAACAGGAACATCTTGGCCATCCATAAATACAAATTAGAAATCTGACCACAGAGCCATCACAGATGGCTAAGTGCCTAAGAATGGCCATTCACACCATGCCAAACCCCATCCAGACAGTAAGATGACAAGACTGATATGCAGAATAATGAACTGGTCACCACAAGGACCATGCATTAACTTAAAAATAGTGCTTGGCCATGCACCAGTGGCTCACATCTGTAATCATAACTACCGAGGAGGCTGAGATCCAAGAATCACATTCAAAGCCAGATCAGGCAGGAAAGTCTGAGACTTCCTTTTTTTAAGAAAAATATTCTTGTTTCCATTTCCTGGAGTTCATTTTGATAAATATTATTTTATATGACCAGAAGCAAAGGCATTGCACCTTTGTGTTTCTCCCCTAAGAGTATTCTCCTTTGGAGTCTCTGAGATGCTCTCCAATTATCACCAAAAATCCAAAAGTGGAGCTATGGTTCAAGAGGTAGAGCAATAAACTGTGTAAAAAAGCTCAGGGGTAGTGCCCAGGCCTGAGTGCCCCAGGAGTGGCACCAACAAAACTAAACTAAAATAGTGCTTAAAGCCTTAAGTAAATGTAAATAAAATTTAAGTATAAAAGTTTCAAGTCTTGAAAGCTTAAATCACAAGTTTTTATATGGAAGGTGAGAATGGGAAGAATGCCATGTAAATTCAGATGTGTACTGTTATCATTTAAATACACGTAAACAGAATAAAAGAGAAAACCTTTCACTATTCAAGCTACATTGGTTTAAGCATCTTGTAAACCCAAGTGGCTGAGTTCCATCTTATAATAGTGGTCTAAAACTTCACAAGCACTTCTCTGGCATTGATCACTTCCTTGTAGAAGTAACATGTTCCATAAGTGGAATGCTCAAAAAGTTCATCCCTGCCTGTCCTACTGCTACATTCATACATAAAAATAAACACTTAATAAACAGTTTCTCTTTGACAGGATTCAAGGCATGACTTTGTTAATAAATATTGGCAGATGGTAGTTTTATGTTATACTAACCATGGCCATGTATTATTTATAAAGCAAGCTATGAACAGGCACAAGTGCAGATGGTCTCAAGTAGATGTCAAAATGGATCTCATTAGAAAGCAGGAGTTTTATCTTTAACAAGAATTTTCATAAATATTAATACAATTTAATCCTAGTACTTGAAGATCTAAAATAATTTTGCTGATAAATATACATGTCTAAATATTTTCAGCTACTACAATATAAAGTATAAAGTACTTTCAGAAAAAAAACAATTTTTAAGTTATTTTTTTTAAAAGCAAGCTTAAATATGACCAAGTTCTACCAACTGATATTGCTGAAAAATTCATTGATAAACTCTACTTCATTCTTGAACTCGAGATTACAGGAAAACCTTAAAAATGGAGTAAGGTTTTGGGGAATATTGTACCACTTGGACCTACTATCTGAAAAATTATGCAATGAAACAAAATAAACATTTGATGGCCTGCCATCATTTCTCTCTCCCTTCCTCTGTAATAGTTAAGAACCACAGGGAAGCAAATAGTCACTGTAGGAGCTGGGGATACGGCCTAGTGGCAAAGAGTGCTTGCCTCATATACATGAAGCCCTGGGTTCAATTCCCCAGCACCACATACACAGAAAACGACCAGAAGTGGCACAGTGGCTCAAGTGGCAGAGTGCTAGCCTTGAGCAGAAAGAAGCCAGGGACAACGCTCAGACCCAAGGACTGGCAAAAGAAAGAAAGAAAAAAAAAGCCAATAGTCACTGTATAAGTCAGATATACATTTGCAATGGCTAGAGACCACTGTAAACATAAAGTCCTGATATTTTCATAAAGGAGATGCACCCCTGCAATGGTTAAAGACCATGGTAAAAAGACAATCCTTCCATATGCATAAGGAGGAATGCAACCATAGTATATCCATATAGGCACAAAGAGCCTGTTGATGTAAGATGAAAAGGACTACTTACCTGTTACTATCAGTGTTCATGCTGTCAATTTAAAAACAAATAACCATTTAGGCCAAAACATCATATAATCACTTTAACCTTCATTGCTAACTTGAAATCTCTGATTTGAGTAAAATAATTAGTCTTATAAATTGCTTGATCATTTCCTACTACAGAAGACGTGTGTGTGTGTGTGTGTGTGTGTGTATGTGTGTGCACGTGCTGGTCTAGGGACTGGAACTCAGAGCCTGAGCACTGTCCCTGAGTTTTTTTTAATTAAGGCTAGCACTATCATTTGAGCCACAGCTCTACTTCCAGCTTTTTAAAAAGTAGCTTATTAGAGAGAAGAGTTTCATGGACTTTCCTATTTGGGCTGACTCTGAACCAAGATCCTCAGATCTCAGACTCCTAAATGGCTAGGATTATAGGCATGAGCCACTGGTGCCTGGCAGATTTTCTTTCTTTTCTTTTTTTTTTTTTTTTTTGGCCAGTCCTGGGCCTTGGACTCAGGGCTTGAGCACCGTGCCTGGCTTCTTCCCGCTCAAGGCTAGCACTCTGCCACCTGAGCCACAGTGCCCCTTCTGGCCATTTTCCATATATGTGGTGCTGGGGAATCAAAACGAGAGCTTCATGTGTAGGAGGCAAGCACTCTTGCCACTAGGCCATATTCCCAGCCCCCAGATTTTCTTTTTTTGAAAATATATAAAATATATCTTCTAACTGGTCAGTTCATTTTATGATTAATTTTTAAAAGAATGTAAATGAAGGCTGGCTTTTTTTTCTCAGGATACTAGGACATAATATGTAATTCCATAATATATTAAGTATAATTTTTTTAAGTGTCTGTGATTTGGGGGTTACTAAAATACTTTCTGACTGGTTTGCAGGTGTATATGTATTCACATACTAGAATTGTAGGACTGAAAACAAGCTGAAGGTTGTTTTCTTCTTTCATTTCTAACATGCTAAAAAACCCAAACTACAACAACAGAACTGGATGATGGGATCCTGGACATCAGGCTTTTGTCATAATACCCAGCTTTTAAAGGACAAAAAACAAAAACAAAAACAAATACCCTGAAGAATAGTTACTGCAAAGACTCTGACAACTCTAGCAGAAACCTGAAGCTAGCCTGTCTTCCCATTTTTTTTCACATCTCACTGGTATTCTCCTTTTCCAAAAGTGAGAACAAGTTCCAAATCAAAACTCTAATGTCTTGCAAAAAGCAATCATGGGAAATAAAATGGGTATCTCAAGCCAATGGAAGAGAAGGGGCTGTAGATAAACAAATACAATCACCAAGGGGATCAAGCAAACAGCATCTGGAAATGACGAAAAATATCTGAGTGAAGAAAAATATTGGAGTTAAAATCAATATTTTAATATCAATGAAATTCCATAAAGTGAATTAAGTTATTTTGATGTAATTTTCAGAAACATCTGACACCTACAGAAGCCAAATAAAAGTATAATATTTCAGCAAGGCACTGGTGGCTCACATCTAAAATCTTAACTTCTCAAGAGGCAGAGATTTTAGGATTGCAGTTCAAAGCAGTGTGGGCAGGAAAGTCTGTGAGACTCTTATCTCCAATTGAATCATAAAAAAGCCAAAAGTGGTGCTTTGAATCATAAAAAGCCAAAAGTGGTGCTATGGCTCCAGTGGTAGAGTGCTAGACTTGAGCAAAAAGAGTTCAAGGTCAGAACCAAGGCCCAGAGTACAATCCTCAGGACTGGCAAAAAACAGACAACAACAACAACAAAATTCCAGTACTATCTTTCCATAAAGCATTCTGAGGATATTATTTTTATTTCATTTTTATTGTTCAGTTACTGTTTATTAGTATACATTAATTGTACGAGGGGGTTTATTATGACATTTGCACACATTGTATACAAATATATCCTGATCAATCTCACCTCCTTCTCTCTCCCCAATTAACTCCCCCTTCTTAATACAATTTTGAAAGGTTTCACTGACCTATTTTCACATAAACTGTGTTGAGCATATGCATCCTCACTCACCTTTCCTTTTATCCCTATAATGCAGCAGGTTATTTAATCTTTGCCTATAATCTAAGACTAAAGGAATAAACTGATACTAGCATCTTATTTCTCAAGAAAAGTTTGATACAGTACATTAATTCATTGAATAAGTTCCATAACAGAATTAAAAAATAATTAGTAAGATTTAAGCAAGAGTTGCTAACTTTCTGAAATATTAGTGAAAAGAAATGGGCTGGGAATATGGCCTAGTGGCAAGAGTGCTTGCCTTTCATACACAAAGCCCACGGTTCAATTCCCAGCACCACATATATAGAAAAGCCAGAAGTAGCGCTGTGGCTCAAGTGGCAGAGTGCTAGCCTGAGCAAAAAGAAGCCAGGGACAGTGCTCAGGCCCTGAGTCCAAGACCCAGGACTGGCAGAAAAAAAAAGAAAAAAAAGAAAAATAGCTCACCAAATAAGATTCAAATAGAGCATGACTAGAATCTTAAACCATGCCTCATATGATGTGATATACTCATCTAAGAAGAAAGTGGATATTCATTTTCTACTAAACTTTAAGTACTTAAGTATTTCAAGAATACCTTGTCCTTTCACTCACAGCTTTTTTAGAGGCACTTATTTTATAATACATGAACATGCCTGTACTCACATACCTCCCCTCCCACCCCCAGCCCCCAAGAAGGCTTTAGGAACACTAGAACCAGCACCACAGAAAGTACAATTCCATTCTGCATGATACTGGCAACAATTTATTCCCTCAGTACACAGAAATAACAGAACATTGGGACACGGCATGCTAGAAGCTCAGCAAGAACTCTGCCAGTTAATTTCATCTAAAGAGAGTCTCAAGATAAAGGCCCATGGCACCTGCAGCTGTAGTTGTTCCAATCTACCTGCTACATATGTATCCTGGCCTATCCTCCAGCCTCCCCAAAGGGCATACACACCAGGAAGACCAAGCCTAGCTGTCCTGGAAGAAGTGGTCACAGGAATGAAGTCTTATCAACAGGCAATTAAACCACTATATTACAGCTTTGTTCTGCAACCTGATCATCTCTCTGGCCAGCCCATGAGGCTGAGTCCCAACAAAGAGAAGAGTGGTTCCAAACATAGGCTTTGGAGTCTTTTCTAAAGAAAGATAGCAAGAAGCTTCAAGCATTCATTCAGTGTTCCTTATGACACCAGGAGTCTAGAATCATTGGTCCCATTTCAGGCTGGATGGAGCGATAGCACAGTAATACTAGTAGGCCTACAGCTACCAGACTACAGCACCAAGAATGGGTCTGTGTCCAATAATTAGTGAGTCTTGGGAGGCAGAAGTGGGGCAGGGTCCACAGGCATTCTTCCTACTGTAGAACCCAGCTCAGGATAGCTTCACATTCTGGTTCTGTGCTCTCAACAATAAAACTATATCCAAGAGAAGTAAAAAGGTAAATTTTCTATGCTTCTTCATGACAACTCTGCTCCTTCCAAGGGTGCCTAAACAGTGGACTTGGATGCCAATGGGAAAGGAAGTGACAAGAGTGCTCAACTGAACAGGCACTAGATACAAACAAGTTACTAATTTCCAGTTAACTGAAGAGCTAGGAGACCAGCACACAGGAAGCAGGACCAGAATACAACTGAGTAGAGCTCCTTTCTCAAAGAACATATATCATCCAGGTGAACTGCAGCCCCTATTAGCTTTTCCATCCCACTGTGGCAGACTGCCATTCACAGCCCTGAGTTAGCAGGCAGTAGCATTTCAGACATCCACCAATCTCCCCAACTAGAAAGGAATCCATTTGAACCACATTTGAGGCCTATCATCCTTCAATCTGGAGGTAATTCATTGTCAGACTTGCACTGTGGCTCTTAGAGGTCTAAGAGATTCTCCAGCACCTTTTAGACATTTTTTTCCTAGCATAAAATAGAACACAAGTGAACATTTTTTGCTTCTTTAGTATTACTGCTCAGAAGTAAAACATTCTTCCCCCTAATACTGGAGAGTTTTGCTATAAGTTGTCATATAAGAAATTGATATGTTAGCAGGCAACTTTCAGAAGCAATCTACTTTCAGGAAAAAAGTGAACAAAATTACAAAATCTTAGAGACACCCTTTCATACTGTTCCCCTATTTCAAACTTTCTGTGCAGGTATAGATGATGGCTTGGTGTGATTTTCACTGGCCACTTCTCTTACTGAGCTGCTGGAGGACATTGAGGCCCAGAGGTGGGGAGAGATGATGTGGCCTATGTCTTTATGAAGGAGATGAACAAGGATGCTTCTCAACTCATATGTGCTTCACAAGAGCTTTAGCACATAAGAACACTCAGTATGTTCACTCAGCCAGTAAGGTTTTAGGGTGGTGGATATTTTGTTTATCTAGGGTTTTGTCTGTTATAGTTTGAACCCAGGGCCTCCAGCATGGAAGGAACATGAACATAAGAAGGAATGAAAGAAGATGAGCAGATTGTAGAATCAACCCAGAACAAAGGAGGTGGCTTTCCAGTCAATTCTATAAACCTTAACACTTAAACCAACAGAGTACTCACTCTCATCTAGTAAAAGGTTATAAAAAGGGTTGGTATTAATTAAAATATGTTAATGTCCATTTTGAAGCCTAACATCAGACTGTTCAGGAACTGTTAAGTCATTTCTAAGGTGAGATGGTCTGTTTTGTTTTTATTGATTTATTGTCAAAGGGGGTTACAGTTTCATACCTAAGGCAGTTACTATATTTCTTATCAAACTTGTTACCTCCTCCCTCATTTTTCTCCCACCTTCCCTGGTGGTTGTTTTTTTGTAACCAAGGAAATGGGAGTCAGAACTCCCTGGGACTTAGAGAAGAGGAAGCTTAGGGCAGTTCTTCTAAGCAGGAAAACACAAATGGGGACTGCAGTAATTTCTCCATCTTCTGGTTTACTAAAATTTGTTCTATTTTTTTAAACAAACACAACTACATTTGTCAAAAGCTTTCCACTTTATAAAGGCAGAAACATGTTTATAAAAATAAAAGGACACCTAGCCACTGTGAACATACTCCTAGAACCGGGAGCCTGTACACAAGCGGAGGTGCTCAGCAGCAGCACGCGGTCACCTATGCAGCAGCTTGGTCACTGCCCACGGTGCACTGGGAGCCACCAAGGCCTCCGCCCTGGGCGTCGGGCACCAGAACTCTGGGGGCTTCTTGGCCCTCGTGAGCGCCTCGCGGCCCCTCAGACGCCGGCACCCGACCCCAGGACTCCCGACGCCCCCTCAGACGCCGGCACCCGACCCCCCGGGTCCCCGACGTCCCCTCAGACGCCGGCACCCGACCCCAGGACTCCCGACGCCCCCTCAGACGCCGGCACCCGACCCCCCGGGTCCCCGACGCCCCCTCAGACGCCGGCACCCGACCCCGGGCTCCTCCTGCTCCTCTCGGCCCTCAGGAAACCTCAAAGCCCGTCCCCTCCCGTACTCCCTTCAAGCCTCAGGATTGCCTCGTGGCTCCTCACGTCCCCGTAGTGAGAGCACTCTCACCCCGACCCCTGCCTACCGTCCCTCCGTGTGGACATGCCCGCTCACGCGGCGATCCCGCGGCCCCGGGGCTCGAGATCCAGGAGAAGGCGCTTCCTTGTTCCGCCTCCGAGGCCCGCCCACTACAACAGCAGTGTCCAATGCAAACCTCACGGCCTAGGCCCGCCCACAACAACAGCAGTGTCCAATCCAGATCTGACGTCCCTGTGGGTGTCAATTATTCTCGTTGTAGCTGTGGGTTGGCTAAAACCGAGTCTGGGCGGGTCCTCAGCCTCCACCACCCAGCTCTGGGCGAGCAACTGCGGGTAGAGCAGGCGTGCCGTTTGGGGTAGAGGCCAGGAGGCCCTGCGGCTCCTGGACCCAGGGTAGGGACAAAACCCAGGGTCAGCACCTGCTCTGAACACTCCAGGCGCCAGAATGTCTTTTGCGGGAAGGAGAGAGGGCCAGACGCTTAAGGAGAGATGGGGTTCCGCTGGCCCACCGGGTCCCAGGCAAGGGTGTCTGCCCTAACGTCCCCACCCCGCACCTTGCCTGAAAGCAGCGAGTAACCGAGGACGCCCACCGCCAGCGCCTCCACCTCTGCAGACGCCCTCGGGCCTTCTTCCTTCCCAGCGAATTGCTTTCCAGACCAAACTGTGTCCGGGCTCCGAGATTCTTTAATTTGTCTAATGAGTGAGAAGCAAGACAAATCCCAATATCTCACGGACAGCGCTTTGGAGAGGGGAAAAAAAAATCAGAGACTCTGAGATGCCTTTGGTTAGTGAACGCCGTTGGATCCCAGGTGTAAGCAGGAAGCCTTAGCGGTAACGGAGTACAAGACACACGAAGGAAGACAGATTGCAATGCAAGGTGAATACCTGCCCGAGTGTATCTGGAGATCTCTGACCACCCTGCTTGCAGTCAGCAAAAGCAAAGGCCGGACTGCTGGCGAAGAACACGGAGGAAACATGTTAACTTGTCTAGTGAGAGATGGAAAATCATTGGCTTGTTATGAACATAGAACCGAGATGATCTGATCATTACAATTTAAAGAAGCGGTTTTAGCCGCTGGACTGAGACTAGATTTGAAGGGAAGTTTGCAAAGAGTAAATGGTGGTAATGTTGAAGGTTGTGAGAAGAGGTAGACTGTGCATATATGTTTGAAGGCAATTCAAAATAACTTTTTTTCTGACTGATCAAATTGGGTTATGACAAAAAATAGGAAGTTTAGAATGATTCCAAATTCTGTGTCTAGACATTGGAAAGTTGGAGTTCTTAATTTAGGTGGAGTCCCTTTGGTAGGACTTTCCTGGGAGGTGCCGTGCAGCTTTAGAAATAAAGTTTCAACACTCACAGGTGCATAAATTTAGGAGACTGTGAAAGGAATAGTATGGGCAGAGGTCCTAACCTTGAGGGCTTTAATGTTTGGGCAGATGAGCCCCTTGCTGTGGACCATGAGAGGGACTGGCTGGAGAGAAAGGGGAAGAGCAGAAATTCATCACAAAACCAAGACACAATGAGAGAGACCATAGAGTCTATGTTTCTTTGAGTCTGGCTCACTTCCCTTAGATTTTTTCCAAGTCCTTCCATTTCCTTATTCTTTCTGATGGAGGCATAGAATTCCATTGTGTATACATACCACATTCTCTTGATCCACTCATCTACCTAGGGGCATTTAAGTTGGTTCCATATTTTAGCGATGACAAATTGTGCTGCAATAAACATAGTTGTGCTGGTGGCTTTGGTATGGTCTTGCTTGTAATCTTTTGGGTAGACGCCCAAAAGTGGGGCTGCTTGGAGTACATGTCTAGGATAATCCTAGCACTTGAAGATCACAATAACTCAATAGCTATGTCCATATGAACACATAAGATGATACTAAGTGAAATGAACTCCAAGTTACAGAAACAAGTGATTTATCATTGTTGCTGTTATTTTCAACATACCATGTGAAATTGTGCTGTTTTTCTTTTGTCTTTCTTTCCTGTGGTTTTACCCCTGATGTCACTGTAACTCATTTTGGTACCCTGGATATTGTACATATGTGTATTGAAACTAGGGAAGGGAAAGGGAATATCAAAATCGAGAGACAAGGGATAAAAAGACAAACCAATAAAATAGAAATAATTACAAAACTATATGGTATAAACCAACTGTACAACTCATGGGGGAAATAGGGAGAGGGGGCGGTGGGGAAAAATGAGGGGGGATATAACAAGTTGGATAAGAAATGTATGCACTGCCTTACATATGAAACTGTAACCCCTCTGTACAGCACTTTGACAATAAAGAAATGAGAAAAAAAAAAGAAAAAACCCAACTCACAAAATGGATCATTTGTCTCAAATGTCATGGATAGGTCAGAATAAGGGGAAATCCTTACCCTGAATCTGTCAGGGGCAGATGACTTTGATTGCAGTCAATTCAGCTGGATGGTAGATGCAACATCTTGATGGAAAGTTCATACAAATAATTGCAGAAAAAAGAATAACACTGAATATAGACCAATCTGGTGAAACTAGGTAAATGAAGCAACAGCTAGAGGAGAATGTTTACTTTTTTTCCTCTGTGGCAATTCTAGGGATTGAACATAAGTGCTAGTTAAGCACTAACCTAAATTGAAACTTGCCCCAACCTAAGCTCTTTTAAAACACAAAATTTGTGTAGCAATTTCAGCTTACCAAATTTATATTAAAAATGAGTAGTACAAGCTGGGTGCTAGTGGCTTATGCCTGCAATGTTACCTACTCAGGAGGCTGAGATCTAAGGATTTTGATTAAAAGTAACCCTCAGCAGGAAAGTCCACGAGACTGATCTCTATTAGCTACCCCCCCCCAAAAAAAGTTGGAAGTTGAACTGTGGCTCAAGTGATACAGTGTTAGCTATCCTTGTGCAAAAAAGCTCAGGGATAACACTCAGGCCCTGAGTTCAAGCTCCAGGAGAGAGAGAGAGAGAGAGAGAGAGAGAGAGAGAGAGAGAGAGAGAGAGAGAGAGAGAGAGAGAGAGCGCACTAAGAGTGGAGAGGAGAGAAGGGAATGTGTGCTAGGACAATACCTTTGATTTGGCTACTTTTGAACCTGTCATTCTCACCTGCATCATTCTCATCACTATCCAAGCCTAGCTGACACTTCTACAGTTCTTCCCAGTGACCACATGTTTTCCTCTGGCCCTGCTTCTTTCACCTCTCAGACACAAAATTCTTGAGTGGACACAGTTGACACTTTGACTTCTTCATTTGACTCGTCTTCCTTCACTACTCCTCTTTGCTCTGCTACAGTCTGGAAAGAACTTTAAGTCATTAACATGTCATTTAAATCCAATTGAATTTACAGTTTTTCTCCCCTTTCGGATTTTCTTAGGTGGTCATGGGAAATTGCACTTGTAGAATGATTCTTGAGACATGGTCATTCTTGCATCACATTCATGTCAATCACTCCCTCCCTTCTGAGGGACTTACTCAACCCTAAGCTTCAAGGAAAGCTTGTGTGGGAGTGGAAATTATTGGTGTTCTCTGGCTTTCTTCCTGAGATGACCTGCTTTCATCTCTAAGAATGTCCTTCTAATGAACTTTCTATTCACAATTATGTACCTACTTTCCTAATTTCTCCTCTCACTGGATGCAAGAATTGAAATAGCCCACTCAACTTCTGGTAACAGAGCCAGTCCAAAAGGTTCTGTGAGTTGACACCAGCAAGATCACAGAAGTGAGGCTGCTGAAGCCTGTTGGAGTTCACATTACCACATCAGGTGTCCTGGACAGTATTCTTCCCTGCTGGGTTTCAGTCTTTCTTTGGTTCCATTACTCCTTTCTCTGCCCCTCTTTTGGAATAATGATGTTTCCTTCATGCCCATTGTATATTAAAAGTAGGTAATTTTCTTTTACATTTTACAAGGGCTCACAGTTAAGACTCTGCCTAAGTCAATTTGGGCTTTTGAATAATGTTGAATTTGTTAAGACTTTAGAGACTAGTGGAGATGGGCTAAATGAATCTTGCATTATGAGGCACGTTTGAACCTTTGGGGGCCCAGGGGTGGAATGTTAAGGCATAATATGTACTGTCCTCCATAGAAGCATGTGTTAAATGACTGGTTACTACCTAGGGAGAGATACTTTGTGGGGTATCTTGCCCATAATTCCTTCTTGTGTGGTTCTCTTTGCCTCTTGTCTGTCATGAGATGAAAATGCTTCTTTGCCACAGGCTCCTGCCACCATGATGTTTTATCCAAGCACATATCCAAACAACTAGGGATGTAATCATCTGAAACTATGAGCCAAAATAAACCCTTCCTCCTTTAAGTTGTTCTGTAGCATATATTGTCACAGTAACTCAAAATATTTGATGCAAAGACTTCACCGAGAATTCTTCTTAAGAATTCTTCCCTGATAGCACAATGTTATTTGCCTTTTATTCTCCAGTAACTGCCCATATCTTTCCTTCAGACAAGCAACTGTAATTCCTGATCACATAACACTACTTCACCTTCTAACATGCCTTCTTCTCTACACTGGAACTTTCACTTGAACAATGGTCTCTTTTTCTGTCTTGCTTATATATTCAGAGCACATTACAAACATTTAGTACATTTGTATTCCTTTTTGTTGTTGTTTTGCATGACAGAACAAATACAAGATGAAAACAATCATGGGTAAGAGATGAAAGGGAAAGAACAATTTAAAAATTGGCTTAGTGTTGAGTGCCAGTAGCTCTGTAATCCTGTAATCCTACCTACTCAGGTTGAGATCCAGAGGATGGGGGCTCAAAGCCATCTTGGGCAGAAAAGTCCAGAAATTTCATCTCCAAAATAACAAAAGGTGGGCTGGAGGTAGGTTAGTCTACTGACCAAGCATGAGGCCCTGAGTTTAAACCCCAGTACCAGCAAACCAAAACAAAGAAAAAGAAAAAAAATAGAATATAGATATTTTTTAGTTTTGGCAGAGAAAATAAATTGGAAGACATTAAAAATATTAAGAAAAACATGTGGCCACATTTCTTTGATTTACCTTTATATCCCACTCACTTATTTAGCAATTTGCTTTGAAAATAAATGCAATGGATTAATACTTGGTTGACTGACTGGATGAAAAACATTGTACAGACACTTCTTTTGTGCTGATACTGAGGCTAGTACTCCAGACTACATTGTTTTCTGCTAGTTAACTGGACAAAAAAAGTCTCACAGATTTGTCTGCCTTGGCCAGCTCCTGACCATGATGTTTAGATCTCAGCCTTCTGAGTAGCTAGGAGTATAAGCATGGGCCACCAGCAACTGGATGAGCCTTTTTTTTTTTTTTTTAACTTAAAGCTCTTAGAATTTCTGAAAAAGATTGATTTATCTCATTCCAAGAGTTTTATTTTTTATTATTCTTAAGTTATTGCATAAAGCGGTTTCAAGTCAACATGTCAGTTTTTAAGTACAATATAACTTGATAAATGTTACCCCTTTCATTATTCTCCATTGATTCTATCCCCTATTTTATTCCGTAGTTGTATTTATGTAAGTACAATAATTTGTATTCATGGTTTGAAGACTTTTCCACAGTACATACAAACATTGACTATAGAAGAAAAGAACTATGTAAAAGACATTTGTCATTCCAAGAATTAAAAAAAATATTTATTATTATCATTAAGGAGTTGCCATTCAACAAAGTAGTTTATGACTACAGGTCTTTATCAATACCATTCTAAGCATCTTTGATCCCCCAATTTCCTTTAATCGAAACTCCATTCATTTTACTCCAGACGTTCATTTCAGTCCTTCAACTTTTGTTACATTTAAAAAATCTCAATTTTCAACGACTCATTTAGAGTTGTGGAAACTTCCTTTTTGGCACTTGCATTAAAATTGGGCGGAGCGATGTTCCCAAGGTTAGGTGGTAGTTACAAATATCTCCAATAGCTTCTCTTCCAGATGGGCCTACTCCCTCCAGAAGGGCATTTCCACCATTGTCACTGCTGTCTATGCAGCATGCCAAATGTTGCTGAATTTTCCAACTCAACTTCTACTGGACAAATGTGTGGACGGATTCTTGGTTCTGCGGTCACATGCTGCAGCAGCAAACGGCAGGTGGAGGACACATCTCACCCCTCCCAGGGCGCCTGGGCCAGGTTTATTAATAAAAGAGTGCTGTTCGTGGGATCTAGTAGACGCCATTTGGAAACCCTTCTTTTCCTGAGTGGCACCCAGTAGTTCCCTAGCAGGGAAGAAGCCCCTTGGAAACAGCGGGGGGTGGGACTGTGCGTGTGGTGGTGGTGGGGGGGCGCTCCCCAGCGGACAGAGCCAGGCGGTTGGAATGCCTTGCAAACAAGTGAAGGGCAAATCTTGTCCTGTGCCCTCCCTCTTCCCCACGAACTGGGCTGGGCGTGGAGAGGACTCCGTTCCGCACTTGAGTCCCACTCAGGACGATGCTGGCAGATCCGCATGTGGGTTCGGCATGGGCGTTGAGCGGTCTGCTTGGATTCCTAGGTTAACTTCCAAGCGCGCTGAGCACCGGCGGCGCCCGACACCGCCAGCACGGTCGCGCCAGTCCCCGAGTGACCCGGCTTGCCGCGCAACAGTTGGGCTGGCGGTGCGGGGCCGCTGGGGCCGGCGGGCTGAGTGCGCGCTCCCGGACCGTGCGCGCCGGCGGCCAGGGACCCGGCCGCTCGGTGCCCGCCGCGCGGAGGCCTGGGCGCTCTCCCGGGGCGCGCGGGCGCCCGGCCCTTCCCCAGATGGAGTCGCGCGCCGGCCGCCCCCCAGTGCGCCGGTGCCTCCCCCGGGCGCAGAGTGCGCAGGCGCTGGCCGTGAAAACCGACCGTGCACGGGGCTGGAGCGCGGTCGGAGCGCGCAGCGGCAGTGGAGATAGCGGCAGACGGACAGACCACGACCGACGGACAGACAGACCCACAGAGCCTAGAGCCTAAGAGCTGGCTGCGGGGCCGCGCGCGCCTGCTGGCCTAAGGAGTGGCCACCTCGCCATGTCGCCCCGCACCTGGCTGAACTAGGAGCGCCTGAGGATGTCGGCACTGAGAAAGGTGAGAGCCGCCCGGGGCGCGGGGACCGACCGGGGCGCGGCGGCCGGGGCGGCGCAGCGAGAGCCGTCGGGGCAAGGAAGAGGGCGGCGCAGCGTGACCCACACGGGGAAGGGGGGCTCCAAGAGGGCGGCTGGGTTAAGAGCGGGGGTGGGCTGGGCACGCCTGGGCCGGGCGCGGGAGACCCTGGGGGCGGCTGTGCTCGGGGTGGGGGTCCGGCGCCGTGGTCTTCGCTGGGCTGTATCGTCGTGCCCACGGCCAGGGGCGCCAAGATCCCGGGGCTGGACTCGCCGGGCGAAGGACCCGGCGTGGAGCGAGGCGCCGCGGAGGTGTGAAATTCCCCGCTCCGCCCGGCGGGGAGGGGGCACAGCTGGCTGGCACCGGCGGGCCGGGGACTGGCTGCCGGCTCGCGGATCAGGCCGGTTGAGAGTGGGCCAGCAGCTAGTGACCTGCACGGTCCTCCCAAGCCCACGATGGACACGCGGACCCGACTGGGAATGAATGAAAGGTGAGAGAAGTCCGCGCGGTGCGCGAGGGTCCGGGGCGGGCGGGGCCCCTGATGCGGGGCGCCAGGTGCGGGGTCGCAGCCGCGGCCGCGCGGAGCCCGGCGGAGAGGTGCGCGCCCGCCGGGAGGGGGCGGCCGCCGCCCCGCTCTCCCGGGGAGCGCGGGGAGCACGGGGGCTTTTTTAGGGTGGTTGCTAAGCGAAGCGCTACCCAGCGCAGGGTTTTGTAACCAAGCCTCCCCCGGCAGCGGCTGTTGCTGCGCTCGGGCTCCTTCCCTAACGATCGCGGGAGAAATAATGAGGATGTGATTATTACAGCCTGGAGCGGCGAGGGGGTGGGGGGCGGCAGGCACTGGCTCTTCCGCCAGGCTCGGGCCAGGTGGGGCCGGCAGGGCGGGGGCGCCTCTCCCACTCGGCCGCCCTCCGCGCGCCGCACGGCACGGCTGGGCGGTGGGAGAGGCACCGGCTCCGGAAGCTCTGGAGCGTTAGGAGGGGGCGAGGGCGGCCGGGGGAGCGCCTCTGTGGACCTGAGGTCGCAGGGGCAGGGAGTGCCGGGAGCGCTCGGTGCCCCGTGGGTGCCCCGTGGGCGCCCCGCCATTCATACCTGAAACTCGAAGCACCCTGCGTGGCTCTTCCGCACTTCTTGGCGAACGTTGTGGCAGTCGCTTTCTCTCAAATGAATGGCAATTGTGGCCACGGTTAGAATCGGAATGAGTGACTTATCAACGGCAGCTCTCATATTGATTAAAAATAAAGCAAAGGACAGGGAATTCATCCTCCGCCTTGTGGGTGGTTTCGGAGCTAGATTTAAAGCCCAGTGGTTTTCCCTGAGCTCTTGGACTTGGAGGCTGGAGGCTGTGACTTGGGGCCTGGGGTTTGGCTCCCAGCGCCCAGCGCCCAGCGGGGCGTATCTTGTTGCAACAGTGTATGGACTGGAACCACGCGCCCTATTAATCTATCTGTAGGCTACAGAAAACTCATATTTGCAGAGGATAAATCCCATTTGTAATCAATTCCATCTCTAATTAGAAAACAACCTGGAATCTCAACATGGCCACAGGAGTCCAGGGCCCATTCAGTATTCCTCTCAAGTCTCAGGCAGACCTAACAGTGCCCCTCCCCACCCCCTCCTCTTCAAAAGAACATGCAAATTTGAGGTTGAAGTTCATGACAACGTGACTTTCATTTTACTTCTTCATAGTCTCTGCAGAAGGTAATAGATAGCCAAGGCAAAAAATGGCAAAATGATGGAAAAGTAGTGCTTTTTGGCAGGTCAAGTTGTTACTCTGGTGTTAGAGAAATGTCATTAATCAGGACTTTCCAGTAGCCAAATCATCTTGTGCAGGCAGCTGGGTGACTCACAGCTTTGGCTCCACTGGTGATTGTGAAGCGTGCATGGTGTGTCCTTTCCAATGCTCCAGTGGTGATTGTAGAGTGTGCATGCTGTGTCCTTTTCACTGATGTGCCTTTCCATGACTTGGAAGAGAGCAAATGAGAACTTCATATACCCCTCATCTGGCTGTAAGGCTCCCAGGCCAATCACTTCTGGACATAAAGAGAGAAAACAGGAAATAGTCCTGCCTCAGCCAACCTACCCCCTCTCCTATCACACCCCAGGTCTCATCCAGTAAATGTGGGATTTGATCTCAAACAAGACCCATCAGAGCTGTTTCTTTTCTTTCTTTCTTTCTTTCTTTCTTTCTTTCTTTCTTTCTTTCTTTCTTTCTTTCTTTCTCTCTCTTTCTTTCTCTCTCTCTTTCTTTCTTCCTTCCTTCCTTCCTTCCTTCCTTTCTTTCTTTCTTTCTTTCTTTCTTTCTTTCTTTCTTTCTTTCTTTCTCTCTCTCTCTCTCTCTTTCTTTCTTTCTTTCTTTCTTTCTTTCTTTCTTTCTTTCTCTCTCTCTCTCTCTTTCTTCCTTTCTTTCTTTCTTTCTTTCTTCTTCCCCATAGCTCCTTATCCCTTCTCTCCTTGTCTCTCATCCTTTCTTCCCTTCAGCTAAGGAATCTACAAACGTGAAATCCTCATGCTTTTGATCTATCATGTAAAAATGTATGTTGCGCTCCAGTTAAAGGGTAAGCATCTAAGCAAAGTGAGCACTATGTTAAATAATTCAAAGTGATTGCTCTCACCATGGTTGTTCACAGATAGGCACTCCTGGCCAGCTTTTCATAGTGCTGAACATTGTTGTGTCTCAAAAAACATGTTTTACTCTTTTTTCATTCATGTATCCTAATTGTACAAAGGGGCTTCATTGTGACATTCCCATGCATGCACATAATATCCATTGATCAAATTTATCCCCTCGGTTACGCATTCTCATTTCCTTCACCCATTTCAAATAGTTTTAATGGGATTTATTATTCTGTTTTTATGCATATATAGAAGTATTTCATCTTGTTCACCCCAACCTTTACCTTTCCTTTCACTGTCCACTCCTGCTGGCTCATACCCCAGACTGTCACTCCCAAAGAACTTTTCAGCCATAGTACAAATTTTACCGAGCTGTGCTGGTCAAGGAAGAAGGAAGTTTTGGTGTGCCCTTGGTTACGTTTTGTGGGTTAGGTGCATGAAAAACAATATTTTTATTTTTGTAGAATTCATTTTGCATAGTGCTATTTCTCTCCAAATGACATATGTATGTTCTTCTATGGCAATCTGTTGCTTCAGGGCCTGGAACATTGTTCCTGGGCTTTTTTTTTTTTTTTTTTGCTCAAGGCTAGTGCTCTACCACTTGAACCACCGTCCACTTCTAGCTTTTTGGTGGTTAATTGGAGATATGAGTTTCACAGACTTTCCTGCTTTGGCTGGCTTTGAGCTTCAATCCTTAGATCTCAGTCTCTAGTGTAGCTAAGATTGCAGGAATGAGCCACAGGCACCTGGGAGTCAACTTTATTTTTGACTTTGCTAGAAATTCCAAATGAATTATTAAAAGCAAAACTATGCTTCCTGGAATTTAAATTACAATGGGTTCCATTTACCCAGAACCTTACCAGTTCTGAATCTGAAGGATTTTAATATTTTGCTTGTTAGAAGATTTGTTGTTTCTACTTTTTTTTTTTTTGCCACTCCTGAGCCTTGGACTCAGGGCCTAAGCACTGTCCCTGGCTTCCTTTTGCTCAAGGCTAGCACTCTGCCACTTGAGCCACAGCGCCACTTCTGGCCGTTTTCTGTATATGTGGTGCTGGGGAATCGAACCCAGGGCCTCATGTATACGAGGCTAGCTCTCTTGCCACTAGGCCATATCCCCAGCCCTGTTGTTTCTACTTTTAACACATTATCTTCTGTAAGGATGAAATTGGATAACTAAGTCTTTTATAATTATTTGAGAAAAAAACTTCAGTTGTTAAGGTGTGAAATGTTTGTTCATAGATCTTACAAGAAGCTAATTAAATATACTATTTATTGACCTTTAGAATGGATATATCTGGTCATTCATTGGCTATCATAAAAATAACCATGATTCATCATTTTATCCAGATGGGAGTTGTATTTAGAGCATTGCAGCATGTTGGCTATAAAAGAATTAGAGCCTACCACACAGGAAGTTAGTGGGCAAAACATTTCATGCAGTTAAAATTACTCTTCACCAACCATACTTTTACCTAGTGATTAGTTTTCATAATATAAGCATACTGTCTCATTACCATCACCTAAATATGTTCATTTGCTTCTAGGTACTCTGTGTACAAACCTGAGCATGGTAATTGATACACATTCATGACAAAAAAAAGTTCCAATTTTCAGGAGCCAGCAACCAGGCTTGAGGTTGTAGTATGTTGGGACTCCATTGTAAATTCCAAAATTGTTCTTGGTCGCCTCTTCTTTCCAGAACTTTAGAGTGGTAGCAGAGAATAGAGAATTTTTTTTTAAATTCAGTTCAAACTGGAATTTGAACTTCAGAGTCTCATGCTTGCTAAGCAGATGCTCTACCAGTTGAGTCAAATCCCCAGCTCTTTTTGCTTTAGTTATTTTAAGAACAGGTTCTTGAGGTTTTGCCTGGCTGGTCTGACTCCACATCACTAGGCTAAGGTAGTAGTTGAGGTAGCGTGTCACTAGCTTTGCCTGGTTGCCTGCGCTCTTCCCAACATCTGCCAGACTAGCTGTGATTACCAGTGTGAGCCGTTTTGCCTAGCCAGACAGCAGGTTTGGATTCTGCATTAATTCTGGAAAAGGCAGTCAGAGTTCATATGTAAAACACTGACTTCTGTTCTTCTGCTGTTGTTCTTTCTGTGCACTGACTTCATCTGATCACCAGACCTCTTCTCCATCAGTAGCTCAGTGTTTCCTCAAACTATCTTTCATGTAGACCCACAAGAGTGGCTAACCAGCTACCGTTTCCTTTGCCTGTTTGTTCCCCATCTCTTTCCCAGAGGCCATGGGTGGCCATGGCTATTAAGAGCACACATTCCAATGCTGCTTCTGGCCAAGTGGCCTGCTGGACTTTAGAAACCAGTTCTTGAACAGAAGACATTTCTCATCTGACCTTCCAGTGAGGCTCCCTGAGGACTGTAGGATTTCCTGTGTAGCTGTCATGCAGTGTGAATGCATTCCCCCTACCTTTAGAGAAAGTCCCTCCCATACTCATCATTTGGCAGTGGTACACCCCTCCTTCACCAGTGAGCTCTGACTGGAAGTAGAAGTTATAGGGGCACATGTCGGTTATTGGAACACAGGACACTCTGCCTACGTTTTTAGATGCCTTATGAGGAAAGAAAAGCTCTAGGGTACTAGGGAAAAGATAGAGGACCCGTGGTTATTGCAGATACCTCACAGCACTGGGGAAATGGCCTGCCTGAAAAAAAAAAAGCCCTCATTAAACCAGGACCTGTTTGTACAGGAGAAAATGACTTTTTTTTTTTACTGTATTTTTTTTTTTGTCTTTTAGTTTTTGGTACTGGGATCGAACCCAGGACATTGCACTTGCTAGGCAAATGCTTTGCCACTGAGCTACCTCCCAGCCCTTAAAAAGGGCTATTTTAATGAGTGATTTTTCTCCATTGGGATAAATCATGAAAGAAATATTTCATAGTAGATCTTATATTTAAGAGTTGAGGCCATTTACTATATAGGAGTTGAATACAGAAGCATTTTTCCCATTGTGTCTTGTGGTGGACTTTAAAGGAAAAAAAACCCCACATACATAGGGTAGAATTACCTTTTATATTGGTGTGAGCAGGTGGTAAACAATGAAGCTGGATTTTCATATCTAAGCATGTTTAATAGGTCTACTACATCTTGGTTCTAAAATACATATGAGCTCATGATATATTTCCTGTGGACAACCAAAGTTTCTTGATTTTTAAGTAACAGAGTTCCTAATGTTGGTCTTGAAGTATGCAGTGAATCTATTTTAGGTTAATGTAAGTGACCATGTCCTCTTTAAGTGACTAGGTCATCTTAAATTTACAAATAATCTCTGACTTAAGATAAGGAACTCCCTGAAAACTCATCATTAATTGAAAATACTATTTAGTTATAAAAATATTAATATGAATATTACAGTTTAGCCTATCTTGTTTTAAACATTCTCTTAACAGTCAAATTAGTCTATAATTGGGCAAAACCATCAAATACAAAGCCAATTTTATAGTTCAAGGTTGAATATCATATGAATTATGAATTACTGAATACTGTATGGAAAGAGAAAAATGAAATAGCTATATGAGTATGCTTTTGTACCATCCTATAGTTGAAAAACTAAATCAAACTGTGATAAATCAGAGATCCTGACATTGTGTCTGGATGGTTTGACTTCCTCTCTGCTCTCTTCCCTCTTGCTTTTCTGGGAGAGCTCCTTTACCCAATTAGAGCTTAATGTTTGTCTTGGCAAATCTTCCCTGGCCTCAGAAGATTGAGTAGGGTAAATTTCTCTGTGTACTGTCATGTGGTGTTATTTATTCTGTACTGCTGCCATGCTTGCCTTGTCTTCCCCTTAGAAGGCAGTTGTGAAGAAGGGCCCTTTGTCCTGGTCACACTAAACGCCTAGCCCAGGAGGTCCTGTCTGACTATGAAGCACAGTGGATGAGTGCATGAGTTACATTATCCTCACCATGATGCTGAGATTCCTCCAGCTCTAGCCTGGTGTTTCTCCCTCCTCTTCTGTCACTCTTATCCTTCCATGGTGTTCTCTGTGCTCAATGCACGCTCTTCCCCTCACTTGTTGTTGCTCCTTGGCCTATAATTTGGCCACTCATCAGCAGGGCTCCATGCTTTTGTCTGTACTTAACAACTTTTTCTGTTTAATCTTTCTCCATTCTAATTATTCCAGATTAAGGTGAACATTACTTCCCTGTGGCATGTTTCCCAGGCCCAGGGCCAGATGAAGTCATCCTCACAGTCCTTGCTTTGTGATTTGGGAGGGCACAGACTGAGAAAGGCATGCTGTGCCTGGGCAGCCTCATACCTAAGGGCCAGGACCTGTCCTTGGGAGACAGCCGTGAAGGGGACAGAAGTGGAACTATGTGGTTCAACAAATGTAACAATGATAAGTAAATCTACAACACTGACTTCCTTATAAAGACCATTGAGGGCTGGGAATGTGGCTTAGTAGTAGAGTGCTTGCTTAGCATGCATGAAGCCCTGGGTTCAATTCCTCAGCACCACAAAAACAGTAAAAAGTGCTGTAGCTTAAGTGGTAGAGTGCTATCCTTGAGCAAAAATAAGCCAGGGAGAGTGCTCAGGCCCTGAGTCCAAGCCCCAGGACTAGCAAAACAAACCAAAACAAAACAAAAAACCAAACAAACCATTGCATCCTTATTCAGATCCCTATTGCCTTTCTAAGTTGTACGTACATGTAAAGCTTGTATGTATGTGTACAAGTAGGTTATAAAATCTGAAAACACATCATTGGATTTATATTTCTACTTTATTTGTCTTTAGTATGACACTTTCGGCTCTTCAAAAATAATTTCCAGCTGGGCACCAGTGACTCACACCTGTAATTTTAGCTACTCTGGAGGCTGAGATCTGAGGATTGTGGTTTGAAGCTAGTACAGGCAGGAAAGTCTGCGAGACTCTAATTTCCAATTAAATACCAAAAAGCTGGAAGTGGAGCTGTGGCTCAAGTATTTGAGGTCTAGCCTTAAGCAAAAAGTTAAGGGGCAGCTCCAAGGCTCTGAGTTCAAGCCCCAGTACCAGCACACAAGAGAATTTTATTTATGACATTCTTTGTATAGGAGTTTGACAGTTTCTGAACAAATTTGTGCACAACCTTTCTGTTAAAATGTATGCAATCTGTTGTGTAAATAATTTAAAACTTTTCATGAACAGTTAAAAGTTTCACCTTCAACATAAATTTTGTTGTGGTCGCTTTAATATCTAACATTTCTGGGTTTAAAACAAAATGTTCTGGATTGTCACTATAATTAGGTTCAAAGTTTTATTTTTGTTGTGAAAGATGGGCAACCAAACAATATATTTTTTTTTTTTTTGCCAGTCCTGGGGCTTGGACTCAAGGCCTGAGCACTGTCCCTGGCTTCTTTTTGCTCAAGGCTAGCACTCTGCCACTTGAGCCACAGCGCCACTTCTGGCCATTTTCTGTATATGTGGTGCTGGGGAATCGAACCCAGGGCCTCATGTATATGAGGCAGGCACTCTTGCCACTAGGCCATATCCCCAGCCCATTATTTCTTATTGTTCAGTTTGATCTACTCTCTGCTTCTTTAATGTGATGCTTAAGCATAGTGCTGAAGCAACAAGCAAAACAAAAGAAAACTTTCTTTGCCTATAACTAATCCTGGCAATTCATCTCTGAGAACTTATCATAAGGAAATAATAATGAATTGATAGGAAGTTAACTAAGCAAGTAATCATTCCAGCTTTGTTTCATAGTATAATATTGGAAAACAATGGTGGGAGGTTGAATAAACTTGGTATGAAACAGCCACATTGCAAAAAGTTACACATACATTGAAAAGGTGAAAGAAAAACATTTAATACCACAACAGGGTGTTCATGTCTTGTGAATTGAAGGAAATAGATTACAAGATGGTAAGCATTGTCTTCCATCTCTCTGAAGTTCTTGGAATTTAGCAGGCAGAGTGAGGATCCTGAAAGCCGGTCCTGTCCCATTGTAAAACCAGAGCCAAGGCAGCTGCCTGGATGATCTGCATGGCCCCGCACATCCTGTCTGTTCCCCTCCCTCCTTGCAGTGCGGCTTCCTTGCTTGTTCCCGTACTTCCAGCCATGTGCCAGGTCAGGGTCTTTACCCCAGTGGCTATATCTGGTAGACTACCTAATACATCTCGACTCCCTTTTATGCTCGATTCCCTAGATGTAGTGCAACTAAGCCATCCCATCACCCCTCTGCTCTCTTCCCCCTATCTCCTCATGTATGGTATGGTTTGCTTGTTTATTTTATTTTATTTATTTATTTATTTTTGCCAGTCCTGGGGCTTGAACTCAGGGCCTGAGCACTGTCCCTGGCTTCTTTTTGCTCAAGGCTAGCACTCTGCCACTTGAGCCACAGCGCCACTTCTGGCCATTTTCTGTATATGTGGTGCTGGGGAATCGAACCCAGGGCCTCATGTATACGAGGCAGGCACTCTTGCCACTAGGCCATATCCCCAGCCCTGCTTGTTTATTTTTAATGGCTCTCTAACAACAAGTAACATTATTGGGCTCTTACTCTGTGCTGGGCATTCTGATAAGCACTCATTAAATAAGTTACCCTTATTGATTCATTTAGTTCTTCAATAGCTGTGAGGTAAGCAAATCACTGCTACTCTTGGCATGTAGTGGAAGAATAAACTGAGGAAAAGAAGCTAGATGACTTGTCTGAGGTCTCAGGTGGTCTGGCAGAGCTTGGCAGGCTGCCAACCGACGGAGCTGGAATTCATACTTACTCCCTGGGTTCATTTTTGTCACTGGTATGCCCCAAGCACCAAAATCATTGCTGAGCAAGAAGCATGCAGTAAATGTGTGCTGAATGAATGATGAACTAATACAGATAAAAATCTGTATCTATGAATGCTAAGTCAGTAGTGGTTTTGTGTTTTTCCTTTTTTTTTTTTTTTTGGCCAGTCCTGGGCCTTGGACTCAGGGCCTGAGCACTGTCTCTGGTTTCTTTTTTGCTCAAGGCTAGCACTCTGCCACTTGAGCCACAGCGCCACTTCTGGCCATTTTCTATAAATGTGGTGCTGGGGAATCGAACCCAGGGCTTCATGTATAAGAGGCAAGCACTCTTGCCACTAGGCCATATTCCCAGCCCTGTTTTTCCTTTTTTTTTTTTTTTAAAAGAGTTTTTAACAAAATGTCCTTGACTTCATACAGAGAAAGTCCCATGAAAGGGATTTGGACAAGAATATCTGTCAGCTCCTGTAATAAAAGGTCAGATCACAGGGCTATCACCCAGGATCCAGGTTTTCCTGTTTGTCTCCTCTCTAGTCTCGTCTGTCTTGTGTACTAGAAGGTCTGATAACTGCCAGTAGCAGAAGGATTTTCTCTTTATGCTTTGCAAACCACTGGAACAAGCATCTGTGGTTCTACAATGCGTAAGTGATGCTCTGACTGTATTAGAGTTCAGAATAGTGTTCCTTTCTCCACCCAGGATGATTGTTTGGTATCCAGTTCTGGTTTCTGGTTGCTATGCCACTATCGGGAGGTTTTCATGGTCAGTCTGTATGTCTTCAACCAACAAGAGAAGAGAGAGCTTGGAAGATGGTGTGGGAGGGACTGTGGGCCCAGACTGCTACTCCTCCTCTGGCAGCCTTCCTCACTGCTACACTTAGCCACGAGTTCATTGGGGGTTTGCTCACCATTGTGACTAGGAAACCTTTCTGTTTCATCTTCTTAGTGATGAAACTTTCTGAAATTCTCCAGAAAACTTTACCTCACATCTCATCCTGTCCAAGCCAGGTACTGCTCACAGTGGGGCACTGGTTTGAGGCTCAGGCTAATCTTAACTTGCTGAGCTGTTCCTGGTTCTCCAGAGTCTGTGAGGAGGAGAAGGTTCTGGGAAAGTTGACCCCTCACAGACCTCAGGAGCAGGGCTGTTGTCCTCCACCAGCTCTACACTACTGCTCTGAGTTTACAATTACCTATAGCATATTATGCTTTTCTACTTTAGTAGAATCTCACCAGACACTTTTGTGTGTTAATCCAGTAAAGGGATTACAATGGTAGTATAAAGAGAACAGGAAACTCTGGAAGTCCATTAGTCCATTGTAACAATTTCATAGCTTTCCAGTTTTTTTGTATTAGCTAGCTTACACAATTGAATTCACTAGTTGTGTCAAACTAATGGTTCTCTGGCTAACATAGCAGCAGTGAAACACTTTGGAAGGACTCAGGCCAGTGACAGAACTGAGAAGCTAAAGCTCAGCTGAAGGAGGAAATGCAGCAGCCACTCCATTTCTGCCTTATTTTATCTACCACTGAACTGCAGAACTGGCTCAGCTCAGCAACAGGCTTTCTCCACTCAGCTGAGGAGTGCAGGGCTCTGGGTGGAGGGAGGAGAGCTCGCCAAGCCAAACGTGGACCAGGTAACATGCAGTTGCATCCTGAAACAGGAGAGTACCCTTCCCTGCTCTTTATTCTTCCCAGTAAAGCTTTGGGGTCTAAACCACAGCAGACACTTAAGACACCTATTTAGTATTACCTTACTGCATAGTTTAGTATTTTTAAAAGAATACTTGTATGTGTATCAGGTAAAATCCAGATCTTCAGTGTTAGGGGAAATTTACCTTATAACTAATTTCTCCTCAAGGTACTAATTATCTGAAGTATGTCCAGTTTATTCTTTTGGTTCTGCCTATGGGTATTTGCTCTGTTCCTTTTAAGCCTTTAGTCTATAGTATGTATAGGTTATTCTTTGAAATGCATTCAGTGTTTACTAAGGGAACAAGAATAGGCAAAACCCAGAGGTCAGTACTTCATTGTAAGACTTGGCAACTCATTTCCTTGGTACTAGATCTTTTCTTTCTGCTAACTTTGGTTATGCTGTTCATTTTTTCCAGACTCCTCTCTTGGGATGTATTTTATTTTCTCTCTTATCTGAGAGAGAAATTGGAGAACAGTTGGGCTTTTTCCATAATTTTTCTGATTATGTTTTCTAAATATTCAGAAATTATAGAGAAGCATAAACTAATATGCTAACAATCACCAATAATTCTGTGATCTAGAAATAGTCTGTTTCTTGTTGTACTTATTCTAGTCACCTTGATTTTTAAACCAAAGTTGGTAATTATACTGTTTTTATTTTTTATATCATTTTCTAAGAATATGACCACATATTCAATATATTTCTTGACTGTTATGCCAAGTCGTGAGACCACCACCAAGAAGACCACCCAGACTCAGACATTCCAAAATGCAATAGCAAGGCAAGACTTTATTCAAGCGGGGCCGCGGCTCGGGCCTTGTCCTACCCACCAACACAGCGGAGGTTAGGAGGCAGCCCCGAGCTATGATTACACAGGGCTTATAAAGGCAAAAAACAAAGTTACAACAATCAGGTGTTCAAGCAAGCAAGATTAGGACACAGGTACAAATCTGATTGGCTCAGGGTTCGAGGCATTCTAGGGGTGGTCAGAGTTAAGCATTCCCAGCGGTTAGAGTTCTAGACCAACTGGGCCCTAATGGGCTTGTCCCGGGTCTGCTCACAGGGCCTGCTTATCTCAGGTTCACATGGTAAAGTGGGATTCACGTGGCAAAGTGAGGTTCGCGTGGTAAAGTGGGGTTCACGTGGTAAAGTGGGACCTGACTTCAAAGTCTGGCACTTCATGACAAGTTTAATTGATCTAATATTCCAGTATGCAATGC
Organism: Perognathus longimembris pacificus; assembly: GCF_023159225.1. Classification (NCBI taxonomy): domain Eukaryota; kingdom Metazoa; phylum Chordata; class Mammalia; order Rodentia; family Heteromyidae; genus Perognathus; species Perognathus longimembris. The sequence continues at coordinate 263,720 of NC_063181.1, forward strand.
ATCAGAATTACCTCAGTGCTTAATATTGTTACTTTTTTGTTATTAATCTGTGATGAATATCCTTCTTGTTTGTGTAAAATTGGCAAAGGGTATAAGCAGGCAGTAATAAAGAAGTTACTATTTTGGTCAATAAGCATTTGAGAATGGTCCAGATTATTTAGGAATAGAGGAAAGGAGGTAAATTTAAATGCTACTTTTTCTGAACTCTCAAACAGGTTATTTTAATAGCCATGCACATTTGACATTTGATTTCCAAGCTGACTGGAGTTGGAGTACCCAGGCTCTGGTTGTGGTCTCTGCATCTGCCAAGCATGTACACTGCGCAGGCCCAGCTCCTCTCCTGTCTCCAGATGATCAGAGAACGCCATGTTCTGTTCTCTTAACGAGATGTAGACTTCCTCTTTAAAAGGCTTAATGGGATAGCTTTTTTAAAAGAATTTGAAATAGCTAAATTTAGCTTCTGAAAAGTGTCCAATGTGAAAATAGATCTGTTCTGAAATATCCTTCCCAGGCCCTGATCTCCTCTGGGGAAAGGTGCCCTGACAGATGGAGGCTGGGCATCCGTCTCCTTCCTCTCTTCTGCCAGCTAACAGGTGTCCTTGGCCATACTGATCTCAAGCTACTCCTGCCACTTGCTGTAATCTGCCGCTAGATGCTCCCAGGGGCAGTTTGCCGTAGAGCCCAGCTGGCTTGCGGTTCTCTCCACCATCCTTGCTGTCTTCATTTCGGGTATCACAGAAGGCCCTCAGGAGGTTCAGTAGGGCCTAGTCTCTTCTAAGTCGTTGGGTCTTTCTTCTTCCTTCTAATAAATTTTATTCTGACCCATCTGACTTTGTCTAGGCTTACTACTTCTTCTTTTTTCATTTTTTGAATTTATCTTTAAGTAGTTAAGCAGAGGGGTTTCAATTCAGTTTATTTCAGTTCCATTCATTTTATGAGTACAACACATCTTGGTCAATGCCACCCCTTCTGTCTTTCTCCCCTATCTGTCCTGATCCCTCATTATTTTTTCTTATTAAAGTACTAGCCATTTGCTATTAGGAGAAGAGGGCCAAATCCTAGATCTTGGTACATGGCATCAGGATAGATCCTGGATGCTCACTCCTCCACTGTTTATCTGCCTGCTTCTTTGAGGCTGGTCAGGCAGGGCACCTGTGCCTTGCCTCCAGCACTGGCATCCTTGACCTGTCATTGACCCAGCCCACTGTGGACAGGCCACTCTCTGGGTGCTGTTTCAGAGTGAAGAGGAAGAGCTGAGTCTCAGGTCATTCCTGACTCCTCTTGCCATCTTCAGAGTGATGGAACATGGGTGCTTTTGCTTTGAATTCATCCTTGCACTCCTTCAAGTGCCAAAGTGTCCAGATCAGGTCACACACAGATGCTTAAAAGATGACAGCCTCCACCCCTTCCCCACAGGCTCTACAGTCGTGCAAGAAGCAAAGCACAAATCGTTGTGTGTTGTACACCGAGAAGACTTTTGTGGAAGGGGCTCTGTGCCTGGGGGCCTGAATGGTGTTAAGGCTGGGCACACCTGTCTGGAGTGGCCCTGTGGGGTTCACAGGGAGGGTGGCTGTTCTTATGTGGGAGGCAGTGCAGCCTTGTCCTTTTGTATAAAATCCTGGGGACTGTTTTCTGCGTTGAATGCAGTGGGTTCTGCTGGGGAGGGAGAGGCTTGGATTCTCTTGAAATTTATAGATAGGGAGACATAAGCAGTGGTCAGTGTTATAATAAAGCACCCAAAAGCTTTGGGTTTTGTCCACTGAGAACCACTCACACAAGCAAATGCACACAAGGATGCTGCACATAAGGAAGGTGGGGCTCCTTGTGGAAACTGAGCTTGGGATCCTCTGAACTCTAGCTTCCTAAGAGAGGATGCATTTGTTGGTTTCTACGGGAAGATTTCTTTTTAAGTGTATTGTTCTGTTCCACTAACTACAGTCATGCTTATTCCTGTTCCCAAAAGTTATTTTTAGAAATATGGCAAACATACATATTGTAGTTATTTACCCTGTATCTTATTCTTAAATGAGCAAGCATTTTACAGACTGAAAGAGCATCTTCATCTATTATATGTGGGTCAGGTGTTAGCATGTCTCTCTGGCAACCATGAAAATAGGCAGATTAGTGAGGAACCCTTCTGAAAGGGCAGGGCATATGGCTGAATATTTTCACTTGGGTGCACATTGTCATGTGGACCTGGTTACTTCTCAAGAGAGAAATGTCAGTACCTATGTTCTGAGGTCTTGCTACTCTGTATTTTATAATACTACTAGTATAGCACTAGTAATACTACTAGTAGTATTAAGGAAGTTAGGAAGTCTTGGTTTCCTATGGCAAGTATGGCCATAATTTATTTATATGTTTGCTCCTGTAGGGAAATAGCATCAATCACCAGGAGGAATGTAAGCATCTAAATCATAACTGTATTGCTAACTCCACTTTGGGGAAGAATGGAGAGGAGTGCTGTCAGGTGGGGAGGCTCTGCCAGTCTGGAACCTAGAAGCCGCCTCTAGGAATGCCATGCTGCAGGGTGGTCATAGAGAGGCAGCACAGAGTTTGCGGAAATTGGAGGGAACCACAGAAGGAGAACAGAGTGAGAAGAATGCCAGTAGGCAGACTGAGGGCCAGCCTAGAAACTTCTTGATTTTGTGAAATTCATCTGTTCTAATATCATAGGTATGAGACATGTGCCAACTCACCAGATGGAACACCATTTATCTCTTGAACATAGTTGCATGGCCTTCTCTAAGATAATAAAATGAAATAAATAATCATCATTTTCCTTGAGCTGTTTAAAATCAAATCTACACAAAGAAAGCAGGTTGCATCTTACAGCTTGCCACAGTTATGTTGAGCGGCCAGTGTCAGTGTCCTAGGAGTTACAGGTGGGGCATCAAGCTGTGGGGATCACAGTGGTGGTGCTGATGGTACCATGGCAGGGTGGGGGCCCACGAACACAGCCTTAGGACCTGGAGTTTGTGCCATTTACCTCTCTCTGGGGATGTTGATTCCTTGAGTGAAATGAATTCAAGTTAAAACAGTGGCAGTAATATTGGTATCCTCTGTCACTTTGGAATAGGTTATTAAACATGTCAGAGACAGTAAGAAGGGTGTGTGTGTGAGAGAGAGGGAGGAGAGAGAGGGAGGAGGAGAGGAGAAAGAGAGAGAGAAAGAGAGAGAAAGGTGTATAAGTAAGTCATTTGTCCAGGATTTATATTCTTTATTCATCTGGTAAATTACTGTAGCAGTTTGTAATAATCTGTGTAACTCTACCCGAGTTTCTGGAAACTGTTCTGGATTGTTCTAATAGCATGGTCCTTTAGAAGACACCTTTGGTATGTTTCTGGAAGATATGAGAGAGGATATGAAAGGAGAAATTAATTAGATGTGTGTTACTGATGGGCCACTCATTTGCTTCATGTATGTATTTATGACTTTCTAACATGCCAGCAATTACAGCCTGGCTTCGGGTGGAAGAAAGACACTGTTTCTTGGCTTATGAATCAAAGAGAGATAAGTATTGAGTATATAAAAATAAATTGCTAAGATACTTTTTATAATCATAACTGCAGCTCAGCTTTGATGATGGCTATGAAAGAGATGTGTTGTTTACAGGATGGGTTGTGAGCTCCAGAGCTTGAGAGAGATGTGCTGAAAGCAGGATCTAACCAGCAGCCAGTTGGGAGCAGGTGAAAATAAATGCCTGCCAGGGAGAGGGCAGACGAGAGGGAAGAATGGGACCCTGGAACTGGGGTGTGGAATCTGGGATGTTGGAAGCTGCACTGGCATCCTGGGCAGCAGGAGCAGGCGGTGTTGCTGTGTGTGCTGGACCTCTGGTTTGGACCTCCTATCAGGTGATCATCTCTCTCGCACCACTGGTTTTGTAGGTGCTTTCAGTGGAAGTTGTGGTTCTGAACTCAAGCACAGCTTGTGGTAAAACTGGCATAGCAGGCTTGTGCACTGCTTCTGCTGCAGCGTGTCCCTGTGACCCTGGAGGAGGATCTACTCGGAAGAGCAACATGTCCACATCACACTGTAATCCCCAAATAAGAGGAAATCCAGGGAACATCAGCAAATGTGAGTCTGATGGAGTGTGTGAGATACTAATGGCATCCACTGTGAGTGTGGTGGAATTTGCGAATTAACATACATAAACTTACCTGGAGCTGGGCCTGGTCTGGAAGGTGCTGGGCTCATCCTGTGGTTTACTCCTTTTTGGGCTTGCAAAATTAGACAGATGCTCAACTACCGAAGGCTTTTCAGGTGTTGCATATGATGTGGCCTTTTATGCCATTTTTATTTGAGGCTGTTCCTAGTCTGGGTTGTGGTGCAGGTGTGTGTGTGTGTGTGTGTGTGTGTGTGTGTGTGTGTGTGGTGTAGAATGGGCAGCACTGAGGGCCCTTGGGGTGTGTGTGTGTGTGTGTGTGTGTGTGTGTGTGTGTGTGTGTGTGTGTGTGGTGTAGAATGGGCAGCACTGAGGGCCCTTGGCTTGAGCAGTGTCTGTAGTGGGTGATGCTATGAGATCTGGGGAGAGGGTGCTGGATTCACATGATTGACGAACTGGACTAGTCAGTACATGTTCATCCAGGGCACAGGGGCAGGGCAGGGGTCCCTGCAGGGCTCTGGTGGGAGGCAGTGGAGACCCATCTTCCGACTACTTGGGAATGTTCTCCAATCTGTTCTTATTTAGTCTGAGTGCAATTTTGTCTATCTGAGAAGATTTAAAGATGTAACAAAAATGTATAAACTTTAATTTGCCCAAGTAGATCTTGGTGTTTGGATGGAAAAGGTGGGATTTATTGTTTTTTTCTTCCTGATTTGCTATTCGCACATAGCTCACTGGTAGATCCTACCCAGCACCCCCAGAACAAGTTTTTTTTTTTTTGGCCAGTCCTGGGCCTTGGACTCAGGGCCTGAGCACTGTCCCTGGCTTCTTCCCGCTCAAGGCTAGCACTCTGCCACTTGAGCCACAGCGCCGCTTCTGGCCGTTTTCTGTATATGTGGTGCTGGGGAATCGAACCTAGGGCCTCGTGTATCCGAGGCAGGCACTCTTGCCACTAGGCTATATCCCCAGCCCCCCAGAACAAGTTTTTTGAGCCAGAAAGTTCCTAAGCCAGCCTCTTGTCTGGTCAAACCCTATATTTTACAGGTGGGGAAACTGAGGACAGGCCCCAGAATTCCTTGTTCCTCTTCCCCCAGGCTGTGTGCCGACCACACCTCCCCACACTGTGCTTGAATTAGGAGAACATTCTTTTAGCAGATCTCCCCGCCTCCAGTCTCTCTCGGCTTGAAACCATCCTACACACAGCTGCTGGATAATCTCTCTAAAGCCATTTTTATCGTGTCACTTCTCTGCACGCTGTTTCTGTTGCCTTTTGTCACATCCAGATTTCTCCTTTCTGGTTCTCAAGGCTTTCTGCAAAATTTCCTCTTTCCTGGGGCTTATTGGGCGTCTTTATGGGACATTTGCTCTGTAGAGGTTCTCTGTGTGGTTCCATGTATCCATTACATTATTTCCTACCACTGGGCCCTTTGTAATCCATGATACCCACTGGAGTATTCCTTCCATTTTCTCTTTCTCCTCTCCTCTCCTCTCCTTTCCTCTCCTCTCCTTCGTTGTCACTTTCCTTTGGTTTTCCTTTTCCCTTTCCCTTCCCTCCTCCCATCCCCTCCTCTCCCCTCTCCTGGAGTTTGAATGTAGGCCCTTGTGCTTGCTGGGCAAAGATGTCACCATTTGGACAATGTTTCCATCCCATTTTGCTTTTTAGTTATGTTTCAAGTAGGATTTCTTGCTTTGTGTCTGGGCTAGCCTTAGTATGCAGTCCTTTTGCCTATGCCTTCTGAGTGGCTGGGGTGACAGGTGTGTCAGCACGTATAAGTTGTTCTTTAAAGTAGAATTTCATTCACTTTTTTGCACAGTATGGCTTTGGACTGTACTTGGCTCTGGAATTTTCTTTATCAATTTGGGTCTTGTATTATGTTTCTTTACTGATCTATTTTTCTTTTCTGTTTAACCCACAGCCTCTTTCTTTCTTGAACTTGGTCCTATCAATTCCTTCTTTCCTCCAATTATAACCATTTCTTTACTTGTTGATCCCCTTTAGCAGTTATTGAATTATAACAGCTTGTCCTTAAAATTTCTTAACCCAGTAAACATGCTGTCCGATCATGATTAATTAGGTTTATGAAAGCATACTAAGTGGACACCACTATGAGGTTTCTTTAAAAATTAGCTTCTGTCATGATTTCCTGACACTTGATGTATTTCACCACATTTTAAGGAAGGCTGCTCTGTAGATTGTCTACACCAGCTGGCTGATGAGATGCTCACCAGAGTCCAGAGCACAGCACCTTGCTGTGGTTGTTCTTCAATCAGACCATGGTGCTGAGTCACTGCGAGTGGTCCACAGGAGGAGAAGGAGCTGGGAGTCAAACAGTTCTGCATCTGAGCTCAGATGGCTCTGATTTAAAGGTCATGTTTCTTTCATTTTCCTATTTTGGATTTGTGATTTCAGCAGAACTTGGGTGGTGGTGAAGCTGTTCATGAGCCCATCCAATTCCCTAGTGCACAGCAGGCTGGTTCCTGAGAAATCAAAGGCTGAGTCTGTCCCTGGTGTGTTTGTGACTATGCCAGGTATGAGGCCCAAGCTTCCATGAATACACCTTCTGCTCTTCCATACTTTTGTGAATGCAGGTGGCAAGTATGTGGGCTTGGCTGGGCAATGTCTCAGCCTCGGTTGTTTTATTTATTATTATTTTGACATGACTGGGGGTTGAAGTCAGTCTCACACTTGTTAGGCAGGTGCTCTATCCCTTGAGCCAGGCTTTTAGCCCCTTTTTGAATTGGTTATTTTTCACCTCAGTTCTCAATTTATGCTTGTGTGGGCCTGGAATGAGATTCTCTGACTTGTCCTGCCCCATATCACTAAAGATGACAGGTATGGGCCGTAGGGCCCAGCCATTGTGCTTTCCCTACAGCTGTGGCAACAGGTATGTACCACTATGCCGTTAAGATGGTGGTCCACAAATTTCTTATTTGTTTTATTTTTATTGCCGGTCCTGGGGCGTGGACTCAGGTCCTGAGCACTGTCCCTGGCTTCTTTTTGCTCAAGGCTAGCACTCTACCTCTTGAGCCACAGCTCCACTTCTGGCCACTTTCTATATATATGGTGCTGAGGAATCGAACCCAAGGCTTCATGTATATCAGGCGAGCACTTTACCACTAGGCCATATATATTCCCGGCCCACAAATTTCTTTTTGACCAGGTTGGCTTTAAACTATGATCTCTTAATCTGTGCCTCCTGATTAGCTAGAATTATTGGCTTAAGCCCCTGCCTCTGGTGAGGAGCTCTGTTGTTTTTGTCTGTAACACATATTGAAGTTGAGATGCTGAAGCCCAGGGCACTGGCCAGGAGGGTATGTGAAGACCAGCATGGCACAGTGCCCACACTCTGTAAGGGGCTCATTCTGAGTCTCAGTGGGTGGTCTCTCCTTCTGCCTTATTTGTAGACACCATGATGAGGCTTTTCAAGGTAGGAAAGACTGTATGAGATAATCTTGAAGATCTCTTGCCCATGACAAAGCAAATTTAACTTTCCAAATATATATATATATATATATATATATATATATATATATTTTTTTTTTTTTTTGGCCAGTCCTGGGCCTTGGACTCAGGGCCTGAGCACTGTCCCTGGCTTCTTCCCGCTCAAGGCTAGCACTCTGCCACTTGAGCCACAGCGCCGCTTCTGGCCGTTTTCTGTATATGTGGTGCTGGGGAATCGAACCTAGGGCCTCGTGTATCCGAGGCAGGCACTCTTGCCACTAGGCTATATCCCCAGCCCCCAAATATTTTTGTTTAAATTCAGAAACCTCTGTGAAAGACAGGTTCTTCTATTTTGTGGATCCTGAGTATTTTGTTATTAAACAAGTTTGAACTGCTACTACATATTGAGCAACTCTTCCAAAATGCTTGGGACAGAGGGATTTTTAAATTTCAGATTTTCTGTCAGATTTTTGGATATTTACATAATATATCATTGGATATTTACATAATACATAATGAGATTTTTGTGGAGATGGACTTGTATATCTTATGATTAAAGCCTGAAGGTGATTTTATACATTTTTTGGGCCACTGCCAGGGTTTGAACTCAGGGTGAGCTCGTGTGGCTTTTTTTTTTTTTTTTTACAATGCTAGTATTCTACCACTTGAGCCATGCCTCAGGTCTGGAATTTTGTTGGTTAGTTGGAGATGGAGTCTGGAGGACTTTCCCTCAGGCTGGATTCAAACCACCATCTTTCTAGACTCAGCATTCTGAATAGCTGTGATTATAGCCATGAACAACTGATGCCCAGCTACGGCTGCATTTTGACTGTGACTTGTAATTTAGATTAGAAATACAGATTTTGACACTAGAGTTATCCATTAACCTGAACACAGATTTGTTCAGGCACTTTCCAGAAAATGCACTGTTAGAAGTCTGTGTCCTTATTAGCACTGTGGTAAGGTGTCCCTGTCTGTCAACTTTGCTCTACAGGGTCCCTTCACTGTTCCACATTCATCTCATAGCACAAGCCAGTCTGGCATCTGTGTTCAAGGGTTTGACATCTTCCTTCCCCAGGTGCACGCTCAGCCAGTTCTGACCAAGGATGTGTGCTGCCCAGCCAAGTGCCCACTGCCTGTACCGCGTGCCTTCTGTCGACATTTCCCTGCGCCTTGCTGGCCATCCTCTATGTGGTCCACAGTTGCACAGCTTTCCTAACCAATGACTGTGCTCACTTGTGTTTTCCAGGAAGAAGCTACTTTATTAAAGTACACCCATCAATTAGTATGTGGAGGGCTGATTTAATATATACACTGACATTCACATTTCCTTTTAGGATGGCTTCTTCACTCAAAGAAACATTGCTATGTCAAGTTGGCCTCATTTCTGGGCTTTGGTTCCCAGGCTACAAGCAGATGGAATTAGACTAGATAGTGTCTACATTTACTCTCTCAGTTCTAATCAATGGTTTCTTTTCTGATGTATTTTTGGGGTTTAATTGTTCAGCAAAAGTTTCTCTGGTTTCCTTTATCTTGAGATGAGTTATTTCCAAATGCCATTCTATTTCCTAAGCAAGTACACAGGCTTTGGGCTGAATGCTGCATAGATGGTGACTTTGGTCCCCATCTCTGTGAGTGTGGTAGCCAGCCTGGATGGCAGATGAGGCCCCAACCCCAGAGCCCTGACTCTGGTCCTAGCTTCTCAGGTGCTCTGCTCCTCTGCCAGGAGGCCCTGGCATGGGAGGGTGGTGACAGGAAGGGTGCTGCCGCTAAGCACTCCTGTGGGCAGGCTCTCATCACTTCCTCCTCCCAGAAGAGCTACATTTGTGCTTTCTTCATCAACTTGGAAGATAAGACTCCCCTTCCTAGGCAGAGGATAAAGCCTAATTCTTGTTTCCTTATTACTGCTTCTCAGGCTTATTTGTATAAGAAATCAAAGACAAATCATATATATATATATATATATATATATACTATACCATATAATTGTTTACATAGTGCAGAAAGAATCACAGTAGAAGGCAACAGTGTCTTGCTCTGTCTTTCCCACCCCAAGGTGAGTAGTGCCACTTTAAAAAATAACTATTTCAGCAGATGCCGATGCCATATGCTGTTCAAAAAGCTCAGACCCAGAAGGCTGTGATTCTAATGCAGCTCAGGAAGAAAATTTCATGGTAAAAAGTTGGGCTGGAGATATGGTTCAAGTGGTAGAAGGCCAGCCAAACAAGCAAGTTGAGGAAGCATGAGGGCCTGAGTTAAAACCCCACTATCACAAATAAATAAATGATAGAATAAAATAAAAGGCTTTAGATCTCACATGTCTCTCTCTCCTCCCATCAGCAGCCGCCATACCAAAGGTCTGTTTGTTACAGCACTGAGCCTGCCACATCTGTTCTGCGCTGCTTAGAATCCGTGTGTGGGTTCTCAGCCGGGCTTGGGTATGGGCACAGGATGGGCACCCCCTCTCCCCGCAAGCTCATGCAAGTGGCCTCATTCCTGCCTCACAGGTGACTTTGTGCAGGTGACCACCATGCTTCATGCCAGTCAACCTGGGATACCATTAGCTGCTTGCCATGTCCTCCCTTCTCAGTGTGATGTGCTATTGCTTCTGCTTTCTTCCTTGGCTAACTCCTTGGCTTTGAACAATCAACACCACCTTTGCTTCCTATCCCACCAACTCCACAATGCCACCTGACAGCCTGCTTTATAGTACAGGGGTGTCAGGTCCACTAAGCTCACACACTTTCTCATTCCATTTCTACTACCCAGCATTATCAAGGTAGACACCATTTAAGTTCAGTTTAGTAATCATAGTTAACTTAGGTCCTTTTGCTATAGGCTGGAAATTCAGAAATAAGTACATTATGTTCACATTATCCACAGCAGTGCTGACTGATACACACATTGATTTTCTTCTTCTTTAAACAGCTTTTGTTCTTCCTGGAGTCCATAATGATGTTGCTCCCCTCTTCCTCCCAGTTTCCCCTTCTCCCCTCTCCTTCCTCCCAGCTCTCCCTTACCCTTCTCTCCCTCCCTCCCTCCCTCCCTCCCTCCCTCCCTCCCTCCCTCCCCTTCCCTCCCTCTCTTCCCCTCCTTTCCCTTCCTCTCCTTCCCCTTCTTCTTCCTCTCCTCCCCTCCTCTCTCCTCCTCTCCCCCCTTTCCTCTCTCTCCTGCTCTTCTCCTTCATTCCTTTAGGTAATACTGGGGTTTAGACTCAGAGTCGTGTGTTTTCTAGGCAGGCACTCTACTGTTTAAGCTGCACTGCTAGTCCCCTTTTTCCTTTTAGTTATTTTCAGACAGGGTCTTGCTTTTTCCCTGTGTCAGCCTTGGACTGAGATCATTCCACCCATAATCCCTGACAGCAGGGTTTACAGGTATTCACCACTACCTCTTGTACTTCTTTATTGCCTGTTCCAAAGGCTCAAGGGATAATAATCACTTTTCACATTCATGGCTTCAGATTTTTTCCCCTCACTGGATGACTGGCAGGTCTTGGATTTTAGGGATTTTCCTGTGAGACCTTTGCTCTGGATTCAGCACCAAGCCTCCTGAGGCCTAAGCTATAACCCAGGCTCTTTTCAGCGTTTTGATTTCTCTCCTGGTCATACCTCTCACTTATTGAGAGGTTTTTGTTTTTTTCTGCCTTCATTTCTGCCCTCACTTTGTTGATGCACCCTTTCCAATAATTTTCTCCCTAGATATTGCCTATCAGAAACTGTACTCTCCTGTGTTAGAAAGTTTGTCTGGGTACAGATTCTATGATCAGAGTAATATCATCTAGGGATTTTGAAGACATCTCCCTGTTTAGTTTCTTCCGTGGAGAGTCTGGTTGTTCATCATTGTTGCAACTGATTTTTTTGGACATTTTCAGTTTCTTCATTTGTTGTGGAGGATCGTCTACCTCTCCCTCAAGGCTGAGGCTGTGTGGGTACTTCTGTTTGAAGATACATAGACCTCTGTCTTGGTGAACTCTCACAGCTGTTTTTTTTGATACTTTCTGTTTTCTGTTGAGCTCTTTTCTGTTCTTATTTGGACACAGGACTTAGTCTATCAGTTCATTTATTTTGTTGCTACTGATTTGCACTCAAGAGCCCTGTGTTTGCTAGAGACATTTTGCCATTTAAGCCATGCTTCTAGTTCTTTTTGCTTTAGATTATTTCTCAGGTAAGGTCTTTTTGTTTACGCTGCAATCCCCTGGCCTATGCCTCCCATGTAGTTAAGATAACAGGCACGAACCACCATGTTTTGCTTGTTTGTTGATATAGGGTCTTGTTAACTTTCTGCTCAGCTGACCTTGAACCAAGATCTTCCTAATCAACCCCTGAGTAGCTGGGATTATAGGCATGAGCCATGTGCTAGGCCTTTAACTGACTTTTAGGCATATGTGTTTTCCTTCCTTTTCTTTTGAATCTTTTGTCCTCTGTTTTTCTAATTATCCTCAAATAGTTGTACAAAGAAATTTCAGTTTAACATGTTCATTTATGTACAATGAACTTGATCAGTGTCACCCCTTCTATCATTCTACCCCTCCTTACAGTCACATGGCTTTTCTGTTATGTACTCTGAGCGCTTATATTTGTTCTACTTCTTGGATAATTTTGTCAATACCATCTCTCGAGACTTCTTTTCTTTCTTTACATATATATGTAATATTATATATAGTTATTTCTATTGCCAAGGTGATGTACAAACTGATTACAGTTAGATAAGTCAGGTAATGAGTACCTTTTTTTTTTTTGAAGTGTCACCCCTTCCCTGATCTCTCAGTTTTTTCCTCTTGTCCTCACCCACAAGTTGCATAGTATATTTTCCACATTGTCTAGTGAGTACCATTGCTGAATTTGTTGACCCTTTGTTCCACCTTTTCTGTGCCTCTCCCTTACCCTCCCAAAGATAGATAAACTTACAAGACAAAACAAAAGGTAAGGAAAACAAAAACAACAACAAAGAAAAAAATCTTGTTTCCATTCCTTGAGCTCACTTTGATAAATATCATTTTATATGATTACATGCACATAGCTGTTGAGCCTTTGTGATCCTCTCTTAAGGCTCTATGGTTTCCCTCATTGGTAATAATTAGTACTTGTCTAGGATTGCCCTAGCAGAAGATCACAATAGCTCAATAGCCATGTACATATGAACACATAAGATGATGCTAAGCGAAATGAAATCCAAGTAATGGAAATACGTGGTTTATCATTGTTGTTATTTTCAATGTACCATGTGAAATTATACCTTTTTCTTTTGTTTTTCTTCCCCATGATATTACCCCTGATGTCACTGTAACTGATTTTGGTACCCTGGTTATTGTATATATGCTTATTGGAACTAGGGAAGGGAAGGGGAATATCAAAATGGATAGATAAAGGGTAAAAGGTGAACCAATGCAACAGCAATACTTACAAGACAATATGCTGTAAAACAACTGTACAACTTGGGGAGGGATGAAGGGAACCAAGAAGGAGGGAAGGGGGAAGAAAAATGAGGGAGGAGGTAACAAGTTAGGTAAGAAATGTACTCACTGCCTTATGTATGAAACTGTAACCCCTCTGTACATCATTTGACAATAAATAAATAAGTAAATAAATTAAAAAAATCCTTTGGACTCACTGTGTGAATGTCTAGAGTTCTGTATAATTTATCATGTCCCAGTATATTTTTCATCTTTTGCCATTCAGTGTGTTTACTTGTAGATTTATAGGCACTTTGTAGTTACTACAAATGAGAGAAACCACACAGCATGTTTCTCTGGGTCTGGCTTACTTTGCCTAATATAATTTTTTTTCAAGTCTTTCCATTTCCTTATCTTTGTGAATTTCCTCGCAAATGGTACAAAATCATTCTTTGTATGTACACACTTTTCTTTTTTTCTTTTTTTTTTTTTTTTGGCCAGTCCTGGGCCTTGGACTCAGGGCCTGAGCACTGTCCCTGGCTTCTTCCCGCTCAAGGCTAGCACTCTGCCACTTGAGCCACAGCGCCGCTTCTGGCCGTTTTCTGTATATGTGGTGCTGGGGAATCGAACCTAGGGCCTCGTGTATCCGAGGCAGGCACTCTTGCCACTAGGCTATATCCCCAGCCCCTGTACACACTTTTCTTGACCCATTCACTCACTGAGGGCACCTGTCTTCCACCTCTGTCCAGTGTCTTTGTACTGGGCCTGGGATGGCCATCTGGTGGACTACAGTGTTTGGGGATTGGGTCCAGAGCTTGGAAGCCCCCAAGGACTCCATGTGTAGCCTTTTGAAAATCAGGCAACTCTTGATTCTTTGTTTCCAACAAAACCGAAGGGGGATCTAATCAAATTGTCATTGGAGATGAACAATTAATATTTTGTATCCTTGAACAGTATCCATTTTCTCATTCAAATTCAAGGGAGCCAAAGGCCTGAGCAACATCACTTAAATTCATGTGTCCCTACATATATGAAAATGTTTAGCATAGTTATACATAGAAAACAAAATATAAGCTGGGTAGAATGGTGCATGTCTATCATTCTAGCACTTGGAAGAAAGACAGGAGAATGATGAGTTTCAGGCTGGCCTAGAACACATACACACACGGACACACATTTACACACACACATATACTTACATACATATGTGTATATATAACAAAACTGGGAAAGGGAAAAGGAATATCAAAATTGAGAGACAAAGGACAAAAAGACAAACCATTCCAAAAGCAATACTTACAAAACCATTTGGTGTAAACTCAACTGCACAACTCTTGGGGGGAGAAGGGGAAGGGGAGGGGGGTAGGAGAAGGAAAAATGAAGGAGGAGGTAACACGTTGAAAAGAAATGTACTCACTGCCTTACATAGGAATCTGTAACCCCTCTGTACCACCACTTTGACAATAAAGAAAAAAGTTTAATAAAAAAGAAAAAATGCAGTGCTAAAAATGATGTTGAATCTATGTCAGTCCAAGAAGAAGTAATATAATAAGTTTAAGAAACAAGTGCTGTCCTCACTGAGTGGCAATATTGACCTTATATTTAATTTATTAATGCAATATGGTATATCTGTATAAACTCTTAGAAGTCTAAGGCACAGGTACTTAAAATGTAGGTTTCATTAACGTGTGTGTCATTATTGCAGAAAAGTATAAAGTGATGGTCAGTAAACAAAATTGAATGTTTAATTTTGTGATGGAAATTCTTAAGAGGAAGAGAAAGGAAATTAAGAGTGAGAAGAGAATGAGAACATCAGTGTGTGTTTCTGACTGATTGGTTCACTTGGCTTAAGGACAAGCATTCAGAGTTACTGCTTCACCCAATCCCAAGGTCAGCATCTACTTTGCTGGACACAGTATGCTCTGCTACAACTCCATGTGGACGCAGTGTACTACAACCCCACAGAGACCACTGAGTGTATGTGGACACAGGGTGCTACAACCCCCCAGAGACCATTGAGTGCATGTGGATACAGTGTGCTACAACCCCACAGAGACCATTGAGTGCATGTGGATACAGTATGCTCTGCTACAACCCCACAGAGAGCATTGAGTGCATGTGGATACAGTGTGCTACAACCCTCCAGAGAGCACTGAGTGCATGTGGACTCAGTGTGCTACAACCCTACAGAGACCACTGAGTGCATATGGATACAGTATGATATAACACCCCAGAGAGCACTGAGTGTATGTGGACACAGTATGCTACAACACCCCAGAGACCACTGAGTGCATGTGGATGCAGTGTGCTACAACCCCCCAGAGACCATTGAGTGCATGTGGATACATTGTGCTACAACCCCACAGAGACCATTGAGTGCATGTGGATACAGTATGCTACAACCCCACAGAGACCATTGAGTGCATGTGGATACATTGTGCTACAACCCCACAGAGACCACTGAGTGCATGTGGACTCAGTGTGCTATAACCCCACAGAGACCACTGAGTGTATGTGGATACAGTGTGCTCTGCTACAACCCCACAGAGACCTCTGAGTGCATGTGGACACAGTATGCTACAGCACCCCAGAGACCAGTGAGTTCATGTGGATGCAGTGTGCTACAACCCCCAGAGACCAGTGAGTGCATGTGGATACAGTGTGCTACAGCACCCCAGAGACCATTGAGTGCATATGGATACAGTGTGCTATAACCCCACAGAGACCACTGAGTGCATGTGGACACAGTGTGCTACAACCCCCCAGAGACCATTGAGTGCATGTGGATACAGTGTGCTACAACCCCACAGAGACCACTGAGTGCATGTAGACTCAGTGTGCTATATAACCCCACAGAGAGCACTGAGTGTATGTGGATACAGTGTGCTCTGCTACAACCCCACAGAGACCATTGAGTGCATGTGGATACAGTATGCTACAGCACCCCAGAGACCAGTGAGTGCATGTGGATACAGTGTGCTACAACCCCACAGAGACCACTGAGTGCATGTGGATACAGTGTGCTCTGCTACAATCCCATAGAGACTGTTGGGTGCATTTAAATAAATGAAACAACTGTTTTCTTTAAAATGTCAGTAATTCCAATGATGAGGAACTAACCTATGTGAAATGCTTTACTGGCTGTTGGACTTTTCTGTCTGTCTATAAAACTGTAAATAGTAGAATGCGCATGAAAAGATTTCTTGAGATATGTCTGGGCACCAGTAGCTCATGCCTGTTATTCTCAGCCTGCTGAGATCTTGAGGATTATGATTTGAAGCCATGCCAGGAAGCACGGTCCTTGAGATTCCATCTACAAAAAAGTCAGCAAAATGTCTGGCTAGAGAGATACCTTAAGTGGTAGAGCACCAGTCAGGTGAGCAAACTGAACAAGTGCAAGGCTCTGAGTTCAAACCCCAGTTCTGGTAAAGCAGAGCAAAGGAACACACACACACACACACACACACACACACACACACACACACCAGACTAAGAGATATGGAGTCATAATTTGTAATGATGGAAATATGTAGTGAATTACAAAGACAGTTTGAGCAGAGGACAGATATCATAACCCAGGGGTGGCCAGAAGTGGAGCTTGCTACCAAAGGCAAATGCACCTCCAGAGAGTGTACCTTGTTCTACTCAGGGCAAGCGAGATGCTCACCAAGGAAAGAATTGACTGAATACACTGCTGTGTGCATGAATGTGCCAGAGGCATGAAGAACTCAATACATATTGATAAAGGAATGGAAAAATATAGAATATAAAATCCTTCTAGCTATGGTCTTAAGTATTAGCTGATGATTCATTATTTTAAATGTTATTTAGAATGATGCAAAAATGATCCCATCACAGAGTAAATGTAGTGATGTTTGGAATGCCTGGGGTTTTGCCATATTGGACTATACTTCCTGGATTTTAATTGGAATGCTTCATTTCTGGAGCTTAGTTTGTTCCAATGGCATATTTGTGTCTTATGGCTTCCTAATCTATAACCAGATTTAGTTTTGCAGTTTAAATGTGTTGGTGAGGTACTGAGTCATGATTCCTGTATGCATATGGTGTGATGTTCTGCCAGAGTGGAGCTCCAGGGTTCATCCGACTGCATGAGTCTGCCACCCATGTTATTTCATCATGCCAAGCAGTCCCAGGTAGAGATCACAGAGTAGCAGATAGACAGGTAGATAGGTAGGCAGCGGAGGCACACATTTTCACTTCAGTTCCAATTTAGAGAAATCACTTCTATTACCATCTTTCCAAAAACCATACTCAGTAATTTTCTTACTTTGTCTGAAAGAATCCATTTATGTGGAAAGAGAGATCAAAACGTACATAAATGCTTATTGTATATCTTGGCGATTTCAACCAACCAACTAATCAGCCTTCTTTCTTTCCCCTTTTGCCTTTTCATTTCCTCGTTCCCTTCTTCTTTCTTTTTCCCTTACCTTCTCTCCCTACTCTTCCTCCCCTCCTAGTTAATTACAAACGAAGTCTTGCAGACTTTTCTGCCTGGGCTGGCTTCAAACCTCTACCCTCCAGGTCTCAGCTTCCTGAGTAGGAGTATAGGAGTGAGCCACATACCTTGCTTTCATTTGGTATTATAACAAGAAGGATTAATAACTTCTGAAACATATTCAGTTTGTTAGACTTCCTCATTGCTTTGGGCCATGTTTAAGTTCTTATTGTGTTGTTTTGTTGCTCGTTAATAAAAATTGCTCCCATAGTATGGCCTGGTTAGAGTTTTTTAATTTAATTCAAGAGTAGCCTCATTGATAGTTTCGCAGAGTGACCTGGGATTGTACTGAGTGAAGGGTACACTATGTTCCAAGGAACTTAAAGCAGTGTCCTTCACAGATCTAAATAGGGTCTGGCAGAAAGCAGCAGTTCTGAACCAAATATTGACCACAGGACAACCTGCAAATCCAGCTATTTAACCTATTTGAAGCAAAGGGGAAAGATTCTTCTTGACCAGAATGGGCTTAGTGAGTCCATGGCCAAGAATGGTGTGACACCATGGCTATAACTGATGAAAGTCCAGTGAGGCTGTGGCCACAGTTGCTGTGTGTTCAGTGAAGCCGTGGCCGTGTCTGGTATGTGTCCAGTGAGTCCATGGCCATGTCTGGTGTGTGTCCAGTGAGGTCCTGGCCATGGCTGATGTGTGTGTCCAATGAGGCCGTGGCTGTGTCTGGCGTGTGTCCAGTGAGCCTGTGGCCGTGGCTGGCATGTGTCCAGTGAAGCTGTGGCGGTGTCTGGTGTGTGTCGAGTGAGGCTATGTCTGTGTCTGGTGTGTGTCCAGTGAAGGCGTGGCCATGGCTGGCGTGTGTCCAATGAGGCCGTGGCCGTGGATGGCGTGTGTCTAATGAGACAGTGGCCGTGGCTGGTGTGTGTCCAGTGAAGCTGTGGTGGTGTCTGGTGTGTGTCCAGTGAGGCTATGTCTGTGTCTGGTGTGTGTCCAGTGAAGGCGTGGCCATGGCTGGCATGTGTCCAGTGAGGTCCTGGCCATGGCTGATGTGTGTGTGTGTTCAGTGAAGCCATGGCTGTGTCTGACGTGTGTCCAGTGAGGCTGTGGAGGTGTCTGTTGTGTGTCCAGTGAAGCCATGGAGGTGTCTAGTTGTGTGTCCAGTGAGGCTGTGGCTCTGGCTGATGTGTGTCTAGTGAGGCTGTGGCTGATGTATTGGATAGTAGCTAGTGGTGGTGAGTACTTCTGACTAGAAAGTTCCAATAGGCATTAAGAGGATGTAATAAAAGTTGAGTTCTGCAGTATGAGCTTGGAGAATCAGAATCATAGATATAGGGCACTAGCCAGTTTCTGTCAGGATTTCAATTTGGCTTCTCTGCTTTTATGTACATTTCATACTGAGGTTGGGTACATGAGTGCATTTTTTAAAATTATAGTTTTATTATTAGTTGTGCAAAGTCAAGTTGTACAATCTTTTCGTCATTCTTCTTCTTCCTCCACCCTCCCTCAATTTAATTTCATAGGGTATACCTTGAGTAGCATGACTGCATTCTCCTCCCTTATTCTCTTCATCCCTCTCCCCTCTCCCTTGGCACTCTACTTGCACCTGCCAGTTTCCTAGTATTCATTTTGTTGGATTCTATGAGTGCATTTGAAACACAATTCCATTGCAAAAATATGGCCACATGAGTTGCGCAATTTTCAAGGATCTACTTGGACTGAAATGGTTTGATAATTGATAAAATTTAAGTACTACAATCTAGATCATCTTTCCTTTCTTTTCTATGCCTGTGGTGTGTGGAAAACATTCTGTAGGTCTGTTGTAATGTGACAGGAATTCTTCACTTAGCCATTCCTACAGTGTGGGTGCCACATGCTGGCCAAGGTAGTTCCTGATAATTTGTTGTGCTAGGAAAAAATACCTATTTGCCAAATACATAGCATTTGACTTAACTGTCTTAAGTGATATTAATACATACCAGCCTTTAGGGGAAGATCAGTACCAGTCTAGAGTTCATTCTGTGCAATGTCATCAAGTCAGGCCCTGAAATATAGTGACTTAAATGAACTTTTTTGTAATGTAGACCAGGGTCAGAGCGAGGACAGTAATGGTATGTGGGCCCTTTGCCATTGGACACTGGGCTTCTTTCTCTCATTGCTCTTCCACCCTGGACTGGCCTCTTCAGCTTCTTGGGTCAAGTGCATCAGAACTCATTCCAGGTGCACGGCTGCTCACGATTTTAACAGTGCTCATCAGGCCCCTAAGTAAACTGGTCTAGATTAAATATTTCAGAGTAGACGTAGAAGGGGGAGGGAGAGTTGTGAAGCAAAGCCAGGAGAACTCCTGCTTAGTTTTCCAACCCATTCATCCCAGTGTTGGGCTATGGAGGAGGGCCACAGGGCAGCAGTGTGAAGAGCATTGTTCCTTCGCAGCAGGGGTGGGAAGTGGGCAGGAGCTGGAAGGCACTGGGTGTCTCCAGGAGGCTTGTGTAGAGGGTGTATTCTGAGTTATGTTTGGAGTCCTCTCTGTGTCAGCTGCTGCAGGGGAGGCAACTCATCTCTCCATCAAGAAAGTGACATCAAGGCTGAGTAGTGTAAACTTTGTCATAGGCATTGGTGCATGGAGGGCTATGACTTAAATTGGAGTCTCTGAGTCCAGACTGGATGCTGTTCCTGTGACCTTGTACTTAACTATTCATTTTTTTCCAGTCCTGGGCCTTGAACTCAGGGCCTGAGCACTGTCTCTGGCTTCTTTTTGCTCAAGGCTAGCACTCTGCCACTTGAGCCACAGCGCCACTTCTGGCCGTTTTCTATATATGCAGTGCTGAGGAATCGAACCCAGGGCTTCATGTATAGAAGGCAAGCACTCTTGCCACTAGGCCATATTCCCAGCCCTTAACTATTCATTCTTTTTTTTTTCCATTTAAACTCAGCCAAATGCTTTATTTATATCTCAGTGCTTGAACCAAGGGAATCCAATTCAATATGTTTATGAATATAACACATCTTGATCAATATCACCCTTTTCATAATTTTTAATGTAAGAGTTTATAGATGTTACCTATATTACAGTCTAGAGACAGTAGCAACAATATTGTCTTCCAAGATTTCAACATATTATAGCCATACTGAGACATTTTCAGTCATGTCTGATTTACAGAACAAAAGAGCACTGGACCAGAGATCAGAATATTCTGGTCATAAACCAATTCTACTGAAAAGCATTCATATAATGGGAGCCTGGTTCCTACATGGGGTTCCTAGCCAACTGAGACTTCTGAACAAACACCCCAATCCTCCTTTTGTTCACTTTGGAGATGCCCATAGATTCAAGTTTTCTGTTAATTTCTGAAATGGAACAAATGCCCTTAGGTTATCTTTGGCTTGAGTTCATCTTTTAGTATGTATTGTTTAACTATTCATTCTTAAAGAGAAACCCTGATGTTTAGATTTTGGTTTGCCATTTTATTTCTTGTGTCTCTGTGTGTATGCACACATGTGCATGTGTGTTTCTGTGCTCATGCATGTATGTTAAATCTCTCTGCTACAAATATTATTAGAAGAATATAAGGGTGGTGATAGTAGTATATTGGGAAGATGCTCACAGCCACAGAATTGTGTACTTAAAACGGTATGATTCATATCATAGATATTTTACTTCAATGAAAGTACACAAGAAGACATAAAGTGCCTAAGTTACTGAATGATAGAGCATTTTGTGCTATGAAGGCCAACATAGTGAGGATCTCTCAGTCTTTCTTGTCCTCCTCATCTGTAACCATTGAATATTATTTTGAACACTAGTGCAGTTTTTAGGAATGATATGATTGGTATACCTTACTTTTTTCTTCTGTGCCTTAGATTTTAAATGTTTAAAGCACACAGTTGCTGATGTATTAGAGTTAAAAATGTGATTTTTGCAGTTTAGTAGTACATAGCCCATTTTAGGGGACTGAGCACCTCTCACAATCAAAACAAGCAGTTAAGTGTACCCTTTGTAGTCAGCTCTAATTTTTATATGACATATTGTATACATCAGATACTCTGAGTTTGCATCAGCACATAAGGCCTTAGGGGTTCTTGCCTGGCCTGGTTCATAGATACTACGCCCCCTTCTCCCTCACCAAAGCTGATGGGAGCAGACAGTGACCATGCATATGTGACTCAGCTGAGGTATGCAGTGCAGGGGTCTGACAGTTTTAGAGCATTGTGTTTAAAGGAGATGCCTGACAGTTCAGAAGACCATTTCTAACTTGAACCATTGATAACCACCTAGGATAGTTTTCAGTCAGAAAAGATGAACCACTGATAACCACCCAGGGTAGATTTTAGTCAGCAAAGACTAACCACTTCCTGTGACTAACCTCAGATCTCAGGTGAGATTTTGCCACAATGAAAACCCATCTCAGTTGTGTTTTTGCTACATTCTCTGCAGCAGTGGCAGGCGGCTTGCTTTCTCTGGAGGTCGCAGACAGCCATTGTTGTCTATGCCATCTCTGAGGCTTTTTATGCTTCATTACCTCCTCTGCGTTTCTTTCCTTTGATAGGAAGCCAGCTCTTCCTGTTGCTTCTCAGCAGGAATCTGCTTTGCTGTCTTCCAGGTGTGGGGCTTCCTGACTGGGACAGCCCTTCATGGGCTGTGTATGAGGCTTCTGTCTGCTGAGATTGGCACAGCTGTGAACATCCAATGGACAGTGGTGAAGGGGACATAAAATGCCTTTTGGAGCCAGGTGCCAATGGCTTCACTTGTACTTCTAGCTATTTGAAAGGCAGCAACCTGGAGAGCCAGCCCTGTTAGAAAAGTCAGTGAGCCTCCATTTCTAATCCAGAAAACTGCTGGACTGGAGGAGTGACGCAAGTGGTAAGCACCAGTTGTGATCAATAAAGCTGAGTGAGTGAGGCTTGAAGTTCAAGCCTGGGTACTGGCATAGAAATACATTTTTTTTTGTAGATCTACTAAATTATGTTTCTGTATCTGTTCAGCTTCCATAGCAAAATTCCTGAGTTTGGACAGATTAAATAGCAAATATTTATGTAGCACAGCTCTGGAAACTGGAAGCTTAAGGAGGAGGTGGCGGCTGGTCTGGTCTGGCTAGGGCTCTCATTTTGGCATGCAAATGGTCCTCTTTGCTGCATCCTCCCATGGAACGGGCTGAGCTTTGCTGCTTCTCATAGGGACTGGCTTCTGGGAGTAGGCCTCCATTCACCCTCTCTCACCTTGCTCCAGCAGAGCTGCATTAGGGACAAGGGTTGCAGCTTATGAATTTTAGGAGATATAAATGAGCCTATAGCATTATCTGCTGGGAAAGTGGGGGTGCTCTCCGGTTTCTAGAACCTCTTTCAACCCATATGTACCATCCAGCCATCTGCAGAGTCACTTCCCTGGATTATTTGGTCACTGGCAGGATCCAGTCTATACCAGGAACTCCGTTGCATCTGGTCCTTGCAAGGCTCATGGGACAGGGCTGTCTCTCTCTCTTTTTTTCCCTTTTATTATTTATCTTATTGGCAAATAGTAATTGTGTGTATATTATGGGGCACAATGTGATGTTTTGCTACATGTATGTACATTGTAGAAGGATCAAGTTAGGTTAATTAACATACCCATGACCTCACATAGTTGTTTCTCTGTGGTAAGAACGTTTCCAGTCCACTCTTTCAGCAGCTGTTTTGTTTTGCTCCAGAATGACAGATAATAATTATGTGCATTTATGTGGCATAGTGTGATGCTTTGATCTATGTGAACACCACAGAAAGAGTCAGTAAAGCCAATTAACATATCTGTCACCTCACCAACTTACTGTATGTCTGTGGTTAAAAAAACCAAACATACAACAACCCTAAAAACCTAGTCTTTTAGTAATTTTGAAGTATGTAATTTATTATTAACTGTGGTCATCATAATATAATTATTAAAACATATTCCTCCAGTCTATGAGCTTTCCTGTCTTTGGTCAATATCTCTTTTCCCACCTTCTTAGTTTATATTCTTTCCTTTTTATTTATTTATTTTTTTGCCTGTACTGGCACTGAATTGAATTTAGGGCCTGGGTGCTGTTCCTTAGCTTTTTTTGCTCAAGGCTGAAGCTGGAACCATAGCTCTATTTCCAGCTTTGCTGGTTAATTGGAAGAGTTTTGTGGATTAGTTTGCTTGCTCTGTCTTTGAACTATAGTCTTCAAATCTCAGCTTCCTGAGTAGCTAGCTAGACTTACAGAGGTGAGCCACTAGCACCAGACTCTTTCTTTTCCTTAAAGTTAAAAAAATTATTTTATTTGCCTTCTAGATTTCATTATGTAGCTAGGCCTTTGAATTCAAGATCATTTTTCTCAGCTTCCTTAGTGCTGAGATTACAGATGTCTGCCACATAATATATTTTTCTAAGGATTTAAAGGACTTTCCTTAGTGCTAAGATTACAGATGTGTGCCATGTAAAATCTTTTTCTAGGAGTTAAGGGACTCTCCTTAGTGCTGAGATTACAGATGTGTACCACACAAGATCTTTTTCTAAGGATTTAAGTAATTCTCCTTTGTGCCAGAGCAGAAATTATTAAAGAAATGAGAAATGTTTAAGATATATTCACCTACAGTAGAATTTTGTGTAAGGTAATGAGATAAAGCATATCTTTCTGTATAAGATTGTATAGTATTTTGTCATATTTCGAAAGCCCTTTACAGCTGTTTCAGCTCAGACATAAAAATGTACACAGAACACTTTTATTGTTGAATACCCTTTCTAATTTTTTTTTTGCCAGTCTTGGGGCTTGAACTCAGAGCCTGAGCACTGTCCCCAGCTTCTTTTTGCTCTAGGCCAGCACTCTGCCACTTGAGCTGCAGCGCCATTTCTGGCTTTTTCTATATATATGGTGTGGAGGAATCGAACCCTGGCTTCATGAATACGAAGCAAGCGCTCTTGCCACTAGGCTATATTCCCAGCCCCACTGAATACCCTTTCTTTATATAAGTCACAGATCTGTTAAGAATTTCTAGTATTTCTGTATATTAACGCTTCATAGAGAAAAAGAGGACAAACTAAGAAACAAATTTATTTGGGCTAATCAGAGCTATGTACGGTTTGGGAGACACAAGTCCAGGCAACTCTCACTTGAAGAATTTCTGTAAAGCAGGCCTCAGGAAGGAAAGGGGAGAGCTCAGAGGCTTTCTTGGGAACAGGAGTATATTAGGACATGGTGGCCAATTGTGAAACTGAGACTGTTATACTGTGAAAACCATGACTCTTGGATTCCAAATTTAGGGGTCCAGTTTGGGCATGGTTGGGGTTCAGTGTGTTCTGGGACACTGCACAAGGTCAGAGGTTTACCTGGAGGTGGACAAGACTTTTCCTCTTACCCTGGTTTTTTGGGGTGCCTCTTTGATTTTCAGTTTTCCTAAGTCTGATACAGTATATCCACAAATTTTAAGCAAATCCAATTAACTAGGTATGAAAATTTGTGTGCTTATTTTCACCATTAGTCATTACTCTTAGCATTGTTTTCTTATTATTTTTTGAATGTTGTTAATAATGAAGTTAGATTCCTAATGATACTCATAGAAGCATAAAGAACTTCAAAGAAAATAATTGATGTCACCTCAGGGTTTAAAAAAACTCACTTTAATTGCTTAAAAGTGCAAACAGTGAGTGAAAATATGAAGCACTTGGAGATGAGCTACAGCTGTGGTTAAATGCAATTAGGGTTCTTGTATTCAGAGTCGTATGACAGCAGAGCATCGCCCAGGCCCCATCAGCCCTGTGAGTGAGGACTACACTCCTCAGGAGGACCACTCTCCTTGAGAAGACCACACACCTCAGGAGGGCCAGGCCCCATCAGGCCTGTGAGTGCGGACCATACTCCTCTGGAGGACCATATACCCTGGGAGGACCACATACCTTGAGAAGACCAGGCCTGCTGGCACAGAGGAGAAAGGAACCAGTGTGATACACGTTGAGCTGGACACACAAACTGCATGATAAGGAATTCATTGACTGCTCAGTCATTCTACACCAAGCTGCTTGGAGGCTTGCAAGAGTGTTGCTATGGGAACCACAACTTCATTTCTTGATATAAGTTTGTTAGAATTTTCTCCAACAACAATTATTGAATCCAAGGTTTGTGCTATAATTTTTTCTTTTGTTAAAAAGAAAAAGAAAATTGGAATACCTTTAGGAGATAATACTGTTATCCTTCAAAAAGATGGAAAGGGAGGATTTCTGCTCTCTGGAATAAACAGTACCCTCACAGGATTCTACCTTCAAGTTTTCTTTTATAGCATGAAGCATTCAGTCTGTCTCTGGGATTATTGGCAAATTTTACTAACAAATGCTCTGTTGCTAGACTATCAATTATTTAAGAATACCTAAGTATTATAAAGCTAGTCTGTCACTTCATGAGTCAGTATTTTAAGGATAACCATTCTCAATTACCTGTCAATCTCTGCATGCTAATTATTTTTAATACTTCATAAGCTGTCTTCTGATTCTTTAATTTTTAATTTTATTATCTTTAAGTAGTTGTACAAAGGAGTTGCCATTTTACAAAGCAGTTTATGAATACAATGCATCATGATCAGTGTCACCCCTTTCTACATTCTTACTCTTCTCTCCTAACCCACACCCCTTTCTTCACTTTTCTTAATTTTGTAGCATATACATTGAATTCTCTTCCTTTTCTCTTTTACACTCATCCCTTTTTCTCCTTGATCTCACCCCACCCTTTCAAGTACCTGCTTCCAGGTGTTTTATTTTGTTGAGCACTGATTTTGCTTTTCTAAGGAATTTCATTGTTGGAGGTCTCCCTTGAATCTACCCTACTTCATTTAATACATTTGTATACACTTGCACACCACCCAGTGTACTTACTTACAAGTTTATAAGATAATTCTAGCTTCCATATATGAGGGAAAACATGTAACCATTGTTTCTCTGGGCCCGACTTACTTCATTTAACATAACTTTTTTCAGGTCTTTCTTTTCCTTAAAAATGATACAGTATCATTCTTTCTAATGGTTGGGTAAAATTCCATTGTGTATTTATACCACATTTTCTTGATCCATTCATCCATTGAGGGGCACCTGGGGCTGTTTGTGTACCTTGGCTATGGTAAATAGTATTGCATAGAACATGGTTGTGCTAGTAGCTTTACTGTAGCCTGTTTTGCAATCTTTTCAATACATGCCCAGTGAAATTGCTGGCTCATAGAGTAGATGCATGTCTAGTATTTTTTGTTGTTGTTTTCTGTTTTGTCAGTCGTGGATCTTGAACCCTGGGTCTGGGCACTGTCCCTGAGCTCTTCAGCTCAAGGCTAGTGCTCTACCACTTGAGCCACAGTGCCACTTTCGGTTTTCTGGTGGTTAACTGGAGATAAGAGTCCCACAGACTTTCCTGTCTGGGCTGACTTTGAACTGCGATCCTCAGATCTCAGCCTCCTTAGTAGCTAGGAATACCGGCATGAGCCACCAGCACCCGGCTTGCATGCTGCTTTCCAGAGTGGATGAACACACATTCCCACCAGCAGTGTTTTAAAGTTTTCTTTTGGCTACATCCCTGCTAGCATCTGTTATTGTTTGTATTCTTTTTTTTTGGCCAGTCCTGGGCCTTGGACTCAGGGCCTAAGCACTGTCCCTGGCTTCTTCCCGCTCAAGGCTAGCACTCTGCCAATTGAGCCACAGCGCCGCTTCTGGCCGTTTTCTGTATATGTGGTGCTGGGGAATCGAACCTAGGGCCTCGGGTATACCGAGGCAGGCACTCTTGCCACTAGGCTATATCCCCAGCCCCTATTGTTTGTATTCTTGATAATGTCCATTCTAGCTGCGCTGAGGTGGAATCTCAGATGTTGGGCATTTCTTCATGTGTCTATTGGCCATTTTTAAATCTTCTTTTGAGGAGATTCTTTAACCCATTAGCCCATTTGTTAATTGGATTGTTGGTTCTTTGAGGGTTTAAAAATTTTAAGCTCTCTGTATATTCTAGATACTGGGCCATTGCCTGATGTGTCTGATGCATAGCTTGCAAAAATCTCCTCCCATTCTGTAGGCTGTCTTTTTATTTTATTTTATTTTTTCAAATTTTTATTATCAAACTGATGTACAGAGAGGTTACAGTTTCATACGTTAGGCATTGGATACATTTCTTGTACTGTTTGTTACCTTGTCCCTCATACCCCTCCTCCCCCCTCCCCCTTACCCTTTCTTTTTAGCTTGTTGGCTATGTCCTTTGCTGTGCAGAAACTGTTTCATTGATGCAATTCCATTTAGTAGGTCTTTCTGTGACATGCTGTGCTTCAGGATCTTCACTCAGAAAGTTCTTTCCTGTGCCAAGGAGTCCTATTTCTCCTTACTCCTTCCTATAATAATTTCATGGTTTCAGGTCTCACATTGTGGTCTTTGATCCATTTAAAATTAATGCTAGTGCTTTCCAATTTCTTATGTCTTGTATTTCCTTCAAATTTTTATAGGTTTCACTATAGAGGTCCTTTACATCCTGATTAAGTAATTCCTACATTTTTTTGAGACTATTGCAAATGGAGTTGCTTTCTTGATTTCAGTCTCAATCTTCTCATTCTTGGTGTTCGGAAAAGCTATTGATTTTTGTGTGCTTATTTTATACCCTGCCATCTTACCAATGTAGTTACTCAGCTCTACTACCTTCTGGGGGAAGTCTATCGGTCATAGGCTTGAACTCAGGGCCTAAGTGCTGTCCCTGTGGTTTTCTGCTTAAGGCTAGCACTCTCCCATTTGAGCCATAGCTCTACTTCTGGTGGAGATAAGAATCTGAAGGACTTTTCTGCCTATGCTGGCTTTGAACTGAGGTCCTCAAATCTCAGCCTTCTAAGTCGCTAAAATTATAGGCATGAGCCACTGGCACTTGGCTGTTTTCTGATTTCTTGATAGAATCCTGAGAGTTGTTAAGCTATGTTGTCATGAAGGATATTCCAAATGATCATATGTGAAGAGAGTTGGTGACTTAGTTTTATGTTGGGTTGAGGTGCTGGAAGCCCCACTTGCCCATCCTTGAGTACCAGCTGTGTCTGGGGCTTGTCTCCATGGATATCTCTGGCTGTCTTGTACTGTTTGCAGTGTGCTGATGTACAATAATTAATCACCTGCCAATCCCATTCCTGACACATAGCATTTTAAGATATACAAATGTTATGTTGAGCCTGTCTCTGTGCAGATTGTTGGTGGAATTCACTTTGTGGTCAGAGGATAGGAGATGAGGTGCTCACCCCAGTGTGTGGCTGTGCAGCCTGACTCTGAAGAGAGTGAACAGAGCACTGTGCCTGGCATACTTGGTGGAAGAGGAACTCTTGTTAAAGGACTGAGAGGCTGTGTGGTTCCTAAGAATCTGCCTCTTGGAGACCATTTTACAAGGAGGGAATAATCCAACTGCTGCAGTTTAAACTCTGTTTGCAAACCTCCTCACCTCATGGGATGTCCTGACTGCTAGTGAAGCGTCTGTCTGTGCCGCTGCTTGTATTTGCTTGAACACACTGGAGAGGGCGGCTGGGATGCACTCTGTTCCCTTGGAAACTTGTTTTAGAGGGAGAACAAGGTTAAGAAATTAAAACACATGCTGACATTTCTTTCATTTGTCTTGGTTTAGTGTTTTGTCTCTATTTTGTAGAAGTAATCCTGCAATATTATGTACGTTGGAAAATAATGTATGACTATATTCCAATTTTTAAAAGCTAGGCATAAAAAGCAGATGTGGTATTCTTGCTATCTTGCATATGCAAATGACTTCTAATACTTAATTTAACATCTTTAAGAATTCCAGTGCTGGGAATATGGCTTAGCAGGAGAGTGGTTGCCTTTCATGCAAGAAGCTCTGGGTTTGATTCCTCAGCACCACATAAACAGAAAAGGTGGGAAGTGGCACTGTGGATCAAGTGGTAGAGTGTTAGCCTTGAGCATAAGAAGCCAGGGACAGTGCTCAGGCCCTGAGTTCAAGTACCAGGACTAACAAGAGGAAAAAAAAGAATTCCATATTTGGTTTCTTGATACTCTTAATCTTGCTGGAAATGAAGTAACTCAGCTGTGCCAGGCTCTGGTGGCTCACACCTACCTGTAATCCTAGCTACTCAGGAGCCTGAGATCTGAGGATTGTGGTTTGAGGCCAGCCCTAGCAGGAAACTCCATGAGACTGTTATCTCCAATTAACTACCAAAAAGCTGGAAGTGGAGCTGTGGCTCAAGTGGTAGAAATCTATCTTTTCAAAGAAAATATCAGGACAGTGCCCAGGCCCTGAGTTCAACCCCCCCTCCCCCACAACCCAAACAAACTCTGACAACAAAACAGTAATCCAACTGCTCTTTCTTTTTTTTCATTTAGTCTTCACTTTGGTTAATATTGTGGTTTTATTCATTTTATTTTATATTTGTATTCATTTTCAAAATCAGTGCCAAAATAAGAATAGAGGGTCACTCAAAATAGCAAGTGCCACAAGCTATATCTATCTGATTGGACCAAGACTGATGATCTGTTTCTTCTCTTTACTTTTTATAGTGTGCTTAGATTACCTACCTGGGAAATGGACTCATTCTGGGCTCTCGCCCTTTCCTCACTCTTTCCCCTGAAGACTGCCAAGTGAAAATGATTTAGTTTTAGAAAGATATTAAATATTCCAGTTAATTCACGATCTGATATTAATTTTTTAATCTTTAAATTTCTTTCTGAGCTGCTGTTGTTTGATGAGGTCATTGTCTCTGTGTGCCCAGGAGTGTGGTTAAATATCTGTGTGTGTTGCCAGCAGGTGTGTCAGGCGCGAGTTCGGCAGAATGTGGTCTCCATGAGTTCCTCATGTGTACCTCTCTCTAATGCTTGGTACGAAAACTAGCTCTGTTCTTCCTCAATCCTTTTCTATCACTGCAGGGCGTTGATACTCAAGTGCCACTTTGAATTTTATCAACCTTTTGCTTCCACTTTCATAAAGAATTGCTGTGTATTTTTTTAATTAAAATCCTAAAGTTACTAAAGAGATTTGATATACTTACATAGTTTTGTTAGATAGTTTACATAAGAGACATTTCATAAATCACCTCTTTATATTCAGTGTCCATTTTATTGTGCTGTCTTCTCACTGAATGTACTTCAGCTGTTTGCTGGAACCCTTGTATTTTTTAAGTATATAGATTGTAAGTATGTGCCAATTTTACTTTCCCTCTCTTATATTTATACTCTTTAATTTCATGCTTTAGAAAATACAGTATTAAATTCCATGTATATGTTACAGAGTTAAGAAAAGTGAGGGAAAGGATGGGTTAGGAGGTCTGGGTGAGATTGTTGAAAGTAGAGATGTTGATCCAGATGCATTGTATTCATGAAGTGCTTTGTTGAATGGCAACTCCTTTGTACAATCACTTAGAGATAATAAAAATATTTAAAAAACAAAATACAGTATAGTTTTGAATTCTAAAATTCACTATGTCATTCATTTTGTTTATAAACTAATAACATGTATCCTCAGTGGGAGGATACATAGTGTGAATGTCCTTTCATCGAATTAGAGACATATCACTTTAATATCAGTTTATAAATAATCATAAACACCAAGTGCTTATCCAGTATTTGCCTTCTGTAAGCTTTGAATGAAATTACAGGAACATTCTTTCATTTGGTGGCACTGGTGTGATTTTTAGCATGCAGTGCTAAATTCTGGTGTTCTACCAACACCTGTCTACTTTTTGATGGGGTGGAGTGTGCTGCATCCCCACAGTCTTGATTTTGTTTCTCCGTTTCTGTATTGACAAGAGCTCACTAGGGCCACCATACCCTCCTCCTGTGTGGAGATGGTGTGGACAGCTCTGTGTGTGGCAACACTGACTTGGGTTACACCGTACTTTCTATCTCCCTCTCTGTTTTCATGTTGCCAATTCTCCCATGTCTTTCTTCTTTTCTTCTCTTTCCATTTTGCTGATGACTGTCTTCCAGAGTCTCTTTGTTAACATTTGTGGGTGGGGAAGCCTTCCGCATCTTTGGATGTCTAAAACTGTGTTATTCCCACATGAAGTCTAATTTTACTGAGCTCTGGAATTTCAATTCACTGCCTTTTCCCTCAAAACCACAGCCACCTGCAGTCAGCCAGGCCGAGTCAGGGCTACCTCTAGCCTCAGTGTCTTTCCTTGTGGGCGGCCTGCCCTCCCTCCTCCCTCAGCTTCATCTGAGCCTGGCCTGGCTGGGGTTGCTGTGCACTGTTTGCCCCTTTCAGTTGCCTGCTCCAGCATGGATGCCTTGTGCCAGCACTGCTCATCTTCCTTCAGTTTTGAGAACTGTACTTGCACTGTGTCTTCTTTCTTCTTCTCTTCTGGCTTTTCTCTTCCAGAACCTATCAGATAGGCTACAGACCTTCCTGGATGTCTTCTTCTTGTGGTCAGGTTTGTATCTGTCACTTCTTGGCATTTTCTGTGATTTTCTGCCTGCATCCTTGATCTAGCTCTGCCTCTCACTGGTCTTTTTGTGTGCTTAGCACAACCGGTTCTCACCAGGGTAGTACGTTAACTCTCAGTACTTCTACATCACTCTTTCAGAGCCCAGGACAGCATTGTCTTGGCATATCTCACAGCCTCGTTTTGTGCCTGAGGTGTTTTCTATGGATAGACGGTTTTCTTTCTGATATTGAGTGTCCTGTTGGTTTCCTTCTGACATCATGTCAGCTTGTCTCTACTGAAATCCCAAGTGACTGCAGGGTGGTCGCAGTGAGGTGTTCTACAGCATGGCCTTCACAGGCACACAGGTAATGTCCAGTTGCTGGCAGCCACCCTGTCTGGAGCACATGCTGTGACTGCACAGCTCCCCTGTGTTAGGCCCAGCTCTGTGCACATCCAGGTCCATGTCCTCACATAGTCTTCTGGCTTTGGGCCGGCTTCACCGTGAAAACTAGTTATGATTTGGAAGGTTACAAGAATTCTGTTTAAAAACAGGAACAATACCTTTCAATTTTATGGTTGATTTATTAACTTCACATTCATGGCCAGCAGCACCCCCACACATGCTGGACGGCTAATTCAATGGGTTCTTTCTGTGGGGCCACCACAGCCCGGTGCCTGGGGACACAAACTATAATTTCTCCATGTTTTGGGCTGTCTGCATGCCTAGTGGTTCATCTGGTAATGAGGCATGCTCTGTAAAAGTGCATTTTGCTAATGATGCGTATCCAATAGTCAATATTAACTGTGAACTCACTGGGATTATTAAGAGGGCTTGATTACTGAGAATTAAGACAGCAATTACAGTGCTGGGGCGAGTGTGCCCACTTGTTGTAATTCAAGCTGCCGAGCTGCCCAGGCATCATAGAGCTCCCAATCTTATATGTCATCACAAACTTCTACTTTCCAAGAATCGTTGTGCTGATGTCTCTGTCTTCTGAGATCTGTGCAGATTTGCAAGCAGTGGTGTTTTCAGAAGGACTGGGTTGTTTGATGTTTGTTCAGCATCCTGTGTGAGGGAAAGCAGGTGTGTGTTCCCTGTGTGTCATGTGTGTAGATAATTGTAAAAGAAATCCAGGTGAGATGTTGCTGCCACATGGGGTCCTGGATTCCAGCTCTCAGGTCTCCGTGGAGCAGCTTCCCTCTGTGGAAATGGTCAGGGCCCCAGCAGCTTTGGAGACAGAGGTCGATAGGCAGAGCCTGGCTGATGTCTGCAGTAGGGAGCCCCATAGGTAAGGGTTGTGGGTCTTCCTGTGTTTGGTACAGGTGAGTACATGTAAGCAAGCACATTGTGTCAGTATCTGTGGATGCCTGCGTGTGTGTGTGTGTGTGTGTGTGTGTGTGTGTGTGTGCATGTGCACCTGCATGCACCTTCTATGTAGTTTTGCATAGGAAGGGGGAACAATGGTTGGAAGGAGGCTGGGATCTATGGCCCCATCTGCTCTGTGTTATTCTCTTTCTTCCATTGTGTGGCCAGTGGCCTTGCCTCCCCAGGGAGCTGTGTATCTTCCTGGTGGCCTTCCTTGTCACCTATCTGATGTCCTTCAAAGGTTTTTGTGTGCTATGTGTTTAGATAATCATAAAAGAAAGCCAGGTGAGATGATACCACTGCCAGGGGGTCCTGGATTCAAGCCAAGGATATGGCTTTCATGAATTCCTTTGCCATTTAGCCTTTTCCACATGGCCCCTTGCTACTTTAGTGTCTGTCCACATATCACACCATGAAAACAGCTTGTATCTGGTGATTAGAGTACCTCCTTTCTGTGTATTTTCTTCTCCTGTCATAGAATTGTGGCCATATGTTGATTGTAGTAGGCATGGTTTTGGGCCATTGTATGCAGCTGCAGAACAGTAATTTTGACATAATTTTACTGAATAATGACTTG
The DNA here is from genome assembly GCF_023159225.1 of Perognathus longimembris pacificus. Taxonomy (NCBI): domain Eukaryota; kingdom Metazoa; phylum Chordata; class Mammalia; order Rodentia; family Heteromyidae; genus Perognathus; species Perognathus longimembris. The sequence goes on from NC_063181.1 coordinate 297,426, forward strand.
TAACAAAATAAAAAAAGATAATGTGAAGAATATGTGAATGGCTCCTGTAGTCATTTCTGCACATGAGTTATCTCCTTTGTGTAGAGGAGCTGGGGGAAGCTCTGAGGTTTATAAGACCCCATGGGGCTTGGAGTTCAAGTACTGGATGCACAAATCTTCATTCAATACTTTAGGAGAACCTGTAGCTATGCATTAAGAAACGTGAGCAATACTGGGGTCACATGCCCCTGTGCTGCTGGTGTGAGTTCTTTCTGGAGAATGTGTGCTCTGGGTGCTCCTGAGGGCAGATTGTTGGAATGGGAAAATACACATCTGCTTCTCCCAAGGGGACAGATTGTCCTCGGTGCATAAAACTTTGGCTCATGTTGGGTAGAAATAATATTCCCAGTGGCTCATTTTGTCTTCTGGTTGTCAAATATGTGACATCCTCCACTGAGAGATCAGCAGATGGCCCAGGTTTCTATTTGCTCCCTCAGTACAGCATTCGTGATCTGCAGGGCAGCTAGAACATACCTCTCACCTAGCCTCCAGGCATGGGAGTTTCCCTGGTGGTAGACTGAGCGGAGCTGCTGATCTTTGATGTCACAGTCATTTTCTTCTACTGGCGTTTGCCCACTGTAGGCTTCTCCTTTTGTGCAGTTCACTTGCACTCTTGTTTTCCCCAGCTCTCAACCTAGACCCTGTTTGTTCAGAAGCCCTACTCCCTCTACCTACTCAGTTCCCCTCTCTCACCTGGAGCTTGCTGCAAATTGATTTCTGCTCTCTTCCTAGAATTTTGATGTTTTCCTTCTGCTAAAGTTATTCTATTTCATAGTGTTGACTGTAAACCCTATAAGAATTTGATATCTGGTTTATGTAACTTTGTTTGTGGGGCTGGTATGGAGCCTAGGAATGTACACATATTAGGGAGGTGCTCTATCAATGTCACCACGCCCGTCCCCAGAAATTGTTTTTGAAAATCTCACACTTATAATCTTTTTGTTTTGATCATGATTTCAATTTATACCTTTAGTTCAATGAGATTTACTTTAGACGGATTGCCACAAAAAACAAGGAATGACATGTTATCCCTATGATTTTAGCAATTCAGCACCAGCACTTAGAAATGGGTCTGATCTACTAGTTGCTCAGGAAATACTGGCCAAGAAGATATGAGCCAGAAAATGGAGAATGGTTATTCCTCTTTATAGACTCTTCCTTTGTGCTTGGTGGTTTGAGGCAGGAATCAGGTACTTCTGTTTTTGAGACAGAATTTGCTACATAGCCCAGGCTGGCTTCAAACTCAAAATCCTCTACCTCATTGGTGGGACTATATGTATGTACCACCATGTATGGCTCTGTATATGGGATCTCTCATCTGTACTAATTTTGTTTCTTGACTAAGTTTCACTGTGTATACTTGAGGTGTGCAATATAAGTCAAGGGATATAGTAGTTACTACAGAGAGAAGAGCCAACTACTATCTATCATCTCATCCTGTCACTTCTGTGAAGAGTATATTTGATAAGTCATTATACTTAGCAAAAGTCTCTGACACCATTTGGTGGTCATGGTTTAGAGTGTAGTGATGCCTGAGGCCATTCTTTTAGGGGAGCTTCTGTCCCTAGGAGCTGGGGTCTGGGACACAGTTGCCTGGGGCCACTTGGGGTCTGAGCAGATGCTCACAGAAGACCTTCAGACAGTCTTTAGCATGTGCCCAGTCAGAGATAAAAGTTTTTAAGCTAGCAGACAGCTCTTTTGTTTTGCAACACTGAATCCACAAGCTCCAGTGTGTATACATAGGCTCTTCAATCACCAGCCTTCCCTGGAAAGTACAAACATGGGCCAAAGGGACTGTGCTCTGTTTTAGCCAGAGAAATATATTGCCCCTTTAGTTTAACAATTCTTATGCTAAAATTATGAGCACAGTGAATGAGCACATTGAATTTTGATGCACTATTGATTATAAATTAACATTTTGCTAACACCAGGATGGAAATACAATTCAAGCACTTAGGCTTTCAAGAGAAATGTGATATCATATTGTGGATAAAAAGATGCACAGGCAAACTCCAGCCCCAACATGAGATTGAGGGCACTTTTCCTACTGGGATAAGTTAAGGCACATGTCATGAATTAAGTGGAAGCAAGGAGGTTGCCAGTTCAGAAGAGAAAAACACTGCACCCAGCCAAGAGGAGGCCACCAGAGAGGCTGTACTAGTGTCTGAGACTCCCTGGGGACAGAGCTGTCCAAAACAGTTGCTCAAAGTCTATTCTAGATGAATGATTCTGGGATTTTGAGGAGACATTTATTCTTTATCTTCTTAGGTGTTCTGTCTCCAGTCCTTGCTTCTGCTCGCATCTTGTTAGCCTAGGTGGGTGCTCTGCTGACAGAGCTGCCCAAGGCCTGTGCTATCCTTTTGCGGTTTTTGATGGTGAGCTGGGCTGGTCCTGGGGTAGCCTTGTGAGTCTCCAGGTTTATTTAGTGACAGACGAAATAGTTGATGTTTCTAGTTCTGCAGTTTCCAGTTTGTGCTCATTTGAAGAATTTAACAAAGTTTCAACTTTACCAGGAAAATTCTGAAATAAGAACATGGGGAAAAAAGAAGGTAATAATTTCTTCCCCATTCCCAAATGTATTTGAAATTTTCTTAGGAGTTTTTACTCTGACTCACCTATGTCAGTTAGAAAGAGTCCCAATATTGTACACAAATTTATGTAAACTCCTCTTCTTTATAGATAGGTTCAGGTCTTCCCTGAGCAGTTTGAATGGGGGTGATTTGGCCCTGGAACAAACTGTGTCTGACTAAAAGCTTCTTACACTTTAAAATACCAAGCATAATAAAGGTTAGACGTATTGGTGGGCTCTCTCCCACACGCCTAATCTTCTCTCATTTCCTTGGGGCAGTTTCTTCTTTCCTGGAAGCCATCTTTATGATTGCTGGTGAAGTGGTTTTGGTCTGTGCTGAGGGGCATCTTTGGGGATGGGACTCTTCTCCCACAGATCCTGGGCAGATACCATCACACTCCTACATGTGTCTTGGGCTCTTGTCACTATAAAGACTGTAACCCCTCTGTGGAAAAAAAAAGACTGCCTCCAGTGCTACAGCCACACCCATGAATGGGGTTCCCTGTGCTGAGGGTGTCCCCACAACGTCAGCCACACTGATGCCCATGGTTCCCTGTGCTGAGGGTGTCCCCACAACGTCAGCCACACTGATGCCCATGGTTCCCTGTGCTGAGGGTGTCCCCACAACTACGGTCACACTGATGCCCATGGTTCCCTGTGCTGAGGGTGTCCCCACAACTACGGCCACACTGATGCCCATGGTTGGGTGTCCCCACAACGTCAGCCACACTGATGCCCATGGTTCCCTGTGCTGAGGGTGTCCCCACAACTACGGCCACACTGATGCCCATGGTTGGGTGTCCCCACAACGTCAGCCCCATGGATGCTCATGGTTCCCTGTGCTCAGGGTATCCCCACAACGTCAGCCACACTGATGCCCATGGTTCCCTGCACTCAAGGTGTCCCCACAACGTCAGCCCCATGGATGCTCATGGTTCCCTGTGCTCAGGGTGTCCCCACAACATCAGCCCCATGGATGCTCATGGTTCCCTGTGCTCAGGGTGTCCCCACAACGTCAGCCCCATGGATGCTCATGGTTCCCTGTGCTCAGCATGTCCCCACAACGTCAGCCACACTGATGCCCATGGTTCCCTGTGCTGAGGGTGTCCCCACAATGTCAGCCACACTGATGCCCATGGTTCCCTGTGCTGAGGGTGTCCCCACAATGTCAGCCACACTGATGCCCATGGTTCCCTGCACTCAAGGTGTCCCCACAACTACAGCCACACTGATGCCCATGGTTCCCTGCGCTCAAGGTGTCCCCACAACTACGGCCACACTGATGCCTATGGTTCCCTGTGCTGAGGGTGTCCCCACAACGTCAGCCACACTGATGCCCATGGTTCCCTGTGCTCAAGGTGTCCCCACAACCATGGCCACACTGATGCCCATGGTTCCCTGCACTCAAGGTGTCCCCACAACGTCAGCCACACAGATGCTCATGGTTCCCTGTGCTCAGGGTGTCCCCACAACGTCAGCCACACTGATGCCCATGGTTCCCTGTGCTCAGGGTGTCCCCACAATGTCAGCCACACTGATGCCCATGGTTCCCTGCACTCAAGGTGTCCCCACAACTACAGCCACACTGATGCCCATGGTTCCCTGCGCTCAAGGTGTCCCCACAACGTCAGCCACACTGATGCTCATGGTTCCCTGTGCTCAGGGTGTCCCCACAACGTCAGCCACACTGATGTTCATGGTTCCCTGTGCTGAGGGTGTCCCCACAACGTCAGCCACACTGATGCCCATGGTACCTTGCACTCAAGGTGTCCCCACAACGTCAGCCACACTGATGCTCATGGTTCCCTGTGCTCAGGGTGTCCCCACAATGTCAGCCACACTGATGCCCATGGTTCCCTGTGCTCAGGGTGTCCCCACAACGTCAGCCACACTGATGCCCATGGTACCTTGCACTCAAGGTGTCCCCACAACGTCAGCCACACTGATGCTCATGGTTCCCTGTGCTCAGCATGTCCCCACAACGTCAGCCACACTGATGCTCGTGGTTCCCTGTGCTCAGGGTGTCCCCAAAACGTCAGCCACACTGATGCTCATGGTTCCCTGTGCTCAGCATGTCCCCACAACGTCAGCCACACTGATGTTCATGGTTCCCTGTGCTCAGGGTGTCCCCACAATGTCAGCCCCGTGGATGCTCATGGGTCCTTATGTTCAGGGCGACCCACAACGTCAGCCACACTGATGCCCATGGCTCCCTCTGCTCAGGGTGTCCTCAGAACTACAGTCGGTTGCTATGTGTTGCTGATTTCCTTTGTGTATGGTACTTGCCAAGATCAGTTGGAAGTCCCATGGAAAGTTGGGCATGGTGATACCATAGGACTTAAAGTAGTTTTGTGTTATTATCGTGTAATAGGATTATACCTTATTTGATTAGTTAGTCAGCTCAGCTCATTGTGTTGTATGAATACAGGTGGACTGTAGAAGCAGGGCTTGAGGGCTTAAGCAATGTTCTGCAGTCATGGAGGCTCTGTTCTTCCTGGGTCCCTGCTCCAATCCTTAGGCTTCTGCTACAAGGGAGCTGTGCTGGCTACAGCCCACAGTATTCTCATAGTTGGTCCTGTCTTTCCAGTGAAAGCCAGGCTACTCCTCTCCTTGGATCAACAGGCACTGTATACACTTGGACTGGTGGCCAGAGCCAGGAGATGGCACCCTGAGTTCTCGATTCCAGGTTGTGTGCATTTATGGAAGGAGAAACAGGTAGAGACAGACAGAAACAGTGAATGATGACAGATAGTTTCTTACCTATAAAATTTAGAATGAAATACTTTATCTAGATAAAACATGTAGATAGATAAAACAAATATACATGGATAGATAGAAAAAAACATTATATATAACATATAACCCTATATATTATATAATGCCAATCTCATGAGCCCAGATATTTCTAGGAAGGCCTTTTACTCAGTATGATACCATCTAGTTTAGGTGTTTGCTTCATAGTGTGACACTGGGAAAAATAAAATTATATCTGAAATGTTTTCTTTTTGTTGTATGTTAGAATCTGTCCTTCAATCTGAATCATTTTGGCTGAAATGAATGAAATGAAATGATGTGTTCCTGGGATTGAGTCCTTACTAAGGGATATGGCCATGACCAGGTTCCTGGGATCCTGTGTCCTTAGTGAGGGCTGATGGCCATGACTGTGTTCTTGGGATCCCCTATCCTTAGTGAGGGGTAACAGATGTGTCTGTGTTCCTGGGATCCCATGTTTTTGGTGAGGGGTGACAGCCTTTATTGATTACCTCACCCTCCCTGCTGCTGGAGTACCACGAGAGGTGTGGGACCTGGTATTTTCCTAGTGTCTGCAAGCTGTCACTCATCCTTCCTTGTCTGTCCTCTGTGGTCCTCTGCTGTGGAGTCTCTCTGAAGCACTATTTCCCGGCCCTCTGCTTTGACCCCATGCCCCTGGCTCAGATATGCTCTTGGTTCACCGCACCCTGGAGAGTCTTGAGTGCTGGTCAGTTCTGCTGTGGAGTGGTCCTGAGTCTGTTGATGGACTCCACAGCTGGAGGCTGGCATGGAGGCTCTGCTCAGAGCAGGGACATCCGTAGTAAATTTGAGTGTTGAGATGGATCTGTTCCCAGACCCCTCTCAGCAATCTGCTCACCTTCTGCAAGGCTCTATCAGGCCTACCTGTTGTCTTCTCTCTGTGGAATGCACAAACTTCCTACCAGACACATGATGACAGAGACGGACTCCACCTTCAGTCCTTGTAGCCCTCTTCCATCTTCATTTATTTCTTCTAGTTTTTCTGATTCTGGAAGCCCTTATAACTTAATATTATTCTAGTGAATTTTGTACTAAAATGCTGTTTATTATACTTTTCAGTCATTAATTAAAATAATAGGCAAAACATAGAGTAGTGTGTGGTACACACCATTGCACATCTATGCTAATGGCAATACAGTAATTATAAAACAATTGCAAATATGAAGTTGTGAATGTCTAATGTACTGGTAATTGGATTTCATGCAAAGCTCCTTAATACCTATTGCTTTTGAAGTATGTCTGTAAGTGAAACTTCATTGCCCTGTAAATTGTTTTTCTATAATTCTTATTTATGAAACATACCATGATATAATTTTTCCAACCTTTGTTTACTAAATTCTATTGATATTTTAATAGGGTAATCAAGTATAAAAAAGGGCACAGTTGAGTTTTCTTTTCTAATTTGTTTTTAACTGATTTTTGAAACTGAAGAAGGGAGAAGAAGAATAGTTGCCAGTGATTTGTGCATCAGTTTTCTCATGTTATCACCTAGCTTTTCTCATGGTGCCACCACATGCCAGAGCTCACTGCCCATCTGCAACACTTCCAGTCTTTGTTAGTGCTTGTGTTGCTTAGGGACATACATTTAAATGCAGAAAATGAGGTTTCTTTTTGTTAAAGTTTTTATTATAAAACACTACAGAGAGGTTACAGTTTCATACGTTAGGCATTGGATACATTTCTTGTACTGTTTGTTACCTTGTCCCTCATACCCTCCTCCCCCCTCCCCCTTACCCTTTCCCCCCCTGAGGTGTTCAGCTCACTTACACCAAACAGTTTTGCAAGTATTGCTTTTGTTGTTGTTTCTTTTTTTACCCTTTGTCTCTCAATTTTGGTATTCCCTTTCAATTCCCTAGTTCTAATACCAGTATACACGGTTTCCAATATACTCAGATAAGATTACAGAGATAGTGTAGATACAATCACAAGAAGGTGATACAAGAACATCATCAATAGTAGAAGCTACAGATACACATGGGATGTTGAAAGTAGTTACAACTGTGATATAACAATCATTTCCATAAAATGGAGTTCGAAAATGAGGTTTCTTTGTAAATGCTGACTTCTAGGTGAGGCCGTGCATGTGGTCTCTTGCTGCTATAAAGCATGTTGGAAAGACTGTCATCTTTATGGAGCAGGTGATTTTGAAACTGGTAAGTAGAATAGCTGTGACCGTCTTGCAAGTGGTCGTCCTGCCTCTGTGGTGGTTTGCCTGATTTCCTCTGGGTTTTCTGTAGCAGCACTACCAGAGCCCATGTGTGAGCAGGTAGGGGGGCACCCCTGGTGCAAGCCTTTGAGGCTGGAGAGAAGACATCTCCTTGCAGCTTCTGGAAATCATATTGCCTTTTTAGGAGACAGCAAGACTCCCTGGAAGTCTTGGCCATCCCTCTTTCCATTCTTGGGTACAGTCAACTTTCAGATGAAGCCTTGGTCCCAGAGGGAGAGATAGAGACAAACCAAACGACATCACTAAGTTGAAGAATCAAACTGTCCAGAGGCTCAGGACTTCATAATCATGGGATCTAATAAATCAACTTTGAGTTAAGCTCGCTTGGTTTTTTTTCATTGCTTTTCACAAACCCCAGAGTGATTTTTGCCAAGGGTCCTGATGGATCATGGGTGGCGTGTCCTTCAGTGTCTGCCAAAATCCATGTGAAATTTCTTCAGAGAAAGAGATTAGGGAGCTATCCATCCATTGCTGTGCCTCTCTTGAGAGAGGGAAAACAATGTGATTCCTTCTGAGGAGCAGGCTCATAGGTGCCATGTAAAAGACTGGAAAGGTGACTGAAACTTGGAAATAGTGCCTGTTGTCACAGGAAGCCTTGCCGTCTTGTTTTTTCCCTTAGCAATCAAAGACATCCTCCATCCAGGAAAGCCAGGTGCCGCTTGGGGCAGCAAAGGTGTTGTCACTGGAGAAGGTCTTATGGAGAATGATTCTCTTGGTGGTAATGAGAGGTTTATGACACTTCAATTAAACCTATAATTATAGATTAACATGCAGGCAGAAGCAGCTGGTGGAATCACATGGACTCTAGAGCCTGACCTTCATCAGGATGAGGTCACAATCAGAAGTCAGCAGAGGTGGAGTTTTTAAGCAGGGCTGAGAAGTCAGAGAACAATTAGGATGTTCACCTTTGGAGAAGAGGACAACCGAATGGAAGGTGCAGTAGTGATTAGGTGACAGGTCTGTAGTAAAATTCCTGGTTCACACAGTGTTCCTGAATGTGTGTGCATATGTTCAGACACTTTTATCTGAGCAGCTCTTCCCCTTGGAAATAGGAGCTCGCTACAGCCTAGGGGGGTGTCTAAGGTGGTGCTTGGGAGCCAGCACTGATCTGAGAGAAGGATGCCCCACTGCCCTTACCCAGGTCACACCGTAGACAGCCGCTCACCAAGGAAGAGTCAGAGAAATTTTGCATGAGGGACAAGGCAACAAACAGTACAAGAAATGTATCCAATGCCCAACGTATGATACTGTAACCTCTCTGTACGTCAGTTTGATAATAAAAATTTGAGAAAAAAAAAAGAAATTTCATCAGGCCTTAAGTTAATCTGCAGGAATTTTTTTTTCCAGGAAACTTGAAAATTCAGATGAAATGGTTAGTTTTCTTGGTGAATAAATAAATGAAGAGTAACAACAACAGTTAGAACACTTCACTGTACCAGTAATGGAGGAGGGAAGATTTCAGAGATCTGTCTTTTCTTTTTCTTTTTTGGGAGTCATGGGTCTAGAACTGGGGGCCTGGGCATTGTCAATGAACTTTTTGCTCAAGGTTAACGCTGTATTACTTCCAACCACCATATGACTTCCATTTTTTTTTGGTGGTTAATTGGAGTTGAGTCTTACAGACTTTCCTGCCTGGGCTGCTTAGAACCACAGAGCCTCAGATCTCAGGTCTCAGCCCCTGAGTAGCAAGGATTACACGTGTGAGCCATTGGTGCCTGGCCATAGATCTGTTTTTTATAGAAGTCATTAGCAGCTCTACACAACCCTTTAGGAACTAATAATGTTGTGGACAGTCCCAGAATGATAAATAGCATTGTATTTTAATGACTAGTTCTACAGATTGGTAACGCTGTACAAAAAAGGCTAATCTCACAGAAGGATGTAATTTTTCCGTAAAATAGATGAAATCCAAAGGCTGGAGGCATGGCTTGTGTGGTAGAGCAAAAGGCCTTGAGTTCAAACTTCCATACCATTAAAAAAAAATTCAATCTAGTAAGGTGTAAAATATCATCAAGTAGGCTTTGTTCTATAAATGCAACATTATTTTAATGAACAAATCCCTGTTCTAAGAAAGAGGAAATGCGATTCCATCAACAGATGTGGAAGAACTTGAGACAATATAGTAGCCATTTCTGATAGTATTTTAGGAGGAGGAGCCAGTAGGAGGCTCTTTTGTGGACAAGAGTCTGATAAAAAAAAAATGGACAGCACACACAGTGTGGCACTTAAGAGATATTAGGATTGTCAGTGCTTACTGTATATTTTAGGTCACAAATTGTTTTGGGAAAGCATATGAGAGAGAATAAAAAACCTTATTTTCAGTGGAAAATGGAAATGGCTATATGGTAAAAAGGAACATGGATAAATATAGGATCTGCAAGTGAAGTCATTAATAGTTTTTCTTGTTTTTGTTTTTTTGCCATTCTTAGGGCTTGAACTCAGAGCCTGAGTACTGTCCCTGGCTTCCTTTTGCTCAAGGCTAGCATTCTACCTGTTGAGCAACAGCACCACTTCTTGCCTTTTCTGTTTATGTGGTGCTGAGGACCCAGGGCTTCATGCATGCTAGGCAAGCACTCTACCACTAAGCCACATTCCCAGCCAATCACTAATAGTTTTGCATGAAACAAAGATATGAGAATTGGGGTCCTGTGATGAGGAACCATGAGCTCCACAAAATGCCTTGGAGTGAAATAGGAATGTAAGATTTGTAGGAAGAGAAATGGGAAGATACTTGGAAGGAGCATAAAACAAAGCCAATACTTGTTTTGAAGAGGTGCACAAATGGCAAATTAGGAAAGTGTGTCATTTCTGAAGGCTGGACATGCATATGTGTGTGTGAGGGTCTGTGTGCATGCTGTCTCTATGTGCACATGTCTGTGCATGTGTGTTGAATGCATTGTATAACCCTTTCCTGTTTGGAATGATAGTGAGGGTGGAACAAGGAGATGATTAAGGGAAAATAAAATTAACCTGCAAGAATACATTCACAGGATTGTTAAATAAACAGTTTTAAAGAAAATCTAAATGGTGGGTTCTATACTTGAAGAAACAGGCGACGAATCCCTCTGTGGACAAGTGCATTTATATGTTGCTCAGGAAGCAGTAGGCTAGCTCCACTTCTGCCTGCCTGATCAACTGACCATCTTGAGCCCCTCTGTGGCAGAGTCCTGCCCATGGAGAGGACAGAACAGGGAAGGACCATCTACCTGCCCAGTCTCCTTTGAAAGTCCCTGGAATCACAGATGTGTCATGGGGCCTCCTAAAACTGACCCCCACCGCCCCTACCATCCACCCACCTCACCAACCCCCGAGGAGTGAAGAAATCAGAAGAGCATGGAGAAAAACCTCCAACATCACTGCTTAGGATTATGTCAGCTTGAGACCCCACTCTGTCCCAACTTAGCCCTGATTGGGCCCCTACTGTGTGCATGGCTTTGAAAAGATCCAAAGATGAAAAATAAGGACAGGAAAATGCAATATTTGTTACTCAGGAAGATATGGATTGTTTGGTAAATTTGCTGGGATAATTGGTTTCCATTGGCGTTAGAATACCATTAATATCAGGTTCATCAATAAAAAAGCACATTAAATATGTAATCATTAAAATAGTGAAAGAATTTTTTAAAGATAATTTAACATATGCTTTTACTGGAGGACTCTTTTTCTTTTGCTGGTCCCGGGCACTGTCCGTGTGCTCAAGGTTAGCGTTCTTAACATATGCTTTTTTTTGGTAATTTATTTATTAATTAAAGAAAAGTTTTTTTGACAAGGTGTTATGCAAAAAGGGTACAGTTACATAGTGGGGCAGTGTGTACATTACTTGTGATATCTTACATCCTGTTTTTCTTTCCCTTCCCTAGGTCGGTAGACATATATACAATATACAATGTACTAAGAACATATACAATAGCCACGTGGCCTACACCGAAGAAAATTCGCCTAGGGCTTTAGATGTAATGTCGACAATAGACAATATGTCAACAATAGTCTTATATGAACGTACATACATAGCTTTTGAGCTATTGTGATCCACTGAGAGGTCAATTTTTGACCTTTATATGTTGAGTAGTTGTTTGGTTTTAGTTACATAGTATAGGGTCGCTGACCCAAACCTGTGGGAAATACCATTTGACAAGAAGTTTTTGGTTTCACAGACCTGGTCTCTACTGTCTCCCCCTCCCCCAACCTTAACAGTCATATATCAGGGAGATCATGCCCCTTTGTTTTCTGTGTTCTAGGCTTGTCTCGCTCAACATTATTTGTTCAAGATCTGACCATTTCCCTGCGAATACCAATATTTCACCATCTCTAATCACTATGTAGTATTCCATTGTGTATAGGTACCATATTTTTTGGATCCATTCATCTGTGGAGGGGCATCTGGGTTGTTTCCATATTTTGGCTATTGTGAATTGTGCAGCAATAAACATGGACGTTCAGATGTCTTTTTGATATCTTGGGACCTGCTGTTCAGGATAGATGCCTAGGAGTGGTATGGCTGGGTCATAGGGTAGGTCTATATTGAGCTTTTTGAGAAACCTCCATACTGTTTTCCAAAGTGGTTGTACTAATTTGCACTCCCACCAACAGTATTTGTTGTTGCCTGAGTTCAGAGTATAGGCCATTCTAACTGGAGTGAGGTCGTATCTCAGGGTGTTTTTTTAACATATTCTTTTTAAATTGTACAACTGAGACTTTTTAAACCCACAAATCCATTAAGAAAGTGATTGATAGATTTTTGACATCCTGCTAAATAGAAGTATTCAACTCTCAGTTTATCGACAGAAACCATTCATGGAGTGAGTGGATAAAACTGGGAGAAAACATGTGCAAGGGAAAGTACATTTGAGTGGCCTAAAGGTATCCTAGCTAGTAACTAAACATTATCCTCAGAGGAAAAACTGAAGAATATAGTTTCACAGAATAAAAAAAGGAATCAATAACCATATTGAAAGACCTTCAGACTCCATGAAAACAGCTGGAAACATTCCTTTCTGCCAAGAGCAAAACCACAGGCTAATGTATGTATCATGTACATTGTTGGTATACCGGGCTGATAATGTTCATATCTTTTCCCTCTTTCTAAACATTTACACAGCGTAAAACCGCCCCTGAGAAACATCCTGAAGTTTAGTGACAGGAAACTTGGACACAGCACAGTGCCCGACGCCATGGGATTTGTAGGGTTAGCTGTTATTCCTCAGCCCCAGGGCCCCCAGCAGGTGGTAGGTGGGTGCAGCCGGTGAGTGAAGAGTAGAGTAATCCTGATGAAGGGTGGAGGGCTCCAGGGTTCCACATCTAGAAATGAGTGCAGTTCAGGTGGACAGTATAGATGATTTGTGGTCACTGCTTGTAAGAATTGAGTGGGTGCATTGTTTTCTAATGAATATTCCTCAAATGTTCTTGCTAAAATAGAAGACCAATATTTTTACCTTCTTAGGGTTGCACATTTGAAAGTAATTATTTGGTACTGAGTAGTCTGTCATGAAACTGACACATTTTCAAAGTTTTTGGTGCTGCAACACAATTTTCAGAAGATATTATGTACTGACCAGCACTCATGAACTTCATGAAAATTAATGTGATGTGATCATGGCTTTTACAGGCCACATAAAATATATGTAGGGGAGTTTATTGACCATGCTGGCTCAGTAAGAGACAAATAATAGTGTACTTTCCAGTATGCTGTTGTGGCTTTTCTCAAACAAACCAGTGCCTTGTTTCATTTTGTTCATTTTGGGGGCAGTAAAAATTTCAGTTGTTAGCATACACTGAAAAAACAAAGCAAAACATTTTATAACTTGTCAAAATTTATGTTAGCACCCTTTTAAAAACTCAGTGCCACCCTCAATGTGTCTGGGACTAGAGACCTTGCTTCCCAGAAAGAACATTGGGCTACTATTTCGGGCTGTTTATTAGAGCCTGTATCTAAGTCCTTAGTAGAGCTACTACTCTCACAAGTACTGCTGTCATTCCCATCCTGTAAGGAATGAGAACTCCCTAGTCAGAATTTTGTTTTTATTGTTTTGCTATCTTTTAATATTTTGAGGCTGTTAAATATTTTTGTGGTGGTTGTAGGGATTGAACTCAGGGCCTGGGCTCTTTCCCTGAACTTTTTTGCTCAAGGCTAGTGCTCTACCACTTTGATTCACAGCTCCATTTCTGGTTTTTTTTTGTGATTAATTGGTGATAAAAGTCTCAGGGACTTTCCTTCCCAGGCTGGCTGGGAACCACGATCCTCAGATCTCAGCCTCCTGAGCAGCTAGGATTACAGGGGTGAGCCACCATTACCTGGCTGAAGCTGTTAAACCAGTTTATCATTTCAAGCCCTATTTTAAAATTGAGGAAAAACTTCATAATTATTTATACTATCTGCACATAGCATGCTGTTCTGAGGTCTTATTATATAAAAAATCTGGTGTTATTTTATACACAGGCCTCTCTGCCTGCTTAGCTCTCTCTGTATTGTTGTTTTCAAGGGAATTAATGATTGCTTACTCTCATATTTTTATGTGCACTCCATTGTTTCCCATGGGGGAGGTTGCTTACCCCTTTTATCACATTTTCCCCATTTCTGTCCATCCTCACCCTAGGCTTTCTCACCATTTGAGGCCCGGCCATAGCCCTGTGCAGTTTTCCACCAGCTGGCAACTTCTCCGCCTGCACCCACTCTGCCACAATGGGGACAGCTCAGGTACGGTGTGATCTCCTCCCTGTGTATGTTCACTCTAGAATATGTTTGCTTGCTGCCTGCTGCACTGGGGCCTCTGCCTCAGGTGGGGGACGTGGGGAGAGGGCTGTATTCAGCCGGAGGGGCCCAGGTGCTGGCGCGAGAGAGGCTGGAGGGCTGAGGTGGTGGGTAAGGAGGGTGTGTGCCACAGAAACCTCCAGCAGCCTCAGCATACTTTTCTAGTCACATAGAAGTGCATTTATCAAGGGCTTAAAATGCAGTGTCTGTTTGTGAAAACTGAGGGAGGGGCTCCCTGGAGTCTTCCTTGATGCTGCCCGCTGGGAACCTTGTTGGAGAGGGGCTGGAAGTGAGCCCTGGAGTACCCACAGGCTTTTCCAGCCATGTGCTGATGCAGGCTGGGGTGGTGTCCTGTGGAGGATGGAGTCTGTGTCTAGCTTGCTGGATTCGCTTCCCACCACCAGACGCTGGTCCTTCCTGTTGCCAGTGACCAGAGCACCAAGAGTCTGTGGTCACCTGATGAACACTATGCAGTGCTCAGCCAGCTTCAAACATTGTTGTCTTGGGATTCAAATGTTTTCTCAATGTGCTTTTGATGACACTGGGGTTAGAACTCAGGGCTTTGCACTTGTTGGGTATGACTTCCACTTGAGCCATGACAATGCCTCTTTCCTTTAGTAATTTTTTGGACCAGGTCTTATGTTTTCCCTGGGGTCTTAAACAGTGATCCAACTATCTGAGCATGGGGTGTACCTGGAGTCACAGATGTGTACTACTACATCTGATTGTCTGTTGAAATGAGGTCTCACTAACTCTCTGCCCCAGCTGGCCTTGAACCATAATCCTCCCAGTCTGTCTCCTTGAGTCACTGGGATTTCATATGAATTATTTCCCCTCCCTGGCAGTTGGCAACAGGAATTTTGAGGGATGTTGGCTTGTCTCCTTTGTGGTTTCCGTTGCCATGTCTTCCTCTGTGCATGAGTTCCTGGGCAGGATTCTCCCCACTTCCCCCATCCTGTAGGAATAGGTTTTCAGGGGAATTTTCAGCACCCACAGCAAACCTAGCCTGAGGGTCTGCCACCACGGTCTTGACTCCCTGCGACCACAGGCAGGTGCAGTGACCTTAAGTGCCTGCCTCAGGAGTCTGAGCCAGCTGCAGGCCTGCAGTCTGGCGGTAGTCAGGGAGTGACTGATAGCATTAGAGTCTTCTTTTGTGGTGGCACTGCCTGTGGGGAAGGTGGTAACACATCCTAATTTTTTCAGGGTAAGTCTTCTTCTATCCCAATGAGAAACACAGAGTTTCAACCTCCTTGGTATAAGATTATTCAAAACATGGCTTGGCTTGGCTCTGCTCTGCTCTACTCCCTGGGGCTTCTGTGCTGTCATCCCTGGCTATGTGTAGTGTTGGTCTTCTCTGCGCACATCACCCTGAAGTTCATGGCTTTAGCCATCTCATGAACCAGGGTTTGGTTTTCATTGATTTTTTTTTCACTCTTGTTTTCATATTCTCTGTTTCACTGATGTCTGTGCTGGCCTTTATTAGTTCCTTTCTTCTGCTTCCTGTGGTTTTAATTTGTTCTTCATTTTCAATTTTCTTAAAGGTCAAAGCTGAAGTAATTGACTTGAGACTTTTCCTCTCGAAAGTCAGCATTACATGCTGTGGGGTTCCCTTTCTACCTGCCTGGGTGCTGGATATTTTTGTGTTTCCAAAATTACTCTTGAGAGGCAGCCAGGCTGCTTGGGCACAGTTTTGTCTTTTTCCATGTTGCTGGGTAGAATCTGCTGGGAAGGCTCTTTGCTTGCCACACTCCCACTGGCCCTCTTTGCAGCTGCCCATCTGGGCTCTGGGCTGGGTCCACTTGATTACTATGACCCCGCCTGGCTTCTGTATCAGGAAACTTTACTGAGTGTGTTCTGATTTTTCCAGTGATGTTTGCGATTTAGTGTTGCCCTTAAGCCTTACTCCTTTTTGTGGATTTGAGAAAGGAGAGAGAACCTCGTTAATGTTTTCCTGCTTCAACCCACCCAATCTCTCTCATTACCTTTTTTTCTGAGAATGCTCCAGTGTTTCATAACAAGGGAAAAGTTTTCCACAATTTTCCCTTGGTTTCTCTGTTGGTGATTCTCACCCAGAACCAGTTCGGCACACAGATTACCCTGACTGTGTCTGAAGACACCTGTGGGTACCGCCCCAGTGCACCGTGGTGCTTTGTGGGTCAGGCCAGGGGTGCGGAGCACCGCCGAGGTGCCCAGGAGGCACTGAAGCCAAGGCTGCCCACATGTCAGAAAGGACAAGGTCAGGAACTTTGCTTTATTGTTATGGCCTAACCTTTCAATGGATTTAGGTGTAATTAAACTGACAGTTTAACCATGTTTTTCTGGGGGGTGGTCAGGAGTGAGGTGGATGAAGAGAGCGGGTGAGGGAACAGTCACAATGCTCATTGCACAAGTGTGAAAGTGTGGTAACTTGTGAGTAGGGGTGGGAGAGGTGGGGAACAGTGGAAAGGGTGATGTTGATCATGATGTATTGTACTCATAAACTGATGAGTTGAGATAAAACTCTTTATACAACCTAAAGAGTGTATATATATATATGCATATATGTGTATGTATGAAGATTTTATATACAAACATATGCATTCATATTTACATTTATGTATATATGTACAGAAAAAATGTAGAGATTTAACAAACTATCCTTTGTGAGGGATTTCATACTGGCACTGCAGATGGTAGCAGGTTTGTGTGTTGATTCACTTTTCTGCATTTGGACTTTTGAGCTGACAACAGTGTGTCTTGAAGACATTCCTCTGAACTTACTCGAGTAGCTTCTGTGTCCAGGTGTGAAGGTCTAGGCAGCTGCCCATGGCCCCTCCCGATTGGCCTGCAAGTCACAGGGAATTTGGGTCGATATTTGTACCATGCACAGAAAGGCTGCGTTTGGTATTTTGTCTCATTCAAAGTAGAGAAATTAGGTATATGTTGGGATCGGATTTTAAGGGGCGAACTGCTTCGCCGACTCTGGACTTGTCCCATCCTCTTACCTGGAGTGGGAGGACCACGTGTCTCAGGATTTCCAACCTGTTTTCGTCAGGGTCGGTCGGGAGCCGGGCTTCCTCTCGTGGATTCAGGAACCCACGTTGGGCGCCACAATGTTGGGCTCGTTAGCCTCTCCCGGCTCGGGTACTTACTTCATTCTTTCCACCCTCCCTTTCACGCCCTCTCCCCTAGTCATCCGACCCGCAGATAAGCTAGGGTGAAGCGGGGGAGTCAGCACCGACCTGTCGCGCACGAGGCCTGGACGAGAATGTATGCCCGTCTCCTTACCACGAAGCGAACTAACTGATATATATATATATACCACCTTTCCTTGATTCGTTCATCCATTGAGGAGCATTTGGGTTGATTGCATATCTTGGCTATGGTAAATAATGTTGCAATGAACATGGTTGTGCTGGTGGCTTTAGCACAGGCTGGTTTGTGGTCATTTAAGTAAATGCCCAGTAGTGGGGTTTCTGGGCCATAGGGTGGCTCTATGTTTAGTCTTTTGAGGAATTTCCATACTGCTTTTCAAAATGGTTGAACAAATTTACAAGTTTCCACCAATAGTGTAGTAGCATTCCCTTGTGGCTACATCCCCGCCAGCATCTGCTGTTATTAATTTTCTAAATAATGGCCATTCTAACTGGGGTGAGGTGGAGTCTCAATGTTGTTTTGATTTGCATTTCTTTTATGGCCAGATATGTCTAACATTTCTTCACATGTCTACTGGCCAAATCTTACTTCTTCTTCAGAGAAGTCTCTTCTAAGTCTTTAACCCATTTATTAATTGGGTTGTTGTTTCTCTGAGGATTTGTTTTGGGGAGGTTTAATTTTTTGATCTCAGAGTGTTTTTTAGATATGAAGACCTTGTCTGTAATATAGCTAGTAAAGATCATTACCTATTTTGTGAGCTTTCTATTTATCTTGCTAGCTATGTCCTTTGCCATGCAGAAGCTCTTCAGTTTGATGCAATCCCATTTATCTAGTCTTTTCTTGATTTGTTGTGATTCTGGATCTTTACTTAGGAAGTTTCTCCCTGTGCCAAGGAGTCCTAGTGTTGCCCCTACCCCTTCCTGTAATATTTTCAGGATATTTAGTCTTCCATTGAGATCTTTGCTCCATTCGGAAATGATTCTGGTTCAGGGTGGTATATATGGATATAACTTGTTTTCTACATGTGTATCGCCAATTCTGCCAGCACCATTGGTTGAACTGGCTGCCTTTCTTCCTTCCAATGATTTTGGATCCCTTATCAAATATTAGGTAGCTATAGGTCTGTGGGTCCATTTCTGGGTCTTCTATTTCATTGACCCTCAGGCCTATTCTTATGTTAGTCCCAATTTGTTTTTATTACTACAGCTTTACACAGTTTGAAGTTTGGTATTGATATTCCTCCAGCACTGTTCTTCAGTAACATTGCTCTCTTCATAAGGAAATGGAAAGACTTGGGAAAAATTATATTAAGTGGAGTAAGCCAGACCCAAAGAAACACAGGCTGCATGATTTCCCTCATTTTTAATAATTAGAATGTACCTATAAATCTACAAGTAAACCCAATGGATAGTAAAAGACAAATAATTGCACTTAGACATGATTGATTAAACAGCACTCTAAACATTCACGCAGTAAGAACAAAGGAGGATATTCTTAGGAGAGGATCACAAGGACTCTCAATAGTTATGTGCATACATATCAGATGATGCTTATCAAAATGAACTCCAAGAAGTATAAGCAAGAAGTTTTTTATTGTACTGTTTGTACTTTTTTCTTTTCCTTTCCTTTTTACTTTGGTTTATTCCTTTCTGTTGCTGTTTTTTTATTTCTGTACCATTTGTCTTGTATATAAGTTTATCTGATTTGTGGAGGGGAAGGGGATGCACAGAAACAGTGAGACGAAGGGTGAACCAATTCAGAAGTGATACCCACTAGACATTATGTTGGAAATGAACTATGCAACTTGAGGGGGAGGGAAGTCAGGAGGGGAAAACCTGGGAGAGAATGGGGGGGGGGTGACACTGTTCGAAAGGAAATGCACTTGTTACCTGACTTATGTAACCCTCTGTACATCACCTTCACCACAAAATTTTTTTTTAAAAATACAGAAATTACAGAAGGGCTCTGTGCCTTAGAGCCAGGTCAACCCACACTAATTCTGAATGTAGAAATTTAATTTATTTTGCAAAAGAAAATTCTCTTCTTCAAGATGTCTATGAATAGATCTGTGTTGCTCAGAGACAAAGACTACATAGGAAGGAAAACTAAACAGGACTGATTATTATCCTACATGTGATGGATTCAGATGGCAGAAAAGTAGAGCACATAGTCTGGCCTTGTTCATTTCCATTGGTCAACATTACTGGGTTTTAACTAGGGTTCATGTTTACCTTTGGTCACATGATTGTTTTTTTTTTGTTGTTGTTGTTAAATTCATGTTCATTTTGGCTGTGTGTACCCCACCTGGCTGAGCCAGGAGGGAACTAGAGAGCTCAACCCTACTTCTCAGCAGCAGAGGCCTTGTGAGCCAGTGCTGGCTGTGGACTGGTCAGGAAGCTGGCATCTGGAGTTTGAGGGGAGGCGGGTAGGACTCGCTGGGTAGCTGGAATCCTGGTTCTGATTTAGAGTTCTGGTGGCCCCTGTGGCCTCACAGCTGTGTTCTCTCACCTGGGTGGTGATTGTGAGCTGTGAGTCCCGCCATGGCCTTCAGTCCCCCTGCTGTCCTGCTGCAAGGACTTCTGGGTGGTGGAAGTGAGTCGTGGCTCCCACCATGGTCTTCAGTTTCCCTGCTGCCTTGCTGCAAGGACTTCTGGATGGTAGAAGTGAGCCATGACATCCACCATAGCCTTCAGTCCCCCTGCTGCCCTGCTGCAAGGACTTCTGGGTAGTGGAAGGAGAAACACTCACCACTTCAAAATTATTTTTAAAAAGTTGGCTGTTTATATGTTATGAAATTAAGAAAATTGAGGGAAGGGGTGAGGTTGGGAGGGGTGCAGGAGAATGATGGAAGGAGTGACATCGATCACAATGCTTTGTATTCACAAACTGATTTGTTGAATGTTGACCTCTTTTATAAGTACTTACAAATAATACCATATAATTAAAATATTTCATAAGCAGATTTTTAAAAAGCATTTTAATATCTTTAAATAGTTGTACAAAGGGGTTTCAATTCAGCATGTCAGTTTTTGTGTTCAGTGCGTCTTGTTCCATGTCATCCTCCATCATTCTCCCCTAGCTCCCATCCCTCTCATCCCCACATGGCCTCTCAAGGTCCTCAGCTCCATGTTCTTATCTGCCAGTACTGTGACTATATTCACATACCACTGCTCTCTCCATTCAGCAAGACACGTTTCAGCTCCCTGGCATCCATTTTGTTGAACTATGTTAGTTGAAGGGGTTAATTATACCATGGGAATTCACAGTCTTGTGATAAAATAATTCCAATGATTTTACTTTAGCAAATTAGGAAGTACATGAATTTAAAAAGAAAGTGTACAAATTAAGTGCGTAAGTACTCCCTGCCAGACTAATTCATAGACCTACTTTTTTTTTATTATGAAAAGCTTGAAAAGCTTGATACTGACACATGAACAGACCCGAGGACCCATGGCATAGAATAGAAGACCCAGCAATGAACCCATAAACCTACAGCCACCTAATATTTGTTAAAGGAGCCCAAATCATCATATCCTATCTTCAACCAATGGTCCTAGCAGAATTGGCTTTATAAATACAGAAAACTGAAGTTAGATCCTTTCATGTCACCCTGCACCAGAATCAATTCCAAATGGATCAAAGACCTGAATGTAAGACCAAATACCCTGAAAATATCACAGGAATGGGTAGGGGAAACACTAGGGCTCCTTGGCACAGGGAGAAACTTCCTATATAAAGATCCAGAAACACAAATCAAAGAAAGGTTGGATGGATGGGATTGCATTAAACTGCAGAGCTTCTGCATGGCAAAGAACATAGCTAGCAAGATAAATAGAAAGCCCGCAGATTGGGAGGAGATCTTCACTAGCTATACAACAGACAAGGGCCTCATATCAAAAATATACTTAGAGCTCTCAAAAAAATTAAACCTCCCAAAGACAAATCCTCAAAGAAACAACCACTCCATTAATAAGTGGGCTAATGAATTAAAAAGAGACTTCTCTGGAGAGGAAATAAGAATAGCCAATAGACACATTTCTGGCCATAAAATAAATTCAGATCTAAAACTACATTGAGATTCTGCCTCACTCCACTTAGAATGGCCATTATCAAGAAAATTAACAATGAAGGATGCTGGCGGGGATGTGGCCACAAGGGAATGCTACCACACTGTTGGTGGAAAAGTAAATTTGTTCAACCACTCTGGAATGCAGTATGGAGTGTCCTCAGAAGCCTGAACATAGAGCTCCTCTATCATCCAGCAATCCTACTCCTGGGTATTTATCCAAATGAACACAAACAAGGCCACACTAAAGCCACCGGTACAACCATGTTCATTGCAGCATTATTTTCCCTAGCTAAGATATGGAACCAACCCAGATGCCCCTCAGTAGATGAATGATCAAGAAAATTTGGTATATATACACAATGGAATTCTATGCTTCCATCAGAAGGAATGGCATTGCCCCATTCGTAAGGAAATGGAAAGACCTGGAAAAAATTAAGTGAAGTAAGCCAGACCCAAAGAAACATAGGCTCCTTGGTTTCCCTCATTTGTATATAATTAGTATATGCCTAGGATTGTCCTTGCAGAGTTCCACAGTAGTTCAATAGCTATATACATATGACCACATAAAATTATGTTAATAGAATTTATGTCCACCATATGGAAACAAGAGAGTTTCTTTGTGTGTTTTTTTAAAATACTTGTTTACAGTTATTTCTTTTGTCTTTCTTTTTTCCCCTCCTCTGGTTTATTCTCCATGGTCACTGTTTCTGATTTCAATACCCATATATATGTTTATCTGACATAGGGAAGGGAAATCACAGAAAAGCTGGGGCAAAGGGTGAACTGATGCAACAGCAATACTCACTAGAAACCATGTTGGAAATGAACTTTACAACTTGGGGAGAGGTAAGGCAAAGGGAGGAAAAGTAGAAGAAAATGAAAGAGGGGTAACACTGCTCAGAAAGATATGTACTTGTTATCTGACTTATGAAACTGTAACCCCTCTGTACATCATCTTTACAATAAAAACAATGAGTATACCAATTTTAAAGTTTGTTAGTATCTATTTCTGTATGTTTCTCAGAAATATGTACCTCTTTACCCTATCCAGATTTGCACTTAGCATTTTTCTTAGAATGTCTCTGTAACTCGAGCTTTTTCTGGGGTCCAGTGCTGGAGCTCCATCATGTTGAGGACAGTGCTGAGACTCAATGCTGGTGCCCCATCACATGGGTCAGTGCTAGGGCTCAGTGCAGGAGCTCCATCACGTGGAGCAGTGTTGGGACTCAGTGCTAGGGACTCTGCGGGAGCACCATCATGTAGGGGCAGTGCTGGGACTCAGTGTGGGTGCTCTGTTATGTGGGGCAGTACTGGAAGTGTGGCTCTTGTCCTCCTTGTGCCAATTTTATAGTTAGGCTTTTTACTCATTTCAGCACTGTTGGAAATGTTTGGTTCTCAGCCATTAGAGCTTACTTTATCTTTTTATACACTTAAAAGAAGTATCTGCCCTGTGTTCACTAAAAAAAATTCATACTAAGTGAAGTGAGCCAGACCCAAGGAAACATAAACTCTATGGTTTCCCTCATTGGTAGTAATTGGTACACATCTAGGATAGACCTAGCAGATGATCACAATAGCTCAATAGCTATGTACATATGATCACATAAGATGATGCTAAGTGAAACGAATTCCAAGACAGAAACAAGAGGTTTTTCACTGTTGTTGTTACTTTTAATGCACTATGTGAAATTATTTCTTTTTTCTTTAGTTTATCTTTCCTATGGTTTAGCCCCTGTTGTCACTGTATTTTATTTTGGTACCCTGGATATTGTATATATGTTTATCTGAATTAAGGAAGGGAAAAGAAACATCAAAATGAGGAGACAAAGGGTAAAAGGCAAACCAATGCAACAGCAATATTTACAAGACAATATGCTGTAAAACAGCTGTACAACTCGGGATGGGGAGATTGGGGAGGAGGAAAGGTGGGAGGAAAATGAGGGAGGAGGTAAGAAGTTTGACAAGAAATGTACTCACTACCTTACGTATGTATCTGTAACCCCCTCTGTACATCACCTTGACAATAAAAATTAAATTAAAAATTGTAAATTTTCACATAGCCAGGTTTCTGAATTGATTCCTTTATTACTTCTGACTTTAGAGCTTTATTTTAACCCCCCTCATTGCCAAAAGCCTGCAAATATATAAACACTTAATCATCACACTTTTGCTTCCTTAAGCTTGTGGGTTTAATTTGGATAGGTGCACAGGAGGTTGGTCCTTCACTGGCATCTGCCTCTACTTGTCAGCTCTCAGAATGTCACTTACGGAGAAGTGGTGCCATTTCACTGTGCTGTCTTTGTGTTTTAGAAAATCCTAGTTGGAGTGTACTCTTCCATCCTGTTTTCTTCTACCGATACTTTTTGAGTAAATGTTTTATGTATGCACCTGTCCCCTTTGCTTTAAAGCACCTGCCCAGGTAGTACAGCCATTGTGTTGTTCTGCATGCATATTTATGTGGCCACAGCTAGAGTCTGGTCAGCACCTTGGAAGGTCAGCCACAGGGTTGATCTAGGGCAGCTGTGGACCTGGGTCTCAGAGTTTCTTGAGTGACATGTGCAGGAGTTCCGGGAAGATCAAGGAAGCCACCATGTTTTCACATCCTCCTGGACTTGGTGAGCAGGGGCAGCTGCACAACTACTCTTCTGTGCCTGCGTCCCTGGCCACACAGCCTTCGTTGCTGACCATGACACAGGTCAGATCATTGACAGGCCAAACATGCTGTCCTGTGTTTGTAGGTGAGGACCTGAGGCTCCTGGGGTACAGTAGAGTGTCTGTGGGCTGTGTCTCTCTGGGGATTCTGGGATGCAGTGGGGCATCTGTGGGCTACGTCTCTTGGGATTCTGGGTGCAGCAGGTGTCTGTGGGCTGTGTCTCTGGGGATTCTGAGGTGCAGCGGGGTGCCTGTGGGCTGTGTCTCTTTGGAGTTTCTGGGGCACAATGGGAGGTCTATGGGCTTTCTCTCTCTGGGGCTCCTGGGGTGCAGTGGGGCTCTGTAGACTGCATCTCTATGGATTCTGGGGTACAGCAAGGGGCTGTGGGCTTCATCTCTCTGGGAATTCTGGGGTATAGTGGGGGGCTGTGGACTGTATCTTTCTGGGGCTCCAGGGAGGGTCCTGTCCCCTTTGAGCATCTTCCCTCTGGGGGAGTCACAGGAGAATGGTCATCTCCTCTAGTGTTGTTTCTCTGGGCCCTGGGGAAGAACCCCTTCAGCTCCATCTCATTGTGTGCTAGGTGAGGCCTCAGGCTCAGACATGCCATGGGTACCTTTAAGGTCATTCTGCTACCTTGAGGGTTTTTTCTCATCTAAATATCTTTGAGTATTTTATTTTCACCATCAGTTTAGCAAAACTTCTTAGTTTCCTAGAAAAATAGTTACAAAGTAAGTTTCCTATCCTCCTCTATATTTCAGAACATAATAGGTAGGATCAGCTCCTTTGCCAAACTCTTTTGTGAACTTCCTTGCTTCTGTCCTCATTCTGGTACAGCCAGGACAGAGCTCACCGATGCACACTAATCACATCGATATTCATGGACATCATCTAACTGGCGATATTCTGTGTGGCATAAATAGGCCCGCGTGGTGGCTCCCACTTTCCCCTGGCTCTTGCTGCCACATTGTCCTGTCAGATTCTCCTTAATGAGGGAAGAGGGCCCTTCTGTGGAAGCAGATGGAGGGCAAGACACTAATCAAGGCGAGCAGTGAGGGCTGTAGTGGAGACCCCACCAGGAGTGGGGTCTGCGGCTGCCAGCTGAGGGGCTGCTTCCAGCCCGCTTTGAGCAGAACTTCACAGCAGCCAGGGGCTCCACACACCCGCCTGCTCATGCATTTTGCGAAGTCAAGAAAGCCTGCCTTCCACCACAGCCAGGTGCTCTCAGGCCCCAGGACAAAAGACAGCATGTGCTGCTGAGGAGGTGGGTGCACTCCTGGGGTACACATTGGTTCAGCCACTGGGAAGCGGTGTGGAGACTCCCCTGCAACAAGGAATGGAATCACCACTTGACCCAGCAATCCCAGTGATCCGCTTGGTATGTGGAGAAGATGCAGCTCTGTCTCATCATTTCAGATAGGAGTTGTTTGCATGGAGACATTGCTTTGTCTATTTCATTATCACTTGGGACAGTTTATCAAAGAATGCCTTTATTTTCCCCCTATATTTAAAAGTCATCATTCTCTAAAGGTGACCAACTTACTTTTTGAAACTGTTGTTGTGGCTGGGTGTGGATATACACTGCTGTAATCGTGGCATTTAGGAGCCTGAGGCAGAAAGATCATGGCTTTGAACTTAGGTAGGTGCTCTACCACCTGAGCCACACCCCCAGCCCTACCTTGATTTAGTTATTTTTTTGGATAGAGTTTTATATTTTTGTCCATGGCTGGCCAAGACCATTCTATCAATGACTCCCACACAGCTGGAACCACAGATGAGTACCACCATTCTTGGCTTACTGGTTGAGATGGAGTCTTGTTAACTTTTTGCCTGAGCTGGCCTTGAACCCTGGTCCTCCTGGTCTCCCCCCAGTAGCTGTGATTATAGATGTGCTCAGCTCGTCAGTTTTTGCAGCCACTTGGGTTTTCCATGAAGATGTGCTTATATCCTGGGTCACTTGCTAGCTTAGCAACATGGGATCTTTTGATCCATGAACATGACATGTCTTTCCATCTATTTGATGTTTTGGGGAATACTGTGTAGATTTCAGATTTTAAGTTTTGCACTTTTAAAAAGTTTCTTCCTGGGTGTTCCATTGTTTAGGTACTATTACAAATAAAACTGTTTTCATGATTTCATTTCATATTATTTCTTGCAAGTATATAGAAGTAAGTACAATTGATTTTCCTGTATTCATCTTGTATCCTATAACCTTATTGCACCAGTTTATTCTAATATTTAAAAATAAAGCCTTATGGATTGTCTTTATTATGCCTCCTGCTAACAGAGAAGTTTTACTACTCCCTTTCCATGCATCCCCCATTTCTTCCTTTTCTCGCTTGCTTGTCCCAGGCAGAACCTCCATGGTAATGTTGAAAGAGAGTGGCCTCCATGCCTTGTTCCCTACATGAGTCTTTTATGGTCACTGCTGGAATTGTGGTTTTTGTCGGTGTTCTCTGAATCATGCAACCTTCCTGTTGAGTATTTTTAACATAAAGAGTGCTGAATTGTGCCAAATGTGACATTTTGTGTTTCCATTCAATGAGCATGTGATATTTTGTTCCTTACTCCATTGACAGAGTTTTTCCATTAATTTAACTTTGGATATTAAAAAAAGTTTGTATTCTGAAGGTACGTCTATGTGTTATCTTTGACTTACCTTTTCCTATCAGTATTTGCACATGCATCTGTGGTGCATTTAGCAGTTTGCTACTGCTCTGAACAGTACTTTTTGTGTTACTTGACCACATTGTATCCAGTCTCTTGTTGTTGAGACTTACTGAATCGGGCAGCTGACATTTTAGCTGACAATTTGATCTGGTGTTTGCTTATGTATATACATGCATTGGTACACATGTACAATATGTTTGCTGCTTGAATAACCTGGCTAAATGTTGGCATGCCTTATTTTACTTGCATTAAAAAAAACTAGTAAAAACTAACCTACATTACTGGGCTCATATATTTGGTATTTGTGTCTGTTTTCATGCCAATACCATCCATCCATTTGTCCATCTGTCTGTCTGTCTATCTTCTTATCTATCTAT
Source organism: Perognathus longimembris pacificus (assembly GCF_023159225.1). Classification (NCBI taxonomy): domain Eukaryota; kingdom Metazoa; phylum Chordata; class Mammalia; order Rodentia; family Heteromyidae; genus Perognathus; species Perognathus longimembris. Next base: position 324,700 of record NC_063181.1, read on the forward strand.
CTATCTATCTATCTCTCTATCTATCTATCTATCTACCAATCTATCTATATCTCTTCATATAGTTGTACAAAGGTGTGTCCATTCAACATGTCAATTTATGAGTACAACTTGAGGTTGGGTATTATGTTGCCTCCAGCATTACTGTTTTTGTTCAGGATTGCTTGAGCTATTTGGGACATTTTGAACTTCCATATGAATTTTAGGGTTTTTTTTAATTTGGGGGAAGAATATCATTGGAATTTTGATGGGGATACACATAACTTGTAGATTGCTTCTGCATATCTTCTTTTTTTGTAGCTCTGTTTCTCTTTCCTCCCTCACTTCTCTTCTTTCTTCCTCCTTTTCTTCTGTTTCACTTTGTTTTGTTTCAGTGATGAAGTAACACGGTGGCCTTGTTGAAAGGCAGCACACCCTTACAGGAGGTGGGGGGACAGACCAGGCACCGTCCATATAGCACTGTCATCCCACATGTCTGTGGCCTTGCCTCGCCGGTGGTCCCCTACTCTCTCGTATCAGGGTCTACTGTATGGCCATTCCCATAATGTTATTTCTACTAATCGCGTACACAGGAAGTCTTTCTATTTTCTATTGCCCTTACTAATCATTTTATTTGGTATCATAGTTGTCATTGTAAAAGTCTTTCACCTCCTGGGTTTGGTTATTTCTATGTATTTTGTTGAGGCTACTGTGACTGAAATTGTTTCTCTGATTTCTTTCTCGTGGAGATTATTATTAGTACATAGAAAGCTGCTTCTTTAGTGTAGATATTATATCCTGCTACTTTGCTGAAATTTTCAAGTCTCAGAGTCTTCTTGTGGTGTCCTTATGGTTTTCTAAGTATGGAATTATACCATCTGCTAATAGGGATGTTTTCATGTCTTCCCTCCCAGTGTATCTCTCATTATTTCTATGTGATGGCTCTGGCTAAGATTCTAAGTACTATACTGAATAAAAGTGGTGAGAGTGGGCCCCTTGCCTTATTCTTACTTCAGGAGAAATGTCTTCAGTGAGTCCTAATTCAGTGTGGTGTTGGTTAGCAATCTGTTGCACGTGGCCTTTGTGATGCTGAGATAGGGCCCTTCAGTTCCTCATGTCATCAAGAATTTTTGTTCTTAGTCATGCAGTAGTGTTGCATTTTGTCCAGGCCACTTCTGTATCTGTTGGGATGATCGTGTGGTTTTATACTTGGTTCTATTTATATTTATTGGTGTGAATATGCTGCACTGACTTTGGAGCCCTAGATTGAAATCTTCTAATAGTGTATGATTTTTCCTTTCAGTAATGGAGTTTGAACTCAGGGCCTTGTGCCAAGTTTGCAAGCATTCACCCCCTGGCCCCTTGCCCCCAGTCCTGTCTGCTTTAGGTTATTTTCCATATAGGGTCATACTTGCTGCTGATGCTGGCCTTGGGCATCCCTCCTACCTGTACCTCCTGCATAGTTGGGTGACAAGAAAAATTGCCACACTTGTCTTACTGACTGAAATGGAGTCTCACTGACTTTCTGACTGGGTTAGCCTCAACCTACAGCCCTCCTGATCTCTGCCTCCTGAGTGATGGGATTACAGATGCAATCCATGTGTCCTGCTAGGCTGCGATCTTCTAATGTGATGTGGAATTTGGTTTGTAATTATCTTATCAAGGATTTTTACATCTGTACTCACAAAAAATTGGTCTCTAATTTTCTTTCAGTTTTGGTAGTGAGCTTATCCTATTTTGGTATCAGGGTAATATCGACTTCATAAAATGAATTTGGAAGCATTCCTTTCCCTTCTATTTTATGGAATAGTGTGAGTAGTACTGGTGTTAGTTCTTCTTTAAAAGCCTGGGTAAATTCTTAACTATAAATTTTCACGAATTATGAGCTTGATTCTCTCAAGTTTCAGTGGCTCATTTTTGTCTTTCTCTTGACAGCTTAATTGTCTGATTGCAGTGAATAAGCAAATCGACATCTTTCAGCCTCTTAGGCTGTAGTATAAATTGCAGACATAGTATTATGTTCTAAGCAAACAGAGTTTGCATTGATTCTATTACTGAATATCATGTTAGCCTCTTGGCTACCTTAACATTTTTGCAAAAGCAAACATTTCTATCAAAGACTGGTGAGGCTTGCTCTCTGCTTGGGGAAACCACAGACCACAGTTTTGCTGGCGTAATGCAGATCTTTAGTTGTGGGTCAAGTTTTGCTCTGAGTGCACTGAGTGGTTCAGTTATTTGTGTGACTGATATGCATGAACATGTTGGCTGTGCGCTGGACATGGTACTTGGTGCTATTTTCACAGTTGGGTTAGCGGTGGTGCCTATAAATCTGGAGATGACCTGCTCATGGCACATTAAAGACAGAATCAAATTTTAAGCACCATTAACAGGAACTTCAGTATGAAGAGCTCATCACTGTCACCTCCCTGCAGTCCCAAGACTGCCTGCTCTAGTGGTATAGCTGAGGGTCCAGGGCTCAAGGCACCATCAGGTCATGCACAGGCCATGAACCTGAGGGAAGACAGCACAGGGAAGCTGAGGCCTGGAGAGGACAGCAGAGAGAAGCTGAGGCCTGGGGAGGACTGCAAGGAGAAGCTGAGGCCTGGGGAGGACAACAGGGAGAAGCTGATGCCTGGGGAAGAGAGCAGGGAGAAGCTGATGGTTGGGGAAGACAGCAGGGAGAAGCATCCTCTGTCCCTCTCTTTGCAGTCACATGCCATCTGTGTTCTCTAGTGTTGGGTGTCATCCATCAGGGAAGCTCATGGAGACCAGGCCCATAGGCAGTGCACTGGGCCTGGCCAGTGGGCACACCTGGCAGCTGAATGCCAGGCTCCAAGATATAGCAGATGGATGGCCTTGCACATGGATTGCACAAAGGATTTGTGCTCAGGAAGCCCCTTGTTGGTGAACATTCTCTCAAAATCCACTTCCCAGATGTCCCAAGGCCAGTGGCCAGCACTTGTTGAAGGGAATAGCCCAGGCTGCTGGCTCTTTTATCTACATCAGCTGCTCATGAAATTAAATCAGAGATGTACCAATCATCCATTCAAGAGAGTGCTATAAGCACTTGGTTCCTGTAGACATTTCCGGTGGTATTGTAGGTGTGACTGTAGTTGTCATAGACATTTCCATAAGTATTGTAGGTATTAGTGCAGTTGCTGCAGACATTTCTTTAGGTGTTGTAGGTGTTACTGTAGTTGTCACAGACATTTCTGTAGGTGTTGGTATAGTTACTGTAGACATTTGTGAAGGTATCCTGAGCACAAACTGAAGGCATATTGTACAATCAATATTTTGGGCACTTTTGTAAATGTTGAATGTTGCTGCAGGCGTTATAGGCATCGTTACTGGCATTGCTGTGCAGACATTTCTACATATTTTTCAGGCAGGGATGTAGGAATTATAGCAGCTATTGTAGACATGGCTGTATGTGTTTGGGGCCTTTCAGTAGGTATTGTAGTTGCGGCTGTAGGTGTTGCAGCATTGTTGCACTTACTGCAGACATTCCTGCAGGTATTGTAGACCTCACAGTAATTATATCAGGTATTGCTGTAGGGTGCCTAGGCAGAGATTCAGGCATTGGAGTGTGTTGTTTCAGGCATTTCTGTACATATTGTAGGAGATGCTGTAGGTACTGAATTACTATAGGTACTGGAGTCATTGATGTAGGTATTATACATATTGAGGCATTTTTGTAAACATTTTGTACATTTCTGTAGGAAGTGATATTCTTTTTTTTTTTTTTTTTTGGCCAGTCCTGGGCTTTGGACTCAGGGCCTGAGCACTGTCCCTGGCTTCTTCCCGCTCAAGGCTAGCACTCTGCCACTTGAGCCACAGCACCGCTTCTGGCCGTTTTCTGTATATGTGGTGCTGGGGAATCGAACCTAGGGCCTCGTGTATCCGAGGCAGGCACTCTTGCCGCTAGGCTATATCCCCAGCCCGGAAGTGATATTCTTAAATGAGAAAATAAGTTAAAAATATAATCAAGATGAATAATAAGTATCCCACTGCAACTATATAAAGATAAATATATAAATATAAAATCAGGATAAATAATAAACAATAGATTCAAATATAGTTATTATTTTAGGCACAAATTTTGTACTAGCACATTAGTGCTAGTACAAAACCAATACCACATTTGAACCAGCTTGTGCAATATGCAGAAGAACAATAAGGATGTGTCTGACAGCTAGGGTAGTCACTGTCATTCTGAGGTGCCAGGCCTGCCCAGGGTTCTGCTGGCCATAGTTGTCACAGTGGGACACAGCTGGCTTCCAGGAGCAACTGCATTTGCTGGTGGGTACTTTGTTGTTTCTGCCAAGAGGTAATTATTTGCTGATTATTCACATGGTATTTTATCCTTCAGATAACATGTGACTCAGTGTGAACAAATGCAAATGATCTTTTTATGAAATCACTAAAAATTGATTTCAAAATATCAGCTATGTAAAAATTCCCACCCTACCAGTGGTTCAGATTACATTTATCTTGAAAGAAATGCCAGCCTCTGTTTCAGTGTTTTCAAATTCTGAAATATACATATAAAATCCTTTCATGGTTTCAAGAACTCATCATGATTATGTCTCCAAGTAGACCCAACGATAATTGCATTTGAACTTTGCAGCCTGGCTCCATCAGCAGCACAGGAGAGGCTCCTGTGTGGGCAACAGATGCCGGGCCTCCTCTGGAGCAGGCTGAGTCTTCCCCCAGGAACTCTGGAAGAGCCAGGACAGCCCCGTGGCAGGATGTCTTGGACAGACTACTGCACAACCACCGAGATGACTCTGTGGTTTTGGGAAATTTTCTGGACTCTGTCTCAGCATCAGTTTCTCCACCTTGTAAATTATTGACTTGAAACAAGTCAGGTCAAAGGTCTCTGTGACACCATAGTTTTTTTTTTTAACCTTGCTTTTTAGTTTAATGTGGAAATGACTTGATGTGAAGCCCAAGCTTTAAATTTTAAATTTTTACTTATTTTGAATGGACACATTTATGGAGACATGATGACAATGGGTACGTGTGTTCACCAATGATTAGGTGGGAGAGTTGTCATACTCACTCTGTCTTCTGTTGTGAACATTCAAAAATCTCCACCAGCTCCATGAAATAGTAGATTAATTACTATCACCTGTAGTTACTACACTGTGGTGGGCTTGTTAGAAGTTGTCTTCCTATCCAGCTGTGGCTCAGCACCCCCTGCTGTCCCCTTCCTCTCTTTCCCTCCATAGCCTTTGGGCCCTGGGAGCCAGCCTTCTACTTCTGCTTCTGAGATCAGCACAGCTTCCATGTACAGGTGGAGGCCTCAGCTTTGGAAATATCGACTTCTGTAGCTCCTCAAAGTCTCGTGCCAGTTGAGGACTCTCATAGTGATAGGAGCTAGCCTTGGCATTATTTTATATTTTACTTATTAGTGTAGGTCATTTATCTGCAAAATATTGCTGTAAAGAGCTGAATTTCTGAATCAGCATCTGTTACCATCCAGAAATGGAGATGTGTGAGTTGTGGTAGACTGACTGAGGTATAGCTCTAGGTCTCCAGGTTCTGTGAGTCACTTGGACATGTACTGTGCAGCTCTGAGGCCTTGGGTTACTAATGATCACTTGTACACGCACCTTCCTGTTTGAGTGGGAGGAACATGAGCTGGTTGTTGGTATGTCTGAGTTGACTGGACTTAGACTCTCACCTGAGCAGTGTCCACTTTAATTCATGGAGTGGACATTAACTTGATGGTGGACACTGGGTGGAGTGGGCATTAACCTGAAGGTGGACACTGGGGGCAGTAGACATTAACCTGAGGGTGGACACTGGGTGGAATGGATATTAACCTGAGGGTGTACACTGGGTGGAGTGGGCATTAACCTGAGGGTAGACACTGGAGTTAGAACCCAGTCTGCACCAGGGCTGCCTAAGTGTGTGTTTGATACCAATAGCACAGTTTCTTATGGCTTCAATGGCCTAGTGCTTAAGTAGCCTTGCCATTGATTGAGTGCCTGATTGCACTGCATTCAATAGCGATTGAATTCCTGACATTTGAGGGCTGAGGTTTTAGGCTTGGGATGAAGACTGGTTCTCAGGTCTCCTTTCTGTGAGGACAGCCACAGTCTGTCAGGCTTTAGCACCTGGCTGGCATTGGAAACTCTCTGAATTAAGTTCTGATTTTCTGAAGTATCTTTTGGCCAGAAAATCTCCCATGGCTGAGCTGGAGCTCACAGGGGAGACTTGGTGGTATTTTAACTTCCCTCGGGGTAAGCGCTCCACATCCTGGGATTTAGAGCTACAGATACAGGATTCAGCAGTCTGCACACAGGGCTGCTTTCAGAAAGCCTGGCACATTCACGGAGGTGTGGTCTATGTTCCACAAGAAGCTGTGGACTGGATGGCAGGAGGCAGGAGGCAGGAGGCTGCAGTTGGTGCCAGCTCCTGCGTTAACCCTGGCAGGTTATTTTTATGAAGGGATCATTTAAAATATTAAACTTTATGAAATAACAATGCTCATACTGGTCAATATTCTTGTCATTTATGATGATGAAACCAATCAAACACCTCTTGTCTTCTTTGAAACATGTCATATGTATTCCTGGGTATACGAAAATTGGATAGAGGGTTTAGGAATCTCAAATATAAACTTGTTTCTAAATGGACTAAATCCGTCTGCACTCTCAAATCTGGTTTTCCAGGTTTAGTTACCAGGTGAGGCTTCTCCACATATCAAAACTGGGTATTTATGGTTCTCCCTGCTGCCCCTGTTGGAGCTGGTTAATGCAGAATGTCATGAAGGGGAGTTATTGCTTTTAAACGCTGATCTCCTGCTACAGGCTAATGCTTCGGTCTTGGCCCACGGTACAAGTGATTGATTCTGAGGTTGCACTGTAGAGCTGGACTTTTGGGGACTTGTCTTAATGTGCACAATTTCTTCTGCTTTCAAACCCCTTCCAAGCTTTGTGCTGTGCTCCAAGTGGCTCTGATTCTGTCTGAAGTGCACCTACACCAAGGTTGACTTGACCTCAGCAGCCTTGTGTGAGATCAAAATCTATAACTCCTTGCCTTCCACATGGCTTGTCTTCCTGCACATATGTGTTAACATGGTATTTACTTGATAGAACAATTATTTATTTGGTATTTACTTGCTACCATATGTATTTATATGGTATTTTTTGTCAGGGAAGATAAGGCTTACAGCTAAATATGTTTTTAAGATGGTGATGACCATGCACTGGGTATCTCTCTGACACTCTCAGCAACTGGTCTAGGACCTGCTGTGTCATCAGGAGTCATCAGGCCATGAATGCTAGACCAGATCTCTGCTGAGGTCTTTTCCATGGTAGGCTTTGTACTGCTGCAGAGCCGCTGATGAGCAGAGCTTTGTGGGTCCTGTGAGGGTGGCGGGGGGGGGGGGGGGGCGGCGCGGGATAGACAGCCCTGGTATGAGGCCATTGGAGATGGTGGCAGAAGCAGTGTGTTTGCCAGTCCATGTTTAATGCCTTGTTGTTCATGCTCTGTTCACGTAAGATATTCACTGTCCTCCACTTGCATGAAACTCACTTCACAAAGGTCTCATTCAGCTGTTTGTTCTGAGCAGGTGGGCAAGGGCAAGGCCATGGTGCTGAGGGTAGGTCCTTGTTCTGAGACTGGGACTGACTGCCAACGTGGCTTGTCCTGAAAACCTAACCAGCCAGCTGTGACTGTCCTTAGTGAGCTGGTGATAGTTGCTGGTGACTGTGGTTGTGATTTCTGGTGACTGTACTTGTGATTTGTGTTGTTGCTTGTGGTGATTGTGGTTGTGGTTTCTAAGTGTCTCACCTGGATGTCTTCCACAGGGAAATCAGGAAATGAATGTCATACTTTAAAAGAATTGATGTTTCTTTCTTACAACAAATCCAGTTAGAGCTGACTGTTAGTTCTCTGTTTATTGTTCCTTTGCTTGCTTCCCTGACCTCCATAAGAAGGGCTGGAGGTCTGCTCTTCCCTGGCCTCAGCACACTTAGATCAAAGTCGCCCTTTATAACAGTGATTTTTCTAAATTTTATTACCTGATAATTTTAGCTAGCAAACAAAAACTTTTTGCTCTAATTTCCCCAGTTTGATATAAGAAGAGGAAGACTAATTGGAGGAAGATGACTTAAAATCATGTGGAAGTTTCTAATAGGTCCTGAGTCCTTGTAGTACTCAAAGCTACCTAAGACCATTTGTCTTTGTATTGTTGCTTTTCCAACATAGACCTGAGTGGATGACCACAATCTCAAGTGTATTCACAAACGGCTATAGGGCTCTAGTTGGTGCTGCGATGACTATGAATTGCATACCTTGGTACTGGTTGCCATTTGGTGTCGTCATTGAACATGAGATGTGCCTATAACCCAGTCACATACCCTCACTGTTTGGTATCATCATTGAAAGTGCCATGCGCCTGTAGCTATCATATACCATCACTGTTTGGTGTCGTCATTGAATGTGAGCTGTGCCTGTAATCCCAGTCCTGTACCCTTACTATATTTGATGCTGTTTGAGTCTTCAGGTCCTATTTTCATAGACCTTAAGAGGAAGCTTTGAGGAGTTCTGTTTTAAATAAGGCTCAAGATTCTAGGGTGTGAGTACAGTTTTACTCAAATGGTTTGTGGACTCTAGCAATTGAGGTGAACTTACCTTCTCAGCTTACTGTGGCAAGTATACTAATTTTACACTCATTTCAATAAGATTGTTAACATCTCAGAGGATAGATGATTTTTCAAAAATTTCAGGCAAGTTCAATCTCTCACTACCCATTACTTCAACTCTAAATAATTATAATTTATGTGTAGATGTCAGCTCTCAAAATGGCTGTGTGTCTTAGTTTTAATCAGTTTTAAACCATGGTTTTGTATTTTCCCCTTTTCTCTTAGACTTTTTTGTTGTTCTTGCATTACTGTGTGGCTCTGACTGCTGGCCGCTGGTGTGCTGGGCTGTGTCTTGCTCCAGCCTATACTGGCATGTCCGTATTTGTGCCTGCTGCTACATTGTCTCCTAAAACCGTGTATTCCTGTCACTTTTTTTTCTATCCAGACAGTCTAGAATCTGGAAATCTACAGAGAACCACTATGTCTCTTGGCCATTATAAGGCTCAAAGGAAAGTATTTCCTTGTGATGAGGCTGCACAGTCATGCAGACAAGCTCTTCTACAGCTCATGGCCATACGACCCAGATCCTGAAATCTGCTGGAGAGAGAGATTTGTCACCAGAGGGAGACAATACAGAGAACCCATTCATATGCTTTTCCAGGGATTTTTTTTCTTTTGTGATATACTATGGTTTGAAGTGGCTTCTCACTAGCTAGGCAAGTGCTCTACTGATGAATTATGCCTACTACCCCTTTTTGCACTGGTTATTTTGAGATAGGATTTTGCTTTTTGCCCAGGCTTGTGCTTAGGCTATTTTACATTTCCTCCCTTCATTAGGATAACATATACACTACCACACCCAGTTGCTTCCATTGTATGGACTCTTGCAAGCTTCTTTTTGCCCAGGCTGAGCTGGAGTCTTGATCCTCAATCCTCCTGATTTTCAGCCTCCCAAGTTGCTAGCAACTATAGGCATGAGCCACCATTCTTGGCCTGGGGGCACATTTTAAAGAGCTCCTGTCATTTATCAATGAGTATCAGTCTCTGGCTACTCATCTCTTCCAGTAAAGGTAAGCCATGTGGTGCATCTTCAGTCCACTGTGTCACAGTCATGTGTCACGGGGACATGGTGTCCTCTGGGGGGACTGACCACCAGTCAAGACATGCCTCCACAGTCTAGCCATGGGGACTCAGGATGCTCGTAGCCTGGAGGGATAGGGCCTTTAGATTCTGTGGTTTACAGTCATAGATTCAGGTGTTTGAGGTCCTCAGTGATGGAGTTGACCTGTAAGAATGTAAGTCAGTGAATTGCTAGCTTAAGAAAACTCCTGCCCCTAAAAGAATACAACAGAGAGGGAATCTGGCCTGCAAAGACATTTCTGTCAGCCGGTCAAGTACGAACATGAGCAGGGGCCAAGGTAGCTATACCCCCTTACTCACCCTCTCTCTCCCCAGTCTAGGTTATTACTCACCCACTTCCCATTTAAGGATTTCACTCAAAATTTATGCACCTTCATGAGCAAAAGCAGCTTTATGTGCTTTGAGTCAGTTCATTAGACTCCCCTTTTGTGGCTCCTTAGTCACCCTAACAGTTCTGTGTATCTAGAAGCAATTAATGTACCTTTTATTCTTGCTTACTGGGTTTTGGCAATACAGAATTTCAATATGATTGGCTGAATTTCAGCTTTACATTCCAAGTAACCCGGTGTTGCTTCCATCGTGGGAGTGGCATCTTCCATTCAGATCCTGTCCTGTGAAAGACTTTTGTCCAGTTCTTTTCCACTAGCTGAGAGAATTGCAGCACATTTTTTGCTTATGTATAAATTTTGAGAACTTGAATGTAGAGTAATTAAAAATAGATGTGTTTAATTTTGATCTGTGGAAAATGATAGCTACTTGAAGTTAATTGGGAAGAGGGTGCATCTCAGTAAGCACAAGTACTTTAATTACCCAGAGACCTCTGACTCTTCTCAGGCCAGGCTGGATTGAATGGAACAGGATGAACATGGTAAGACAGACAACAAGCTCCTCCATCTTTTTAATGAATATGTACATGGTGCTGCTTTGAATCCAAGCAGGGACACTTAAGAACAGAGCAAGAGAGCCCTGGATATGGAGGTTTCCCCTGAGGCCAAGTCTTTGGGTCTGTGGTGCAGTCTCTGGGGCTCGGCAGTCAGAACAGCAGGTTCTGCTCCCTGAAGGAAACAAAGGATTCAAAGAAAGGATGTGATTGTAGCATTTCCTCAGGGAAGCAGAAAGGTCACAAGCAAGCTGAGAAGGGTATCATGAGTGATTTATTTTTTAAAAATGATTTGACATAAAATTCAAATTCTAGGACCATTTTTCTGCCTCGTATACATTTTGGTTATGTTGTATCCTAGAACTATTGATTTCTTAAAAATGATTTTTCTCATTCTGTTGCTAGTTCTTAGCCTTTTTTCTCCAAAGCAAGTATTTTTAAAACTTGAGTGATTTATGTTTCACAGACAGGTGGCCCCACTGTCTTTATCTTCACGGCCTCAGATTTCACCTTTCTGCAGACAGTGGTATATGTTTACATGTAGCCTGACCCCTGTCCAACTACAGCTTCCTATTGTGCCTCTAATCCACACATTTGCTGTCTCCTTCTGTTCTTCCACCTTAGCCTCTGGGACTCTTCATAAAGTTTCTACCCTCTTGTCTGTTGTAGTTGCCTGTGTCTGGCCATCACCTGCTTCATGTGAGATTTCCAGATACACTTAATGTGTCTAGCACTACAAATGAGACTCACTGAGGGTGTGTATTTCTGTGCGTGCTCACCCTGGCATCATGGAGTATCAGAGGCAGGCACTGGGGGGGGGGGCAAGAGGGCTAGCTGTAAATGATGGGTCTGGGGCCTGTTTCCCTGTGGGGAACCCACTGGAGTCTGAAAATGGTTGTGAAGAGGCCAGTGGGCCCCTGTAGTCAGCCTGTAGTCATCTGCCCAGTCCTGTGATGGAAGCAGGCCTCTGCACACCTGAGACCATCATGCTTCCTCCCCCGATTTTCAGGATGGCCACACAGATAACCTGTGAGAAGTTTCATGGCAGCAAATACTTGACTAGAAAAAGCCCGGTCTCTCACGGTCCAGCACCACTGCACATGTGTAACAGCCTTCGTGTCATTTTGCTGTCCAGGTCATAAACACTGCCTCCCTTCCTCACTGCAGCAGCAGTCAGATCTCCAGTCCAGTCACAGTGGCGTTGGATAGTGCAGAAGGATGATTCATGAGTTGGGGGGCAAGTGCAAGGTGGGGGTCTTCTGCAGCAGGCTGGGATATGCCCCTCTTCTATCCTCAAGTGCAGGGTGGGGGTCTTCTGCAGCAGGCTGGGACAGGCCCCTCTTCTGTCCTCATTTGGATTTTGGATGTGTCCTGGCCTCCATCCAGTGTGTCCTGGCACCAGTTTTGCAAGGATGGCATTATGGGGATGTCACAATAATGAAGTGAAGAACAGTCTGCTGTTGTGGTTTGTCCCAGTCAGTCCTGGCTGGTCATGGGTTTTGCTGTTTGAGGTCACGTGATGTCATGCCGTGACACTGTCCTCCACCCACCATGCAGCCTCTCCCTGTGTCTGTCTGTCCTGCCTTGCCAGCAGCATGGGGAGTCCTGGAAGTGGTAGGTTCTGGCCCAAATCTGAGTGGGATGCATGTTAAAAGCTGTGTAGGTTTTGTAGTTTTGCCTTTTGTGTTGGCACGTGCTATCTAAAATGTTTCCGAGAACCCAGGGGTATTTGGGTCTGACTAGTTTATGTCCTGAGTATAACAACAAATACAGGCTCCTGGGGTGGGGGACACCTGGTGTTGACTTAAGGCCTCTTTGCCCACCTGCCCCACATGGGGCAGGAGCTCCAGGTTTGCTTTGTTGTCCCAGGAAGCTCCCTTCCTCCATCCACACCACTGTTTAGAGATGCTTAATGCCTGAGCAGTGTCTTGTTTGTGGATGCCTTTCATTACTTCCACCATCTGCCTCTCTTGTCCTCGGCTCTCTCTAGGGGAGCCTTGGGTGTCATTACTCCTATACTTCCCCTCTTTCTCTATCCTAATCTGTTACTTTGTTTCTTAGCAACATCCCAACTGTAGATCATTTTCATAACTGACCTTCTCCACTTTGTGCCCAAAAGAGTTGATTGCTACTAAGAAAAAACATGGGTTTATGCAGCTGATGTTGACAAAAATAAAACTCAACAGACCAGCACCACTGATCATGTTACGAATCTTCAGTCTCTTTCCCTTTTTCTGATGCCTGGGATGGAGCCCAGGGCCTGGCCCATGGTGGGCATGTGTTACCTGTGGAGCTGGCCCATGAGTGCCATTGGTACCTAGACTTTCTCCTCTGTACTCCAACACATGCGCTCACCCTCCCCTGTCTTCTCTGTAGTGGAGTTTCATGCCATAACTGTTTCCGGAGCTCTTAGCTTCCTTACCCATTCTATCAGTGACCAGTGAGATCCCTGTTCCACACTGAAAGTGGTCCTTTGGGCATAGCTGGTGTCACTGCTCCTGGCTTTAGCTGTCTGTCCTTGGATCTGGTGAGGGTGGAGGGAGCTTCTCCCTTGTCATGTGCTGTGCCCAAGACCTGCGCCACTCCTCTTTCCATGCCATCCTTCCACTCTTGGATGCATGTCTGCTCCATTTTGTGTGAGTGATGTAAGTTGTTCCTCAGGAGAATGGCCCACCATCACACACAGCATTCTGCTTCCTGGCTCCTACAGCCAGCAGGTCCGCTCTGTGGCAGCGCCTACGACCTGCCAGGTGGGTAGAGTTCCAGGTACTCCCAGAGGGAGCAACTTTGCTCACTTGTGGATGAGCACAGGGCTCCCTTCTGCTGAGAAGGCCTCTCGCTACGGACGGTGCAGAGGCTCTTCCATGTGTTACCCTAAGGCTCAGAACTAGAACACTGTAAGGGTTGTGCTCTGCCTGGCTGAGTGCGTCACTTCATGCTGACACTGTTGCCAGAACTTCACACAGCCTCTTATGCTTGGGAGGTGCTCAGTTTGGGCATGATAAATAAGTGAATGAGATCTGCCTCTATTTCACAAAGCTAAAGTGACATTTACAAGACTCAGAAATTATCCACAGAATGTCTTATAGCAATAGATCTAATCTTTCATATTTTAAAGTGAAATGTTTCTTTTCAAAGCAATTCAGGAAAGTTATGCAACCTAGTGCAGGATTTTTTTCACATTTTGGAAAACTAAGCAACAACCTTTATTTGAGCTATAAAGTATGGAGTAGCACCGGATTTCTGTGAGCTGAGTTGGGCTGTGAATCTTCTTTCTCACTCAGCTTTGTATAAGACATTTTCCCTGTAATTCAGTGCTTGCAGGGTATCTTAACCAGAGGATCTGGTTCTTATTTTGTTATTATATTATATTATATTTTGGAAGCAGAGTTGTGATTTGAACAATTCAGAACCTCAATAAAAGTGAGTGAAGAGCATGGCTTCCTGCCTCATCTTGCTTTCTCATGGGCAGCATATGCGTTGTCCTTTACACTTCCAGCAATTAACTGTGGGATGGAACGTGGAAGTATTTCATCTTCCTCCCCCCAGTCTGGCTGAGTTAATTCAGTGGGTGAGTGCTCTTACAGACAGATACACAGTGCCATGCATCACGGGGGGAGGGACGAGTCCTCATTGTCTTGTGTCCTTTCATGATGTCATGGTCACCCAGCATTCCTTGCTGGCTGCCCTGGTGGAAGAGTCCTGGACAGAGTTAATAAGGCCTGAGTGAGGCATGCTGGGAACTGTGTTATCCCAGTCTCTACAATCCCTGTCTTGGGGTGCCCCCATGAGTCTGTCCTGGGAGCCCCTGTTCTTCATCCTTTGCCACCCCTTCTCTCTGTGAAGCTTGTGTCTCCCTGGACCCTTGCCCTCTGCCCCTGTGTCATTCACGTGGACTTCCAGTGCTGGGCGCTTTATTGTGCAGCATTTCTGCTTAGCAGTGGCCCATGGGTGATTGCTCAGGAGAGTGTGTCTGTGCAGAGCTGTGGGGACCTGTGCAGAGCTGTGGGGACCTGTGCAGAGCTGTGGGGACCTCTGCAGAGCTGTGGGGGACTGTAGAGACCTGTGCAGAGCTGTGGGGACCTGTGCAGAGATGGAGACGGGTGCTGTGTGGAGTGAGAAGGGGAGATGGAGATGGATGCTGTGAACTGTATGTGTCTCCTGCCATAAGCGAGTCTTCCACGGAGGCCATGTTTCCCCTGCTTGTGGTAAGGTGTGTGGTGGCTGTGTCCATGGCCTTGAGTGACCTCCATGGAGGCCATGCAGCCCATGATGACTGATAGTTCCCTTTTCAATGAGCTCAAGAAAGCTTGGAAATAATATTACTCTTATAATCTGAATTTTTTTTTTTTTTTGCCAGTCCTGGCCCTTGGACTCAGGGCCTGAGCACCATCCCTGGCTTCCTTTTGCTCAAGGCTAGCACTCTGCCACTTGAGCTACAGCACCACTTCTGGCCATTTTCTATATATGTGGTACTTGGGAATCGAACCCAGGGCTTCATGTATATGAAGCAAGCACTCTTGCCACTAGGCCATATTCCCAGCCCTGAATTTTTATTCTTTTGCAAATCTGTGTGGGAAAATAGCCTCTCAATGGATGCTTAATGTTGTCTGCCTGTGGTCACTGAAGTTTAGGGAAGGAGAACATGGGGCCACTTGTGTGAAGAGGCTGCTCTGAACACATTGCTGCCAGTTTCTGCCCTGTCTGAGTTCAGACAAGGGCGATGCAATGTGGTGAGAGGCCCAGGGGGCCTGGTGATCTGTCAGTGGCTGTGAGAAGGCCTGGGAATAGAGGGGAGCATGTTTCTGGCTAGAGAGTGGTTGCACTCATTCGGCACTGTGTGTGCCCCTGGGCAAGAGAATGGTTTCTGGGGGGAGGGTTCAGGACCCAGAAGCGGAGGAGGTGTTAGACCAGAGGTCATCTCAAGGCCATTGCTTCACTTACATCTGTGCTGGCCGTAGGCTCCTTGCAGGTGTGGGGTTTGAATTTCAGGCCTTGTACCCTCATGCTGCTTTTCTGCTCAATGTTGGTATTCTACCACATGAGCCACACTCCAGTTACAGATTTTTGTGGTTTAATTAGAGATAAAAGTATTGTGGATTTGTCTTCCCAGACTTACTTTGAACCACAGTCTTTGGATCTTGGTCTCCTGAGTAGGTAGGAGCATAGATGTGATCCACTAGCATCCGACTCCCTGTTGTGGTTTTATGACATAAATTCCTTAAATGTGTTATGCTCCCTGTCTCCAGATTTATGTATTGAAGTGCAACCCCCTGGGGGGATGCTGCTGCACCAAGGGAAACCTAAGGAAATGACCTTCACGAAGAGATTAGAGTCCTGCTGAGAGGAGGCAAAGGCCAGGGCCCGTCCTCCACACCGGAGGACACTGGGGGAGGCCAGGGCCCGTCCTCCACACCAGAGGACACCATGGGGAGGCCAGGGCCCGTCCTCCACACCAGAGGACACCGTGGGGAGGCCAGGGCCCGTCCTCCACACAGGAGGACACTGGGGGAGGCCAGGGCCCGTCCTCCACACCAGAGGACACCGTGGGGAGGCCAGGGCCCGTCCTCCACACCAGAGGACACCGTGGGGAGGCCAGGGCCCGTCCTCCACACCAGAGGACACCGTGGGGAGGCCAGGGCCCGTCCTCCACACCAGAGGACACCGTGAGGAGGCCAGGGCCCGTCCTCCACACCAGAGGACACCATGGGGAGGCCAGGGCCCGTCCTCCACACCAGAGGACACCATGGGGAGGCCAGGGCCCGTCCTCCACACCAGAGGACACCGTGAGGAGGCCAGGGCCCATCCTCCACACCAGAGGACACCGTGGGGAGGACAGGGCCCAGGCTCTAATGGGGGAGGCATCCAGGAGTTGCTGACTACACAATGGGAACAGAACCCTCAGTGCTGCTCTTGGACACTCAGCCGCTGGGTGGCCATCACCTGAGAATGAGTCTCATGAACTTTTATGCCCAGATTGGCCTCAAACCTCAGTCACCTAATCTCTGCCTCCTAAGTTGCTAGAAATATGACCTTGAGCCACCATGCTCACATTATTCTCCCGTTTCAGTCAACTTTTTGTATTTTTAAGTATAATTTTATTCTTAAGTCAAGCAATATACACTTCTTTGGGGTGCCCTCCCCCACTTTCCTTCACTTTCCTCCTCTTTGCATTTTTTCTGAACCTTCTGGGAAATGTCTTTGAATCTAGTTTCCAACTTACTTTTCTAAAAATAGGTTCTACTGGCTCTAATTTCTGAGCATTCTTTCTTGTTCTTTGGGTTTTGTGTTTATGAGGATAGCACCCTGTTCCTGAGTCACAGATAACTCTCACATTGCCAGACTCCAGGTAGTGGCACAGGCCTGTGATCCCACCAGAGGGGGAGAGTAGAGAAGTCAAGAGCAGCTTGGGCTGAAGAGCAAGACCTTGCCTTGAGCAAACGTTCAGAAATCTTAACAATCGTTTTAAAATGTCTCTTTTTTGTTGCAGCATTTCTTTTCTTCTTGTTTTGGGTTTGTATGGTTTCTTATGAAATTGGGCTTTCTTTAAATATCTGATGATCCTCAGATATCTGTCCTAAGTACAGTAGACTTTGGGTATCTGTGAGTATTTGGTTTGGAGGAGAACGCCATTGGGAAAAGCTGACAAATGCTTAGGGTGCAGAGATCAGTATTATGGGAAAGACGAATCAAACATCATAGATAGCAGTTTCCACCAATCACAAATTTCCTTTTATTACTTACATTAAGCACATTCTTACCCTGCTCTTGGACCTGGTTTGCTTTTTACAGTCAAGAAAGCCCTTTGGAGACCACAGAGCCATTGCAGTTGGGCTGATGGCATGTGCATGGGAGTTTTTAAAAATTGTTGAAGTTTCTTTTTTTTGTTTTTTTTTTGGCCAGTCCTGGGCCTTGGACTCAGGGCCTGAGCACTGTCCCTGGCTTCTTCCCGCTCAAGGCTAGCACTCTGCCACTTGAGCCACAGCGCCGCTTCTGGCCGTTTTCTGCATATGTGGTGCTGGGGAATCGAACCTAGGGCCTCGTGTATCCGAGGCAGGCACTCTTGCCACTAGGCTATATCCCCAGCCCCGAAAAATTGTTGAAATTTCTTGATGTTTACTTAGTATTTTTTGACTGCGCTTGGTCAAAAACCATAGGTAATAAATCCATGAATAAGGCAGACTTCCTGCTGGAGGTATGGAGAATGTATGGGAGTCTTTTGTGAGCAAGTAGCTCTATCACTGCTGGCAGCTTGGGTGGAAGGCTGGTGTTAGCAGGGGGTGATCTCTATTTAAAGTCATTCCACTGCACTCTGTTAGGGGAGGTCAACAGAGGAGGTGAAGAAAATAAGAGAATAAAACCAGCTGGAATTGTTTAAGGGGGCTAACCAAGAGTGCCAGAGGAAGTGGAGCTGATGGAGTGCATTGTGTGCGTGCATGGAAACGTCAGGACTCATTATTTCACAGAGAACTTGCCAGTCCATGCTTTTAGTGGGTAAAGACTAGTTGTACAAGCCTGACATTTAGTGGAAGTCCTCAGCCTGTGTTGTGTCGGCCACTCTTGCTCATTTCTGGAGTCATCGGCAGAGGGGTTAGTGCCTGGTGCAGGGAAGGACCTGAGGCCTCCCACCCTTGCCTTTGGGACACTGTGAGCCTCGGAGCTGGAGTCCTTGCTTAGATCCCCTCCAGAGACACTCAGGCCCACATTTCCAGCTCCTCTAAGTAGGCCTCACATTGAAAAATCATGTCAAGACTATGGTCTTAAAATTTCAAAGAGATGACTGTCTTTTATGTACTCAGGAATCCTGCCCTCTTTCTAGAGTCTACAGCCAGCCGCTCTGCCATCTGGGAATGGTTCTTCTGCAGTCAGAACTCCACAGAGATGCTCATGAAGTGCATGCTGGGCACCTGTGCCCCTGGAAGTGCTGTTCCCGGGCCCTACAAGCTCAGACGAGGTTCCTGAGGGGCATGGCCTCCCTGGACCCATCGCTTCAGTTGTGCTGGGGGGAAGGGGGATGAGGTTGGTGCCCATTGCAGTGCCACTACATCAACATCCAGAGGATAGGTACAAAGCCCCCAGTGTTCCCACAGAAGACGGTCTAGTCGACAACCTCACACCCTGCTCTGGGACTGGACTCTGGGGTCCTGGCATCCATGGTGGCCTAGGCATGCTCTTATGTGAGATGAGAGCTGTGAGATAGCCTGAAACCTAACCTGGGTCTCAGTGCTCAGTGCTGGCCTCCTCTGTATTCCACGGGGGACCTGGCCCTCAGTGCTGGCCTCCTCTGTACTCCACTGGGGACCTGGCCCTCAGTGCTGGCCTCCTCTGTATTCCACTGGGGACCTGGCCCTCAGTGCTGGCCTCCTCTGTACTCCACTGGGGACCTGTCCCTCAGTGCTGGCCTCCTCTGTACTCCACTGGGGACCTGTCCCTCAGTGCTGGCCTCCTCTGTACTCCACTGAGGAACTGGCCCTCAGTGCTGGTCTCCTCTGTACTCCATTGGGGACCTGGCCCTCAGTGCTGGCCTCCTCTGTACTCCACTGGGGACCTGGCCCTCAGTGCTGGCCTCCTCTCTATTCCACTGGGGACCTGGCCCTCAGTGCTGGCCTCCTCTGTATTCCATTAGGGACACGGCCCTCAGTGCTGGCCTCCTCTGTACTCCATTGGGGACCTGGCTCTCAGTGCTGGCCTCCTCTGTCTATTCTACTAGGGACATGGCCACGAGAGTTCTTATTGAGGGTCCTGGCATGGCTGAGCATTATGGAGGATAGACATGCCCAGGGTAGGCAAGTGCCTGGGAGCAGTGAGATGCGGGTTCTGGTCCAACTCTGTGTAGCTATGGGTCTGTGGTCTAGTCCTTGCATGCTGTCAGCACCTTAATGAGAGTAAAAAGGTAGAGAATTCCACAGGAGACCTAGAGATCAGTAACTTGAGGCATCCCAGAAATGAAGACGCTATGAAGTCTCTTTCATAAGAAACGTGTGGTGCCAGATTTCAAAGGAAGCAAACCTAAGGCAGTTTTTTCAAAGTTGAATCAGTTGGGAAGAATTAATGAATACTTTACTAATATTTTTGAAACTCCATAAAGAGTGTGTCTATGGTCCAGGGGCTCATGTGCTCTAAGAAGCATATTAAACTCTGTAATGTCACTTCCTATATTAAAAAGCATGTCATGTATATATCCTAAAATCCACAGAAAGTCTTGACTGTCAGGGACATACAGGAAGAGTGTCAAGCTGGCCAAGATGAGATCAGGGATGAAAGCCAATGAGAGAGATGGGAGAGGAAGGAGCACTGCTTCCTAAGAGCTTCACATTTGGAAATAGTTTCAAGTGTAAAAGTTATAAGAGATAACACAGGACTATGGAGACAGGATGGATGCTCTTTTCTTCTGTGGTGTCCTTTCTCAAGGCTGATGCCATCTTCCTTTACCTATGAGGTTAATTCTCATCATCTCTGTGCATTGCTCATCTCTCTGATGTGTAATTTCATTCTCTATTTGGTGGCTGTGTTTGGGGAATATATTAAGCCACAGAGACTCTTGCTCCTTGTCACCTTGCTTCCACACCAGGCAACTATGGGTGTCATCCAAATTTCATGCCCACGGTGCTGGATGTAAAGTGATCATGTTTAGCCTTTGACCTTAGCCAAGCAATACCCACATTCGCTACCATGAAAATAACTGAATCAACAGAGAAGCAGGAAATTGTCCTTGCAGAGGGATGCCACCAACGACAGAGAGCCCACCACTGCTCCAGTCCTCAGGAGGGAAGGGCCATGTTGAACTCCTAAACCAAGATAGCTGCTGAACATAAAGCACTGGCAGGAAAGATAACAATGGGGTAGCAGGAGCTGAGGAATTCATTACAGGGCTGAAATGGAGGGAACTTTGTAGAAATATAACAAGACAGAACTGTACAGCCAAAGTGGGCAGTGGAAAAAATTAGGTCCAGTCATTCCAACATCTGAACAACAGAAGTTCCAGTGAAAAGGAACATGTAATAAATACTCAGAGTTTCTGAGAATTGAAGGATGTGGATTTTTATTATCAAACATACATGTTCACAGTTTGGCAGTCTATATGGTCCCTAAAGGCTTTAATTGGGGAACAATAATTTCTTACCAGCCCCAGAACAAGTACAGTATTTGAGCTTCCTACAAAGAGAATTAATACACAGACTTCTTAATAAAAGGTGTGGAAGTAATCATTGTTTGGCAGAAAAGATTGCCTAAACATAAAGGAGGGGGTGGCAGAGCATGGTCACAGGTGTTAAGTGTTAAGCTGTTGTTGATCATGTGTGTACTAGACTGTGGCATGCCGGCGGGGTTCAGGGAAGAGACACACACACATAGAATGCTGCGCAGATGTGCAGGTGAGTGTTTGCAGGGACTTAGACTATTGGAAAAATTGAGGAGAGGGCTTAGTGATGGATCCAGCTAATGTGGAAGCATCTGATGTGTCAGGGCTATTAGCAAAGTCCTGGGTGCACGGTGCCATCTGTTTGCCTGCACAATGCCATGTAATGACCATAACATGCCATGTAGTATTCCTGTGAGCATCATGCCAAGTAGGTGCTCACACCGTGCCATGTAGTGTTCCCGTGAGCATCATGTCATATGGTGCTCACACCATGCCACATAGTGCCCACACTATGCCACATAGTGTTCCTGCGAGCATCATGCCACTTAGGTGTACAGCTCTGTCCTTAGCACCGGAGAAGAGGGTATGGTGAGGTCAGCGAGAGAAGGCTGTGTAGCAACCAGAACCCTAAACCTGTCCTGGCCCTGGTTCTTCCACCAGAGAAGTGAGGCTGGATTTGAGGTTTGCACCACCCAGTGCAGACCTCTGGGGCCAGGGTGACAGGGCACGTGAATCCAAAACTTTAGCTGATTTTCTTAATGCATGTTAGCAACGGCCAGTGGGTAACCATCATAGTGCAGCTTCAGAAGCTGGTCCTGGAAAAGGAATCCAGCCTCTTTGATCCCACTATTGATCAGAAAAGGCAAACCCCACGTAGACTGGCCCCGGCAGAGGAGGTGGGATTATAGCGGAGGGAGACTGTGAAGTCTTTGTTTCGGGGACAGATCCTCAGTGGGAATCATCTGGGCTTGGGATGCACAGAGGTGATAGACGTGGCCTTGGAGTGTGAGGCTGCCTGAGCTCCAAGTCCTCGGACGGTTGATGAGGACTCTGGAGACCTTTGAGTGTGCTCTGTGTCACTGGGCTGCTCCTGGTGAGCAGAGCACAATGTCTCCGATTATCCTCAGCAGTTAAACGCTCTCATAGAATAGGCAGGTTGAGTGGAATTGAACTTTTAAAAGTGCCTTTGGGCAGGAAGGGTAATTTCATTCTCCTTTGCAGCCTCTGTAAATCCTTCAGAGAGGAAAAATAAACCCATTACGGAGCTGCCTGGCTATTCCCCTCAGCCAGAGCCTCTGCAGCAGTGATGTGTGCTTAGCATTTGCAGAGGCTGTGGCTCCATTCAAGATTTAGCACAGGTGTCTTGCCCAGGTCCATGACTAGGAGGAAATTGTCAAGATTAGATATGGCATCATTTTTGAACACCAATTGTCTGTCTTTAAGAAAGGCAAGGCGAGTTCTACCATGGGATGTTTATGACTTCTTTTGGCTCCTTCTATTTTCCTGTTGGGGGCTGAATAAAGTGCTACCTTTCGTGTGTGAAAAAAATATTTGTTTTCCTGGTAGGAGGAAATGCGATTCTCATGGGTCCGTCAAAGCACCTTGGGTTGCACAGGTAGATTTGCTCCAACTGGGGGCAGCTCTGGAGGAGCTAGAAGCTAGAATAGAGGTCACCAGGGTCAGACATCCATAGCCCAGGCACTGAACCTAGAGAGCTGGCTCTAGGAGCAAGAGTGGCTGGTCCTTAAGACCCTGTGTCTGGTAATTACTCTAGAGATTTATAGCTCTGAGCAGTTCCTCCCCTCTGGATGTGGGCATAGGACGAGGCCCCAGGCAAGGATGCCCTCTGTGAGGCCCCTGCTGGTTATGGCTCACGCAGTAGGAAATGAGCCTTAAAGGGTTGCAGCATTGTGATCTCCACTGAAGTCAAGCCTGGTTCTCTGGTCTGTGTATCTTTGAGCTCCTTTTGCTCAGGGCTAGTGCTCTACCACTTGAGCCACAGCACCACTGCTGGCTTTTTCTGTGATTAATTGGAGATGAGTCTTATGGACTTTCCTGCCCAGGCTGGCTTCAAATTGTAACCCTCAGATCTTAGCCTCTTAGGATTATAAGTGAACCACCAGTGCCCAGCTTCTTTGCTTTTGTTAATGCTGAAATTATTCTGTTCAGTGGCAAATGTTCCATCTTCATTTACTTTTTATATAATTGTTGCATGCTAATAATATTTTTATTTGTATTTTTTCATGTGGTATCTTGTCTCTCCCTCCTTCCCTCCCTCCCCCCTTATCTTCCTTCCACTCAGGGCCTAAGACTTTCACTCAGCTTTTGTGATCATAGCTGGAACTCTCTTACTTGAGTCACACTTCTAGACTTGCATTTTGCTCGTCAGTTGGAGATGGAGTTTTTCAGACTTTTCTTCCAGGACTCAGGTCTCAGGTTTTCTTCAGGTCTCAGCTTTCTGAGTTGCTAGGATTACAGGCAAGAGCTGTGTGCCAGTGGCTCTTGCCTGTGAATGCTGTCCCCTCAGTAACACTCTGTTACGCCCTTCTCCAAAGCCTTGGATGCTTGTCCCACTTGACTTTCACCTGCATGAAACATGGCTCATGTTTTGGTGGAGTCATGCAGGAATAGCTCTGTATGTCAGGTCTGTGTCCTTGAGAGGGATCTTTGGATGGTTTCCTGTTAGACTTAAGGTGTGGAGGTGTCTCCTGATGTCCTAGAGATGGATCAGGGACCAGTTACAAGGGTTCTGAGTTGTCTCCGGATGTCCTGGGGACAGGATCAGGGACCAGTTACAAGGGTTCTGAGTTGTCTCCTGATGTCCTGAGGACAGGATCAGGGACCAGTTACAAGGGTTCTGAGTTGTCTCCTGATGTCCTGAGGACAGAATCAGGGACCAGTTACAAGGGTTCTGAGTTGTCTCCGGATGTCCTGGGGACAGGATCAGGGACCAGTTACAAGGGTTCTGAGTTGTCTCCGGATGTCCTGGGGACAGGATCAGGGACTAGTTACTAGAGGTTTGAGTTGGCTGCCAGCACTTTTCTCTCTGGACATTAGTAAGTGGTGGGAACCCAACAGAGTTTCTGGGTTTTGTAGGAGACTTTTGTGGAAATGAGGTTTTATTCTCCAATCTGGCCAGTGGGGTGCACTGTTTTGGATGCACTAAATATTTTGTGTCATCTGAGGAACACTGATGTGGACCTGCAGACCTGGTGGAAGCTATACCCCCGTGATGTACAGCTGGAGTCTCCCCACCGTGTGTGTGGAGGTCACTGCTCCTCTGGCAGTGTAGCACAGGCACTGCTAGGGAAAAGAGAGACAGGAACATCCTGGCTGATGAAGAGCAGCCCTGCTATCTAACGATGATGGCGTCCTGCTCTTAGCGCTCCGTGAACAGTGGTCTCACCAATATTCACTCACGCAGTCAGCTGGGTGTGAGTGAGGAATGAGATTTCAAAACCTTCACTGCATACTTTTTTTTCACAGTATTTATCAGATACTGATTTGCTTAGTGCTTTCTTTTGTTTTGTATTCCAATGAGAGTCAGTCAGAGCTAAAGGTTGCCAGTCTGTCTTGCTTGTGATTGGTTGTACTTAGGAGAGATTTATTCTTTCCTGAAGGCAGAATAGTTGGAGGGAGCTGGAGGAGAGAGCCATAGTTACTTCAGAGGAAAATGTGTTTTTATTCATGGTGTCCACTAGGCCCTGCTTCACCTGGGCTACCCTGTGAGTCCACTCAGGGCAGATGTTACCTGGGTGGTTTGGGGGTACATGGCCCTGGTGACTGGGTCTGGCTTCCAGGCTGCCACAGGGAGTGGCAATGGTGGCACTGGGCACACATGGAAATGGGTGAGGAGGGCTCATGTTTCTCTGTGGGAGCTCAGGAGGCAGAGGCATGATGTTCTACCTCAGATTCTCCAGCTGGAGATTTTCTCCCAGGCTGAGCTTCTTAGTTGCTTTACATTGAGGAATTCTCTTGAAAATCTGTTTGCTATATTATTTTCCCTTTTTCTTCACTAATCAAGAAGGTGCTTCCTTCCATTTGTACTCCAGAGTTCTGAATGGAAGCACAGCCTTCCCCAAGTTTTCATATGTCTCATCCCTGATGAGTGCCCTGTGTAACATTCCAGTGAGACGTCAGATTCGGGCTCTAATTGCATCCAGTATTGTAAAACCCATCATGAAAATTGGGAGTCTATTTACCTGCCTGCAGCCACCCCCGGGTGCTGCTTTCTGGGTATCCCAGGGCCCCTGGGGAGCGAGCCCCACACAGCAGCCCTGTCTCAGGAGCTGCACACACACCGGCGCACTCACCCGATTAACCTATTCGATGAAAAATGTGTGTCATCAACATTTGTCCGTAGTGTTTAATTTGTTAGACCATCCTGGGTGTGATGACTTTGTGCAGCACCAAGCGACCTTATTAGAAAAATCTTCACATCAGCTAATGAGATACCTTCCTCTGCATAATAACCAAGCACATTTTATTTATCTGTTTTGAAACAGGTTCTGCCTGGCATTCTGCAGAAGCATTGCTGTATCCTACCGGATAGGAACACAGGTAAAGTACCCACTTTCTTTGGTTTGAAACGACAAGTTGTGCATTGGTGCAGTTTACACATGTGATGTCTGAGTTAGATATTTTATAGTTCAATTTTTTTTTTTTAGTTCTAGTTAGCATGTTCATTGGAAGAAGCAAAAAACAAAGATGGACTATTCTGTTCTGCAGTGAGTTACAAGCTGAGCTCAGAGGTCTGTTTTTATTGATGAAGGAAATAGATTTAGTGATGGTTATGTTGGACTTTTAAGGGAACTTGTTTGTATTGTAAAACTGAATAACTTCATTTCAAAGTTGTTTCATTTACTTAGTATATTTCTTGCTAGCAAACAGCACCACTGTTGACCAGTGTGGAGTGTGTTTGGTCTCCAATGGTGACTCAGCCTTTCCTGTCCATCAGGAGGGGTGCTGTCCAGCCCCCACATTCCCAGTGTGTCACTGGGAGCTTGGCCTTTGTGCAGCAGAAGATTTAAAAAACTCTCTGGTATTGGTCGTGTTAACATTGCGGATAACAGAGAAAGTGTGGTGCATCATGTTACAGGTCTGTGATTCAGTTACTCTCTGCGGAGCTGCTAATGTGTTTTCACCAAAGACAGAAATCTCAGAGGAAGAGGTAGAAAACGTGGCATGCCTTCTGAAAAGGGCTTGTTATGTGTTCCTTGGTATTATTGTACTCTAGCTGGGTCCTGTCAGATTCGAGCATGTATTACCGAATATTTCTGTGAGGTATGAAACAAAGGTTTGTTGGCATTTCTTCGTTTGCTTTCTAGCTAAACAAATGGATGTTGACAGACTCTTTGTGATTATCATATGGGTTTGCTCTATTGAGATTTACTCATAACTCATTGAGATTTACTCATGACCCACAGCTGGGCATTGTGGTCACTGAGGGTCACTAAAGGAATTGCTTATGTATGCCTTTCAGTGTAAAGCATGAGTAGTATAAGACACGTATATGTAAAGAATATGATATGTAAAGAGTATGCGCCCTGCTGTGTTCTTTTCAAAATGTTCATGTCATGGTTCATGTTTCATTTTTACCCATCGGAGCCCATCTCAGCTACAAAGTGAAACTGCAAATGCTGAAGCACATTTATAACATGGTTGATGTTTTTTGAACCCCTGTTTAATTTCTCAAAATCTTGGCTAGTAGTACACACACACATACACACAACCCCCCCCCCCCACACACCACATGTGCTGAAACAAAGGATGCTGCCAACAGTCCCAGATGCTAACAGTGAGTCTAAGGCAGTTAAAGAAGGACCTACTGACCAGGCTGACCAACATGGTCCAGGTTAGTCGCCCCACAGAGTCTGAGAAGTGTCTAAAGCAATAATGAGCTGCATTCAAAGCCAGACACTACCCCTGAGGGTCTCGGGGGATTGTAAGCACCATGTCTCTGTGTCTGGAGACTGTTGGTTACATGCAAACCTTCAAGATAATTTGGAAGATACTGCCACCATGAGAACCTAGGTTGTCAGACCCAGGCCCGAGAAAACTGCCTCCACTGAAACTTGAGTCTTGGAGACATTGGCCTGGTCACCCCTTAAATTAACCTGTAAACTATATCATATTGTACCTTGAAGCTGTAAGGACCCAGGCTGTGGGATTGCATCAGGGGAAGGAGTATGAGTCTAGGATTGCAGCTCTGAGTGGTACACTTGTGAATGCAATTCAGATTTGCCATAGGATTAGGTCTATATGTGTTGCCTGCCTTTGTAGCTAGGAAATCTTGTTTGGAAACATGGTGCAGAATGCCTTTGCCTTTGAGGCATGTGCAGGTTCTTAGGAACAGTGTTCTTAGGAACACAAGTATGATTAGTATTTGCTCTGATGACTTCATACAATACTTTACACAATTTCTGATTGAAGAGCTCAACTTTGGGATCAGGGCTGGCTTCAGTTCAGAGAATGAAAACCATTCTGCAGATGGTTGTTGTTGGTGGTGTAACAATAATGTAAACACACTTAATGCATTGAATTGTGCACTTAACAACAGGGCGTGGGCTGCATGCTTTTTTTAAAACCATAATGAAAAAAGAGATCACCTTCACAATGAATGACCACTTTTGTTGTCTAGTTTTATTTGTCCTTATAAGTGTTGTATTTGCCATTAACTTTATATATGGTACTTGTTTCTAGATTAAACATAACTAGTTTAGAAAGATAAATGTAACACCACTTTTTCCTGTTGTTTTGATTGCTTATGGTAACTTTGGTCACTGAGGTAAAGAGGCAGAGTGAATTCATTGATTATTTCTTCCTACTACTTGGTTTGGGAATTTTCTCAGAACTGAGGTTTTGGGGAGAGTGTGTGTTTCTTTAGTGAAAGGGACATCTGGTCTTGGGGGCTGCTCCATTCAGAAAACAGAATTGTGAAAGCTGACGTGGCTTTTAAAGAAGACACTGGGGGAGGGGGTGCTGGTGGGGGGCTGGCACATGTGATGTCCTGGCTTTCACTCAGGTCCTACTTGGAATCATTCTTCCTTTTCTCATTTTGTTCCTAATTGTGTGACCCTTACAATGTATGTGCCTGGACAGCAAGGCTGTAGAGCTGCGTGCTTGAGACGTATGGCTGTGGGTCCAAGCAGAGTGGCTGGACAGGTCAGCTTCTGCTAGTGTGCAGGCTCTCGCTGCTGTCTCTGCCAGCTTCTATTAGAATGGATATCACTGTTTCCTTCCCTCCTTCATGCTCTTTCTGCCAACCAACATGGAGCTGGGCCTGCACCTGGAGGCAGGCTACTGTGTCGGTGGACTCAGGCCCATGGCTCGCCTAGGCCCATGTGGGTTTGTAAACCTCACAGACACCATTTCAACCTGTCTTACATTTTCATTGATGATTTTCCCCTGTAGACACAGGAGTCTCTTTAACTTGATGTTAACACTTTATATCCACAATGTTGTTGGTTGATTGCTTGGTATAAACATAGCATACAACGTAAATGATCAGTCTTCTAAGCTCCCTGTTTCATAACACATCTGTTCATCAGATTTGGATGTCATTTGCATATGAAGAATATCAGGGGGGCATCAGTGGCAGCTGTCCATGAAGAACAGGGAACATGCATGTATTTCACTGGTGAGATTTGAGCCATGACAACATTGGCCGTTGTTAGCTCGTAGGAGTCTGGATTTCTGTTCTGCATCATCAGCCGTTGGCTTCAGAATCTCCAAGGCCCCTGGGGGAACAGAGCTGGGCTCTGCAGCAAGCTCTTTCATGTGGGTTGCACAAGTGGTAAGGCTTCAGCTTTGAGCTTAGAGGCCTCAACAGCATTTATCTCATGCTAGTCATGAGATGGCCTGTGTCCCTGCTGGGAGTAATGGGGGAGAGGTTGGCCTTGAGATGTGGCAGGCAGATCAGGTGCCGCACCAGTGTGAGCTGATGGCAGTGGAGAGCGAGCCACAGAGGAAGAGAACGGGATGGGGAGGCGCATTGTACTTCCAGTCCACTGTGAGTACAGCATGGCTGTGGAGTACTTTGTCCATAGAAGTTAGTGGGGAGATTTTGAACCATGTCTGTGAGTTCTTAGGTCTGATTCTTGCTTGCTTTGTGGATATGTGATGGGACTCATGGGAAACACAAGCACCCCTGCCCGAGCTTGGGTCCTGCCCTGAGGTGCGGCCAGCTTTCGGTCCAGCCAGGTGGAGAGCAGTGTCTGAGTCTCAAGGTTTGCTAGTTCCACTGGTATCAAGTTGTGTATCAGCTGATTGAAATCTTGGAATGAAAATCTAATGCGTTTAATCGGGTGCTTGATTTTACAATATCCATGTAGACTGAGCAGATGCCTTTGCAGTTTATGTATAGATATTGAGTATGCACATTGCTCTGAGGACTTTAGTAGCCTTCAGGGCAGTAGCCCTAATTATACCTCATTAAATTGTCCAACAAGTAGGAGGGCCGTTGAATAGTAGCAGCTGCTAGGACGATTTCTTATTTTTTTTTTGGAGGACAGGAAACTCATAGCAATCTTAGACTCCTCTGTACAATTGTGAACCCAAGGTTTTCAGGGTCTGCTAGGTAAGGAGAAGCCAGTGAGCCAGCTTGCCTGTATTCATTGCCCAGACACCCCGCTGGAGGTGGCTGGTAGCAGGACACGACAGGAGCACATGGGAGTGCAGGACAAAGTTTGTTCCATACCTAGCTTGCACGTGACTCAAAGCATGACACTGAGCTGTTCCTAGCATTGTGTTTAAAGTCTGGTTTGATGGTGAGTGTTGTGTACTAAATTTCTACAGTGATTTCTTTAGGACATTCTCACGCCAATGCTGGCTACTCCTGCCTGAGGCAGGGTGGAGGGTGCCCTATTTTGCGGGAGAGGAAACAGACAGCAGGATGTTACATCGTACACAGCTGCTGAGCTCACACTTCCCGCTCCTTTCTGTGTGTGATGCTATGGCGATGTCAGTGGCCTAGACATGACTTCCTGCTTCCCACTGTGATACCATGGCTATGTCAGTGGCCTGCAAGTGGCTTCCCGCTCCCTCCTGTGTGTGATCCCATGGTGACACCAATGTGTCTCAATGTGTCTTCCCGCTCCCCCCACCCCCGTGTGTGATGCCATGGTGATGTCAGTGGCCTCAGTGTGGCTTCCCGCTCCCCCCGTGATGCCACAGTGATGTCAATGGCCTCAATGTGGCCTCCTACTCCCTCCTGTGTGTGATGCCAAGGCGATGTCAGTGGCCTTGACCGTCACGTGTGGCCTGCGGACCAAGGGCAGCGCAGGCCTGAGGGTGCAGACAAAGAATCGAACTCAGGTGGGAGGTGGGAGATAGTTAATGTCCCCTGCACTCCTGGGCCGCGTGAACAGCAGGTGGGCTGTGCTGAAGGCATACATGATTTTCCTCAAAATTGATATACAATTGTGTTGCTGTTGGTTTAAAAAATGCCAAATGATGGCATTTCAACATTCTAGGTTAGAGGTAAGATTTTACTTCTCTGAGAGACCGAATATTTCAAGCCAATTTGCTTTTGCCCAGATCCTGAAATTATACTACCTTTTCCCTTCCAAAAAGGATTGATACTGTGCAAATAGAATGTTTTATGACATTATTCATAAACTAAGAATCACAGAGGCACAGCAAGAGTTGAGGTAAAGGAAGGGAGAAAGCAAATGCCTAAGCCATAGAGATTGGTTTTCTTGGTAGCCAATCCCCTAACAATCTAATGCCAGTTTGAGTGGGCAGATGCCTGCGTTCTTGCTTTCTCTGTCAACCAATAGAGAGAGATGACTTTTCAAGTGCATCAAAGAATTTTACAAACTGAAAATGACTTTATCAGAAAATCAGCCATGTTATATAATTACTGCTAGTGAGGTGTTATGGATCCATAGGTTTAGAACAATGGCGTTATTCTGTGTGGCTGAGTTTTAACTCAGGGAGTCTCCTTGCAGCTTGGGTAACATCGTAATGACTGCTCTATGTCTAGTGTCAAACCAAGTAGGAAGCTTCACTGAGGGTGCACATCCCACCCTGGAGCAGCACCTCTGGGTGGGGCCCGGTGCAGCCATGCCCGCAGCCCTCCTGCTTCACTGGAGCTTCTTGCACTGTATCCTCGGGTTCATGGTTTGCAACAGCTTGGCCTAGAGACATGAAGAGGTTACACAGCCCAAGCCTGATTGTGCTGTGATTCTTCTCTTCTGAGAGGTTTCAGGACTGGCCCTGGAGTTTGACTGACCACACAAGGGGCTGGGCCATCCTACCTGGGCCACCACAGTGCTGTGGGGTTGGGGAGGGGCCTCCACGTGCTTTTTGAGGAGGTTTCTGGCTTTGTCTGTAGTTCATGCTCATTGCATGAACTACATGAAGGGTGGATTTCCAATAAATGTCCTCATCCTTCATTGCCCCTCAGGCTGAATGAAAACACCAGGATTTGGCATTTAACAGCACATGACATACTTAGCACTCACAAGGTCAAGGTCATAGCAGCACAGGACATGCGCCAAGTTGAGGCCCCCACTCATGCTGCTCCATATTTTCCTAAAGCTCTGTATAGACCAAGAACATTTGAAACCTTGTTGGGGCGTTCTTGAATTTGATACTGAAACCTGCTACTTTACGGAGTATTCTGAGGCCAACAAGGAATGCACCCTGTTGCCTCATCCCTCTCTCCCTCCCAGCCCACCCTGTGGCCACCCAGGGGGCCTCAGTGTGGATACCACACTCTAGAAAGCTGGACACATCCTGGGTGATGCTGTGGGGCTCAGCATTGCACTGCACAGCCGGCCTGCTCTCTGCGGCTCTGGAGTCAGCACTGCACTGCACAGCCCGCCTGCTCTCTGCGGCTCTGGACTCAGCACTGCACTGCACAGCCCGCCTGCTCTCTGCGGCTCCGGAGTCAGCACTGCACTGCACAGCCCGCCTGCTCTCTGCGGCTCCGGAGTCAGCACTGCACTGTACAGCCCGCCTGCTCTCTGCGGCTCCGGACTCAGCACTGCACTGCACAGCCCGCCTGCTCTCTGCGGCTCCGGAGTCAGCACTGCACTGCACAGCCCGCCTGCTCTCTGCGGCTCCGGAGTCAGCACTGCACTGCACAGCCCGCCTGCTCTCTGCGGCTCCGGAGTCAGCACTGCACTGCACAGCCCGCCTGCTCTCTGTGGCTCCGGAGTCAGCACTGCACTGCACAGCCGGCCTGCTCTCTGCGGCTCCGGAGTCAGCACTGCACTGCACAGCCGGCCTGCTCTCTGCGGCTCCGGAGTCAGCACTGCACTGCACAGCCCGCCTGCTCTCTGCGGCTCCGGAGTCAGCACTGCACTGCACAGCCCGCCTGCTCTCTGCGGCTCCGGAGTCAGCACTGCACTGCACAGCCCGCCTGCTCTCTGCGGCTCCGGAGTCAGCACTGCACTGCACAGCCGGCCTGCTCTCTGCGGCTCCGGAGTCAGCACTGCACTGCACAGCCCGCCTGCTCTCTGCGGCTCCGGAGTCAGCACTGCACTGCACAGCCGGCCTGCTCTCTGCGGCTCCGGAGTCAGCACTGCACTGCACAGCCCGCCTGCTCTCTGCGGCTCTGGACTCAGCACTGCACTGCACAGCCGGCCTGCTCTCTGCGGCTCCGGAGTCAGCACTGCACTGCACAGCCAGCCTGCTCTCTGCGGCTCCGGAGTCAGCACTGCACTGCACAGCCGGCCTGCTCTCTGCGGCTCCGGAGTCAGCACTGCACTGCACAGCCGGCCTGCTCTCTGCGGCTCCGGAGTCAGCACTGCACTGCACAGCCGGCCTGCTCTCTGCGGCTCCGGAGTCAGCACTGCACTGCACAGCCGGCCTGCTCTCTGCGGCTCCGGAGTCAGCACTGCACTGCACAGCCCGCCTGCTCTCTGCGGCTCTGGAGTCAGCACTGCACTGCACAGCCCGCCTGCTCTCTGCGGCTCCGGAGTCAGCACTGCACTGCACAGCCCGCCTGCTCTCTGCGGCTCCGGAGTCAGCACTGCACTGCACAGCCCGCCTGCTCTCTGCGGCTCTGGACTCAGCACTGCACTGCACAGCCCGCCTGCTCTCTGCGGCTCCGGAGTCAGCACTGCACTGCACAGCCGGCCTGCTCTCTGCGGCTCCGGAGTCAGCACTGCACTGCACAGCCCGCCTGCTCTCTGCGGCTCTGGACTCAGCACTGCACTGCACAGCCGGCCTGCTCTCTGCGGCTCCTGAGTCAGCACTGCACTGCACAGCCAGCCTGCTCTCTGCGGCTCTAGAGTCAGCACTGCACTGCACAGCCCGCCTGCTCTCTGCGGCTCCGGAGTCAGCACTGCACTGCACAGCCCGCCTGCTCTCTGCGGCTCCGGAGTCAGCACTGCACTGCACAGCCGGCCTGCTCTCTGCGGCTCCGGAGTCAGCACTGCACTGCACAGCCCGCATGCTCTCTGCGGCTCCGGAGTCAGCACTGCACTGCACAGCCCGCCTGCTCTCTGCGGCTCCGGAGTCAGCACTGCACTGCACAGCCCGCCTGCTCTCTGCGGCTCCGGAGTCAGCACTGCACTGCACAGCCGGCCTGCTCTCTGCGGCTCCGGAGTCAGCACTGCACTGCACAGCCCGCCTGCTCTCTGCGGCTCCGGAGTCAGCACTGCACTGCACAGCCCGCCTGCTCTCTGCGGCTCCGGAGTCAGCACTGCACTGCACAGCCCGCCTGCTCTCTGCGGCTCCGGAGTCAGCACTGCACTGCACAGCCGGCCTGCTCTCTGCGGCTCCGGAGTCAGCACTGCACTGCACAGCCCGCCTGCTCTCTGCGGCTCCGGAGTCAGCACTGCACTGCACAGCCGGCCTGCTCTCTGCGGCTCCGGAGTCAGCACTGCACTGCACAGCCCGCCTGCTCTCTGCGGCTCTGGACTCAGCACTGCACTGCACAGCCGGCCTGCTCTCTGCGGCTCCGGAGTCAGCACTGCACTGCACAGCCGGCCTGCTCTCTGCGGCTCCGGAGTCAGCACTGCACTGCACAGCCGGCCTGCTCTCTGCGGCTCTGGAGTCAGCACTGCACTGCACAGCCCGCCTGCTCTCTGCGGCTCCGGAGTCAGCACTGCACTGCACAGCCCGCCTGCTCTCTGCGGCTCCGGAGTCAGCACTGCACTGCACAGCCCGCCTGCTCTCTGCGGCTCTGGACTCAGCACTGCACTGCACAGCCGGCCTGCTCTCTGCGGCTCCGGAGTCAGCACTGCACTGCACAGCCGGCCTGCTCTCTGCGGCTCCGGAGTCAGCACTGCACTGCACAGCCCGCCTGCTCTCTGCGGCTCTGGACTCAGCACTGCACTGCACAGCTGGCCTGCTCTCTGCGGCTCCGGAGTCAGCACTGCACTGCACAGCCAGCCTGCTCTCTGTGGCTCTGGAGTCAGCACTGCACTGCACAGCCCGCCTGCTCTCTGCGGCTCCGGAGTCAGCACTGCACTGCACAGCCCGCCTGCTCTCTGCGGCTCCGGAGTCAGCACTGCACTGCACAGCCGGCCTGCTCTCTGCGGCTCTGGAGTCAGCACTGCACTGCACAGCCCGCATGCTCTCTGCGGCTCTGGAGTCAGCACTGTACTACACCACACAGCTTGCCTGCTGCCTGTGGCTCTGGGGTAACATAGTAGATCATTGTTAAGGGTGCATCAGAATGTGCTAGTCTTTCCTCTCTCTCTCTCTCTATCCATTCATCCATAGCTCTGTTCTTGGTGTTATCTGTCCACCTGATTATAGCTGTGTCTCACTGCTCTCCATCCACCTGTCCCATGGCAGTGTTCTAGGTGCTGTCCATCCACCTGTCTTCAGCTGTGTCTCATTGTTTTCCATCTGCCTATCCTGTGACTATGTTCTTGGTGCCCTCTGTCTGCCTGTCCTTTGACTGTGTCTTGTTTCCCTGTGGCTTCCTGTACTGTGGCTGTGTTCTTGGTGCCCTGTGTCTGCCTGTCCTGTGACTCTGCTTTTTGTGCCCTCTGTCTGTGCTATGATCTTGGTGTGCCAACCACATCTAATTTGCTGTATACTTCCTACTTTCCTTTTCCTGTTTGTCCCAGTTTTCCCATTTGCTTATGTTGTAAACTGCCTTAAACTCACTCTAGTTTAAGATGCACATGCATTCATACATGTATAAAATCAGTGAGCAATCACAGGTTAATATAACAGCAATGGATGATCACTAAGCATGAAGAGGGAGAGCTCTAAGTTGCCAGTTTCTCCCTATCACAAATTAAGACACTAGCTCTTTAGGGATTGTGGTAGTGAGGGCTGGGTTTGGGTTTGGGTGAGTCTGAGGCCTGGATTGAGTTCCTGGGTTGCTGGGTTGGGGTTAGAGTGCATGGGGAAGGGTTTGTTCACTCCCAGAAATGCCCTGGCCATTTTTCTTTACTGGGAACAATAAACTGGTTTCTTCTGGGCAGGATAAAAGAATGTGAGAAAGGGTGAGGACGTACAGGCTCGGTCTCCTCCTAGCTCTCCTTTGTTGAGTAAGAGAAGGAAGCACCTGTTCAGCGCCTGTTCAGAAGTGGAAACCTGGAGTGGCAGAGTAACTTCAAGTCTCCCCACTGAGCATGCTAGTGGGTTGGGCATGAGTGTGCTTTCTAGAGATATTCCTGAGCCCCCGTGGATATCCGATGGAGGGCACATGGTTTGGTGGGCCCAAGATGACCCTGGCTCTTGTGTGCTGAGCTCTGCAGCGGCTGCAGCCCTGGACAATCCTTACTGTCTCTGTTGTATGTCTGTTGGTGTGACGCTTGAGCTGTCAGGTGATTGGCCAGGCCCACAACTTCCGAATCATTCTCCAGAGGTGTGACCTGCTTGCAGTCAGCCGAGTTTTCTTGGGTGTGTGGAGTAAGAAACCATGAGCTTTTTGTAACTTTTCCCTCAGAGAGAGGAAGGATCTGTTTTACGATCCTGGCTTGGTCTTGGGACCCACTTTGTTTTGTAGAATGGGACACAAATGCGTCCATAGACCTGCTTTAGAAGGTCGTGAGGGATGGCCTGCCATTTGGAGTCAGGTTGCTGAGGATGCGAGGGACTTCCTGCTGTGTCCTGCACTTGGACAGGCTCTGGTGTCAGTTACTAGGCCTAACCCAGGTCCAGGCTAAGGAAATTTGCTCTCCTAGAACACATTAGTTCTCACCTTGATCCTTTGTTCTTCACAAAGTCTACATGGTTTGTGTACTTTGTGAGGCAAAGGTGACAAAAATGAATAAATACAGTTCAGGCAACAGTGTGAATATATCCTGACTTTATAAGGTACCTAATCTTAGCATGCAGAGACAATTTCTGAGACACAAGCCAAAGATGAGATGCTTGGCTCTGCCATTGGGAGTAACAGATTTAAAATATAAATTTCTCTGTTAGTTTGATAGCTTTCCCAACTCTTTAATCTTAATTTCTTCTGAATTCTGAAGGTATTTTGGTTGTTCTTGCTGTGTGTGTTTCCACTCCTATAAATTCACATATGCTTATTTGAAACTCAAGCATTTTAAATGTTAGGCCCATGGTTTTGAAAGTTCAGTATTTAGTTGTAGTCAGTTTAAATTCCTTAAAATAGTGTCAGCCATTTTTAAAATTGTTATTGTAAAGGTGATGTACAGAGGGGTTACAGTTACATAAGTCAGGTAAAGAGTACATTTCTTTTTGGGCAATGTCCCCCTTCCCTCCTCTTGCTCTCTCCCAGTTTTTCCCCTCCTGTGCCACCCATGAGTTGTATAGTTCATTTTCAACAGTGTCCAATGAGCACCACTCTGGCATTTGTTCACCCTTTGTCTCTCCATTTCTGTGTCTGTGTCTCCCTTTACACTCCCAAAGACAGATAAACTAGCATACAGAATAAAAAGGAAAGAAAGTAAAAACAGCAAAAAAGAAAAAAGTCTCTTGTTTCCATTTGGTGTTGGTGATTTTTTAAGCCTTTAGTGGAAAGTAGGGATTACCATTTGTATAGCAAATGTACATTTTTAGTGACCCACGTTGTGCAGTTGGGAGGAACCTGGCTACCAGGGGGCCGGTGTCCCGTACATCTCGCTCAATGGTGAGGGGTCTCCATGCCCACAGAGCTTTTCTGCAAGTGCAGGCTGGGCAGACTTAGAGTGACATTGCAATCTCTTGGTTTGTCCACAGCTTCACTTCTTACTTGAGGTAAGATTGCTCCATCTTCTATTATAGCTTTTAGATGACTAATATTTATGTTGATTCAGCCTATTTGAACAGAAGAGGCACTAATGCAGTGCTTTTGGGAGTTATCAAAAATTTTAAAGCACATTATTTAAAAACATATTAAAATCCATCTATCCACTAAGCATTTGATGCTACATTTTGGGAGTAAAGATGTTTGGTATCTAAAAATGCATTATAACAAATATGAAATTGATGGGGTTTGATATTGGATTTGAAATTAGCTTAATGTCTTAGCAAGAAACAATCCAAATAATAATAGAGCTAGAGTAGTCACACAGGACCTGTCTCAGGTCAGCTGCTGCTGGCCTTGACCCCTGGCCCTCAGACACTGGGCTTGGTGGAGTGTTTGTCTTCTGTCTTTGCTACCTGTGAGGGACTGGCCAGTAGGGGGAAGTAGAAGAGGAAACCAAGGCCAGCTGTGTCTTCTCACCCCATTGGGCTCATCCATTGTCACCATGTGATGTCTTGGCACAGGAGTTGTGGTGGGATGGTGGAATATGAGAACAAGAGCATGCTGGGACACTGGGTGAAGGCTGGGCTCTGTGAGGGTATCTGTGGCAGGTGGGTGGAAGCTGGGCTCTGTGCAGGCAGGTGGGAGCCAGGCTCTGCGGTGGGTGGGAATGACCTGTAGACAGGCTGGCTCTGCATGACTTTGCTTGCTTGGAACCTTAAGTAAGCCATGCACACTAGTAGGTTTTAATATCCTCACTCCAGAGTTAAACTACGCGGTTGTAAAGACAGTGATTGATCTTCCAGCTCAGGCTTGCTTATTTAGCAGTGCAATCTCATTGCTCAACAGGTTTTCAGGTGGCACAAAAATCACCTTGGAAACACTTGATTTATTACAGCCATTTCCTCAGATATGAGCTGGGGTTAATTTGTAGGGATATTAAGGAGGTGATATACAAATGAAAGAAAGAAGAGCAGGAAAAGCTGGGAAGTTGTGGAGTGTCCTGTGCCCTGGGCTGGGAATGGGTGGCTGCATCTCAGTGGAATGTGATGGTGTAGGAACTGTGTGATTGTTACGTGACACTGTTCAACCTGGAAACTGTCCATCTGCATCACAGAGGTGGTGAAGAACGTGGAGGGCTCAGCTGAGTGGTGTCAGGCTTTCTCTGTGTCAACTCCCGAGACCAGAACTGTCTGGAGTAAGCCCCTGGGGATGACCAGGGTGCACGACTGACATAAACAGGTTGTGAGTGTGTTGATGTTACTGTCAACTCTGTGGGATTACTCCTTAAGTCCCTCTATTTGTTGGTTCCAGAATAAAGCCTTTCCACTTTACGTCCTTGTTACAACTATTCAGGATATTTATTGATAAGAAAAAGTGACATTTAAACAGGATTCCTCAGGGCCTGGATATGCTTACTCATTTAGGTAACCTGCAGTGCTGGGTATATCAGAAGGGCAGTGGGTGAGTTCAACTGAGCTGAACTGTATAGTTCTTGTATACGAGCCCCAGAGCCTGCTGCTGGAGTAAACTGTAGGGAAAAGCATAATTAATTATGAGAAAGTGCCTCCAAGACTGGCTTTTAAAATAATGAAACAGCTGAAGCCTGCCAGAGGTCAGATGCACACCAAGTAAGGTTGGCCGGCAAAAATGGCCTCTGTGATTTTGGGGTCAGATCAAACAGACATTATTTTCTAAAGAGAGGGACATGTCCCAGAGTAAGTGAACAGTGTTGTTAACACTGCTTTGCATTCTGTAACAACCAGATTTGTCAAATAAGATCATAATCCACATGTTGGCACCTGAGATATGAGAATGAGAATAGGAAAAGGCACACATTTGGAAGGGAGACTCTGGCAAAGGATCTCTCTCCCGGTGTTTGGTTTGTGATCATGTAGGCAGGGCCTTTCTGAGGCCACATCAGGCCTTATGTTCACAGCCAGTGTGGTGCCCAGTGTGCTGGGGAGGCAGGAAGACAGGCAGTGCACTGTCTGTGTGCTGGGGAGGCAGGAAGACAGGCAGTGTGCTGTCTGTGTGCTGGGGAGTCAGAGAGACAGGCAGTGTGCTGTGTGCTGGGGAGGCAGGAAGACAGGCAATGCGCTGTCTGTGTGCTGGGCACTCTGTGGCCATGAAAGGACAGCGCATTGCTGTGCTAGGAGAGAGTGGAGACAGAACACAAGATGTTGGGGAAAAGACCTCCACAGTGACCTCACCTGCCGGGAGATGGGTGGGCAGGCCTGGACCCTCACATGGAGACGTGTGAGATGCAGACCAGAGGAATGCACTGAGTTTGCCTGCCTCCAAGGACCTCTGTGAGTCGATGTTGGGGCTGAGGACAGGCTCCACTGGTAGCTGTGTAGGAAGAAGAGCTCTGGGGGTTGAGAGTGAGAGACACGCAAGCTGCTTGTGATCCACGAGGACCATTGGATTAAACAGTGAGGCACTGCACAAGCTGCCCTGCCAGCAGAGAACACAGGAACCCAGAGGCCTGGTGTGGTGGGGATGGGGAGAGGCTCACGTGATCCTGGGCCATGCTTGTGCGCTCATTCTAGGATGTGGAGCTGGTTCTGGAACAGGAGGTGATAGAAATGGAGGAGCTGAAGGAAGGCAGAGGCCTATGGTCCAACCCTCCCTCCTTCCATGTTTCCTCAATCCCCAGGGAAGGTGGCTCTGTGACATTTCTGCCATGTGGCTCAGCTTCACGTTGGTCACAGTCCTTCTACCAGACCTGTGTCATGATCCTTAATGAGATACTTCTGTGTGATTCTTCAGTTGATCTTTGCTCAGTTGTGTCTTCCAACAGACTTTCCTGTGAACCCAGGGGCTGGTTTATACCCTCCCCATGCAGATTGTTTCTGGTGGGATGCAGGCAACATTTCATTTGTATACCCATCTGGATTGGCCTTTTCTTTTTAGGAGAATGAACATCTGTGTGTTTCTTCCAAGCTTGTTTTTAAGTATAACTGAGTTCATATTTGACTAATGAAATACAGCCGTGTAAGAGTAGGGAGCATTTTTAAAATTAATTAATTAATCGTCAGAGTGATGTACAGAGGGGTTACAGTTTCATGCATAAGGTGGTGAGTACATTTCTTATCCAACTTGTTACCTCCTCACTCATTTTTCTCCCACCTTCTCCCCTCCCCATTCCCACCCCCCCAAGTTGTACAGATGGTTTACAGCTATGGTTTTGTAAGTATTGCTGTTGCACTGGTGTCTAGGAAGTTAGAAACATGCTAAGAATCAGGGTAGGAGTTTCTGAAAACCAGGGCCCTGCCCACCCCAGCAAATGGGTGGGGGTCACATGGGAAGGTACCACATGTGCAGGGGGAACTGGGGTGGGGCAGCCATCAGTGACTAGTTGCCTGCAGCCCAGGAGAGTGACCCAGCCAGGGCTAATCTAATCCACGTTTGTGAATTAGAAAAGTTGAGGTTGAAATACATTTTGTCTATGCATGAAGATGGAAAACTCAATGAGAGCTGTTAAATGATAGTGGTAAAGGGACTATGGAAAGAGCAAAGGAAGATACTTATCAGAGTAAAATATAATATATGCATGTGTGAAATATCATAAGGAAACCCCTTTGTGCAGGAATTAATATGTAGGAAAATCAAATGGGGGAGAAGTTGAGAAGTATCCCTTGAGAGGTGACAAGAGTGAGAGGAGAAGGATGGAAAGGGAGAATGAGGCTGAATGCATGTGTGTGTGAAGGAGAGTGAACGAGGCTGGGTGCATGCGTGTGTGAAGGAGGGTGAATGAGGCTGGGTGCATGCATGTGTGCAGGAGAGTGAACGAGGCTGGATGCATGCGTGTGTGAAGGAGGGTGAATGAGGCTGAATGCACGTGTGTGTGCAGGAGAGTGAACGAGGCTGGGTGCATGCGTGTGTGAAGGAGGGTGAATGAGGCTGGATGTATGCGTGTGTGCAGGAGAGTGAATGAGGCTGAATGCATGTGTGTGTGAAGGAGAGTGAACGAGGCTGGGTGCATGTGTGTGTGAAGGAGAGTGAACGAGGCTGGGTGCATGCATGTGTGCAGGAGAGTGAACGAGGCTGGATGCATGTGTGTGTGAAGGAGAGTGAACGAGGCTGGGTGCATGCATGTGTGCAGGAGAGTGAACAAGGCTGGATGCATGCGTGTGTGAAGGAGAGTGAACGAGGCTGGATGCATGTGTGTGTGAAGGAGAGTGAACGAGGCTGGATGCATGTGTGTGTGAAGGAGGGTGAATGAGGCTGAATGCATGCGTGTGTGAAGGAGAGTGAACGAGGCTGGTTGTATGCTTGTGTGAAGGAGGGTGAATGAGGCTGAATGCATGTGTGTGTGAAGGAGAGTGAACGAGGCTGAATGCATGCGTGTGTGAAGGAGGGTGAATGAGGCTGAATGCACGCGTGTGTGCAGGAGAGTGAACGAGGCTGGGTGCATGTGTGTGAAGGAGAGTGAATGAGGCTGGATGCATGTGTGTGTGAAGGAGAGTGAACGAGGCTAGATGCATGTGTGTGTGAAGGAGGGTGAATGAGGGTGAATGCATGTGTGTGTGAAGGAGAGTGAATGAGGCTGGATGCATGTGTGTGTGAAGGAGGGTGAACAAGGCTGGTTGCATGCATGTGTGAAGGAGAGTGAATGAGGCTTGGATGCATGTGCTGTGTGTGAAGGAGGGAGAATGAAACTGGCTATATGTGTGATCTGTTAACAGTATTTTAAGAAGCAGTAAGAAGGGAAAGAGGGAGGGTGACAGAGGGGATAAGTTTGATCCAGGGACATTGAATTAATGTATAGAAATATTACAGTGAAACTCCCTGTAGGACCAACACACGCTCATAAAAATAATGCAATTTAAAGAACTGAAAATGGAAGTGGAGTGCAGGAGATAGATGGTTCTGAGCTCTTCCTCTGCCAGGGCTCTGGCTGCGGGGCTGGCTAGAGTGGGTGCAGGTCCCCTCTGACTTGCAGCAGCCTGCCACAGAGCCCAAACATGGGGTCTTCCGGTGGTTTTCATTTTCTCAGGGGTTAAGCTCTCAGAGCAGCCTAGTGGGGAGGGAGAAGGGTGCATCAGTGAATATCTGCCACTTCTTAGAAAAAGGCTGAGAACACATCTAATCAACTTTCTCACAGACCTTCCAACAAATACAGTACTGACCAAAGAAAGTGATTCCTGTGGTGTGAGAGAGGATTCTGATCAGATGTTCTCACCTTCCTGGCCTTTCTATAGAGCCCTCCACAGGAGGGACAACTTGATCAATACCACCCTTTCTAAAGGCCTGGATTGATTTAAAATTCTCCACAGACCTGCAGTCTCCAGAGCTGGGAGCAGAGGCTGAGTGCTATGGCCTGGAGGCCCTTTCTCCCAAACAGGGCAGTGCATTTGCACAGTGGGTGTTCTGCTGCCTCTAAAATCTTCTGGGGTATGCAGCTTTCCCAGCTTTCCCAAGTGCTGCTGCAGTGTGGCTGTCACTCCAGAGCCTGGGCTGGTGGAGGGGCTGCCATCACACATGGAGCTTTCTGTCTGGTTCTCGGCCACAGAGATGCTTGGAATGTAAAGGAAGGCTGCCAAGGCTGCAGAAAGACCCCGAGATTTGCAGGCTGGAGATACATCTTACTGTTTAAGTTCTTCTTTTATGACTCTTCTGACATTTACTTAGATTCCTGGAGTTTCTCTTTGACCTTTAAACTGGGGTAAGAACATTAGCCATATCTGATGATAGCCAAGCTGCACTCGTGGGAAAATGCATACAAGCCAGGTCCCGTGCTGCGAGGGGTGTGTGGAGGCTCGGGTCCTTTGCAGTGAGGGGTCTGTCTGAGAACAACACACTTGCATGTCACCCACCCGGGAGGTATTTGTTCTACCCTGTCTCATGGTAAGGAAGGGGGTGCAGAGCTCTGCTTTTCCCTGGGCCGCATGCTGTCGTAGGGTGAGGGCTGGTCTTGTGTAAAAGGCAGACAACCCATGAAGGCCCGGTATGAAACAGGGAGGAAAGGTGAAATAGCTGATCTTTCCTAACGCAGTTGTAAGATCATGTTGGCATGAATACTGGGGTCTCCAGCACTACTGCAGTATGTTTTTTGAGACACTGGGGTTGGAAATTAGGGCCTCACTGATGCACAGGCAAGGACTCCACCACTTGAGTCACACCTCAGCCCTTTTGAATTTAGGTTACTACTTAAACATATCTCACTTTTTGCCCGAGTCTGCCTTGGAATGCTTTCTGCAGAGCTGGGATTAGAGGTGTAACGAACATAGCCCGGCCACTGCAGCTTGATATTCCATAGAGGGACTCCAGGATTTAGCACAGAGTTGCATTCATGGCTGCAATTTATCATGGTGAAGGACCAGGAACACACCAGCAAATGGGATGAAGTCAGGCAAACCAGAGAGAAGGGTTCAGTACTCTCCCCAGGAGCCACTGGGATGGAGACCCCTCCCCAAGGAGCCACCGGGGTGGGGACCCCACCTCCAGCAGTCACCAGGGACACCTGCTTGTCCTGCATGGGTGGGGGCTGTGCGTGTGAAACACTGCCCACCACAAAGCGTGCGTGGACTGAAGGCAGGGTTTCCAAGGTCTGAGTATAATGTACCTAATTCTAAACTCTCAGAAGGAAGTACTGACCCCACCTTGTAATGTTTTGTAGTGCTTACATGCTGTGAGTTCTGTGCATCAAGTAGGAGGACCTTAGTCAGAGTGGGGAGCTTTGTCACCTGCTGGTGGCCTTTCTAAGCAGCGCCCACACCCCTTCCCTCACCCACTACACACCAGCTCTTTGTCTGCACAGGAGCTGGAATCATCCAGTTAAAGGAAGGAACTGAAGTTCGTCTTGGGAGTCCCAATGTCTCCCTCCTGAATTTGATTATCACCTTTAATTTATTCACCTGGACAGAGCCATTATTTCAGGAAAAGGTTCAATTCCAGGGCCAGCCCAGGGATGATAAGAGACTTATGGACTTTCTGGAATACCTGGGAGAAATTGGCATCCAAGCATGTAGCAGACAGCCCGCTGTTCCAGGCTCCCACGCCAGGCCCAGGCCCTGCTGCAGACAGCTCAGCATTCCAGGGCCCCATGCCAGGTGTAAACTCTGCATCTGAC
The DNA here is from genome assembly GCF_023159225.1 of Perognathus longimembris pacificus. Lineage (NCBI taxonomy): Eukaryota > Metazoa > Chordata > Mammalia > Rodentia > Heteromyidae > Perognathus > Perognathus longimembris. The sequence continues at coordinate 368,620 of NC_063181.1, forward strand.
AACCCATGTTCTAGGTCCCCATGGCAGGAATAGGCTCTGCAGCAGATGGCCTAGTGTTCCAGGCTCATGCCAGGAGTAGACGCTACAGTAGACAGCCTAGTGTGCCAGGCCCCCAAGCCAGGCCCAGGGCCTGCAGCAGGCAGCCCAGCTTTCAAGGCCACCAAGCCAGGTGTAGGTCCTGCCGCTGACAACCCAGTGTTCCAGGCCTCCATACCTGGTTTAGGCCCAGTAGCGGACAGCCCAGCAATTCAGGCCCCCATTCAAGGCCCAGGCCCTTCAGCAGATGTCCCAGCATTCCAGGCCCCCATGCCTTGCCCAGGCCCTGCAGCAGACAGCCCAGTGTTGCAGGCCCCCATGCGGCATAGGCAGAGTGTCTCAGTTTAGCTGTGTTCTTCTAAGATGGATCATAGTGTGGGGTGCAGTTGCTTTTTGAATAATAAACTGCAAGGGAACATCAGGGTGGCTCAGATGGCTTGTGGATATTAGTGGACATGTCCCGTGGACATTAGTAGACAGTAGCCAGACTGGCACCTGTCCCGCTGCTCTCGTGGACACACCACAGCAGGCACCCTGGCTCTGCTGCAGTACTGTGTCCAGGTCCTATTTGTGAGGTAGTGTTGTCTCCTCATTTTAGTTTGGCATAGTGAGTGGTGAGATAGGAACAGCTCGTGGCTGATGATTTGGGCTTTAGTTTAGTAGAGTAGCAACAGACCTTGGGTTTAGGACACATCAGCTGTGGAGCTGAGCTGCAGCAGCCCTGGGCAGCCATGGCCAGTGCAATGTGACAAGCGAGGCTTTCCTGAATTCTTCTGCTCCACATTGCCCACCCAGAGTGTACAGCAAGCTAGAAAGCCATTAACTTCTAGGATTGGATACCTCATCTCACCAGAGTTCACTAACAAGTAGACACTACTTCTGAGAAGTCCAAAGGTACAGCATCCTCATCTGGAGACAACCTCTTTTTCTCTTTCTCATTTTTTTACAGAATAAACAGGAAAAAACAGGCCAGTACCATAGTTGTGGACATTTGTTCTACTTACAGTTCTCAAAGAGTTTAGATTTCAGTATGCCACCAATGGTATAAGGCAGAAAGTTATCTCTTTTATCTGTTCACAGGATTCCTTGCTTTGGGTGATCTTTCCAGTGCCTATGAACCACAAGCATATTGCATTTTACAGAAGTTTATAATCATGTATTTGGACTAAATGCCTACAAAATACATTTTAAAACCTCTCCCTATTTATCCATCCTTGTCAGTTTGTGCCAGTTCTAGCCTTGCCTCATACGTTAAAGTTAATGCAACTGAGAGTCTGGCATGAAGCAAGCCTTGTCTGTGGTGCTTTCATTCCTTTTTTTCCTTGATTTTATTTCTCCTTGTGCTTTTTTTTCTAATTCATAGGATTTATTCTTCATACATGGTGGAGAGCAGCACACACTTTGAACACCTATGACAGACCCAAAGCTGATACTGGAAGTATTTTGGGTCCTGTTCCTCCTGCTTAAAGGAGAGCACAAAATCCAAACAATCTCACACAGGCTCGTAAGAGCCCACAGGAGGATCTGGGCAGGGACTGCAGGAGCCAACTTCACGGGCTTGTAGTTATCATCTTAAGATTCATTGATGGCTTCTTCCTCTCACTTTGGATGGGGGCCCGGTTGCTGTTCAGTATGTGGACGAGATAAGGTTGCACCCCTTTCCCTTCACTCCACCTCTCCCTTCCTCACCCATCAGGCTGAAACTTGGCTTTTGGATAAAGGCCTAAGAAATGCCTGAGGGTTTGGCAGCAAAAGCGTTCTGGCCTGAGCCCCATGTGACATGACTTAGGATTAAAGCCGGGGCAACCAAAGTGGAAAGAGTCTACTCATTTACTGAGAGGAAAAGAAGCATTCAGAGTGGAGCTTTGGAGTGTGAGAAACTAGTGTGAGAAATGGCCTGTTGGATGCTGAAGCAGGGATGTCAGCCAGGTAATTGGACATAGTCCAGCATTCAAATAGAGGCTGTGCTGGAGACAGAGATTGGAGAGTTTCTAGTGTAGAAACCAGTAGACCCATGGTTAAGCAAGACCTCCAGAGGTGGTATGGACAAAGAAGGGAAGAGGAAGAGGCGGCTCAGGTCATGGGTACTTGGTTAAAAGATGGAGAGTGTGTACCAAAGAGATTAGAAGACACAGACCAAGACCAGTGTTTATACCTGATTGGACAAACACTTATGCATAGAATTACACATGTGTTTATGAACATACATGTACACATAATGCATGTATGAGTAAACACACATGCAACCATGCACACACATCAGCACAGATGCATGAATATGAGTATTTGCATATACATGCAATAGTAATACACATCAACACATACATGTGGTCACTACACACACAATGTAGATATGCACTAAGAATGCACACATAGGAGCTTGTACACTTGCACTAACACGGACTTTTGCACAATGCATATGTTCTCATGCATATGTGCACACATATACATGCACACGCAATGTAAGGCACCAGGTATGCATCCACAAGAGAACATATACACGTGTATGCTCACATATGTGTGTACAATGCATGCTATGTGCACAAATGTACACATGTGTGCACCCCTGCAGCACAAACCCTGCATGAATGTTAGTATGGGCAAGGGCAACCATATGCTAGTGCATAAATGAACACAAATGTATGTAATATATGTGTGCCCACATGTACCAAAAATACATGTCTTGAGAGTAAACCTACGTGTATGCATGAGCACTTATATGCTAGTGTTCACATTTGCACATGCATGGATGTGCACATTTATCCATGAACATGTACACTGTACACTAGGAGGGAGAGGGCAGCCCATGAGTTTTTCTGGAGCGTCACTGGTGGCGCCTGGAGAGCACTGTTCTGGATGAACTCTTCTGGAGGGTCATGGGAGGCATCTGGAGAGCAGTTCCCTGGAGGAGCTCTTCTGGGGGGGTCCCTAGAGACATCTGGAGAGGACTAACCTGGATATCTCAGTCCATTTGAACACTATGCTCTCCTTATAAGTGAAGATGAGTGAAAATATTTTCTGCTAGGAAAAAATAGAAACTGTTAAGATTCTCACCTGGCTAACAGGATTGAACATCTTTTAAGGCCCAGGCTCCCAGATCAGGATGGCTACATAATCCTGGAGCACATTCCCCCTGGCTTTCCAGAGGACCTCTTGTCTTAGTTGTGCTCATCTTTGAAGCTTCTGCCCAGTGTAACCAGAGGTCTAGGCTCTCTATGGCTGCAGCTGAAGTTACACAGAGCTGGAAATGGCCAAACCTTGTGTCAGTGTTGAGCTTCATGTCTCATGTGATTGCAACAGTTTCTGATAACATGATACTTTAAAAAAAATGATCTGAGGGGCTGGGGATATAGCCTAGTGGCAAGAGTGCCTGCCTCGGATACACGAGGCCCTAGGTTCGATTCCCCAGCACCACATATACAGAAAATGGCCAGAAGCGGCGCTGTGGCTCAAGTGGCAGAGTGCTAGCCTTGAGCGGGAAGAAGCCAGGGACGGTGCTCAGGCCCTGAGTCCAAGGCCCAGGACTGGCCAAAAAAAAAAAAAAAAAAAAAAAAAAGATCTGAAATATGGTGAATTCTTGTCCTTGTTGTTGAGTGTGGTGTAGCTTTACAGGGACGTATAGTGGTTTAACTCATGTAGAAGGTGACTGGCAGGATGACTGTAGTGATAAAATGCCTGCCTAGCAAGGGTGAGGCGATGAGTTCAAGCCTGTTACTTCCCTTCCCTCTAAAAGCCCTAGAACACGAACAATGTGTCATCAACTATGGAAACAGACATAACTACAGTATAAGTTCAGAAAGCAGTGCAAAATATGTACATCTGTGTGGTTGGTTTGAGACTCTCAGGAGCTCGCAGGAGCTTCCCATGAATAAAGAGATGAAATTTGGGATTCACATACCCTGCCTTGCTGTCCTCACAGCCTGTCACTCTTGGCTGCTCCAGGCCAGGTGAGTCTGGCACGCGATTTCAGGAGCACTGACAGGGTTTTCCAGAGAGGAAGAAGGAAGAAGACTCACTCGAAGAATCACCAGAAAGAGCTGTCTTCATTCAGACTGGAGGGACGGGCTCCTCTAAAGGGAGGGCCAGGGTTCCTGGTGGAGCCTGGTTGGGCAGTGCCCACAGTGGGGCAAAGAGGGAGGAGCTTCCACTCACTGTGGCCCAAGACCAGAGACCTGTGCTCAGGGCTCACCTGAGGAGCGGGAGGTGGGAGCCCCGCGGTGTGGTGTCCAGCGCCCTTTGTGCATGCCTGTTCTCCATAGAAGACCTGAAAACCCACAGTGTTCCGCCGGCCATGTAGAGTCAGTTTTTATTATCAGTAATGAAAATACCCAATTTCTCAGTCTTTCAAATGTGGATTTACCAATCTTTCAAGCATGCTTGTCATTCAGATATTTTTATATTTTCTTCCAGCAGTGAACATTTTTAAAGAAGGTGTAGGCTGGTAATTACATATGTCTAGTGCATTTTCTTATTAGTGGAGGAAATTATATACACGTAGATATATATTTTCAAAATAATTTTATTGTGGTAAAATATATGTTTTATAAGATTTTCCATCTTATCCATTTTAAAGCCCATAATTCAGTGACATTACATGTGCTCAGTGTGCAGCCATCACCACGCATTGCTCCTGGACTCCCCGCCTCCCACACAAACCCCGCCTTCCTGTGGCTGTGTGCCCATGGCTCCATTACCCTGGCAGCTGCTACTCCAACTTGGGTTCTATGTATTTTAAGCAGGGATTACACACTAGTGGTATGTTTGTTTGCCTTCTTTCGGTAGTGTAGCTTTTGCAAGGTTATTTTGTGTGGTGACATATGTCAGATGTCATTCCTTCTCATGGCTGAATCTATCCCTGGAATTTACACAAAACACCCTGGTTATCCACTCATCTGTCTGTCTGTGTTCACCTTTGGTTACGTAAATAAAACATCAACGGATGTTTGCATGTGTGAACATACATGAATCCCAATTCCTCTTCCTTTGGGTCCCTCGGTGCAGGCTTGGAGAGGAACCTGCCACTGCTCATTCCTCCATTTTCCTGGAGTCATACCTGGCAAACATTCCAGTTGTCAGGCAATTATTTGAACTAAACTAATAACTTCAGAGGACTTTTTTAAGGGTGTTGATGAGGAAAACCTAAAAAGAATTCAGTCACATAAGTAGCATCATGCTTTGGTGCCATGTTCAGGCACCTTTCTGTGTCCATTCTCCTGCTGAGATTGGAACAGGGGAAGGGGTCGTACCAGCAGGTGCGGAACACATGAGCCCCAGAGCAGCAGCCTGCACAGAAGACGCTTCGGCCTGCAGGGGCTTCCTGTGCCCACTGCGAGCTGTGCAGGAGAAGAACAGGTAGCTCAATGTGCTTTACTTTGCTAAATAAAATTTAAAAATAGATCCTCTGTGCAGGCTTTTAACATATTGGTGCTGCAGATTCTGTAGCAACAAGAAAAATAAAGGGCAGGTTCTGAAACTACGTGCACTATGTTATGGTTCTCCGGGGGGATGTTTATATGTAACCTAGATTCATTGATAACACATTGATTGCTAACATTCACTGTCAGGGAAATTGGATTAAAATTGCATTTTTCATCTGTATAAACTGCCTATCCGTCTCTGAAAAGATAGGTGCAAAGTGCTTGGTAGAGGTTGCTATTACATTTGTGCAGTGTCCTGCCTGAGGAGCTCTCGGGGCTTATTTCCTGAAGTCTTATGCAAATGCCACCCCTCGGGGCTGTTTCTCCTCCAAGGTAAATCTGGGATGCCTTGAAAGGCTTGTCAAGGTATGAGTGGACTGCAGAAAGTTAGGTCACGTCCCATATGTGTGCAGAGGTGGCCTGTGCTTGCTGTATGCAGCCTCCTCACCCTGATGCCCCAGCCCATCAAACTTCAAGAGTTGTCTTCCAGTTGTTATTAGTTTGAGGAGGTAAAAGATGTGCATGCTGCTGGGGTAAACACAAGCAACTTGTTTGTGCACTTCTTAATTTTACTTTACACTACAAATTAACCTATGAATGCATCCTCACTTGTAAAACCACAGGCTGATAAGAACAGTGATTTCCATATCAATGTGTTTGTATATATATCCTATATAAATTATATAAAATTTATTTGCGTGTGTGTGTGTGTGTGTGTGTGTGTGTGTGTGTGTGTGTGTGCATGTGCCGGTCCTGGGGCTTGAACTCAGGGCCTAGTCACTGTCCTCAAGCTTTTGTGCCTCAAGGCTAGCACTCTACCACTTGAGCCTCCGTTCCAATTCCAGCTTTTCTAGTGCTTTATTAGAGATCAGAGTATGGCAAACTTTCCTGCCTAGGCTGGATTTGAACCACAATTCTCAGATCTCAGCCTCCTAAGTAGCTGGGATTTTAGGCATGAGCCCTGGTGCCCAACTGTATTGGGTTTTATTTAATTGCAGTAAGTCAGACAGCAGAGTGACCAGGTCAGACAGGATTTAATCGTGCAGGAGGGAGTACCACAGTGAGATGGACAGTGGGGGGGGAGCACCATAGTGAGGTGGACGGTGGGGGGAGCACCACAGTGAGGTGGATGGTGGGGGGAGCACTACAGTGAGGTGGATGATGGGAGGGAGCACCACAGTGGGGTGGACGGTGGGGGGAGCACCACAGTGAGGTGGATGATGGGAGGGAGCACCACAGTGGGGTGGATGGTGGGGGGAGCACCACAGTGAGGTGGGCGGTGGGGGGAGCACCACAGTGAGGTGGATGGTGGGGGGGAGCACCACAGTGAGGTGGACGGTGGGAGGGAGCACCACAGTGAGGTGGACGGTGGGTAGGGAGCACCACAGTTAAATGGACGGTGGGGACGGAGCATCACAGTGAGGTGGACGGTGGGGGGAGCACCACAGTGAGGTGGATGATGGGAGGGAGCACCACAGTGAGGTGGACGGTGGGAGGGAGCACCACAGTGAGGTGGATGATGGGAGGGAGCACCACAGTGAGGTGGACGGTGGGAGGGAGCACCACAGTGAGGTGGACGGTGGGAGGGAGCACCACAGTGAGGTGGACGGTGGGGGGGAGCGCCACAGTGAGGTGGACGGTGGGGAGGGAGCACCACAGTTAGATGGACGGTGGAGAGGGAGCACCACAGTGAGGTGGACGGTGGGGAGGGAGCACCACAGTTAAATGGACGGTGGGGACGGAGCATCACAGTGAGGTGGACGGTGGGGGGAGCACCACAGTGAGGTGGACGATGGGAGGGAGCACCACAGTGAGGTGGACGGTGGGGAGGGAGCATTAAAGTGAGGTGGACAGTGGGAGGGAGCACTATAGTGAGGTGGTTGGTTGCGTAGTAAGCTAGTATTTGGGAACTGTCTGCACCATTCCTCTTAATAGATTTCTACTTAGACTGCAGCTGTAAGCACTGAAAGTGCCTGGCCCTAACATTTGTTCTCCTGAGTTACATTTCCAAGGTCAGCCTCATGCCACTTTCCTGGTTGTTAGAAACCACTCCATTCCTGTGTGGTCTGAGAAAGTCCTGCAGGCACTGCTGATGTATTTCTGCTGTGTTGGTGTCTTCAGGTGTTCCTCTGTGATTTCAGTTCTCTGGTGATTATTCATGGTCTAAACAGCTACCCTGTAAGAGCACTGGTATGTTGTGTGGAGGGCAGGTGTTTTCCTGATGGATGGGCCCCAGGGCTTGGACATAGGTTTGATTTGGGGTGTTCATAGACTCACAGTTTCCACCAGGGACTGTGCAGCCACTGATGTGTCCCAGCACTGGTGTTCTGACTTGGAAGGACTCCTGAAGTAATAACACATGGCCAAAGCAGTTCTGTGGGTGCCTCCTCCACCCACATGAGCCTCGGCCTCAGTGTCCCATGTGTTCTGTGGGTCCCACTGGTCACACACCAGCAAGCAGCAGTTAGTGACCACAGCCTTCTGGGGTGGTCCGCACCGGCCCCTCCGCACAGGTGAGGGTGCTCATCACATGACTAGCCACATAGCACAGGGTGAAGGTGTTTCTCACATGATGGCGTGCGGCTTTTCACAGGTACTGATCTGCCACATGTATGTGCTCACAAAAATGAACGCTAAAAGTCCATTTACTGGAGCTCCATTAAATTTCAATTCCATTCATTGAAGTCTGTGTTCTACCCACCTTGCTATGACAGAGTGAGTTTGTGTCTCCGGGACCTCAACTGAGGCTCTCCTGAGGTCCCGAGGTCCTGAGGTCTGGCCCTGCAGTGGTGACAGCTACTGTTAGGTTAAACGGGAGCTAGTGCAGATGCTGGTGCTGTTTCTCAGATGTTTCTTCTGAGTGTCACTTCTGTTGTCTTTACTGTCATTTGTTAAATGAGATTTTCCTTGTTTATACAAAAACATTTTGGCTTATTAACGGAACATTAGTGACAATGCTGTCTCTAGGTAACATAATAATATCCTTGCATTCTTTGAAAAAATTAAAATTTCTCAAGATTATGCAGAACATAGGAGAAACCTTCAAATTCTGATATTGTGAAAGTTACATATTTTGTGTACCTAATGTTTTTGTTTATTCTGAGAAGAAAGAAGTTTCTCACCGAAACTAAAAAATAAATACATAAAGCCAGTGGGTGTGGTCAAGACCCTTGGTGGCCTCCGTGACACCTGTAGATCTTCCCTGGCGTCACCACGCACACCGACAGCTCGCTGCCTGCCCAAGGGTTCGGCTGGCTAGAGATAAACAGTAGTTAGAAAGAGTACAATTAGATGTGCACGTTAATGAGATTTCTAAGTTTAACATTTGCAAAAAGCATTCCTTTGAATTCTAATTATAATAGTCACCATGATATTTATGCCCCCTGAAGGTTATTATCTTATAATTTGCATCAGCTTCTTTTCATAGGGTATTTTTACAAAATTCCATGGGACTAGCAGTGGTGATCAGGTGCCAGTGAGGCACTTTCAACTTGGATTGCAAAAGTACAGCTGTAAAGACAGTAGCAGTAGATAGAGAAGTAAACAAGGGGTCCCCCTCACACGACCCCAGAAAGCAGGACATCAGTGAAGACAAACCACTCATGTTGGTTGCACGTGGACTTTACCTCTGAAGGTGGTGAAGTTAGGGCCTGAGGCCAGGCCAGCAGTCAGCTTAGGAAATGTCTAGGAATTCTTCCCCTGCCCCTGGGTACGGTGAGCGTGTGCATGTGATCAGCTGTTCATGGAGCTGCCCTTGGGCTCCCAGCTTTCATGGAGCAGTCCCCCAACCTCCTCTCTCTTTATATGTACACACGTGTGCACATGCATGCACCCCAGAGCCCAGGCAGAACCAACCTCTTGTCTCTGTACATGTACATGCTTTATGTCTATTAATTTTATTATAGCTTTTACATGTATTTTCATATACACAATAACCATGTAGTTAGATGACAATATTTCCAAGTAACAATTTGATCATCCTCGCCATATTGTGAGCAAGTAATAACATCAGTTTTATCATTTAGACTAGACCTTTGCAGAAAGAAAATTAGAGCAGTAAAATCTGTGGTTGATGATCATTTCTCTCTATGAATTCATTTAACATTGTCTAGGTAACCAAAAATTCTCATTTGTTAACTTGATTTAATTTTATTTCAAGCTCTCAATGTCTTTTAAGGACCTTAGACATTATAGTGTGTGTTACAGAAGAGACAAAGCTATCAACATGAGACAAAACTATTAGCAACTATTAGATCCTGGCAGTAATGGCATTTAACGTTTGTGCAAAAATCATTGTCTCAGTACTAGTGCTCAAAGGAGCTATGCATTCATCTGCCCATCTTTGTTAAAGTTTGGAAGGTCTTGAAATCTTAATGGTCTTATCTTTGATAGAGCTTTACTTCTTCCCATGCACTTTTCACTATTTCCTGAATGAATTTTCTGTAACGATCATGCATTTTCTGTATAATTATAATACTTACATGACTAAAAAATACTTAATTAAGAAATCTGATGAACAAGCAACCCAAGACCAGATGGAAATACCTAGAATTGTTAACATGGCTACAAGAGCCTCATTTGATTTTTCTCCAAATTTACCTTAGATGTTGGTATGAAGTAGAAGTCTCCTGAGTGTTGTAAATATCCAATACCATGATATAGTGGGCTCTGTGCTGTGTCCAGTGCCGGGGCTGGGTTGTGTGCTGCAGAGCCTATGCATTACAACAGGCCCCTGATGTGATACACAAGTTGCTCAGGACCGTTGCTGCCACTTCTTGATGACACATATGTGGACACAGCTGAAAGTAAGTACTCTTAGAGACCACAAAAACACACAGGGTGAGTCACTGTCCCAATCGGACAGTGGCAGCAGATGCCGGAGCCACAGCTTATGGGAGAGGAGTACCAGTGGATGAGGCCACAGAATGTGGACTCCTGGAGAACCCAACCTGTGCCAGCTCTGTGTCCAGGGGAAGATCAGAGGAAAATACTCTCCTGCTTCATGTAACTAGAGCACCCATCCTCTGCATAACAAGGTCTGCTCTTTAACAGAAGTCTGCATAGCCAATCCTGACAGACATATAAGAGCGAAATGTGGACTTTCCCACACTGGAGAAAAAGCCAAGAAGTAGTCATGAAGGCCATGGGGCTTCCTTATAATACTGGGGCCTAGTCATAGCATTATGGAACCGTTCCCCTTCTCCACAGCCTCTGCCATATCAGTGCCACCATCTATTGACTGGACCCTAGAACTAATGCTATTACTGCTCATTCAGACCCTATTTAAGGAGGCATCTCTAGGAAAGCACAGAGATAACTAGAGGTAGAAAGAAGAACCTCAAAGATGACTTTGGTCTCTTAAACCTATAATTAACAACATAGATTAAACATAGCTTGACTTCTAGACAGACAGAATCACACATTACATCTACCATGCAATGAAAAATTACATGTCACACTGAGAGGGTAAAGCACACCTCAGGCCCTAAGTCAAGCATCAGAACTATACTTGGATATGGCAGAGACTTGGAACGGTGAGAAATGCTGAGGAATTCAATGGTAAACGGGGCAGAGCGGGAACAGGTGGGGGGTGTAAGGAGAGAAGTGGATGTTGTAAGGAAACATCAAAGGGAAATGCTGGAAAACCACCACAACAAAAGTGAAGGATGTCTTGGAAGCCCTCATCATTAATTGGATACAGAGAGGAAATTAATAAGAGTGGAGATTGCTAAGAGATACTTTCCAAAGTGGAAAGCAAGGAAAAAATGGGATAGAATGTCCAAGAGCTATGGCAGAATTACAAATGTAATTCTGGTTATTAGAATCCAAGAGGTGAGAAAGGAGAACAGAGGAGCAGGAAATGCAGTGAAAAATGTGAATTTCTAAAATTAATGGCAGGCACCAAACTACAGTTCAAGAAATAGAGAACCAACAGGACACTTATCAACAATGATATGTCACTTTTTCATGATCTAACTAAGGAATCAAAGGCAAAGTCTCAAAAGAGTCATAGAAGTAAAGCCACCAAATGCAAAGGAGTAAGGAAAATAATTACAAAATTCTTCTCTTCAGAATCATGCAAGTGGGAAGAAAGTGGATTGAAATTCTCAGTGTGGAAAGAAGTCTGCATCTGAAATACAAGTGGGACACAGGGTTTCTCTCCAATTCTCATGAAATGTTCACCAAAGTAGACAAAATTCTAGGCCACAAAACGTACCTAAACAAATGTGGAAGAGTCAAGATCATATAATGTCTGCCTCAAACATAAAGAGGCAGGTCAGCGGAGACAGGGCAGTCTTCATAAGTGCCTGCATCCACGTGTGGACAAGAATCCAGACACAAAACTTAAACCCCTTACACAAATGAACAGCACGCCTCAGTGTAAAGTGAGGAATGGTAATTCCTGCAAGACAACGAAGGGGAGCATGGAGAGGACTCTAGTGTGGCCACAACTCTTCAAACATACCCAGAAGACACACTGTGAAAGAGAAAGTTACAAGCTAAACTTTATTAAAATTGGAAAGTTCTACTCTGTTAAGGATAGGTTCTGAGAACAGAATGACAAGCAGCAGAGCAGGGGTGGGGGTGGATATTTATATTTCAGTTATCTGATAAAAGATTGCTATCTAAAATAGGCAAAGAGCTCTTAAACTCAATAATAAGAATAAAATTTTAAATCAGAAAATAGCCTAAGAATTATGTTTTTGAAGAAAACGGGTGGAAAATAAGCATGAGGAAAGACAGCCCATATCAGTCCTAAGGGAAACGCTAATTAGGATGAGATACCACCACAGGCCTGTTATCACGGCCAGAACACAGACAGCAACCCCACCCAAGCCTGGCAAAGCTGTGGCGAGAAAGGAGCACCCACTCACCACTTACGGGAATGCAAAGTAGCTCAGCTAGAAACTTTCTTCTAACACAAAATATTTTACCATATGATCTAGTAATCTCACACATTTTTACCCAAATGCATTAAAAATTTATGTCTACATAAAATCCTTCACACAAATGTCTATGGCAGCCTTACTGTAATTGTGACAACACAGATGCCCTTCAGTAGGTGAATGGACAGCCAACGGTGGCCCATCTAGACAGTGGACCCCATTCTGAGCTGAGAACAAATGCACTGTGGAGCCATCAAGGCCATGGAGGGGCATTAAACACACGCTGCCGTGTGAGCTCAGCCAAAGTGAAGAGATTGCATGTGTACGCTTCCAACTACATACCGTCTGGAAATGGCAAACAGGGAGTCTGCAACAAGATCAGTGGTTGCCAGGAGGAGGGGGAGGAGGAGGGGGAGAAGGACTCGAGAGGAGAGGGAGGAGGGGGAGGGAATGGATGAGAAACACAGGGCTTTGTTTTGATTAGGGATGGCCAGTGTACTTTATTGAAGCAGCCCAGTACAAAACTACGTAAAAATGAAGAACAGTGAATTAAATTACACCAAGCTGAACTTCATAGCCATCAGATTAAAAGCACCAACAGGATACACATATGTGAGAAACGGTGTCCCAGATGATATGTGTGAGGCAGATGCTTTGTGTGGAGGCTTCAGAGCAGCGAGGGGGCGCTGATGTTGCACGCTGAGCCCACAGGATCAAACCATGCACACTGTGAGCCCCAGTGTTGCCTGCAGACGGTAGCAGATAGGTCACCAGCAGCTCACCAACGGTGGTAAGTATTTTCCAGTAATGCGAGATGTGCCTGAGTGGAGGCTGTAGGGATGAGTGTCAGCGGGCATTTGGGAACTCTTTTTCCTGCTCAGGTTTTCTGTGAGCCTAAGACTGCTTTGTAAAACAAACAAAAATGTAACGAAGACTGAAGAGACATCCTGAAGAAGGTATGTAGATGGCAGTGAGCATCGGATATAGCTGCTCAGAACCATTGCTCCTGGAGGATGCAAGTCAAGGCCACCGTGAGATGCTACTTTATACCCACTTGGGTGGTTAAGAAGCAAACCAACCCAGACCATTGTAGTAGTTTTTTTTTTTTTTAAGTTGAAAGACTGGCATTGGTAATAATAGGGAGAAATTTAATCTGCTGCTTATTGCTGGTGGAAGTGTCACAAGGTTTAGCCTCTGTTGAGGACAGTTGGCATTTGCTCAGTATGTTAAACATTGAGTTACCACTCCTGGTGCACATCCAAGAGGGATGTGTCATGATGTGTGCATACACACTCTTGTGTCTTCATCTTTTGTGACAGCTAAGACCTATATAAAAGCCAGATGTTCACTAAGAGAACCATCCAACTGAAGTGAGACAGTGGTGTGTCACATGGAGTGAGATGTGTCAGTGGCATGTCACGTTGAGTGGGGCATGTCAATGGTGTGTCACGTGGAGTGTGGTATGTCAGCGGTGTGTCACGTGGAGTGGGGCGTGTCAGCAGTGTGTCACAGGGAGTGTGGTGTGTCATCGGTGTGTCACAGGGAGTAGGGTGTGTCAGTGGGGTGTCATGTGGAGTGAGGTGTGTTGGTGTCATGTCATATGGAGTGTGGTGTGTCAGCAGTGTGTCACATGGAGTGAGGTGTGTCAGTGGCATGTCACATGAAGTATGGTATGTCAGTGGTGTGTCACAGGGAGTGAGGTGTGTCAGCAGTGTGTCACATGGAGCGAGGTGTGTCAGTGGCATGTCACACAGAGTAGGGTGTGTCAGTGACAATGCACGTGGAATGAGAGGGAAGCCGGGATTACACAGCTGCCAGGACAAACCTGGAAGCCTCATGCTGAGCAAAGGAGGCCACGGGGCCCCACAGGTCCCCTTCCTTTACAACATCGCAATGGGATTCTTCCGTGTGATCAGTGCCACTGGGCAATGTATGGGGATTGGTGGCCGTGGGCTTCCTTGTGGAGTGATGAAAATGTCCTCATGTCTACACAACTCTGTGGACATGCGGAAAAAAAGCACTTATCACTTTCTATGATTTAGAATCATTTGCTGCTTCTGTATAAGGCTGCCAGCTTTTGACATGGGTGAGGAGCCAGGGTTATGAGTTGTTTGGTGAGAAACTTGGCTTTCTGCAGCAGTTTCCTCCCTTTCCTCCACTCCTGCCTGACCTGCAGATCCACAGTGATCTCTGCGAAGTGGAACCCTTGTGGCCAGGGCTGCTGGCTTGCCTCCGTCCTGTACCTAGCCTGGGTCAAGTCATCTAGAGAACAAAACCATTGGCTCCTTGGGACCTGTTCTGTGCTCAGCCCCTCTCCCGGGCAGCACACTCTTCTTTTGGCCGGTGGTGCATTTTTAGGAAGTGTCCAGGACCTGGTACTAGTTGAGCCCTCAGAGAAGGCACGAGGAGGCGATAAGCTGGGTCAGAGTGCCAGGCTCTCACAGAGCAGTCTTTCTCAGATGAATTGCACTACAGCTGCTGCTTCACACTGGGAGGAGTTAGGTTTTCTTTTGGATTTGTGCCTCCTGCTGGACTATTTCAGGAGCTGTAATGGGGCATATTTTAGCCCATGCCTCATCAACTGCAAAACTGTTTCTATTTGTGAAACATAGCATTTTACATAGATTTTATTAAGAGCGCCATTGCTCTTGGTGATGTGAAGGTGGTTCAGGATGGGTGGGGGGCCCAGGCCTTGGGCCCGGTCACAAACCAGCCAGTTCATTTATTTGTTTACTCTATCTTTGAGTAATTGTACAAAGGAGGTCCCATTTAGCAAAGCAGGCTCTGAATACAATGCATCTTGATCAATATTACCCCTTCCTACATTCTCACCCATCCCTCCCCTCCCCATCCCTTCCAGTTCGGTAAAGCTTTTAAAAGTGGGATAAAATCCCACTTTTTAAATAAGAAAGCCTTAGCAAATAGCCAAACGTTTTATATATTTGATAAAGGTGGGTTTATTTACATATTACATGATAAAAACAAGGTTGCTCCCAAATCCACATGGACAACTTCTTACAAAAATAGCTGTGCAGCTTTCTCCCTAGGGGTATTCAGTTTGCTGCTCCCTTGTGAATCACTGATGTGAATTCTTCACCGACGTGGACTGTGAAAGGTCCTCTCCCAGGAGCCGAGACATAGGCCAGCGTTCCCTCACTCCTCTGGCTCTGAAGGAGTCACTGACCACCCACCTGTCAGTTTAGAAAAAAATTAAATCTAGAAGTAATGACTGTTTGGGATCCATAAGAATTTAAGCATCATTGTAACCCTTCAAAAACAGTCACAGGACTCCCCCAAGCACCCTAATGACAAGTAGAATCTGGTCTAATGGGATTATAATGACAAAATAATAAAATCATTAAGCAAATGATGATTACAGCATTAAATATGCTGATATCCAAATAGTTTGGAAATGACTTTGCCACACGAGTGTCCCAGGGAAAACCTGCCTTTTCTCCTTCAGGCGGGGACTGTGAGTCTCAGCTCTCTCCCTGTGGAGGGGACCACGTGGCTCAGCTCCACAGAGGCACAGACACAGCAGTCTCTGGTTTTGTTATTGCCCTGGAAATACCAAGGTGATGTGGCAGTGCTGTCCCTGCCAGGTGCACTGGGGTGGGGACCCAATTTCAGGACCGGATGAGTGGGTGACACAGGGAAACGGTTGCTGGGTTTCCCAGTGTGGGCAGGGGAGAAATACCTGCCAATCATGCGGCATTGGTTCTTGTTGGAGAAATGCAGTCCTGCTTTGACACACAACCTATCTACCATGAGGACCTGGGTGCACTGATCTGTCCGAGGTATGGCTGCCACTCGGCCCACCCAGAAAGGCCACCGTCTTGAAGGCAGGCTTCTGTGGACGTCTTCCGAGGCAGGACTATGCTCCATGGTGGGGAGTAGGCCTGGTCCAGGGCCACCCGCACAGTGGACTCGCAGACATCATTGGTCATCTGGGGCTCCATCCTTTTGGAGGAGTCTGCAGGGCCCTCAGGCTGGCCATGAGTCTGGGCTCCATGTGGTGGCCCAGGAGGGAAAGAGGCCAGAGAGCAGACTGGGGGCAGGGATCAGGATGGTGGAGTCCCAGAAGGGCTGCAATGCTGGTAGTGGGGAAACAGCAGTGTCCTCATGGAACGCTAGAGCTGGCTCCAGAGGGGGAAGAGCAACTGAGGGACTGGTGGTCACAGGTAAAGCTGAGCTGGGGCTGCATATGCTGAGGCAGGGCTCCTGGAGTGGGAGCGGGCTCAGTCCACACGCGCTGAGGCAGGGCTCCTGGAGTGGGAGCGGGCTCAGTCCACACGCGCTGAGGCAGGGCTCCTGGAGTGGGAGCGGGCTCAGTCCACACGTGCTGAGGCAGGGCTCCCCATGTGGGAGCGGGCTCGGTCCACACGCGCTGAGGCAGGGCTCCCCATGTGGGAGCGGGCTCAGTCACACGCGCTGAGGCAGGGCTCCTCGAGTGGGGAGCGGGCTCAGTCCACACGCGCCGAGGCAGGGCTCCTAGAGTGGGAGCGGGCTCAGTCCACACGCGCCGAGGCAGGGCTCCTGGAGTGGGAGCGGGCTCAGTCCACACGCGCCGAGGCAGGGCTCCTGGAGTGGGAGCGGGCTCAGTCCACACGCGCTGAGGCAGGGCTCCTGGAGTGGGAGCGGGCTCAGTCACACACGCTGAGGCAGGGCTCCTGGAGTGGGAGCAGGCTCAGTCCACACGCGCTGAGGCAGGGCTCCTGGAGTGGGAGCGGGCTCAGTCCACACGCGCTGAGGCAGGGCTCCTGGAGTGGGAGCGGGCTCAGTCCACACGCGCTGAGGCAGGGCTCCTCGAGTGGGGAGCGGGCTCAGTCCACACGCGCCGAGGCAGGGCTCCTGGAGTGGGAGCGGGCTCAGTCCACACGCGCCGAGGCAGGGCTCCTGGAGTGGGAGCGGGCTCAGTCCACACGCGCCGAGGCAGGGCTCCTGGAGTGGGAGCGGGCTCAGTCCACACGCGCCGAGGCAGGGCTCCTGGAGTGGGAGCGGGCTCAGTCACACACGCTGAGGCAGGGCTCCTGGAGTGGGAGCAGGCTCAGTCCACACGCGCTGAGGCAGGGCTCCTGGAGTGGGAGCGGGCTCAGTCCACACGCGCTGAGGCAGGGCTCCTGGAGTGGGAGCGGGCTCAGTCCACACGCGCTGAGGCAGGGCTCCTGGAGTGGGAGCGGGCTCAGTCCACACGCGCTGAGGCAGGGCTCCTCGAGTGGGAGCGGGCTCAGTCCACACGTGCTGAGGCAGGGCTCCCCATGTGGGAGCGGGCTCGGTCCACACGCGCTGAGGCAGGGCTCCCCATGTGGGAGCGGGCTCAGTCACACGCGCTGAGGCAGGGCTCCTCGAGTGGGGAGCGGGCTCAGTCCACACGCGCCGAGGCAGGGCTCCTGGAGTGGGAGCGGGCTCAGTCCACACGCGCCGAGGCAGGGCTCCTGGAGTGGGAGCGGGCTCAGTCCACACGCGCCGAGGCAGGGCTCCTGGAGTGGGAGCGGGCTCAGTCCACACGCGCTGAGGCAGGGCTCCTGGAGTGGGAGCGGGCTCAGTCCACACGCGCTGAGGCAGGGCTCCTGGAGTGGGAGCGGGCTCAGTCACACATGCTGAGGCAGGGCTCCTGGAGTGGGAGCAGGCTCAGTCCACACGCGCTGAGGCAGGGCTCCTGGAGTGGGAGCGGGCTCAGTCACACGCGCTGAGGCAGGGCTCCTCGAGTGGGAGCGGGCTCAGTCCACACGCGCTGAGGCAGGGCTCCCCATGTGGGAGCGGGCTCGGTCCACACGCGCTGAGGCAGGGCTCCCCATGTGGGAGCGGGCTCGGTCCACACGCGCTGAGGCAGGGCTCCCCATGTGGGAGCGGGCTCAGTCCACACGCGCTGAGGCAGGGCTCCTGGAGTGGGAGCGGGCTCAGTCCACACGCGCTGAGGCAGGGCTCCTGGAGTGGGAGCGGGCTCAGTCACACGCGCTGAGGCAGGGCTCCTCGAGTGGGAGCGGGCTCAGTCCACACGCGCTGAGGCAGGGCTCCTCGAGTGGGAGCGTGCTCAGTCCACACGCGCCGAGGCAGGGCTCCTCGAGTGGGAGCGGGCTCAGTCCACACGTGCTGAGGCAGGGCTCCCCATGTGGGAGCGGGCTCGGTCCACACGCGCTGAGGCAGGGCTCCTCGAGTGGGAGCGGGCTCAGTCCACACGCGCCGAGGCAGGGCTCCTGGAGTGGGAGCGGGTTCAGTCCACACGCGCCGAGGCAGGGCTCCCCATGTGGGAACGGGCTCAGTCCACACGCGCTGAGACAGGGCTCCTGGAGTGGGAGCGGGTTCAGTCCACACGCGCTGAGGCAGGGCTCCTGGAGTGGGAGCGGGCTCAGTCCACACGCGCTGAGGCAGGGCTCCTGGAGTGGGAGCGGGCTCAGTCTACACGCGCTGAGGCTGGGCTCCTGGAGTGGGAGTGGGCTCAGTCCACACGCGCTGAGGCAGGGCTCCTGGAGTGGGGAGCAGGTCATGCACTGAGGCAGGGCTCCTGGAGCGGCAGCCGGCTCAGTCCCTATGCCGTGACTGGGGAGTGTCAGACCTCAGATGCTGACCCAGGATCCCTTTCCGTGTGGTGGCCGTGGGGAGGATGGGAGGCTGCACCCACAGCAGAGGACCAGAAGCGAGCAGAAGACCAAAGGGTTCTTTGGGCCTTTGTGCATTTGATTTGTCACTGGGCAGGCAGGTGTTTGGGGGCGGGGTGGCAGAGAATTACTAGTGAGTGTTATAGATGTTCTTAAAACTCACCCATGATGAGGCTAAACTAGAGTATTTATCCAGGGACACCAAATTATAAATCAGCACAGCCACAAGTCTTTACTTAGTTGAAAGGGAGGATAAAATAAACATCTGTGATAACCACTACTGTTGTTTTTTGCCAGTCCTGGAACTTGAACTCAGGGCCTGGCACTGTTCCTGAGCGGTTTTATTCAAGGCTAGCCCTCTACCACTTGAGCCACAGCTCCACTTCTGGCTTTTTTGTGGCTAATTGGAGATAAGAGTCTCATGAACTTTCCTGCCCAGGCTGGCTTGGAATTGGGATCCTCGGATCTCAGCCTCCTGAGTAGCTAGGATGACAGGGGTGAGCCACGGCGCTTAGCTTAACCACCACATTTCTAAGCAAAAGTTTTTGACAGTTTGACATAGGTTTCGATGTCAAGGTTAGATAGGGTGCCTTGTGACACTCTAAGCTCCAGGGAACTGGTCAGTGAACATTGCCCTGCAAGGCCGGGTTCATGGTATCCATCATACGATGCCAAAATTTGCACCAAACCATGTTCATTCATGGACCCCTGCCATAGAGACAAAGCAGCCACATTTCTACAGGTCAGAAAACGTGGCAAAAATCCCATGGTGCTAAGCACAGAGCTGGATTCCCCCTTCCAGAGAAGGAAGAGGGTCTCACCCTCGAGGGCTGGACTTTGGTCTGGTACTACAGAGAATGTTAAAGTATGATTGAAGGTGAACGTTCAAGGTCACATGAAGGAGCAATGTGAGATCATTCGATTGCAGTCAGGAAATCCCAGAGTTGTTAGGAGTGTTTCTGTTGTCACACACAGATACAGGCCACCTACCCTAATGTGTGGGGGTGGGGGTGGGGGTGGGGGAGCCAGCCCTGCTGACCTCTCCCACCCGTCTCTGTTGGAACTGTCCAGGAGCAGTTCACCATTCTCTAGGAAGAAACATGCATTAGCACTCCCAGCAGTAACTCCCTGAGGGGGATGGATACATTATTTCATCGACCATTTTTGGTTACAATATTTATCTGGTAACCAGTTATGACTCAAGCCCACAACTGATGTGTCTTCTACTTGTACCATGCCCTGCAGTATTCTGCAAAGATTGAATCCAAGAAATAGCCATTTCATCCATTGGGAAAGTACATAGTACCTTTGAAGAGCATTTAGAAGAGCATGCCTGTAAACACTGGATGGTCTCTACACAGTGGGAAAGCTGTCAACTAGATGTTTATTTTTTAGCTCGCTGGAATAACTTATTTTTCCTACTCTTCCAATATGAAAGAAATGATTTGAAGAGATTCAGATATTTAGTGAAAACTATCAGTGATCATATATTTTTATGTTTACTTTCAGGAAAAAGCTCACTGTTTACAAACCTATTTATCTTGTGATAAAGCATTTGTACCAGTAGATTAGCACTTGCAGTAATAGTTCATTCTTATGTAAAGTCTGCTTGGTACTAAGAATTTTAAACAAGGAGGCTAACTTAAAAAGAAGAAGGAGGATGTGAACCTGTGTTGGTGCCACTTAGCACCATGCCTGCGGGGCACTAGTGCTGGGTGAGGAGTGGCATGGGGAGATGCTCTAGGCAAGGCCACACTCATCCTTGGAGTCTTCTGCCCTCCGAGGGAGCCGTTGGCCCGGACATTCCAGCCTTGCTCGCACTGACCACTGCTAAGTGGGCACCACTTGTCTCTGTGCGTTTACATCAAACGCCATCTGCAGAATCACACTGAAGAATTAATTGCCCCTGTATCTAGCAGAAAACCAGCTTAAAGAAAGGAAAGTTGCTGGTTGTGGTAGTTCAGAGGGTCATAGAACAGTTGTGAAAGGCAGTGTGTGCTTTTGCTACTCAGGACAATGTATCATTCACCTGCTCTATCTGGAATTTCCTAATTCCTTCTTTAGGTGTTCCAGGTTGTCTTGGGGGCACTGCACGTATCTTCTGGTGTCTTCCACACAGATGGGAACCATGCCCCACTCGCCTGGCTGTCTCCTTGCTCGGTGCATGTGCCGTGGGGATATGCTCACCTGCGCATGCCCTCAGTGGTCTCTGTGTGGATACGTTGGTTATCTCACTGTGCCTCAGCTTCCTAACTCATGGTGAGGTGGTGGCAGAGGGCGGCTGTATAGATTAAGGAGTTGGTGCATGGCGACCCTTCGGGAACTGTGCTCCTCATGCTACGGTGGCTTTTACTCTTTCTATTTCCAGCTGGGATGAAGTGCTCTGGCATCTCACGGTTTCTTTTATCAGGTTCCTTCCCTTTGCTAAGAGGAGCTGCTTAGCAGTCAACCCAGACTTGGAATGACTGCTGTGCGCCTGGCACCATGCAGGGGTTTTCAGGAAAGAGCGAACGAAGAGGTTTTATGAAGTGACAAAAATAGTTTCTTTGTAGGGTAAAATACAGCCTTATAAAGAAAACTACCGATACTACTGATGGATGTGAAGGTAGGGAGGTTTAAGAAAGGATCCTTTGCTATAAAACTTATCAAATAAAACTTTGAGGGTTCCTCAGTGTAAGACAGACGTGAATGCAAAGGCCCAGGGCTGTTTCGATAAGGCATTTATCATGCCTGGTGTGGTGCTTAGCATACAGCCGCACCTTCCCACCCTGTCTGCCTGATGCAGTCGTGGCAGAAGAAGTTCCACACACCCAGAGATTGTGGCTTGGTCCTTTGGCTCAGAACACCAGTGGCTTCAAGAAGTGTCTGGAAAACAGTGTTTGTGTATCTGTTCCTAACTTGTAGATGGAAATCATTTTCAGGGCTCCCAACAATGTACATTAAAAAAGCCAAAATAAGTCCCTGGATTGAGACTTGGAAGTCCTGGCTTCTCACTCAGCTCTGCCAATAGCTGACCTAGGGTGGGTGACCACTTTGTCATCTGTTTTCTCAGAATTAAGTGAGGTGCTGGATAAGATGGTTGGAGCCTCCTGACTCTTCCTCTGTCCCCATGAAATCCAAGGTTGTACCTGATTTCATTTTTACTCCCTTCGCAAAACAGTATCAGTGTGTTGGGAATGCTTTCAACCCTGTACTCCAAGAAAATACAGAGTAGTTGTCCCCTGTGGGCTGCTCTGTGATGAGGTCATGTTTCCAGGAGGTGCTGTGGACTCAGTCCCCAGTGGGCTGATCTGTGGTGAGCTCTTATTCTTAGGAGGTGCTGTGGACTCACTCTTCACAGGGGCTGGCTCAATACCAGAGAGAAACTGCTATTCTTAGACTGCATCTTGCTTACAGAGCCTGGGCAGAAGGACCAAGAACCTTAGTAAAGCAAACCTTCACCTACACAAATGCACTCCGTTCTTCCCTGGTCATAAAGCAGGGAATGGCCTGGGTCTTCCTGTGCCTGCCTTTGTCATTATTGATCATCTTAATAAGACAGAGCTAGGCTAATAGGCCATGCCTCCAAATAATTGCTTCCTGTGTGTGTTTATCTAAACGTTAAGCTTAAACAGAACAGATGCCAAAAGTCTGAGATATACTTTCAGTAATTCCTAAGAGGAATGCCATGGCAAGCATTTGTAAAGAGACTCTGGTCTGCACAGTGTTTCTGCACATTCACGTCTTGACCCTGTGTGCCGATGATAACCTGATGTCTTGCTGGTCCTCCACCAGCGCCCTGTAGGCCACAAGCTGATGCAGCAGGAGGAGAATCTTGAGTGTGGTTCAGGGTCGGGAGCCTGGTGTGACTGTCATTTCACAGTCCATCCCTGGTGTGCTCTGAACTTTGTGGGTGCAGCGCTCCCTGCTGGCCTGATGGGTCCCAAGCCTCAGTTTCAGGCAGGGCAAGGGCTCTGAGCGAACTCTGGTCGGTAGATTGCTTATCTCAGCAGAGCCTGTGTGTCTACACCCGAGAGACAGGCATCAGCCTCAACACTGCACTGTTGTCAGGATTAAGTTCAACCCCACAGGAACTCACACTTAGGTGGTCTCAACCCGTTACTTCCCCTTCTCCACCAGTTATTTAGCATTTCAATGTGATTAATGGAGAAAAAACTCTACACACAGAGAGAAATGATTTTGAAGGCGAGAAGACCAATCTAATTTACATAGGATTTTTCGCAGCATCTTGAAAATGGAATTCCAAGACATCCATCAGTATCTGAAAACAGAGCATCCTGAAATGGTAGAACATTTTGCTTTTGTGAATCTTGTCCCCTACCCCCATCCCATGACAACTCTCTCCTCTGGCCCTTTCAGTACTGTATTTCTCCACATCTGTGGAGAAGGTGTTAGCTGTGTTGGACAGGGCCAGAGGGCAGTGGTCCACCCTGGATCACCCAATGCCAGCTTCAAGGACTGAGCACCCCAGTAAGGCTCTCCCGGCCTCTCCTCTCTGAGAGTCTGCCGAACAGCCAGCTCCACACAGAAGGTGCTCATTACAGCTGCCTGGGAACATCCCATCCAGCGAGCCAAATGCTGAGCCCAGCAGGAGAGGCACAGGCCTTTGGTCTTTCTGCTGGCTGGCTCCCGGTGGAGTTCTGTTTGTGCTAAGAGCAGTATGAATTTAACTTCATCTTGGATATTTTAGTACCTTAATTTGTGTGGTTCTCAATTGTTATCTAGTCTTAAATTCTGCATAAATGATTATTTCTCACTTAAAGAAGAGCATACAACTAAAACAAATGCTCACCTGCCAAGAGGCAGGGAAGGCTGTGTTCCCAGGCTAGCTGCAGCAGATTCTCCAGGAAGGGCAGAGCAGGAAATGAGCTAACCATGTTTACGGGGTGCTGGCTACTTGCCAAACACGCAGATATTTAACAGTGTGTCATTATGCAATTGCTGCCGTAATCATAATGCATCCTGGGTCATGTCACAAATGATGATGAACTCAGGGTCAAATTCTGATCTTTCCTGGTACACAAAAACATGTCTTCCTTACACTTCTTGGGGCATTTCCTGTTGCCCAGGATTTCTCTCTGTTACCCTTCTACCCAGGTGCTATGGCTGAGGTCGGTTTGTGGTGATGATGATGGCATGCAGCCTGTGCGTGCTCGGTGCCCTGGAAGAACCACGGAGGGTGGGCCCAGGCCCCCATAAGGATGGCCACCCATGCCAGGGCACAGAGGGCTGTGGGGAGTGCCCCTGGCTCTTGCTGCTCTCTGGGGGAAGGGGAAGGGCTATGCTGTGGCCCAGCTTGCACATCTGCAGCAGTCTTGTTGAGGAGCTCTGCCTGCTCAGCCCCCTTCCTGCAGAGGTTCTGATCAGCGAATGCACAAGGAAGAGAGAGGCTGCCCCACAGACTCGTTCACACTCTGTGTCCATTTTCCAGCATCTCTTGTTGAACTCTGGACTTGTGTGGTTGCCCTGGCAACACAGCCTGCAAACAAGCAGCACAGACTGTCTATCTGTTGTGGTGTTAGTTTTCCAGAGAGCTCACCCAGCTTGTGGTGTGTCCTTGAATTCTAACTTCAGCATTCTGCCAGGAGCTTGGTGCTCAGTTCACATGGAGGATAGGCTCCGGTCCATAGGTAATGCAGCCACTGGGTATTTGGATTTAATTTGCACTTCAGAGCACTCCTAAAACTGGTTTCTTTTCCAGCTTTCACCCAATAAATAATCAGTAGGTTCCTCTTAGTTTAACATTTTTAACAGTTGATCTTCATCTCAAGTAGGATTCTCTTCTTAGCATACACAGTCAGCAGTACTCTGCATATCTTGAAGGGGCTGTGTTTTACAGTGCCTTCTGTGGTACTCGAAGCGGAACATGTTTTTTTGAAGCCAGAGAAAAGAGTTAGTGAGATCCTGTCTCAAAGAGCAAGTTGGGCATGGTGGTACTTTCCATCTTCCCCCCTATACTGGAGGCATATGTGCGAGAATTTTGGGCTAGGCCAAAAGCACTCGGCCCTTTATGAAATATAGCCCAAATTGAAAGTGCTGAAGGCATGGCTGCAGTGGTAGAGCACTTGCCTAGCACACACAGGATCCTGAGTTCAAACTCCAGCACCTCCCCCAAAAGAAAAGAACATTTGGAGCTTTGGATGTGGCTTTCAGAATCACAGAACTTCTCCCACAAGCTGGTGTCCCTTCAGCAGAGCACATGTGCAGAGAGCTGGCCTTGGAGGCCTTCCCCTCTGTTCAGCACTCACATTTCTCCTGTGCTCTTCAGAGCTTCACACTGGCACACATCATGTGGCCTTCAATGGAATACAATTTTTCTCTGTAACTGTTCTCGTCAGCATTCACCGCAGGAACTAGTTCCCAAATCACTCTAGGATGCAAAATAGGGCTTTATGAGTATATACATTTAAGAAGTATATAGATTTTAGCTCAAAGCCACTGGAATCTGGAAACACCAACTAGAGCCCTATGGTCTCTCAGCCAAGTATAATTCTTCATCTTTTCTCCAAGGCTTCAGATGATGCTTGGCCTTCAGTTCTTTTTCCTTACATTCTTTTATTACCTGCCTAACTGAGTTTTGTTAGTTATTCATTTCACAGGAAGGACAAGAAGTAATTTAACACTTCTCTGGCAGTGGTGGACTAGGCAGAAATCCCTCCCACATCTCTGTGTTGACTTTGGTCTGCATCTTAAGGAGGTCTGTGGCCATCACTTCCCCGCTGAACCCCAGGCCTGGCCACATCATGGTGCTGTCCTGGGACTGGCTGGGTGTCTCTTCTGGCACTGATGGGTTCGTGCTTCAGCCCCATTCTCGCCAGATCTGAGGCTTGCCTCTAGTCTAATGAATGCTGGGAAACAGCTATTAATACAGTTACAATATTTAATGCATATCCCATGAAACTAGGAAAATTGAGAGGAGGCGTTGGGTTGGAGGGACGGGGGGAAAGATGAAAAGGTTGACACTGATCACAATATATTATACCTATAGACTGATTTGTGGAATGTTAACCCCTTGTTGCACCTACTTAAAGATAATAAAAATATAGTAATAAGTAGTTTTGA
Source organism: Perognathus longimembris pacificus (assembly GCF_023159225.1). Lineage (NCBI taxonomy): Eukaryota > Metazoa > Chordata > Mammalia > Rodentia > Heteromyidae > Perognathus > Perognathus longimembris. Next base: position 394,621 of record NC_063181.1, read on the forward strand.
AATTAATTTAGATACTTAAAGCAGATTTCAAGTTTAGTTTAATCTTGAGAAACATGATGTTGGGTAGTTTAGGATTCAGAAAGAGCACCCACTTAGTCCCCCACCCCATCCCTATCCATGAAAGTTGGTATTTTAGGACTCAGAATACAACACCCTCTTGTCTCCCACCAATGCATGCCCACTGGTGGAGGAGGAAATCTCTCATGACACCAAGCTGCTTATGTGAGTTTATAATTTTATCCATTATTTTCTCACACTTTTCAGTTTTAATTTGTGTGCAGTAAGGCAGCACACATGTGCGGTTTGCTGGGTGTGGAGGAATGCATTGAGTTGTCATCAGAGAGCTCCTCTCACCCCCCCCCCCCCGCTCTCTCCCAGCTTGCCACCCACAGCATTGCTCTGGGCTGGTCTCCATGGACTGTTCTCTCTACTGTAGACCTTCGTGTACATGACTGCTGATGTCTGGCTTGGCATCCACCCTCTTCTGTTGGCCTAGTGGCTTAAGGTTCATGCTGCTTGTCATCGAGTGGTACTCACCATCTTGCCCTGCTGTATTGTACCATAGTTTTGGGCTGCCTTGGTGCCCTTGGCTTCCAGCCTTCTCAGGTCTGTGTATGAATCCCCTCAGTCTGTGTGACCCATGCTCTGCCTCCTGCTGCAGGAATCCTGGGTTTCCTCCTGCTCATCACTGCCCCAGGTCTGTTTCTCCTAGTGGTAACATCTGTGGGAGTCCTTTTTTACTTGGCTCCTTCATGGGAGAATTAACACTTCCCCTGGAGGATATGAGTGCATGTTCTTGCCTCTTGGGAACATTCTCTGTTGATACATCATAGCCAAAGGAAGGGTTTTCTTACTGTGGAACTCCAGACTTGATGAACCAGCAGTCAGCCATCGTTTGGCTGAGGGCTGTCCCATGCCTTGTGTGGCCTGGATCCCAGCAGCTCCAAGACTTTTAAACTATCATGTCAGGTTTAATTCTGGCCATTTCAAAACTTATCACCCTAAAAAGACCTGTGCATATTATAATTCCAGCTGCTTGAAGTCCTGACTTTGAATGACAGGTGTGGGACTGCCTGCTCTTGACGTGGGTGGTGGAGTGGCACATCTGTCTCCTCCAGCACCCCTTGGCATCTTCCCTCTGGGCTGCAGAGTACTTGCTGAGCACACCTGGCTTGGCCTCAGGATGGAACAGGTCCTATCTGCAAGACGCTGGTCATTAGGGACCAGTACTGGAGCCTGGTGTGGTGCTGGTAGGAATCATTCTGTCCTGGGCCTTCATCCAGTGAGTTGAATCTGTAGTTGTCTTAGAGACTCGTTTTCCAGGATTCTGTGAGCCTGAAGGACAGGGCCCCACAGGTTCATGTAGCCTTCACTTCCCTCACCCAAGGATGTTGTGTGGAGCATTGCTGCATGTAGCATTCCCACCCTGGCTGCAGCTCTGCAGTACAGACGTGGCACAGTACAGCACAGGTGGCATTGGCCTTGGGAGCCGGACGATGAGTCTTTCCGGCCACTGTGATGCTGAGGTAAGCCTCAACAGTGCAATCCAGTCATACATAAGAACATAGCAAGAAGACATTCTACTCCAGTCTCTAAAGGCCAGCCCATCCCATATTCGAATGGATTTTACTTTATTTATTTATTTTTATTATCAAACTGATGTACAGAGAGGTTACAGTTTCATACGTTAAGCACTGGATACATTTCTTGTACTGTTTGTTACCTCGTCCCTCATTCCCCCCCCCTCCCCTGGATTTTACTTTAATGACCTAGGAAATAGAACATCTAACTGCATGAGACCATGCTTTATTGGAACAGTGGTTTCACAAGATGGTGTATGTTAGCACTGGAAGTGCCTAGGAACCGACTCTCAGCATCTGGAAACAAAATTTTGTTCAATTCGATAATCTCAAAGTTCACAAATGTCTGTAAATGATTTGATAAGTGAAAGGGAACACAGCATTAAAATTTGCTATTTTTTATAGTCTTACATGTGCTTTTATTTGGGGGATATAGAGAATTCAGATTTACTCTTTGAAATACCTCAACACCTACTGGTAGTGAACAGATTCATGCTTGTATAAAGTTATCTTATCTTTGTTCACAGTTGTATGATGTCATCTTATCTTTGTTCACACTGGTATGAGTCATCTTTGTTCATACTTGTATGAGTTATCTCATCTTTTGTACAGTTTTAATTTAATTTAATTTTTTGCCAGTCCTGGGGCTTGAACTCAAAGCCTGAGCACTGTCCCTGGCTTTTTTTGCTCAAGGCTAGCAATCTGCCAACTTGAGCCCAACACCACTTCTGGCCTTTTCTGTATATGTGGTGCTGAGGAATTGAACCCAGGGCTTCATGTATACGAGGCTAGCATGCTTGCCGGTAGGCCATATTCCCAGCCCATGTTTTTTTTTTTTGCCAGTCCAGGGCCTTGAACTCAGGGCCTGAGCACTGTACCTGGCTTCTCCCCCCCCCCCCCCCAAGGCTAGCACTCTGCCACTTGAGCCACAGCGCCACTTCTGGCCATTTTCTATATATGTGGTGCTGAGGAATCAAACCCAGGGCTTCATGTGTACGAGGCAAGCCCTCTTGCCATTAGGCCATATTCCCAGCCCAGTTTTTTTTTTTAAAGAAATTAAAAGATAGGGGCTGGGAATATGGCCTAGTGGCAAGAGTGTTTGCCTCATATACCCTGGGTTCTATTCCCCAGCACCACATATATAGAAAATGGCCAGAAGTGGCGCTGTGGCTCAGGTGGCAGAGTGCTAGCCTTGAGCAAAAAGAAGCCAGGGACAGTGCTCAGGCCCTGAGTCCAAGGCCCAGGACTGGCAAAAAAAAAAACACAAACCAGAAATTAACATATAGCCATAATAATCTGCTAGAATTTCTTATTAGTTATCAATTACATTTCATAGAAATTTTGAAATTAAATATTTCATTTATTAGAAGATGTTTCATATTAACAATGATGCAATTTCACACAATTGAAACCAAATCTTTGTCTAATTGTCTAGTTTTTTTATAGTCTGCATTGCTGGATTGTAGCATTCCTACCATGTTGAAGCAGTTCTTTTAAATACCATTTTAACACCAATGATAGCCATGTGCTGCTTCCTTGCACTTCTATTCAAGACTGTGATGGCAGCTCTCACAGAACCACCCTGCAGGGCATTGCTTATAAAGCCGAGGAGAACACTGCACAAAGTGGAGCCTTCTGTAAAGGGCTCCAGCGAGTGACCCTGAGCCAGGCTCTCCCCAGTTTGAGGGAACTATAACAAGCAACTTGACACCCTTTATTTCTGGGGGTGTCACAGAGACAAGCAGCAGGCAGTATGTCTCCCATCAAGGAACAAATGTCAGGAGAAAGTTGGGACTTCAGATGTGGAAGATGCAGAAAGCCACGACAAAGGGAGGACTGGGGTGTCTCTTCCTGTGATCCAGGGACCCAACATCCCTCAGGACTCAACTCACTCTCACCTCTGCTGTTCCAGGCAGGAAGGGCAAAGCCACAGTCAGGTAACTACCTGGCATTAGTCCAGGAGAACTAGCCATGCTACCATGGGAGAAGGTTCTGGCTCTTCAGGCTGAGAGACCACTCACTGCTTCTTTTGATTCAGTGGGGATGGAGCCCCAAGCAGGCAGACAACTAGGGGTAGAGCTGAATCTTCTTTCCTCTCCTCTGCTGAGAGACAGAAGCTGTGCAGTGTTGGCTCTGGGAGATCATTCCTGTGGCTTCAGAAGGTCCGATGTTGCCTTGGGGATAAACAAGAAACAGGCCCGCTCCCCTGGCTTCCCTGGCTGGAGTTCAGAACAACAGCTTGTGAGATTGTCACCCCAGGATGGAGGAATGTTCTGCTAGGATGCAGCATCCAGAAGAATGGGATTCCTCCAGGAGGTGGATGTGGTTGTGTCCAGTCAGTGCATTGCATGAATCAGTGCGTTTTCAGTGAGTTCATCAATGAGAGGAAAATGAATTCTTTTATCACCCAGAAAGAAACAAGATAGTCCTGTGCAGAAGGTTTAACTGGTTCCCAACTCTTCTGAAAATAACCTGCCTTTCAACTGTTCCCAGGGTTGGAATTTCTGCATCCTGGGGTTTGTTTACCTCTAGGTTTAGTTCTGCACCAGTGTTGTCAGTGTAACCCACAATGAAGTGAAGCTGCCAGGCAGATGTCTAGAGGAGCGGATTCGCTGGTTTCTTTTGAAATTCACCCCATTTGCATGCGACCCACACATGCTGCTGCGCCCTTTCACCTCTACAGAGATGCCCTCTGGAGCTCTTGGTAGCAATCAATCTGAAGTTCACAGACTGCCAAAAGCTATGACCGAAGTTATTAATTACTATGCTCTCCAGAAGTGGGAGAACCGCTAAGGTGTAATAGACATGTGCCAAGCTATTTTATCCATCCTAGGAAAGGAGACTGAAAATCCAGGGCAGGTATGTCGATGCTAGTCCTATTACAATTCTGACTCAGCTTGAAGTTGGTATCCGCTTTACTCAGGAAGATGCTGTGGGGAGTTATTTTTCAGATGGGAAACTTGAGTCCCTATCAATTAACACACTAAGTGAATTGAATTACCAGAGTGGAACCAGAGTCTTAGGGCCACACTCCATGAGTTCTGCATGTCAGGTCAGGCCAGTCGCCTCTGTAAGCTCAATGAAGGGATGCTTTGAAGAACAGAAAATGGAGGGGGCCTGTGGGAAGAGGTGAGGGAGAGGTGAAGTGAGCAGCCATCTGCAATACAGATGGGACTACAGGATTTACAAAGAACTGAAGACACGAGAGAGGTATAATTACCAACAGTCCCAACCAACGCACAGTCAGATCTTTATTTCATCCCCTGTTGTCAAAGAGATGGGAAGAAGTTTTGGGGAAGGGAACAAGACAGGGTTGCCTGTGGATGATCTGTCCATTCAAAGCTCTTGTTCCTTAGGAGTCATTTTGGCCCCTGGTCATAAAGATGCTATTGATCAGCCCTGTCATTTCTGTGTTTCAAGGTGATTGCAAAGTGACTGCAGAGAGAATAGCTTGGAGCAGAGATGCGTACAGAAGGGAAGCAAGGATGCCAAATGCTTCCCCAGCTTTCTGTTAATTCTTGGGGCCCAGTCAGTAGCTGGTGCTTTTTAGCAAAAGCAGATTTTGAGCACTTCTTACAAAAGTATGCCACTAAAATCAACTTATTTAAAAATTTTAAAAATATATGCTTCAATATCTAGTAAATCTGGATATTTTTACTTGGTATTTCCCTTTTTAATTTTTAAGTCACTTTAAAAAATAACTGTAATATCCATTCAATGTTTAATTATTATAGAAAACCACAAAGGGACAACAGATGACCTCAACCTTCAGGCATCAGAGCACTACCACTGAGCATTAACTACCCACACCACTGAGTACCAACCTCGCTAAGAACCCCACTACTGAGTACCCTCACAGCGAGGGTTAGAAACACCTTAATGAGCATGGGAGTCTGTGCTTGGATTTTCCATAAACCATAAATTTCATGATTTCATTATAACCAAGCATATGTGGAATGATGGGTTGTGCTGTGCTTCACACAAATGTGTCCTCACTCCAGGTAGACCTAACTCCTTAAAAGGCCTCCTGAGAATAAAGGAAAGTGACAAAATTGCAAGGGCTTGAAATATGAGATTATTGGACATTCTCCTGAATTTTCTTCTCTAATACAAAAATGTGACATATATGCTTGCATGCATGGATACATGCATACATACACATGTGCACAAAAACATGGCACACATGCATGCATACACATCCATCCATCCATGTGCAGGCATAATGTACACATACCTATACTCACAGGTTTGTGCACACACACAAATATATGCACCCTACACAGGCATGTCTGCAAGTGTGTTGCTCCAGGCTGCTCCAGCACAGTAGCCTGATCCTAGCTGGGTTCACTTTAGTTACTTGGTTTACTATTAGTTCCCACCTCTCCTTTTACTGTGGCTTTTCCATTGCAACTTCTTCATTTTGATCACTTTGCTATTGGACGTTTGTTTTATGATTTCTTCCAGGATGAGCATGCTTGCCTTTTGCTCTTGTGCTCCAAGGGAAAGTTAGCTTCTTCTAAGTTTCTGGGTTGCACACCCTCCCCCCAGGGTCTGCACGGGGCCTCAGTGCAGCACTTAGTGCTATGACTTTCCATGCCTCTTGGCGTATTAGAATGGACTGTGGTGGTGCAGGTGTCTGTGGAAGGGGCACGGGGCTGCTGCCTGTGTGACTGTGTGGGAGCCACATCCTGTCCTCCAAGCCTGCGGGTAGGTCATCCTGGGCTCACCTCACCCAGGAAGCTACTGGGAGGAATCGTGTCTGTGGCTAGCGTCACCTCCTCCCTAAGCAACACGAGTGATGGAATGTTAAAGAGTAAAGCTTAAACCTGTGCTAATTATTCCCTGTAAGGGAGGCCATGGAGTCCATGTTTCTTTGGGTCTGGTTCACTTCACTTAGTATAACTTTTTCCAAGTCCTTCCATTTCCTTACAAATGGGGCAATGTCATTATTTCTGATAGAGGCATAAAATTCCATTGTGTATATGTACCACATTTTGCAACCCAATAGCTATTATACCCTTATGAACACATAATATGATGCTAAGTAAAATGAACTCCATGTTATGGAAATGATTGTTATATCACTGTTGTAACTACTTTCAACGTGCTATGTGTAACTGTAGCTTCTATTATTGATGATCTTCTTATATCCCCTTCCTGTGGTTGTATCTACACTATCTCTGTATCTTATCTGAATATATTGGAAACTGTGTATACTGGTATTAGAACTAGGAAATTGAAAGGGAATACCAAAATCAAGAGACACAGGGTAAAAAAAGACAAACAACTACAAAAGCAATACTTGCAAAACTGTTTGGTGTAAATGAACTGAACAACTCATAGGGGGAAAGGGAAAGGGGGAGGGAGGAATGAAGGATGAGGTAACAAACAGTACAAGAAATGTATCCAATGCCTAAGGTATGAAACTGTAACCTCTCTGTACATCAGTTTGATAATAATAAAAAAGAGTGGGCTGGGGATATAACCTAGTGGCAAGAGTGCCTGCCTCGGAAACACGAGGCCCTAGGTTCGATTCCCCAGCACCACATATACAGAAAATGGCCAGAAGCGGTGCTGTGGCTCAAGTGGCAGAGTGCTAGCCTTGAGCGGGAAGAAGCCAGGGACAGTGCTCAGGCCCTGAGTCCAAGGCCCAGGACTGGCCAAAAAATAAATAAATAAATAAATAAATAAAAAATAAAAAAAAATAAAAAAGAGTAAAGCTTAATTATGTGAATGGGACATTTCTTGATACCAGCTATTATATACAAAATGGTCTGGAATATACTGTATCCTTTTTTACCTATTGTTTTAATTCTTCATCTCAGTGATACTTCTTCCTGTAATACGTTGGGCATTTCACCTTCCATCTGCTTTGTTTCTGTTTTGTCTCATTGGTGCTATTTCTTCTGTAGGTATAGTGGTTGCCTGTCTTCCACTGTGGCTGCTAACTGTTGTGAACGTCTGTCTTATTTTTCCCTTGGCCTTTGGTGCAGCTGCCTGTCCTCCCCAGGGTTGTTTCCTCCCTGGGGCTTCCATCTGGGTGCTCACCTCCGTGGTGACACCATTCACTCCTCTGTGGTGACAGTGCCGCTGTGGCTCTTTCTTGGTGCCTCCTTTACTGTCTTGTCATCCACTGGATGGGGGCCCTTGTCCAGGGTGTTCTCTGGAGAAGAGAACTTGGGTGGTGCCCACGTTGTCCCTCCACACCAGCATCCAGGTTTGATTTCGCTAGCACTGTGTTCCCTTTACTCACCGATGCTCCGTTTCTGCTCTCCTGGGCTTTGCACTCGTCACTCTCCCTGATGTGATCAGTTCTTTCTGACATCTATTGTAACTCGTGGAGTTGGCCTCTCTCCACAGAGGAGCCACTGCTCAGGATGGAGGATGTAAAGCATCAGAGGAACAGGGCAGCCGTCCAGCGCTCTCTAGCAGAGTGATCAGTCATCTGCCGATGAGCATGGGGCAGATGCATGATGGGAGGGAGGGAGGGAAGGAGGGAGGGGAAAGCTTATGAGGGCTCCTGCTTTTCTGTTTAGTGTAAGTCTGCAGACTTTATATCATGAAAATGGCCCTGCGCCCTGTTCTGGGCTGGCAAGGAGCCAACTCTCCAATGGGCCTCAACTCAGCCTGGAGCCGTCCTGACCCAGTAATCTGCTCTTAATTTTTTTTCTTTTTTGCTGGTCCTATGGCCCAAACTCAGAGCCTGGGCTTTTGTGCTTGTGGCTAGCACTCTACCACTTGAACCACAGCTCCACTTTGGGTTTTTTTCCCCCTGTGGTTAATTGGAGATAGCTCCACTTTGGGTTTTTTTCCCCCTGTGGTTAATTGGAGATAAGAGTCTCATGGACTTTCCTGCCTAGGCTGGCATCAAATCACAATCCTCATATCTCAGCCTCTTGGACAGCTAGGTTTACAGACTGATGCTGGGCAGTCTGCTCTTTTAAAAGAGGAGTTGTCAAACAGTACAAGAAATGTATCCAACGCCCAACGTATGATACTGTAACCTCTCTGTACGTCAGTTTGAAAATAAAAATTTGAGAAAAAAAAAAAATAAAAGAGGAGTTGTTGCTGACAGAGGCAGATGTCAAGCTTTGTTCATGGTCATGTGACTCATCTCTGCTCCCTGTTCCTCTTAACCTTTGGGAGGAGGGGCCAACCTCACTGCTGCCCTTTTTCTACTCTGTTGGAAACTGAGTGACTTGGCTGCATCTCGGCCTGGAATCTGCTGGGCACTTGTTGAAAAGTAAACCATGCTTTTATGTAAATGCGGTATATTTTTTATTTCTGATTTTTATCTTTTGTGGGACTATCTTTCTTTCTTTTTTTTTTTCCCAGTCCTGGACCTTGGACTCAGGGCCTGAGCACTGTCCCTGGCTTTTTTTGCTCAAGGCTAGCATTCTGCCACTTGAGCCACAGCACCACTTCTGGCTTTTTCTATATATGTGGTGCTGAGAAATTGAACCCAGGGCTTCATGTATATGAGGCAAGCACTCTTGCCAGTAGGCCATATTCCCAGCCTGGGACTATCTTTCAAAAAATTTAATGTGCATTTCCAAATTTTCATCTAAAAATGTATTAAGGTATACTACCATTGTTAATGTAAGAAAATGGTTTGGGTATGAAACACTCTCAAATACTGAACAGTTGCAAGGTGACATTGTCCAAAACAAGTTGCACAGGCAGGAAGAGAAGAAGAAACTAAAAGGACAGAGTCTCAGCATGAAGCCCAGGCTGTCCTTGAACTTGTGACCTGCTACCTTAGTCTTCAGGTGCCAAGTGCTGGGATTCCAGGCATGTGCCACCACAGCTGGCATTGAGCTATTTATGAGTGCAAGCAGAGATTGTCTTTTGGAATTAATTGAAGTTTCACTGCTTTAGCCATGGAGTTCTGAGGAACACTGAAGCTTTGCGAGTCACTGAGGCTCGTGGGTTTGTCAGCTGCAATTTATCTTTTTCTGTATTGCTGTGGAGTGTTTACAAATCGAAATTTCTCCCAGGGTTCAGGTCACTACTTCAAATGACTCAGTAAAGGAGGAAACTCTGTAATTCACAACTTCATTGGTATTGCCTTGAAGGCTGGAAATTCAGCTCAGAGAATCTAAACAGGCTTGGTTTAGAAAGTGACAATGAAAATATGAGCCCAGTAGATTTTCTGGAAGGTTCTAATTGTCCTATGTAAAAATAGGGAATGTTTAACTGTCCATGAGTAATCAAGGCACTGCCATGCTTTGGGGAGTGTGTGAGCCTTTGCTTAGATTGTGATTTTCATCATATGTTTCAGGGGTTTTATCCTTGCCCCAAATGCAGATGAAGAAACATAGGTACCAGGGCAGAAGTCATTGCTGAGGGTCCTTCGGGGACCAGGGCAGAGGTCATCGCTGAGGGTCCTTCAGGGACCAGGGCAGAGGTCATTGCTGAGGGTCCTTCAGGTAGGAGGGCAGAGGTCATCGCTGAGACCCCCTGTGGGGAACAGGAAGACTTGCCTCTGGCAGTCAGGCCTAAGCCTCTGTTGTTGGTCACCATGTTTGATCTAAGATATTCCTACACAGACAAGACTTTTCCATCTGCTTTTCAAAGGAGCTTTTCATCCTGGTCCTATGACCCATTCTATAATTAAAGTGAAAGAAATCTCATTGAGATGGCCACATTTAACTTGCTTAACTAAATGCATGCTGAGAAAATTACCTTTGAGAAATGAACAATTTTTTATTAGAAAAAGAACCAATTTCTAAAAAAAAAAAAGGCTAGATCTTGATAGAGATATTCAGTACAGTGTGCTTCCGTGATTGTTTGGGCAAAACCACTCACACAGGGCACTGTACTGTGCTGGCAACAGCAGGGCACATGGAACAGAGTTTTATCTGCTGTACCTCTTGGGTTTCAGAGGGTGTGGGGAGCTGGATTCTCCCTCGGGGGCTGCACCTGGCAGGGGGATTCTGGACCAGTCTCCAGGGGACGGTCCCCTCCAGGCCTCTGCTGCATGCTACGCTGTGGTCTCACAGCCCTAATGGGGCAGGGCAAGTCTGCAAAGCTGCACCCAGCACCCACAGATCATGTGGGGTACAGAGGCACTGCTCTGTGTGTCACATCTATGCAATGGTGACTGAAATATCACAAGTGAACACAACATTTTTGTGATCAAATAGTTATAGTTAGCTGTAAGCAAATGGTGTCAACATTTCTAGCTGGAAATTCCAGCCACTGTTTACCAAGATCAGCCATGTGCTGATCTTGGCTCAGCATGGGGTCTTCTGCTCTGTGAAGTGTTGGAGTGGCCCTAGAGGACCTTCCTGTAGGATCTCTGTGTCTTCCTGTGGACCTGTAGCTATTTCCAGTTAAAAGTATTTACTGGAACATCTGTGAGGAGTTTGTAGCATGGAGTTGCCTGCTGAAATCCCAGGTAGGTGGGTTTTTCCTTCCACATTCTGAATGATATTGGCTTTTGTGCACAAGGTGGCTCTGAGCTTGTCCTGCTGCTGTGAGTCTGGCTTCCCCTTAGGCAGGGGCTCAGAATTCTTTGGAGAATATCCTAGAAACCACCTCAGTAGGATGGCTGTTCAAATCCTCTGTCCTTTCTGTTTCCTCTAGGCAAGCAACACTAGTTTACACGCCCTTGTGATGAGGCCCAGACCATAATCAGGACAAACCTCACATCATGCTCTAGTAACCCAGATCTGGGCATGCATTCTAGGTGCCCTGTGACAGCATCACTGGGCATGCGTTCTAGGAGCCTCATGACAGTATCACTGGGCATGCGTTCTAAGAGCCTCATGACAGTATTACTGGAACCAGCTTGCACTGGGGGACCATGAAATCAAAGGGACACTGTGCTAGAGAAAGCCGATGAGCAGTCTCCATCCCCACAGTCCGACATGTCCCTGGGTCTGTGTTGTCAGTTCCCGAACCATGAACTTGACTTCCTGGGGCCCCTGTTGCAGTGCTGGAGGCCTGTGTCCTGCGCCTCTACCTGTCCTCAATAGACAGCGAGGCAGGATGAGGGGAAAATGCGCTCTCCTGTTTTCTTAGGAGAGGCAGATCACGATCCACCCTCTGTGCTTTGGCGGCAGATGCAGACAACAGGAGAGGACACTTTTCCTGAAGGGAGCCTTGTTGGGGTCTGGACAACCCCTTTCTCCCCCCACGGGGAGAATGGTAACCACAAACTATATGAAAGAGCACTCAGCCTGGCCCTCCGCCAGCGGGAGTCCAAAGGCGTGCTCACATGGGCAAGCGCTAAGTTGAGGAATGGTTGCTGAAGCCTCCCCTCCCCCCATTCCTCTCACATGTTACCAAGGGCGGAGGCGAAAAGGAAGGCATCAGGGACACGCTGCGGTGGTGGGAAGCGTCTCAAAGACTTTAATATGGAAGGGCACTTATATAGAAGTAATGGCGGGAAAGAAAGGGGGCTGGCCAAAGGGCCAGTCATAGGCTAGGGATCACGTTCATCAAGTGACATCACGAAACTTCCCTTTGTGGGCGGGACAACCCCATCATGGTGGCACGCACGTGTTCACCTCCCAAGGGGTGGAGGCCAGAAGGTGGGAGGGACTTCCATTGTCCCAAAACTGGCGGAAGGGCAGCCTTCCCAAGGCCATAATAATCCCCAACAGAGCCTGACCTCCCAGGGCCCCATGGACCCTTGCGGCCAGGGACCCCTGCGTGCCAGGGAACCCACGCTGAGGAGCTGAGGTGAGGAGAGGCTCTGCTGACTGCTAGTTTGGGCAGTGGCCATGGAAATATCCATCGGTCATTGCAGACTGTGTCTGCAATGTGTGTCTGGGTAGGAAAGCAGCAGCAGATTCAGCCATGGGCGATATATGTTTTATGTGATAGCTGGATTTGTTGTGATCTTAGAGATAAGACTCTTGTTTAAATTTGAACCCAACAAAATAAGAATTTATGTTTCCCAGGTTTTATAGCATGGGAAGTTTTATTTTATTTTATCTTTTGGTGATATGAGGGCTTGAATTCAGAGTCTTGTGTCTGCTAGGGCAGCTGCTCTACCAGGTGAGCCATGCATGCAGCTCGACAAGGGCATCATAAAGCAGAGAGAAAAGACGTTCTGTAGCCTGGGAGGGAACAGAATCACCCATGTGGCTGATGATGGAGAGGCAGTGTCTTGCTGGTGAAAAATGCCTTCCAGGGGCCTCATGGATTCCGATGGGCCCTTTGCTGGGGGCACTAGAGAGGCCGTGAACCTACCCTTCTGGGCCATCCACTGAAAGTGGCAGCAGCTCTCCAGGCTAGAACAAGTTCCAGGCATCTTCTATTTTTCATCAAAATTGATGAATGATCCAAGATCATGATCTAGCTTGACACAGTGGACATAATTCATCTTTGAAATTAAGACCTATTTTAAGAATTAAGGGTTGAGATTTTGATTTAAAAATAAATGTCAATAATTATTACTTAGAACAGTTGCTAAGATGAAAAGGTCAATTAAAATTGAATTGCTATTTTTTTTTTACTAGGAAGGCAAATCATTTCAGTTTCTCACGCTCATTTATATCAAAGCTCATATTCACTAATGCACACGAAGCCACCAAACAGTGCAAACAGACCCTGATTGCATTGTGATTTTGAACACAACTGTAATAGGCAATTCAACTTGTTAAAAATAATTTTCTTTAAAATAGAATGAAGTGAATGGCAATAAAATCATATTATCTTCTGTATTATATGAGAGAATATCTATTAAAACAGTATTTTAAGCCCTATGTATGTTAATAAGTTAGACAAAGAAAGGGGCGGGGTGGAAGGGCTTGCTCTGTGTCAGCCAGCAGACCTGAGGACCTGGGATGCTGGGCTCTCTTCGGGCCTGCATCCTGCACCTCAGGCCTTCAGAGAGCACAGCAGGTGGTGAGCAGTGCTGTGGTAGTCCTCCCAGGGCTCTGGGTACTCACACCCTGTAGCCCACGTTGCCACTTCAGTGTCCTCGGGCCTCAGGGCCTGACTGGGCCACCAACACAGTTCTGTGTCTCCCAGTCTTCTTCCTCTCTCCCTGGGACCCAGGCCATGCAGGACAAGCATTTGGAATAGGCCTTCCTTTTCCTTCACAGGCCACAAAATAACACGGGATCATACCGGCTCTTTGCATAATGTCTCCTTTGGCCTAAGGAACAAATAATGGATTTGAGGATGTCTTAGATACTGGAAATTAGATTATTTTGTAGTTACTTCTACAGAGTACATCCTTAGCTTTGCTTTGACATTTTTTAGTATAAAAAACAAGGTCTAATTTCCAGATCCAAGTGAGGGCATCAGCTTTACACACTGGCTTTTTTTCAGTTCAAATAGTATTTAGAGGAAGTGTATGTAGTAAGACAATTATATCCCATGTCAGCAGACATAGAGCCTGTGACTGAAACTCAGCAAATATCAGCCTTTGTTCTCTAGAAATTTACATTTTGAAGAGCCATAAATTTCATTCAGCTTCAATTTAAAATTTTCTGTGTAAAATGGGCCATATCTCATCATTCTTCAAAGCTCTCAATCCTTACAGACTGCAAATCCTGCAAAGAAAAAAGTAGTTGTTTTGCAGATTATTATCTAAGCTAAGGAAATCTGGGTCTAGAGAAGGAGCTCAATGTGTAGAGAATTTGCCTAGCAAGTAGAAGGCCCTGTTTCCAAATGTTTAGGCAAATACACCAAGGGGATAATCAGTGTCAGAGACCCATTTATCTTGACAAACACATCTGAGGTTGTGTTTGAAGTAGGTTTGCACCAATCAGGTACTTATTTTTGTGCTTACTTTCATGCATCTGCCTGAGTGCTAGCACAATTCTTCTTACAGAGAGATGCCAGGCGGACCTTTATGTTAAGTAAAGCATTATTACTTCACTGCCATTGCACTGTGCTTGCTGCCAATGAGCTGAGTGCTTGCTCTTGTTTAATGAACTATTTTTAAATACCCCTTAATTGCTTATAGCAGGTGATTGCAAATACACACATATACATATAATACATGTATATATGTATGTATATATATCATGCATAAATACACAGTTTGAAAAGTCAACAGTAGATAGCTGTGGTGGCAACCCTCAACACTCTTGTGCTCTGACAATGCACTGGTTTGGATGGCAGTTAGCTGTGTAGTTGGAGTGTCCCCAAGGGCTCCTAGGGATGGCGGGATTGGTCCCCAGGGCTGGGAAGTGGTGAGGGATTTGTCTCCAGGGCTGGGAGGTGGCAGCATACCTCTTAGGGGTGGCCCCTGCAGTGCAGATTTGTGTCAGGCTGGCTTTGCCATGAATGGGCATTTGCACTCAGGGCCAACATCTAGGTTCACCTATTTCATTCGTTGGTTGTTGGGCACATGAGGCGATTCCATGGTGTGGCTGTTGCCCACAGAGCTACAATGAATGCAGGTATGCCAGCATCTTCCTAGTGTGTCACACGCCACTGGACACGTGGTATGGTGGTAAGGTAGTGCAGTTTAATGAGGTTTTTGAGGAACTTCCATACTGATTTCCATGTTGTTGCACTGATTATTTTGCAATACCAACAACACTGTATAAGGCTTCCTGTTTCCACATCCTTACTAACATTGTTATTTGTTTTCTTGATGATTGCCATTTTGACTGGGCTAAGATATTTGCACTTCCTTTATGGCTAAAGATGCTGAACATTTCTTTATGTATCTATTAGTCACTTGTATTTCGTCTTCTGAGAACTGTCCAATTTTTTTGCCCATTTACTAATTGGGTTGTTTCTTCTTTTGCTGTGTTTTTTTTTAGCTCTTTGTTCATTCTGGTTATTAATCCTTTATTTATTGAATAGCTGCTGAAGGTTTTATCCCATTCTGTGAGTTGTCTCTTGATTCTGGTAATTTTTTTCTTTAGATGTATTGGAGTTGGTTTTTTAAATTTGATGTAGTGTTGTTTGTCAATTCATACTCTTATTTGCTGAACAATTGGAGTCCTAGTCAGAGAATAATTACACATGCCTTTGTTTTCCTAAGGGTGCCTGGAAAAGACATCATGACAAACCAGAAAGGTCCTAGGTGGCTGGGGGCAGGAAGGGAACCTCACTCCTCAGAGCTGCAGGGGTTGAAAAGTGCCTGGCCTAGGTGCCATATGGATTGGGGTCATGTGGGGGTATGTGGACATGTGTCTTCCCAGCCAGCCCCTTGGGCACCTGTGACCTTTCTGGTAAGTGGCCACGTGTTCTCCTCAGCCAGCCCTTGGCCACTTGTGGACTTACTGGTGTGTGGCCATGTGTCCTACCAGCCAGGCCCCTGGCCACACTGTTGAAAGGACCAGGCTTCCAGTGATACTTGTGTCTGGGTAGTCAGAAGCTGTCTGTGGGAACAGCACTGCTCCAGCAGCTGCAGAGTTGCCTTCTTGGATTTTAGAAACCCACACTCAACCACATTTTGAAAATGTTAAATGGGGAAGATTCCAGAAATAAGCAGTGTGTAAGTTTTACACTGCATGCCATTTGGGTGAGTGTGGTGATTGCCTGTGCCTCCCGGCTCCGCCCCTCCTGCAGCATGAATCTCCTCTGTCTGTCACATCATGCTGCATGTGCTAGCCACAAGGAGACTGCCTAGAATCTGGCCCAGGTGTCCCATGGGCTGTAGTGGGTCACCAAAGTCTTGCTCAAAAGATTGTCCATTTCCTTAATGCCCGAAGCATAGGAGCAGTTATGAGCATTGTGTTACAGAATATTGTTATAACTCTAGTTTATAGGTTGTTTATTTTTTGGTGCCTAACATAAACTTTTTCATAAGTACCTGTATAGGAAAAACAGCTCAAACAGGGTTGGGTGCTGCTGTCTGTGGCTGCACGGAGGTACTGGAAAGCACCCTGGGGTGGAGCTGGCTACTGTGCTTTATGGAGCACCCGCCATGTACTGTCCTTGCCTACACTTTAATAGTGCTTAGAGCCAAAATTCTTAGGCTGCTGAGATCAAGCCAGTCAACTGTTGAAGGATGAGGGAATAAGAGAAAGGGTCCCGAGCAGGGGGCTTGTTGAGACTGATTCTGCAGAACCTGGGCAGGACAGAGCAGGGTCTGATACACAAAGAGACTTTCCAGGAAGGGCCCTGGTGGGACACACATAGGAAGTCTCCATGGGGCCAGCTGCCAGGCACACAGGTGGCGGGCCTTACCCACAGGACCAGGCCCACAGGGCACAGGCGGGGGGCGGAGAGCATGGGTCTGGGTCTCACCCATAGGACCAGGACGCAGGGCATGCAGGTGGAGGGCAGAGGGCCTCATGGACAGGCAGCAGGTGGCTGCCTGCCACAGGCCACTTGGTCAGAGCTGTATTCTCTCAACAGGGATTCAGGTTGATATTCTGTGTTCAGGTAACCTGAACTGCTGCCCATAGGACATCTTCTGTTCTGTACTAAGTCAGGAAGACCTGAAAACAGACTCATTTGGTCCTCATCAGTCATTTCTCTGCTTCTGGGTGCCCTGTGCATGTGTTCACTGTCAGATTCAGTTAGGCTCTCCTCACCAAGTGCAACCATGGTCTCAGCAGCTGTGGTGCCTGGCTCACTTGGCAAGGTGCAGCTGTGGTCTCTGCAGCTCCAGTTCCTGGCTCTCCTCTCCAGGTGCAGCCATGGTCTTGGCAGCTCCAGTGCCTCACCTTGAGGGGGGCAGCCTTGTCTCAGCAGCTCTGGTGCCCAGCTCTCCTTGCCGGGTGCAACATGGTCTCTGCAGCTCCAGTTCCGGGCTCTCCTCTCCACATGCAGCCATGGTCTTGGCAGCTCCAGTGCCTGGCTCACCTCAAGGGGTGCAGCCTGGTCTTGGCAGCTGCGGTGCCTGGAAACGGCAGTGGCTTTGCTCCAGTGTTCCACAGGTGGAGACTTAGCAGCATCCAAGTTAATTTGTCTTCATAATCAAGTTGATGTCTCCTAATTGAAGAACCTAAGATATTTAAGTGATGTTTGTAATTTTCACACTTCCTTGGCCACTTTATTCTAGGTCATGTTTCTTTTTAAAATTTTGTTATATTTATTGTTTTGTTTGTTTATTTATTTATCTTTTTATTTATTTGTTTATTTTCAAAGTGATGTACAGAGGGGGTTACAGTTTCATACATAAGGCAGTACGTACATTTCTTATCCAACTTGTTAACCTCCTCCCTCATTTTCCTCCAATCTTCCCCCTCCCCATGACCTTCCCCTCATGAGTTGTACAGTTTGTTTACGGCATATAGTTTTGTAAGGATTGCTGTTGCATTGGTTTGTCTTTTATCCTTTGTCTCTCCATTTTGATATTCCCCCTCCCTTCCCTAGTGCCAATACACGTATGTACAATACCCAGGGTACCAGAATTAGTTACAGTGACATCAGGGGTAAAACCATGGGGAGGAAACACAAAAAAGGCATAATTTCACATGGTGTATTGAAAATAACAACTACAATGATAAACCACTTGTTTCCATAACTTGGAGTTCATTTGTCATGTTTCTTATCAACTGGAAATATTTTTCTAATTCAAAGAGAACACATTTCAACTGTCACTTTAACTAAAAAGCATGTGCAACTTGAGATTTATTCCTTCTGGTCTGTAATAGTGGGTGCCTATTTCCACCCCTCAAATGCAATGCATCATTGACCAGCTGGTGCCATTGAAAAATGAGAGGAAAGGCTTGGACCCCGAGCTTGCCTGGGCTTGCTGACAGTGTGAGAACTCACCTGTCATTGAAGGGAGTCATCAGTGAAGGGTGAATTCCAGTACATGCATCCATGGACTGTCCCACCGGTCTCAGTGCATGCAAACCGCTGCCATGTCCTTCCCATTCGCATGGTGTAGGCATTCTTTTATAGTGAGCACAGCAGCTTTTCCTTCCTGGGAAATTCTCTGTATCCCACACTAGACATGCAGCATGTGCCACATGTGCATGGGGGTCAGGAAGAGCTTGCTGTTGCCTCTTGATGTGGGAGGCATCCCTGGTTCCAAAGATGGGCAGTTCCCATGGGAACACAGTGGCCTTGTGTGGGGACACTCGTTGGTTTTGTGTTGGGGCCTGTGGACGTCTCTCAGAGTCAGCCTTGTGAGCACGTTTATAGGTGAGTGGAGCTCACATTCTGTCAGATCCTCCTTCCCCAGCTGTGTCCGGGTCCCAATACTTCAGCTTTGCTAAG
Source organism: Perognathus longimembris pacificus (assembly GCF_023159225.1). Lineage (NCBI taxonomy): Eukaryota > Metazoa > Chordata > Mammalia > Rodentia > Heteromyidae > Perognathus > Perognathus longimembris. The sequence continues at coordinate 413,298 of NC_063181.1, forward strand.
GACATGGTAACAGGGCAGGGTACAATGAAATGAGGGAAGTGTGGGCATGCAGAAGAGCCCTGCCTTCCTGCAGAAACAAACAACTCATTGAATGTGTGTGTGAATAAATTGTGGCACGAGGGGCAGAAGTCATTTGATCAAGAGTGCAACTAAATTACTCCAGGAATTCTCATCCAGCACTTGTCTAGTGTGAGTTTACTTGATGTTTTAACTGCCAATAATGCACATGTACTCAAGGAAGTAAACTCCATTTTAAAATCTAGTGATGACAAAACAGTCTTTGTAAAACAAGTCTGTTATCTTCAGGTAAAAGATAAATTGTGCAGTTATTGAAGAGTCTGTAGAGTGGAGCAACCCTTACTGATCAGCAGATCAGGAACTTATATGTTCTGGAAAGACAGGGAAGTGACCCTGCTGCTGCAAGGTTCTGAGCTCCAGGGGACAGCGCACAGTGATGGTGAGATGCGTTCTGAGTGACCATGAACTTCTAACACTGGAGACAGCCTGTAGGCACCCTCACTGCCCAGGCTCCTGGGAGCTTGAGTGAAGCTGAAGCCTCTGTGGAGCTCATAGAGGCCAGACAGTTCTAGTTCTCACAGCTTCCCCTGGGCCAGCACACTCCATTCCTTACTGGATCAAGGATGCGTAGGAGGTCTCGGGAATGTGAATGGGATTTGACTAAGCCAGGAATTGATGGAGATTATGCTGACCACACTGGGAGATGCAGTTCACTGATCTGAAGCTTGAAGGAACCAAAACCCAGGCAAATAACTCCAAACCCTCAGCTCAGTTCTTTGATGTCCAGAGAGCCATTCAGAGCTCTGGCCATAGACTGTGAATACAGAGTTGTCTCCTGAGCCCGGTGACTCAAGGGACTGGTCTCTGGGGATGGGCCAATATGCCGCAGGCCATCTCTCCTCTTGGTCATCCACCTGGTAGCTGACCTAGGTCTTTGAGAGCAAAGTGAGCAGTCAGCATCGTATGGCAGCAGACCAGCATGTTATGCATGTTTTGATGATGAAGAAACGAAGTGGAAAAGATCCCAAATGACCTCCCACAGACCTGCTTTTGAATGCCAGGTCTGGAATGGAAACCAAAGTGCTGGCTTAGCCTTGACTTCTGCGCAAATGGTCATGTTTGTGTCTAGAGCCCCCACTGTTGTGTCCATTCCTGGAATGAGAGATGTGGTAATGTATCCTGAGTGCCTCAGGGTGCTACTCTGAGTCTGCTCATAGCCTAGATCTCCTTTTTCCAGAGTGTAAAGCTCCTAAGCTGATGGATAGAAAACACAGGCATTTTAGGAACTCTTGAGAGGTGCACAGCTGACTGATGATGTCACAGCCCCAGAAGATGGGGGGGCCACTCATTTTTGCACAGAGCTACCAGAGCCCAGCTGGCCTCTGGGGGATGGCTGTTGGAGTGACGACTCCAATAGAGACGATCACATTGTGGACAGATAGAGTGTGTCTCAGCGGCCTTGAGCTTGGGTTGCTAGGGCCTGCATGGTGGTGTGACAGGACAGGGAGGAGCTGTCTGTCCATCATCATTGGAGATTGGGAATGGCTGAGGCCATCACACCCAGTCAACATGCCAAAATGTGGACAAAGCCAGCAACCATGGAGGAAGTGAGTGGCGCAAAGTCTTAGTGCCACCGTCCCACAAAGAATCCACAGGGGCTGCTGAAGGCTGACACTGAACACCAATGGGGCTTTTGTGGCTGCTCTCCTGGCATTCCAAGGGTGCTGTGCGATACTGGGCGTGGCCATGGTGTGTACAGGTCCCTGAACAGGAGGAAGGAAACAGCCCTGCAGAAATTCCAGCCCCTGAGGGTGCAGAAGCCATATTCATGAAGGACCCCTTCCTGCGTCAGCAGCATGGTTTCAGCTGACTGTGAGGATGCCCTGGTGTCCACAGGACCTGTGGGTCTGCACGTGTCCTCTGGTGTCCACAGGACCCGTGGGTCTGCTCCCATCCCCTGGTGTCCACAGGACCCGTGGGTCTGCATGTGTCCCCTGGTGTCCACAGGACCCGTGGGTCTGCACGTGTCCCCTGGTGTCCACAGGACCTGTGGGCCTGTGGGTGGTCTTTGTCTCACAGCTGGCACCCGCCTTTCTTGGAAAGACCATGCCACCATGCTCAGCAGCAGTGTTGAAGCTGCAGCTGCTCTGCCCCCGGGCTCAGCCAGCCCCACCCACCTTCACGTCCTTGTGAGGAAGAAGTGAGCAAGTCATAGAGTGAGTCAGGAGGGACGTCCCTCTTCTCCAGGCACTGCAGGGCAGGGTCCCCCTTAGGACAGGACAGGCAGTGACCATAGCCGGGCCTATCCTTCTCTCCTCAGAAACACTGGCCACATACAAAGTTTGCTCATGGTTCTCTTCTTTTCCTTTGTAGGTTGTCTTATAGGAAAAGAAGTTTCTTCACTTAATCTGCTATTGCATTAGTCTCTGGCTCTGGAAACAAACTAAATTCACAGTAGCAGAAGAAAACAGGGATTTTATTACTGTTTAAGTGTTTATCTTGTCAGTATGAATGGAAACTATTGATAACTGAAATTAAACACACATAAAATATTGAATATGACTCATAATTTTAACTCACACAAAACATGACTTTTAGATTATTCTGTACATTAGGCAAAGTAGTTCACAACTACCCAGAAGATTAATGACAAGCTTTAATGTGGTGTTATGACTAACTCCAATAAATGTGTTCTTTTCCTTGTATGATCTTTCTGAAGCTTGTTGAAAACCCACTTTGCATGTTGTGCTTAGATATTAGCCAAATAAGGGTCACACTTGAAAAGAAGATAGTTTAATTTAGTTAAGGTTTGTTTCTTCTTAAACTACTTCCTGGAAAGGCATACCACAGGGTGGGAAATGGGAGAAATCCTAGAAACTTACAAATTCAGCAAGTTGGTAAGTTGGTAAGGTAGGCCTTCCTTAACTCAGCAAGTGTTTACCTAACGGCTGCCTGACAGAATCTCTGAGGTGGACATGTTTGGGGTAGTGAGCTGCCCCAAACAGTTGGGTACAAAGTGGTGGATGTGTGAAGAGAAAAAGACCATGAGGTTCTGTGGTCAGGGCCGTGCCCGCTTCAGAGGAGGTAGAGCTCTGAGGGTGATGCTGTCCTGAGCGGCCAGTCCTTTGATCTGACTATGTGTGGAAGGATTAAACCAGTCATGAAAACCAGTCAGTAGAGCAAACTGTGGATTTTGTCAGACCTGAGCCACTAGGGGGCCTGGGGCCATCCTGGAGGAAGAGCAGGGTCTGTGCCCTCTGGCCCTCTCAGCCACCCAGAGCCTCCAACCACCGTTACTGTCCCTTAAGAGCCATCGTTTCAGAAAAGGCCACCTCCCTCCAGCTCTGTGTCCTGACTTGTATGCGTTGCCAGGGCACAGTGGATGCTGCGGCGGTGTGCAGGCTCTGTGTGTGTGTGTGTGTGTGTGTGTGTGTGTGTGTGTGTGCGTGCGCACACACACACGCATGATGGTGCACTGCCCCTGGCCTGGTGTGCGGCACCCTTGTGTCTTGCTGTAGATACTGGTTGTAGCTGGAGTGCAAGGACCCAGGCTGCAAGAGAGGAGGGACAGATGCTCAGCAGAGCCCCGGAGCAGCCACGGGGGCTGAGGTGACGGTGGCAGTGCACGCCAGCGTCTGCCAGGGTTACAGTGCTGTGTGCAGGCGCCGGGGGAGATGGCCAGACATCTTCCCTTCAGAAAGAAGCAGAGGTTCCTTGAGATAACCTGAGGCAAGAACCTCAAGGTCCCCTCAAAGAAGCATTCATGCTGAAGATAGAAACATTTCCATATTTCAAAGGATAATCTTACTGAGAAATCATTGCGACTCCTGTATTTCTCCAGTGCATTAAGCAGAATCCGTTTAAACGGGTCCTTTACAATTAGAAGTGCATCCGCTGGTGGCTATAGTTAGTGACACTTGACTGTGTTCTCAACTTTGGGTCTTCAGCCTTAAATAAGGTAGTTGTCCTTGGATTCCGTGTTCCCCCGCACAGGTCTTAGGTTCTATCCCTGTGCTCCTGAGCCGGGGTGCTCAGCCCACAGCCAGAGATGGTGAACGTGGTGAGCGGACCCGTGTGGCCCTCCGATGCCTGACCAACCACAAGCTGGTGGGTGCTACTGTCATCTTGTCCAGCTGTGGTTTGAGCCACGTGTGGGAATGGCCTGCCTGCTGGAGGCCATGGGCCCTTCACTGGGAGGGGAGCAGGGATGATACCCCTCACGGAAGCCTCAGACAGCAGTGTCTCCTGTGTGGGAAGAGTGGCAGCAGTGGCAGTGTCAGGGCCTCCGGGCAGTGTGGGAGTCTGGGGGTGGCAATGTCAGGGCCTTGAGGACAGTGCTGGGGTCTCAGGGCAGTGTCAGGGACAGTATGCAGGGGCCTTGGGGGAAGTATGGGGTCTCAGGGCCAGTGTCAGGGCCTCGGGGGCAGTGCCTGAGCCTAAGACCCTCTACCAGTCTGTAGGTCCCCAGGGCCCTCAAAGTGTTGGGTGTGGAAGCGATTGTGTCCTCTAGGGGGAGTGCTGTGCCTGCCTTGCAAAGTCCTGCCCCCAGGATCCCCGTGGCCAGTGTCCTCAGATTGCCCTGGCTGGCAGGAAGGCTGGACATGGAACTACAAACACAAACACGTCTGCAGCAGCCTGGTCCAGGGGAGCCCAGGGCCCGGAGGCCTAGTGCCCACAACTGCAGAGAGGTCTTGTCGGCCTGATGCTCTGCAGGGGTGGGGCAGGGGAGACCATATGCCTCCTGGGTGTGTGGGGTGAGATACCAGCTGCCCTTCCCCCGAGCAGGGGCCCCGCAGACGCAGTGTCAGGCTGGACTCTGGCCTGTTTCGGGGTCCTGAGGCATATGGCTAGCTCAGAGGCCCATCAGCAGTGCGGCCCGAGAGGTTGCAGAAAGACAGCCTGCAGTTCAGGCTGCACAGCACTTGATTTGTGGCCTTGGATCTGCCAAATAACTTTCTGTCTTGTAAAAGTGACCTCACAGCTGTGGGTATGGAATTGTGTCTCTCTCGGTGTGCATAGAAAGGCATGCAGAAAGGGCTGTGGGGCTCCACTTGGTGCAGTAGGGCTGTGCTTGTGGCACTCCTACTGAGCAAGGGCACAGGCCATCTCTAGGTGCTCACTGCCAGGTGAGTGAGCGATGCACAAGAAAATGTGTCTCTTTGCCACCGCTCTTGCCAGGATGTTAGAAAATGATTCTGCATGTGGAGATGTAGAGGTCCCACAACCATGTCGTCTAGCCTTTCCAGCAGCTCCCAAGGCGTGCTTATGTCAGCGTGGGATTAGACAGGCTGGCGGCAGCTTAGGGAGGGGATCACTGTGGGGAAGTCAGGGGTGGTCTAGCGATGGCCTTGGTGGGTCTGAGTGTGAGAGGAACTGCACCAGGCACAAGCAGAAGAGGAGGTGTTGCATGTGCCGAGATGGCCAGAACTCTGTGGAAGGCTCACTGGTGCCTCAGGACCAAGGGAAGGTTGAGAAAAAACACGTGATGATGAAATAGGAGAGGCAATAGAATGATATAGTATATAGTAACTGCATGCGGAGAGGCAGAGCTGCACAGATGCATGGTTTCTTTCTGTTTTGTTTTTGTTATTTTGCCAGTCCCGGGGCTTGAACTCTGGGCCTGGCACTGTCCCTGAGCTTCTTTTGCTCAAGGCTAGCACTCTGTCATTTGAGCCACAGCGCCACTTCCAGCTTTTTCTGTTTGTGTGGTACTGAGGAATTGAACCCAGGGCTTCATGCGTGCTAGGTAAGCACTCTACCACTAAGCCAGATCCCCAGCCCTGAGGTAATTTCCTCAGTACCACACAAGCCACCTTCCCAGCCAGATGCCTGGTTTCTTAACGGGAGCCACAGCAAAGGGAAGTCCTGAGGCCAGTGGGAGAGCAGCCAGCAGGACAAGGCCAGCGGCAGGCTTCACAGCTCCTTTGAAGCACAGGCACTTCCCAGAAGACAGGACTGGCCGTGGACCCCCTCAGAGCAGTAGCCTGCCATCCACGCTTCCAGCACCCCATCTCCTTTGCCTGCTGCTGTGGGGCTTGGCAAGCCTGATGTGCCTCTGGCCTTTGATGTTGCTCATGCCCTCCGTCCTGCACAGAGCCGCCTGAGCTTGCTGAGATGAAGAGGCCATCGCAAAACCTGGCAGTAGTGAGGTAATTGTCATTTGGTACCATCCTGGATATGCCAAGTGTATGAGGTTTTAGAGGGGCAGACGTGGCCCAGGGGAAAACATTGCTGTCTCTGGGTTTACTGTGTTCATGTAGCAAACTCCAGACCCATCCTTCTGCCTCCACCCTGCACACCTCACCCTTGGGGACATAGCTGGATATGAAGCAGTGGCACAGTGTGCTGGCTTCTCCCATTGTCCTGAGTGACCTGCAGCAGTGAGTGAACTGTACAACCAGGACATGGGAAGACACAATCCCACAGCCTGCATCTTGACTGTGAAACACCTATACAAAATTAAAAATATTATTAAAATCCTCAACTTTGAAATCCTGGAAGCCCAAATGGCCAAAGATGTTCTCCCCATGGAAAAAAGAGAATGTCAAAGGGGTGGAAGGGCTGAATGGTTCCCATCCTTTACAGCACACTGAGTCACGTACTACATGGAGAGGTTGCAGTGGATGGGGGACACACAGCACTGTGTGCACTCTCTCCATCCCCCTGAGTGTCCTGGACACGGGCAGTGCTGTGCGTCCTCTCTCCCCGTCCCCCTGAGTGTCCTGGACACGGGCAGTGCTGTGCGTCCTCTCTCCCCATCCCCCTGAGTGTCCTGGAAGTGGGCAGTGCTGTGCGTCCTCTCTCCCCATCCCCCATGAGTGTCCTGGACACGGGCAGTGCTGTGCGTCCTCTCTCCCCGTCCCCCTGAGTGTCCTGGACACGGGCAGTGCTGTGCGTCCTCTCTCCCCGTCCCCTGTGAGGCCTTGGACACGGGCAGTGCTCTGTGTCCTCTCTCCCCATCCCCCATGAGTGTCCTGGACACGGGCAGTGCTGTGCGTCCTCTCTCCCCGTCCCCCTGAGTGTCCTGGACACGGGCAGTGCTGTGCGTCCTCTCTCCCCGTCCCCTGTGAGGCCTTGGACACGGGCAGTGCTCTGTGTCCTCTCTCCCCATCCCCCATGAGTGTCCTGGACACGGGCAGTGCTGTGCGTCCTCTCTCCCCATCCCCCATGAGTGTCCTGGACGCGGGCAGTGCTGTGCGTCCTCTCTCCCCGTCCCCCATGAGTGTCCTGGACGCGGGCAGTGCTGTGCGTCCTCTCTCCCCATCCCCCTGAGTGTCCTGGACACGGGCAGTGCTGTGCGTCCTCTCTCCCCGTCCCCTGTGAGGCCTTGGACACGGGCAGTGCTCTGTGTCCTCTCTCCCCATCCCCCATGAGTGTCCTGGACACGGGCAGCGCTGTGCATCCTCTCTCCCCATCCCCTGTGAGGCCTTGGACATGGGGAACACTATGCGTCCACTCTCCCTGTCCCCTGTGATGCCCTGAACATATGTCCACTCTCCCCACCCCTGTGAGGCCCTGAATGTGGGCAGTGCCGTGTGTACATTCTCCCCGGCTCCTGTGAAGCCCTGGACATGTCTCCATTCTCCCTGTCCTCTGTGAGGCCTTGGACGCGGGTGGTGCCATGCATCCACTCTCTTTGTCCCTGTGAGTACAGGGACACTCTGCTTGGCACGCCCTGTGCAGGCATGTTCTGCTGACCTATTTGATTATGGGAAGAGCCCTAATAAGGGCTCTGTTGTGTTTTGATCTGTCTCTGAAGTAAACATCTATTTAAAACACAAATAAGTATCTTTTAAATAATTTAACATATTTGCCCAGAATTACATTTCTAGGATTTTTACTTTGGGGCTGTAGATGTGGGTGACTTTGAGCATTGGAGTTTTAGCATTCAGGAATGCACCTTTATGATTAGAGCCCAAACCTTTGGGTGGGATCCTGACCTGGTTTTCCCTCTCCTGCTCTGGGTCCAGTGCTCTGATCCCACCCACACCTGCGCCCTCTAAGGGACCTGCTTCTCCTTGGAATCAGGCCACAGGCAGGGAGTTTCTGTTCCGGGCTGTCCGGCCACACCATCTCCCTGCACCCCCCATGCCCTGCCCTGGCCAGCACAGTAGCCTCCCAGCCTAATGCCCTGCAAGTGGGGCGATCTACCTGCCTGTGGACCCGGGGCTGCACCAGCCTGCAGCACCCCACAGGAGGGTACTCCTTTCCATCTCTACCATGCTCTTGCCTCACCTGGTCTTCTTTCTTCCATCCTTCTCTTTAAAGGAGCTCCTGTCCTGCCCCTCACTCCTCCCTGTCATCCTTGACCTTGTGTCAGTTCAGCTCTGGCCACACAGTGCCATGAACCTGCTCCTCAGAATCATGGTGACCCTCCCATTCCCATGCACACGCCAGGTCCTGGTTCTTGGTGTGCCTTCCATTCACACCATGGACACAGCCAGGCCTGGAGCCCTCCAGGACGTCCTGTGGCTCTGTCCTCCTCCCCCCATGCCACTCTTGTCAGGCAAGCCCAGTTCCAAGGCCCTTGGCAGGCTCCACATTGGCCTTCTCTCCTCCTGTCTGCCTCGGTTCTCACTTGGTGCAATGTGCTCAGCACCAGGTCTCTGCCAGCCATCCTCTGTGCTCCTCTCTACCCCATCTCCCCTGGGTGCACGGGAGGCGGGCCGAACAAGCCTGGAAAGTCACCATCCGCTCACCAGCACACTAGCAGTACATAGAATACAGCAGGCTGTTATTAACAGAAACATTATTTTTGAAGTATAATGTGAGTTTAATTACCTTTATTTCCCCACTGCCTTTATTTGTTCTGCTGTGAGTGCTTTCGAATTCAGCATGATGGAACCTGGACATTACAAAGGCATTTGCTTTGTGGTTTGCTATTGAGAGCATGTGTTACAAGGTGCACATTTTACTCTGCCACTGGTTTCTTCTTTGATTTGAACTAGACACTTATACCCTACCCCTGTCCCAGCATGTGATTTTGCACATGCAGACATACATTTGATGGAAATGACCAATTCAAACCTCCTCTTCTGGGGAGTGGGGAGTTTTCAATGCTTTGTTTTCTTGGCAGTACTTAGATTTAAACTCAGGGCCTATTGTATACTAGGCACTAGGCAAGTGCTATTCTGCTAGGGTCATGCCCCAGACTTTCTTTTTAGTTATTTTCCAGATAGAGTCTCCTACTTTATGCCTGTGGCTGGGCTTAGACTGCAATCCTCCTTCCTACTTCTCTGCTTAGTGGGGGACCATGGCATGTACTGCTACATCTGACTTATGTGTTGAGATGGCTATGAATGAGCTAACTTTTTGCCTGGCATGGCTTGGAAATCTTGAGTAGCTGACATTAAACACCCTCTTTTGTGCTTTTCTACATGATAGATGTGTGTCCATCTCAGTAGCCTGGGAGGCTAACTGAGATGGGTAAGCATCTGTGGGTAAATGGATAACTAGACCAGCTCTCTATTGTCTTGTTTACACATGCATAGAGAGTGTTTCCTCCACCCAACTTCCAATTACAGAAGTGCTTGGCTCATTGAACTTACTGCTGTGTTTGGAGCTCACCCCAGTCCAGCCTGCTTTTGACTGTGTCCCTGGTACTGGCGACGCTGTCTTTAGGAAGCCAAAACAGCCCTGGGTTACACTCCCAGAGTTCTCCTGCTGTAGCTTGTAAATATGGGCCTACACCCCATTCTGAATTAATTTTTATATATGGTGTGAAATTAGGATCCAACTTACTTTATCCCAGGGTGGAATTCCAGTTGTGCCAGGAGTCACATTTTTTCCCTTCAAGGCCTCTTGGTGCCACCTTGGATTATTCAGGCTGCTGTAACAGACTGTAACAGGCTTGGTGGCTTGTAGAAAGTAGCCTTTTCCTTATTTGCAGAGGCAGGAAGTTCAAGCAGGGGCATGGCTGCCTCAGGGTCTGGCAGAGGCTGCCTCCTAGTGCATGTCTCCACCTGATGGGAGGACAAAGTTTTCTGCACTCTCTTTCATTTGTACACAACCCATTCATGCATGCTTGTGGCCTCATCACACCCGGAGGCCACACCTCCTAGTGCTGTGTCTTTGGCAGTTGGTTCTCAACATATAAATGGGGGAATAAACATCCAACACATGGCAGCACCCTTGCTGAAAACCAATTTCAGTGGCTTATCTCTGAGCTCTGCTGGTCTACATGTGGTCTGTGTGACGAGGTAGAACTTACTTCTTCCTTAAAAATTTTAGACTGGAGGCATCCAGGTTGCAGACTTTGGTCATGGACCCTACAGTGTGCAAGGTCTCAGGCAGCCTGCATTGGCTTCCAACCTAGCCAGAGGCTGACAGTGGGCACCTTATGTCCAGCCTCTTGTCCTTGGCCCTTACTCAGCTACGCAAGACATCCACGATAGAATCGGCGGGAAATTTAAATGCGAACTATATGAAGACAGACAACTGCACACATGGCTGCAGATACATAAATAGAGCCCATATACATACACAGACACATGAACATGGACACTACACACAATCAGGCCTGTGCATACACACTGACACAGGTACACATGGATGTAGACCACATCTACCTGATCTCAGAGGATCCATTATTGTCAAGGAAACATTGTTTCTCTTCCATCTCTTCTCTTCCCCATGCTTTCCTTCCTTTAGTTATTTCATCTTCCTTACCAAGAAGACTACAGACTTGTTTTTCCTAAGAATCATGTCAAGACCTGTGGGATGTTCACAGTTAAATAGCCTCTGACCTAGAACATAGTAGAAGAGAAATAACTTCTACAGACAATTTTAATGTGAGTCGGTGTGGGAAAGCTTGCTATCATATTTAGAGAAGGAAACGGAGAAGACATATTTTGAGTAATTTGAGTACTTTCTGTTGTCCAGGCATTGTGTAGAAGAGGTCATGTGACTGGTGGGGTGGTGAAATGGAGGAGGAGGAAGTGGATAAGGAGAAGGATGAGGAGGGGGCAGTAAAGGGAAGGAGCAGAAGGAGTTCCTCCTACAGGGTGAGAGCTTGGGCATTTCATCACCCAGTTTGGCCTCTTCTGATTGACCTGGTAACATAGCTCACCTATGTCACTACAGGGAAGGGTTTTCTAGGCTTTCTGAGTGGTTTATAATGCAGTAAGACTCATTCCAGGGAGGTTGTAGGCATTTCAAAGAGATAGCCTGTAAAGTGCTGTGAACAGCAGAAGGATCTGGAGGCAGACTGGAGCTGCTTGTAATTAATTCATAATTGCAATATTGAAACTCATTATCTTTCTCCAAATGCCTGTCTATATAGAAAACCAAACAGTAACCAGGTTAAACAAATATATTAGTCTACTACCAAGAGAAAAGTAAATGTACTCTTAATAATCAAATTGCTAACATTTCTTATTATTGTAGAGTTATATTATGTTCATGCCTCCACTTTAATTTTTATACATTTTTATAAACACAAGAAAGTTTACCTAATGTGCATTACCCTCTTTGCAGAGTGATACCATGGGTTTTATAATTGGGGTTACTCCGAAGAAGCAAGACAGAAAGCACGTGTTGTAGACCTGAATACACTTGAGCTGGAGTCTTCTCTCTCATTTGCCCATGAGCATGTCACTCCATGTCCCCTGCCCTGAGCTTTCTAGTCTGTGAATGCCTTCCCCACCGCAGCCTGTGGACGCTTATGAGGTTTGGGGCGCATGCAGAGCTGTATGTTCGGCATAGTGCATTGTAACTTGGGATGGGAAGAGCCTGGGAAAGGCCATCCACCACTGAGGAACAATGGTAAGGGTGAGGCTGTCCTACTGGGTTCAGCCACCTTGGATGGAGCCTCGAGGCCAACTGTATTAAAATGTGGAAAGTGGAATGTGTTCATGCAACTCATGGAGAAAAAGTCTCATGACAGATAAAGATTATCTTGAAAAATACTAAGCAGGTCCTAGTGGCCACAAGGAATTCAGTGGAGGTGCCAGGTGACGGGAAATAGCTTAATTCCTGTCAGGGGCCCATCAGCTCCCTGCCCGACATACAGGGTGCTAGCAGAATGTTACCATAGCAACCCAGGGAGTAGCTATATCAGGCTGCACAGCAGCAAGAAAGCATTATAATATGTAAGAATCAAAAGTTTAGTGTTTTATTTTCATGGCCACTCCTATGTTTTACCTTTCATAACAGTAGGTTTCTGTCTTGTTTATCGAAACTTGTTCTGCAATTTTTTAGAACAAGTGCTCCTGGGTTTATGTCTTCCAAAAGATGAAAAGGGTGCTTTTGAGGAATTTAACCTCCACGTGCATCTTCTGTGCAGAGGAATTTGTAATCAGTGCAACAAGAGGTTTGATGCTGTGCTTACTTGCTTGTTTTCCTGGGCAGGTTAACGCTGGCTAATGGGAGCTGTCCCTCACCAAAATTACTGGAGTGGACCTTGACAGGGGCCACGTCATATCTGGAATGTTCTCTAATCCATTTGTTCTGTGTTTTCTTGGCTGGGGCACACACTTAATCACACACATATGTGTGCACACATAAATATACACATACATGGCTCCCAGTATTAAAAAACAACTGTGTCACTCTTTCAGTGTCTATTAAATAACACCATCTCTATTTGTTCTCAACCAGATTTATAGCTAACTGTTACTATTAGGCTTTTTAAGTTTGGGGATAAAAGCACTATTATAATGGTCTAACTCACAATATACTAGAATATATTATACTTCTGTAACGTTTTATATCTCCTATGGCATTTTTCATAAACACAAACACTGAGTAGCACACACAGTTATCATCCCTTTCTAGTGTTTTATCCTCAGAAATGATAATCATTAAACGTTTAAGTAAAACAAAGCTATAGCTTGGGAAAAATTAAAATTATTTGAAATAATTGGATTTATGAGTTTTGCATTGAGTTGATATTCTGCTTTGTATTCACCCTTCATCAAGATAAAAAAACAACCTTGAAGTTATCCAGGTGCCGATGGTTCATGATGATAATTGTGACATTCAGGAGGCTGAGATCTGAGGATTGTGGTTCAAAGCCTGGGCAGGAAAGTCTGTGAAACTTTTATTTCCAATTAACCAGTTAAAGAACCAGCCAGAAATAAAGCTGTGGCTAAAGTGGTAGAGCACTAGCCTGAGTGAAAAAGCTCAGAGTCAGTGCGCAGTCCAAGCACCAGGATGGGCACACAAAAAAAGAGGGAAGCGGGAAACTGACCAGACATTGGTGGCTCATGCCCATAATCCTAGCTGATTAGGAGGCTGAGACTTGAAGGACTATGGCTGGAGGACAACACAGGCAAAAAAGTCCACAAGACTCCATTTCAAGCTATTGGCATTCTAGCTAACAGCCATGGAATAGAGACAGGACATAAGTGGTAGAGCAACAACCGTGAGCCAACCAGAGTGAGACCCAGGGCCCTGAGTTCAAGATTAGGTATCAGCAAGAAATGACTGAGATGAAGTTCCTATCAAATAATCAAAAACTATCACTTATCTAGAAAGATTTTTCATGAGTAATTAACACATAGAGATTTCAATGTAGTGTGCTCCTATCTCAGCAAGTGTTGAGGTCACATCCTCAGGAAAAAAAGCCAGCTATACATCATGGCCTGTGTTTCAAGTGTTTATGCATACCCACTTCCCCAAAGCATTTCACCGAGAACCACGTCTGTGGAGTAAACATTTTGGTACAAGTGCATGTTCTCGGTGTGTGGTGGGCTGTGAGATGCACATTAGTGCTGGGCTAGATTCACCTCCCCTGGTGAGGGGATGCTAAGCTTACTCCCTTATCAGTGCTCCCCTTTTCACCTTCTCCCCTGGGCGCCCGACCCGCGAGCGGCCAAGGTGGAGCGAGGGACACGGGCAAGCCTAAGGTGCACGTGGCCGAACGAGATCCCCTTTTCCTCCCTCCTTACCCACCAAGGAAGCCAGGCCCAGATGGATCTCGGAGACGCTGCGGAGAGCAATCTGATTTAATCGGGAGGGGCTCGCAGTAATATAGTGATGATGACGAGGATTGAGCAGGAGCTGGCGATAGGCTGGCGAGCTTGTCCGTCCAAGAGCAGCTCCCAAGGACCTCCCTCATGGGCTAACGTCACTTCCCATAGTACCGCCCTCTGGGCAAAGCCCGCTAAAAGGGGAGCACCTGTGCTCGCTGGTGCAAGGTGGGGGATGGTCTCAAAGCTACCCCTTCTGGTTCCGGACCCAGAAGGAGATAGGTGTGGCTCACTTCCACACTGCCCCAGGGCTGGGGGAAGGGCGGTCTCGGGCGCTCTCATCGCCCTTCCCCCCTCAAGGCCAAGCTGAATCCCCAACACATTAGGACAGACAGAGGTGATGAGTTCATTGTTGTGAAGGCAGATACAGCTCTCTTTCCTGCTGAACCAGGGGGTGGGGTGGGAACCCTGCGACTGCCTCGGGTCGTGTCTTTCTGCTCTAGGTGTTCAGGTGATGAACAGTATAAACTCTCCACTATGGCAGTGGGAGGACACTATCTGACTGAATGTCTGGATGAGAAATGTTTCTTTGCATTTAAATTCTCTTCTTATCACTTGCACAAGAGTTACACAGGGGTAATTTATTTACTAGTCTCATTGACAAATATGTTCCCCCCCAAATCTCAAAGCAAAGCCCACCTGTTTCTCACAATGCTAAGAACAGCCTTCTGGCCAGGCCTCAGCCACACCCCATGGCACCATCTCTGCCTGGCAGGCTCTATGGAGGAGGTCAGTCAGCTTGCTCCATGGAGGGAACTTGCTCAGAGGGAGAAGAGCTCTAGAGTTTGCCAAATTCACTTTGAATGTTGATGCTTGTTTGGATCTGGGCAACCTGACCTGTGGGCCCTCCACCACTCAGTCCTCAAATGTGAGGCAGGAATGCCTGCTTGGCTAAAGTGAGGAGAGGTTAGAAAGTTTGGATCTCATCACATTGATGAGCCTAGAGTGTGTGGGATGCACACAGGCACCAAGGCCTGGGAGATAGAGGCTTGACCAGGTAGAGCTATCTCAGGACTTAGGAAGCAGCAGGGGCTAGCCTTCTGCTGCATGACTTCCCACAGCAGTTGTGAGTTACTTGAGAGAGTTTTAAACATGATAATCCATGCTTATGAAGATCTATACATACTGGTTATAGATTCTGACACGTTGACCTCAAATGTTTGCAGTGGAAACACTATTCTGCGCATCCTATCTGGTCTCGCTCAGGCACCTGTGGTCCTGGAGCTATGAACTCCCACATGTGGTTTACTTGATTGTTTTGCACATGTGCAAAGGCCAGATGCCTCCAGCTCAGAATGCATCATTGCTCCAGCTTACCTTGGCTTCTCCTGGTACTCTCTCATCTTTTTATCAAGCTTATTTGAAAAGGCTTTACTGTGTTTTAAGGTGTATTGCAAGGCATCATTCTTTATTCTGTGGTTAGCTGTGCACTTGTTAAAGAAGGCTAGCAAGACCACAAAACCTGACTTGGGCAGCATGTGTCCTGAGCCTGAGTCCAGGCAAAATGGGCAGGAATGTGGTCTGCCTGCCACAGGACTTGGGCATGGAGCCAGAGCCGCCCCCCCCCTCTCCCCACAGGCTGCCAGAGCCACTCCAGAACCCACTTCTCGTAGACAGACCTCTTTCTTTTTCTCTCTTTCCTTTCTTTCTCTCTGTCTCTTTTTTTTTGAGTTCTAGAATGGGAATGCCACCATCCACATCAGGGCATTGTAGTGAATGAATACTATCATGTCCCGGAGATTGCTAAGAGCCTGGTAGATAGATGGATAAATACAAATTCCCACTTGACTGTCTTCATTTTCTCATAAATCACAAAAATAAACTTTCTTGAAGAACTAAAGAGGGACAATGGCTAGTGAGCCTGAGGATGTAAGATTCCATGCCCTGAGCCTGGCAGTCACTAACCTACCACCGTTCATGGGAAGGAAATGTCTGAGCTGTGGAGTTATTGTTGCTAGTTTATCTTTAAAACTTGCAAAAAGATTCAATGTAAGGACAATTTTGGTACTGAGACACATAAAGTTTTTATCCTGTACACATGGAGTTGTGATAAAGAGAGGTTAACCACTTGTATTAACGTAGCTTATTAGGCAACAGCAGTAAATTAAAATGTATTTTCATATCTGCAGGTAAAATTGGATTCCATAGAGTCCACATAAAAAAAGATTCAAATACCACATGCATTTTCAACTTTACTATGTTGTTAATCTTTTACTTGTCTGCAAACAAGGGTATAAATCCTTAATTGTCTAATTATCCATTCTTCCCTCTATAGATAAAATGGTGCTTTTCTAAGAACTCTGCAGTTTGTTATGGTGCCTATAATTTACAGGATGTGCTCTCTCTTGATTTCTATGACTATCTCTAAGAGAAGATGAGCAATCTCCATTGTGAACACCAGCATAGTCTTGCTGGAGGCCATCAGTCGGGATCAGGGGAAACAGAGACCCTCAGCTGCAGTTTGCTCTGGGTTGAGATTTATTTGCAAACAGCTTGTGGTCTTTCATCTTTGAGAATTATGACTATGTTCATTGATAGCAATACTAGAGGTTAAAATGTGTTCCTTGGAAAACAAGGGGAAGATAATCTTTAATTTAATATCACAAAACAAAGCACTTGTTGAGGCCTTGATGTTTAAGGCTTCAGAAATAAGAAATATGTTGACATTAAGTCTGTCCTGTTTACCAATCTGCAAATCCTTCCTTCTGGATTAGGAACCAGACACAGGCTTGTATAAAACATGAGCACATGCTTTGCTTTACTTGTGGTTTTGAATAATTCTATGATTGTAGAAAAAAAAGATATGTACTGGTACTGAGCTCCAGAGGACCAAATGGTTTTGAGGGTGATTGCTACAGGCTATGCTGTGTCCCCAAACAAGGGTCCTGTGGACCCATCGTATGCAGGGTGGCTCCGTGTGTGGCTTTGCGGGGTGGCTCCGTGTGTGGCTTTGTGGGGTGGCTCCGTGTGTGGCTTTGCGGGGTGGCTCCGTGTGTGGCTTTGCGGGGTGGCTCTGGTGGGTCCTGGGGAGCCATCGCGCACGGTTGGCTCCGTGTGTGGCTTTGCGGGGTGGCTCCGTGTGTGGCTTTGCGGGTGGCTCTGGTGGGTCCTGGGGAGCCATCGTGCACGGTTGGCTCTGTGTGTGGCTTTGTGGGGTAGCTACTGCTGGTCCTAGGGAGCCATCGCATGGGGGTGGCTCCTGTATGTGGCTTTGTGGGGTGCTCCAATGGGTTTTAGGGAGCCATCGTGTGTGCAGACTGGCGTACAGGTGGCTTCACTGAGTGTAGCGGCCTCATTTTTGCATATTGCTCCAGTTCCGCCCTTGTGGACTCAGAGGCCCCTTGGTTGCATCATAAGGAATTGTCTAAGAACAAGCTAGATTCCTGAACAAGCACATGCCTCATCCTTGTCAGTGTGGCAGGGGGCCTGTGTTACAGCATGAAGCGCCATAGAACCTAAGCTCTGAACTTTGCTCTGAACCATAAAAATCTGTCCATGTATTCACAGCCAGCTTCAGTATCTGCAGTCCTTAAACAGCCCATGTGCCAACCTTACCGAACTCTAAGCCCTGGTCCCTGACACTGCTGGTCACTCTCTGGCCTGTTTTCTGTGAAAGGCACAAAATGTACTCCTTAGATATAGGCTCCTGAGCCACTTCCTGGCCTGGATGGTCCAGTGCTCAGCTGTGCTTTTGTCTCTGCCTCTGTGAATGATGGTACGGACTCCACTGACCTCAGCCAACCCTGCCAGGGAACAGATGAATGAAAAACTTACTCTGTGGGGTCTCTGGGTACAAACTGTTTTCACAATTCACTGCTGTCCTCTCCCTGGAGGGACTGAGGGTCCATGAGAGGAGGCTGAACCCCCTCTGTGTACTCAGCACCAGTTGAGTTGATAGACGGCCCTTCCATGGCACACTGTCCTGGCTGCCCTCCTGTGGCACTGTGCCCCTAGCCTTGCTCTTCTATGGTGCCCTGCCTACCACCCTCCCAGGGAAGTGGTAGAGAATGCAGCAAACCGCCACCATGTAGGAATCTGAGTCTCTGGCTTGAAGAGTTTCTCTGTAGTGCAGTAGTAAAGGTTTAAGAATCAGCTCTGAACCAGAGTCAGCTTGTGGATGTGGTTCACAAAGCTACCATCACTAAGGCACAGGCCAGCAGTGAGCTCTCCTAGCTCTGCAGGCAGGAAGTTTGGACTCGAGCTCTCTGTGGGCTGACTTCCACTGGAGGTTCTGGGAGCACCCTCGCTCTGGTTGCTGGTGCCCCTGGCATTGGTCCTGTCTGTGCTGGCATTTTCATGTGTTCACTATAAGTTCACACCTTCCTTTTGGATACCTGCCATGTATTTATTTAGTCTCCCCTAAATCCTGATCTCATCTCGAGATCACTAGTTACATCCACAATCTGTATTATTTCTGAATAACACCATATTCTAAGGGTCCAGGAAGATGACATACCTGTTGGGGGACCTGTCCACTAGACTCCAGCGGCCCTGGTACTGTCCTCATACTTCCACATGTACTGGAAGGCAGCCTGCTTTCCAGCGAGAGATCGACGTTCCCTCAAAGTAGGGCTAAGTGCAAATCTTCTCAAAGTAGTGGGAGCCCAGTGCCCCTTTGCAGCCTGGATAATTGAGCTACAAGATAAGTTAGTCTTCCAGGACACTAGTCTAAGTCTGTGAGCTGAGCTTCAGCATACACCAGCCAGTCTCACAACTGCTGAGCTGTTCCTTGGAATCTGTCTTTTCCAAGTGAGCTGTTTGGGCCCCTGGAGTAGTTGGGGGAGTTTCCAGGGGTGTTAAGATGAATGTTACTGGGTGTCGGTGGATGCTCCCAGCTGCTTCCATGTGGCGGCCAGAGACCTTCCTCTTGCATGTGGATTCCACTAGCAGTTTTCTTTGTAGGCACAGTGATGAGGATCCACAATGTCTGCAAGTAAATCTCAGTTTTTGGGCAGTTCTGCAGGTTCATTGAGATGGTCGAAGTGAGGACTCAGGTCAACGACCCCATGGCCACAAATCAGCCCTGGAAGGCTCTCTCATGTGTCCCACTTTACATACCTCCCTCCATTGGCGAATCTTCTAGTAAGGTGTATGCAGCTTTGGCTAGAGCCTCTGTTCTTCAAAGGATCTTACAAGACACCATGTTGGAAATGAACTTTACAACTTATGGGGAGGGGGGTGAGGGAAGGGAAAGGGAGAAAATGAAGGAGGGGTAACACTGTTTGACAAGATATACCATACACAACTGTAACCCCTCTGTACATCACCTTTACAATTAAATTAAATTAAAACTTAAAAAATAGCGCCAATAACCTGATCTTCATCTGAGCAGAGAGTTCCTTGGTATTTTCTCCCAAAGGCTTCCAGCGGAGGCAGGCAGGCTCTGCTAAGCACCTGCAAGCTCTCAAATGATACCTGCACCTCTCCCCACACCTAGGTTGGCCTTCAGCCCCTCTGCTGCCAGGTGGCCCAGTGGAGGACTTGATTTTTCCTCTGCTACTTTTCAGACACCAGGGGCATGCGGCACTAGGGACAGAAGTGGCTCTGGGATGGCCTGGGTGGACAAGCACCCTGCCCACCTGGGGACAGGATGGTCTCTGTGCGCACCCTGCCCACCAGGGGAAGGCCTGGGTGGACGTGTACCCTCCTCACTGGGGGAAGGCCTGGGTGGGTGTACATCCTGTCCACAGGGGGACAGGACAGTCTTTGCAAGCACCCTGCCCACTGTGGGGACAGGACAGTCTCGGCGAGCACCCTGCCCACTGGGGGACAGGATGGTCTATGTGCGCACCCTGCCCACCAGGGGAAGGCCTGGGTGGGTGTACCTCCTGTCCACTGGGGGACAGGACAGTCTATGCAAGCACCCTGTCCACCGGGGGACAGGATAGTCTCTACAAGCACCCTGTCCACCGGGGGACAGGATGGGCTCTGAGTACACCCTGCCCACTGTGGGGACAGGACAGTCTCGGCGAGCACCCTGCCCACTGGGGGACAGGACTGTCCCTGAAAGTACCCTGCCCACTGGGGGGACAGGACGGTTTCTGCGAGCACCCTGCCCGCTGGCAGATGGGACAGTCTCTGCACACACCCTGCCCACTGGGGAGCAGGACAGTCTCAGTGCATCTGCCCACTGGGGTCAGGATGGTCTCTGAGTGCCCATTGGGGGACGGCCTTAGCGAGTGCCCTGCCCACTGGGGGATGGCCTACGCGTGCACCCTGCCCACTCACTTTTACGAAGACCTGTGTCGTAGCTGCCGACGCTCCCTAGGAAGTTGCCCATTTATGGCTACTAGAGCAAATGATCTCATCACAATAGGTGGCTCCCGTCTAAACAGGGATCGTTTGTGAAATGAGATTATAGGCATTTATCTGAGAAAAACAGGAGACAGAGCACCTGCTCTCTGTAATTGATGTCCCGGGGAATAATACTGCACACTAATCAAGGCGTCCATCTCCATGGCTAATTCTGTTACCAGCACCATGCCTGCCTTATCCACGCTGTTCCAGGCAGCCCCCACATCCACATGGAATCCACTCCAGATCCGTGTTTTCTATTACGCTTGAATATATGGGACATGCACCCTATGCCTGCCACTGTGCTGCAGTGTGCTTGTTTTGCAGAGTGCTGTCTGCCTAGTCAAAGCCCTGTGGATACTCACCCGGTCAACTGGCTCTCTTCCTTTGCAACGGGGCTGACGTGCGCTGGTGTGGACGGCTCCCTATCTGTCAGGAAGCCGCCTGTGCTTGCCTGTGGACACTGCAACCCGTGCAGTGGGAGTCTCGCCTCGGTAAGTCAGGGGTGGCCGGCCTCTCACATCCATGCCTTGGATGTAGACTTGGGACTGTGTCTGCAGGGAGAGTGTGTGAGCTCAGTAGCACTTGGCCAGTTCATCCCACAGCTGCTTGCCTCTCGGTACTTTGCAGCATGGTTTTTCATTGCTCTGTCTCACAGCCCTGGTTGGACTGCTTCTATCAGTAAAATACTCATCTTCTGATAGCGGCGGCAGCCAGAGATGAGTGTGCCTGCAATCCAGGCATCTTGCGTGCCAGGAAGGGTTTGGGGAAAAGCTTTTGCCCAGCAGGCTAGAACTACAGCACTGTGATTCTAAGAAGACTGTTCAGCCTCCAATTAGCCATCATTCCCATAATCACTGAATAATGGAAGCAATTTGTAATGCAAGAACTATTCTGCCCAGTTCTGGCTTTATTATATCGGGGTGGACGTGGCAGAGTGCTGGGTTCAGTATTCCTTAGGGAAGGAGGAAGCCTGGGGACCTGCAGCTATTCAACCCATGTTTTCACATGCGAGCGGTGGAGAGAGCAGCCTGGAGAGGGCTCCTTTGTGAGGGTAGTGCAGAGAGGGGCTCTGTGCCTCTGCGTCAGCTAGGATGAAAGGAGAGGGGGGGCGCGGGTGGAGATGCCTGCTGTGCTGCTTCCCCTGCTTGCCTGCCTGCCGGCATTGGGCTTGGAATCTGGAAGCCCTGTCCGAAGCAGCAGCAGATTCAGCCTTTCGTGCTGACCAGGTCAGTCCTCTGCCTTGTGGGAGGAGACAGCGTGTCAGCATCATGGGAACTGCTGAGGTTGGATGAAGCACCCTTTAGAGTGTGCGGTTGGCCAGTGGGTCCTGGGAGATGGGTGACTGGCTCACATCATGCAAGGGAGGCTTTGGCAATGGGAACTTTGTAGCTGGCGACTGGACTTGCGCACACGGAGGCAGCTTGGCTGCATGGCTGGCATAGTCTTTCCTTTTTGCTTCTCCCTGTGCTCTTCTGACAGGCTTTTTTTTTTCAAGTTTTGCTTTTCCTTGTGCAAAAGTCACGTACCTCTCCGGACAGAGGCAGCCTGTCTAGCCCCCTCCTAGTGGAGCTCAGGGTCCACAGAGGGGCTTGTGGCTGGCTTGCCTGTCTCGGGAATTGCTGTCTCCAGTTGTAAGGAGCCCGCTGCCTTGCGGGGACGGCATACGCGCTGCGGAGACACCAGCATGTCCAGAGCGCCACTGCCATTGGCTTCTCTGTCTCCAGGTGGATATTGACTACTTCATTCATAATTTTGTCCCCGGAGCTCAGGTGCATTCCCCTGCAAGGGCTTGCCTTAAGATCGGATATTTTGTGGCCTTACATCTAGTCACATAATGGAATAAGTCTGTGAGACTCTCCGGCAGTGTGAATCATACTCATGTCTAGCAACAAGTACGTTCTTACCCAGGAGCACTGAGCCCCAGCGCCACTCACCTGAGGGAGAGCGCCCAGGACTGCGATCCTGGAGCAAGGGGAGAGGTTGGCCTCCAGCAGAGCGTGTGGCCCAAGGCAGGGGGATTTGACCAGGAGAGCTGCGTAGATGAGGAGGGGTAGGTCAGGGCACAACCAGAGCCCTGCTGGGCAGGCAGGTGACAAGCCTTAATTCTTGTCCTTGATTGGTAGATGTCATTCAATACAGTGTCTCTGAGGGATGATATTGCCTTTTTAATTATCAAATCACTTTAATTTATAGTTAAAAGTAGCCCAAAGCAAGCGATTCATAGTAACAGTGCTCACCAGGAAAACATAAAAATATGGCCACAAGAGGTGTTCACAGTTCCTTAGCATGATGAATGACAGGCCTTCCCAAGAAACCAAAGTGCCACTTGGGGAAATTATTCATTTTCTGGATAAACTTTACATTTTCTCTCCCATGTTATTAAACTGGCATTGACTTTGAAGCCCAATGCAGTTTTGTTTTCTAAAACAATATCACTTACACTTAGATGACAGCTTTCTTTTTCTTCCAAGAGTGAGTTATGCATTAATGAATTAGACTGAATTCTCGGAAAGGTTCGATCCAAGCAGGCTGACTGTGGGCTCTGAGCCCCTGGGCAGCCGTCCGTCTTGTGTTAGAACACATGTTGTCCCTGGTGGGGTCGTCTTGCTGGGCTCCCAGCCCCGGCATCACACCTCAGGGGGAGCCCAGGCAAGACCAGGAGCTGCTGGCCATGGGAGGTGGCCAGGGAAAAGCCTGTAGATGTCGGAGAAGGTGAAAGGTAGATCGGGTGCTGGCATTTTGTTGGTGTTTGAGTCCTGAGATAAAGAAGACACCCCCACGCAATGTGTTTGCAAGCAGTGTACAGCATGCAGGTATTTCTGGATCAGTCACACCTCCACATGCTAATTGTGCACTTCCCCTGTGCAGTAGCCGTCTGAAACACGGTTATTCATCCTGGGCCCTGCGCACACCCCAGCACTCAGCAGCTCTGCGTCTCACACTCTGACTCAGGAAGTTGCTTACAGAGAGCAGCTGGTGCCAGGAATTTAATTATTGGGTCATTATTTTATTCATGACTATTTCAAGATAACAACGGGTAGTAAAATTAGCATTTTTCATATGACTAGCATCAAGAAAAATGTCATAACATTCCTATTTGGGGAATGTTTTTGTGAACTACTTTCCTGTACACATTTATTTATTAAAAGTATACTCTATTCAATAGATTGAAAGCAACATATTTATGTAGGAGCCTTTAGTTTCTGTCTTTTATCATAAAGCACTTTGGTTCTAATTTTGAGGGCGTTTTTGTTTTGTTGTTGTGGTTGTTTTACTCAAGGCTAGTTTCTACCACTTGAGCCATAGCTCCACTTCTGAATCTTTGCTAGTTAATTAGAGATAAAGAGTCTCACAGACTTTTCTCCTTGGGCTTGCTTCTAGCTGTGATCCTGAGATCTCAGCCTTCCGAGTAACTAGGATTACAGACATGAGCCACTGGTGACCAGCTGTGTGTTAGGAGTTTCACATATTTTAGGCCCGAGCTCTGAAAAGCAGTCACAAACCTTGAGTAGCTCCTCATGATTGGTTATGATGGACTGTTGGGTGCACGTGTGCTTCCTTACCTGGGGACTGTCGGAAGCATCTTGTCCTTCTTCTGCTTTGATACTGTCTCAGTATTCTGTGCTTTACGTCACCATTTCATCTACGTACATTCTTTGTCGATTGCAGAATAATTCCCAGATAGTTCTATGAGGAAGGTTCACCTGGATTGCTTGGGCTCCTAGAATCCAGGACATCATCTGAGTTCTTTATACTGCAGGCCTGGGAAATGGGGGTTACCTGTACTGCAGGCAGGGGGAGATGAGGTGATCTTGAGTCACCTGTACTGCAGGCCATGGGGGGCAGGGGGAGTGATCCTGGGTGCAGTGTGCCAGGGTGCAGGACAAGTCTTGTCTCTGCCATGGAAGCATGTGGTATGGTCAGTGGACTTCTGTGGGTGGGTACGGGTGTTGGGACGCCCTCAGTAAAGAGTCCTCACAGGGGCACAGTCTCAGTCACATTCTGAGATAGCTACCAGTGTCACTCATTGTTCTAGAAGACTTCTTGGACTTCGTGGCCACAACCAACAAGCCCCATCCTGGGCCTGAGCCCAGCTCTTCTGGGACCTGCATGGACATCTTGTTCTGTTTCTTCCTGTAGGTCTGTGGTTGGGAGATGTGTGCCTCTCACCCCTTGCTTAACATTGTGGTTGATGTGATCCCAGGCATGGTGGAGGGTACTAGATGGACCCTCCTGCCATTCTGCGGGGAGGGGGTCTGTAAGGCCACTTGTCATCTTCATATCCTGGTTGGACCGTGTGCCCTCGGATCCAGTCTGACCCCTGTCCCACAGCCACTCTTTCTTGAAAGAGTTTGAGAAGAGTCAGCACCCCTGAGGCTTGCTCTATGGGACGTGGCTTATCCTGGCCGTGGGAGGTTCTCCGACCTGCTGATGACCGGAAGTGCTGCAGGCCGGCAGGTGGTGAAAGGGGATCTTGAGGAAGAACCACCGGGAGGAGCAGCCATGGGGAGGGGTACAGCCATGGCAGGTCCTGCAGTGCCATGCTCTCTCCTATGCCCACACATGGACCTGTTTACACCCAAGATCCAGCTTGTTTCAGCCCCAGCTAATGGAGAGAACCTCAAGACTTACTTGAGTGACCCATAGTTCCCTTATTGCTTTTAGGACTTTATGTTTAGAGCATTTTTTTGCTCTAAAATTTCTGGCAAAACTAAGTAACAGATACAAAAATTCCCTACATCCTTATGTCCCTTTCTGGCCTCCACACCATGAACCTTCCCATGGAGATATGAATGAGAGATGTACAACACACACCATGGCAGATCAACCTACAACACATCACAATCTATAAAACTGCAACACATATCACATCGATAAAACTACAACTCATATTATGATTGACAAAACTACAGTACACATTAAAACTGATAAAACTGCAGCACACATCACCACCGGTAAAACTGCAACTCACATCCCTTCGCCACCACCCAGAAGCCATGGCTTACACCATAGTTGACTCCTGTGGTGTATGTTACATTGGCTTGGACACATACATCCCATTGTTGATCCTTAAGTATCACAGAGCAGTTTCTCTCCCCTAAAGCCACCTTTCTGTGGCCCAGATGCACAACATGTTTCACGTGGGGAAGCATGTGTTTGGTTTCATAGGAAGTTGCCACTCTCTTCTGTGATGGCAGTACCCCCTCCCATTCCCACAGACAATGAATGGTCTCCCTTACTGCATATCCTCGCCAGCATGTACATGTCAGATTCTGGATTAGGTCAGTCTATTGTGTGTGTAGTCATTTCTAAAGCTGGTTTCTCTTTCCGTGACCAATGGTATTTCTAAGTCCTGTGCTACTGTTTCCTTCTACTGAGGGAAGGGGAGTGGGGGTGACGGGGAAGAAAGGAACCAGAAATGGGTAGAGGACGGGGGTGGGGTGGCGGAGAGAAGACCTGGGGGAGGAGGTTCCAGAGGTGAAAGGACCCAGGGGGGAGAGGACCAGGGGGAGAGGACCCAGTGGGGAGAGGACCCACAGGGAATGGAGAGGACCCAGAGGAGAGTACCCTGGGGGAGAAAACCAGGGGGAGAGGACCCAGGGGAGAAGACCAGGGGGAGAGGACCCAGAGGAGAGGACCCTGGGGGAGAAGACCAGGGGGAGAGGACCCAGGTGGGAGAGGATCCTGGGGGAGAAGACCCATTTGCATTGACTTGGGGAAAGAAGGCCCAGGTCAACTCAGCAGCCTGGCCCAGAGGAGCCCTAGCGTCCAGCCCTGGGCAAGTTGGGCTGGGACCAGTGTCCTCTCTCCAGTGTCCTCCCCTTACTCGTGATGGTCTCCTCCCTCCTCCCACACTGATCTTCAAAGACAGTGCTCCAAGAATGCATATTTTTGCAGAAGAACATGAAGGACTGAAATGGGGCTGCCCCTGGGTATGTGGGCTTGAGATGGATATTTTTTGCTTTTGGCCATCAATACCTTCATAGGTCTAGACCTTGAGAGACTCCCAAGGATGCACCTGGTTGAAATAAAGTCCTGGTAACAAAACAACATTACAGACATCTGGCTGGAGTATGATGGATAGTGCCGCCCCGCACTGCGGACACACACATTTGTTGTAGCTGACATGGTGACAACATTTTTAGTTGCTGGAAGAATGATGTAGGCCAGACAAATCTTTGCAGAGGAGTGTTTGGTCCTAGATGCTATCTGCTAAGGCAGCCCTCCGGCAAGGACCGGGCCAGGCGGCCAGGGATGCGGGGAGCAGGCTCAGCAGGGCCCACAGAGTTCATGTGGTCTTGCCTGCACTGGTGTCTGCCTGCGCACTGACCTTTGGCCAGTTGGCACTGCTTGGGAGTGGAGGGCAGAGGCCTTGCTAGGGACCTCACGGATCCCCAATCAGCTCTTCCTGATCCTGTCCCACCAAGGCTTGGCCCGTGGTGTGTAGCACCACGGCTGGCTGCGTGGAAGGTGGTGTGGGAGCCTGGCTGTGGAGTGAGGCCCTGCAGGGCTCTGGAACGCCTGCGGGGATGGCAGCCAGCACGGAACACAGGGGATGCTGATTGCCTCCCAGTCCCACCATTGCTGCTGGAGGGACGGGAAGTGATTCCTCCTCATTTGGCTGCTGCACCATTCACAGACTTTCAGCTGTCACTCTGCAATCATCCTGTGAACATTCAACAAGTTTGAATCGTTGAAATCTTTCTTTGGTGTCCTCAGATGTCAGAATGATCTCGAAAATGGGAAGCAGGAGTGTCATGAAAAATATTCCTCGGACCTTGGTGTCTGTTTAATTTCACTGCGGACTTCTCCCGCGTGTGGTTCATTCTGGCTCAGCTCCTCTTGTTCTCGGGCATTCAGAGCTTGTTGACTGGAGTGCAGTGTGATTTGACCTTGTGTTCCCTTTTGTAAATTATCAGACCAGGCTCTCCTGGGAAAGATGTGATTCTTACTTAGGGATATTCCAAATGTACATGCTAGCAGGGCCTGTTTAGAGCAGAGAAATACAGTTTCTGATGTTTGCACATTGGAAGGCAACTCACACCAGCTTGCAGGTGCCAGAGCAGAGAGCTAAGAGCCTGTGTGTATGGTGGCATTGTGCACTTGCCAGGTGCTTCATGGTGGGCAGTGTGTCTGGAATGCTTTTCACCATGAACTGAAGGTAAAGCAGTTTCCTCAAGAGGGCTGTAAATATATTTAGGGAGCATCTTCATGATGCATCAGAGTTTTAACCCCCCATGAATACATACATGTGCACACACACCTACATATACACGCACATGCACACACACACATATATATACACGCACACCGATTGTCATGCCTTACACACCCCTCTGCCTGTACCATACCTCATTATGCCCATTAGAGAAAGCACTGAGGGAGAAGCCTACAGTCAAAGTCAAGTGCTCTCTGTCTCTTGAATGAACGCAGAGTCCTGTTTAAGGCGTGCTTTCAACCTTCCAGAACAGCTTCTCTCATAGATGTGATCACTGAGGAAACTGTGTGAGATTACCTTTGTCTCTTGCTTACAGAACACACCAGTTTATATTTCCTTCTTAAGTTTACCCTAAAGACTAAAAATTTTAAAGTGAATATACTACCTGTACTACATAACAGTGTACAGTTCCATGGCTGAGATGATGATTAAGAAATGGTCATTCTAGAATATGCTTCCCTCTGACAGTAGCAGAAGCCCTGAGATCTTTGTTGAAACCACCATGAAATGGTATTTTTGTTACAATATGGACAGGGGCATAAAATTTGTGGAAACACAAGTGTGAGGTCATACACTCAGCGTGACAAGCATGCAGCATAGGCCCCTTCAGGAAGATATTGGTCTGCCCAGAACCGACCTGGTGTCTTCATTCTGAAAGTGGAGATGGGTGTGGGGTGGGGTGGCCGGCTGTGCTCGGGCCTGCGAGGAGCTGCATGTGCGATTTGTGTGCTGACCTGAGCTTGTAGGCGGAATGGCCCCTGGCACAGTGCTTTTCAGCTCCTCCATTTCCATGTATGTGGTTAGACGAGTCCTTCCATGCAGGGGCAGTGGGACATGGGTAGCATGACAGAGTGGACCCCACCCCTCAGTCCCGCTGACCAGGCTGTGGCTCCTCTTCCTGCTTCCTCCCTGGCCTGAAGTGAGCTGCATGGCCTCTGAGCCCTGAGTGGAAGAGCTGCCCCTCAGAGCTGTCCAGCCATCCTAGTCCAAGTATGGACATTTCCGTCAGCCACAGACCTCCTCACCTGTCCCTGAGACAGTCGTAGAGCTGAGGATGCCCTCTGTCAGGGTGGCCACAGAACTGTCTCCTTGTATCATACCATCACACTCCCTAGTCTGTGGTGACGCTGGTGTGTGTGAGCCCCACACTCTGCCTAGCACATCTGAGCGCAGAGTGTGCTGCTGGGTCGACCCCCTGGTACTTGGTAATAAGTGACTCAGCCACAGGCTGCTCTGACATGAATTATACTGGTTCTTCAACTGGCAGTGTTGGAGTTTTGACTCAGTACTGAGTGCTTGCCAGGCAGGCGCTCTACTACTTAAGCTATGCTCCTAGTCCTTTGTGCTTTACTTTACTTTTCAAATGGGATCCCACACTTATGCCTGGGCCTGTACTGTGATCCTATTTATACACCAAATGCAGCTAGGTGGACAGGTGTGCACTACCACATCAGCTTTTATTGGTTGACATGAGGTCTTGTTGCCTGAGCTGGCCTGGAGCTGTGATCCTACTGACTTCAACCTTCCAAGTAGTTGGTATGACAAGTGTGACCCCACACCTGGTGATGTACTCATTTCATTGCATGCCTCCTACGTATAACCATCTGGAGTGTAGTTCCAGCAGCAGCCCCATGCATCTTACTTTAGTGCAAGTACATGCATTGATGTGCACATGATGATGTACACCAAGTGATGTATGCACAATGATGTGCATGCAGTGATATGTGCACAATGATGTAAACGCAATGATGTGCATGCAGTGATATACATGCAATGATGTACACATGATGATGTACATACAAAGGCCAGATTGCCTAGTCTTGAGGTGTGGTTTACTGCTCCAGTTTTGGGAATCCCAGTGCTAGTGCACAGAGGAAGGGTCCTTGGATTTGAAGATAAGAGATTTTCTTGTTTTTGATTGCCAAAATATGTTGGGCTTTTTGTTAAAATAATCCACCATTTCCCGGTTCCGGGCTGCACTTTCCAGGATGTGCAGTTCTGTGTGAACATAGGGTCTCCAAAGGCTGCAGGAACATGAGAATAACCAAGTAGCAACAACATGGGCTCATGCTGGCTTGTGGCTGGAGGTCACATTGTCCACTTGGGATTTTTTTTAATCTACTGATTGCCACACAACATATACTGGAAAATGTGCCGGAATTCCAGGTCAGGTGTGAATGTTGTCCTGAAGTTGGTTTACAAGTCGGAGACAGGGTCCACCCAGCTGCTCCTGAGAGGAACTGGCCTCTCGGCAGCTGCCTAGGGCTTGCTGTGATTTCCTGCAAAGCTGCACACATGGCCTTCAGTGCCTTCTCCTGAGCACTGGGAGGTCCAGCCATCTCCACACACAGTGAATGCACAGGATTACCAAGGCATCTGTGCACACAACCTTGCCAGTCCCCACTCAGTGTCTTCTGCACAGATCCCCTATGCTTCTGCCCCCATCCCTGGGGCACCACTGCTAGAGGACTGGTCTGCTTCCAGATTGAGGAGGAGGGCCTTGGGTCCCTATGGTACCCGGGGTGCATTTCTCTCCCATCTTCCCAGTTCCACCCCACCTAGCTTCCTCCATCTCTAGCCCAGCACACTTTATTTGCTTATGAGAAATAGTGGTTAACCCTTAAAATTAACAGGCTCAATGTTAAGGAAAGCTTTAGATTTATCAAGATTGAGCATTGAGCACACAGTTTTCCCACACTATTCTTTCCACATGCTTTCCTTGTTTTGGTTTTGTTCTTTACTGAGTCAGGGTCTCACTATGCAACCCATGCTAGCCTGGAATTGGCAACCCTGCCCTGGGATTACAGGCATGGGTCACCACATGTGGCTGACAGCGTTTTGTTGATAATACCTTGCCTTGGTGGGGTGTGTTTGTTAAAGCTGACACAGACAGCACTGGCACACTTGTTACTCTTGTTGAGCGGACAGTGTAATTACTGCAGCCCAGGGTTTCCACGAGCTCCTGCAGTAAACATATGGGGTTGGCTACCACCATTGCTGAAGACTCACCATGCCCATAAAAACATCCCTTTCCCCCCAGTTCCTGGATACCACTGATTTTTTAAAAATACTGTCTACTGCCTTTCCTACAATGTCACATAGCTGGAAACACAGTGGGCAGCCTTTCCAGATTGGTCTGTTTCACTTAGTTGTATGCATTTAAGACTCCTCTGTGCTCTTTCATGGATCTAGCATGCATTTCTTAGCATAGACATACCGTATGACCCAGCCATACTGCTCCTAGGCATCTATTCTGAGCAACACACATTTCTTTTTAGAGCTGAAATATACTCCACTGTCCAAGTCTACCACAGCTTGTTTTCCAATTTACCTACCAAAGGGCATTCTGGTTGCTGGTAATTTTTGATGATCGTGAAAATAGAGCTGCTACAACCATCTCTATGTAGGTGCATGGTGTGTGCATGGACAAGCCTGCTTGTGTAGGTTCCACAAAGCATGGTGGTTGGGTCATCTGGTAAGAGTATGCCTCGTTTTTAGAAAGTTGGCAACTGTCTTCCAAAGTGGGTAGCAGCATTTTCAGTACTTACAGCAACACAGGAACTTCTGGGAATTCTGCTGCTCCACTGGTCCTGGCCCTTGGTGCTACTGGAGCCTAGATTTTGGTTGTTCTAATGAGTGTGAGTAGGTCTCATCTTTGTCACAACTTGTGCTTCTCATTGGTAAATTTGTGACTTCTTTACTGAGATACCTGGTAATATATTTAATTGGATTGTTTGTTTCCCTACTATTGAGTTTTAATAATTCTTTTAATATTTTGCATATCCATTTTTTCTTTTTTGTACATGTTTTTTCTGACATTTGCTTTCAAATATAATATTTTTCTCTTATTTTTATTGTCATAATCACTATTTTAATATACTTTTTGTCACAGGGCTTGAACTCAGGGCCTGGGGACTGTCCCTGAGCTCTTTTGCTCAAGGCTAGCAGTCTACCATATTGAGCCATAGTTCTACTTCCGTACGTCTGGTGGCTTATTGGAGATAAGAGTCTCAAGGTCTTTTCTGCATGGGCTGGCTTTGAACCTCTATCCTTAGATCTCAGCCTCCTGAGTAGCTAGGATTACAGGTGTGAGCCACGAGCACCTGGCCGAAATACTTTCTTTAGTATTATTTTTTGAAACCACTAATTTATTGCTTGCCTGCTGAGAAATGGATGGTATATTAAACACACATTTAGCCTGTTGTTTTATTCATGGTTTTATTTTGCATGGCTCTGGTGGTCATGAATTTATCTTCAGAGTGCTTGTCGACTGTGAACCAGGGACAGGCTTTACCATAGCAGCAGGAGAGGTGAAGACAGTTAGAACATGACTTGGGAGCTGAAAGACGCTCTCCTCCAGGCAGGGAGAGCCTTGGACATGAACTCATAACAAGAGGAAGGAAAAGGTGCTGAGAGAGGGAGGAACAGAGCTTGGGCCGGAGTGTCCTGCCTGGTCTGAGGGTTTCTCTGCATGGGCTTGAAGTATAGCTGGCATATCTATGCAGAACCAGGAGAGGGTGATGGGAGCTAGAGACCACCGTTGGTGGTGGCCCTATGCATTTGGGATCTGAGCCGCATGTGAATGCGAAACAAACAGCCAGGCACTGTCCTTCACGTGGCTCACAGGCCTTGCTGCCAGATTCCACAGATAAATAAAAGGCCTGTACGAGGGCACCTGTGCACTGCAGGGCGTGAACGTGGCCGGGAGGGAGCACACTGCAGGGTGTGAGTGTGGACCCGAGCATGTGCCCAGGGGGCCTGTGAGAGTGAGTAAACTGTAGGGCATGAACATGGACCTGAGTGTGTGCCGAGAGCCTGGATGTGGATTTGCATTTGCAGCTGGGCAGCAGGCTCCACGTGAGTGCTCACGAGGGGCGAGGACAGTGAGCCTTTGCCAGGTGTGGAATTGCACAATACAAATCTTGTGCCTTAGCTTCCTACACAGCCCCTAGCTTGCAGTTGGGCACACAGGGGGCACCTATAGAATCTCCCATCCTGGGTGCTGCCCTGCCCATTCCGCCTTCTCCTGTGGGCTCTTCTCAAGTGCCCTGATAGAGCTCGGTGGCCACGTGCCCTTTGGGGCTCTCATGAAAACCGTGCTTCGTGGGGGTAAACTAGTGGTGCTTGGAAGAAGGCCCTTGGCCCAATGTGCAAACCTGGAGAAGCAGAGCTGTGCCCTCCGAGGCGGAAGCGGGGGACTGGGCTCTGTCCCTGGTGCTGATCACCCTGGCAGGAGGGCAGGGCAGGCTCTGTCCCTGGTGCTGAATGCAGTCCGTTTTTCAGAAGTGCTTTTGACTGGCAGCGTTCACAGTTCAGTGCAGCAAGACCAAGTAGCTCCTTCTGTCTAGCTGTGAGTCAGAGAAGCCAAGGAAAATTTAAACCAGATGAAATCAAATTATACAATGCTCTGAGGAATTGTCCAGTTAGGAGTTTTGGGGGGGGGAGTTGGTTGGTTTTTTTTATTATTATTATGGAAATTTACTTAATTAAATCTTACTTTAAATGAATAACATGTTGCCTGGAACTCTAAAAACCTAGAACTAAAAAATATTTTAATGGAGATGCTACCAATATCATATGGTTTAACAATATAACATTATGTGTACGTTATTTCAACCACATACAGAGGTGTTATGTTTTCTATATTAAGATTTAAAATAAGGAGTTGCTGTGGTTGCACATACCCATAATCTCAGCTACTCAGTAGGCTGAGGTAAGAGGTGCACAAGTTTAAGACAAGGGCAAACATTAGTCAGACCCTCTCACAAATAATTATTTGTAAGGCTGGGGTACTTGCTAACACATATGACGGTCTCAATATAATGTGTTGTACTTTCAAAATAAATAAACAGTAGCTTTATTCAGGTGCTGATTGTAAATACTAATTAATTATGTACTAACTTGTTTTCTGAGTTTTTAAACAATCAGAATAGTTAGATTTGAATCTACTGAATTCTAAATGTTTGCTAGTTTCTGAAATTCTAATAATGGTATAGAGCAAAGGAGGACCTTTTTTTACCAAGGGTATTTGGGAGTGTGTAACACTATTCACAGGCCTAGATTTCCTGAATCTGGCTTTGAAAAGGCTCCTTGATTTATGGAGTTTTGGGCCCCACTTGTGGTTCCATTGGCAGGGCCCAACCCAATTGTCCACAGCCCTTGTACAGCCTGGAGGTTGGATGTCCCCTCCCTGAGCAGAGGTCAGCGTAAGGCTCCCAGGTAAGGCTGAGCATGTAATGACTATAAACTATATGTGTGTTCCTACACACAAGAAATGCCCGGGAAGCACTCATTCTTACCTTTGTTCTCTATACTACAAAAGTGTTGCCTTATGATGAGTTAATATTTGAAGGGAAAATGATTGAATGAGTGTCCTCTCTTTGGGGGAATATTTCATCCACTCACTGCTGAGTTTCTCCTGCATTCAACCTTTGTAAGCTTGACAGTATTACTACATGTTCTAAATGTAATGCCACTGATAGTGTCAGAAGGGAGAAAGGGTATCGGGCCCTGCTGGTCTATGGATGGTACTCACAAGAGGCTGCTGTGTCTTATTTCTGGTCGTTGAATGCCTGATCAGATGACAGGATGCCTACAGTTCTGAGATAGAACCAGAAGCCAAGGACTAGATGATGCTGGACCCTGCGTCTCCTCTCTCGGTGAAGGCTGGGTGCCAGGCAGCACGCTCACCCTTAGACTTGGAGCTGCTTAGTGCCCCGCTCACCCAGCTGGTGCCCACACGTCACACAAACCCAGCCTGCTCCATAGGAAACTTGTCTTTTGGAGTTAACACTGAGGAGAGGAGGGCTAGGTTGAAAACCATATGTGAAATGTGTTGTGTTCATAACTCAGAAACAATTTTCTTAGACCTTTTATAAAAATAAGACAAAAATTTCCCCATGTTTTTTCTCTCTCCCTTTCCTTTCTAGCTGTTTATATGTCAATGTCCTCTGTCAGAGTGGGGCGGTGAATGGGTGTGGCTGGTCTGGCGTTGGCTTGGTGAGGGAGTCCAGAATGCCTGTGGCAAACGGGTCATGTGGGCACCGGGCATCATGGTGCCCCGAAGCAGAATAACCATGCACTCACGGGCAATTACACTCTGAAGGAGAAACACCTGCCCGAGAATGCGCTTGCCAAAGACCGGCTTGGCACCAGCAGGCTGAGGAAGCAGCGGCTGGCTGGTGTTTCTCTGTCTCCTTCAGCAGGCATCTCCCAGAGGGGTGGTGCTTTGTCTGAGGAGCATGTGAGGGGCATTTGTGCTCTCCATCTTACCTTGATCTCAGGGTTACAAGACCAAGTACCATGAGGAGCAAAGCAGTGTAGATCAGCAATGGTGACTAACTGGATTGGGGACAAGTAGATTCAAGTCAGTCTATTCCTGAAACCATTGAGTCAGGTAGGGTAGAATTGAAGGAATCCTTTCTGACCTTAATTGGTTATTTTTTTTTTGTTGGTAAACTCTATTTTTTTAAATTTTTTATTGAACATAAATTTTTTTACAAGGTGTTGTGCAAAAAGGGTGCAGTTACATAGTAGGGCAGTGTGTACATTTCTTGTGATATCTTACGACCTGTTTTTCTATCCCTTGTCTAGGTCAGGTAGACATACATGCAATATACAATGTATCAAGAACATATACAGTATTCACAGACTTGGTCTCTACTGTCTCTCCGTCTCCCTTTGTTAACAGTCATATATCAGGGAGATCATGCCCCTTTGTTTTCTGTGTTCTAGGCTTGTCTCACTCAACATTATTTGTTCGAGTTCTGACCATTTCCCTGCGAATAACAGTATTTCACCATTCCTAATCGCTATGTAGTATTCCATTGTGTATAAGTACCATATTTTTTGGATCCATTCGTCTGTGGAGGGTCATCTGGGTTGTTTCCATATTTTGGCTATTGTGAATTGTGCCGCGATAAACATGGAAGTACAAATGTCTTTTTGATATCTTGGGTTTTGCTGTTTAGGATAGATGCCTAGGAGTAGTATGGCTGGGTCATAGGGTAGGTCTATATCGAGCTTTTTGAGAAACCTCCATACTGTTCTCCAAAGTTGACCTTAATTGTTTATTGAAAGTATTTCATAGAAATTCTTTTACAAAGTGTCTGTTGTAAGCTTATAATAAACAACATTGAAATGTTTAAATATATGTTTAAAGTCATTAGCTGTGTTGATGAATCCCTTAGCTTTGACGTTTGACTCTGAATCTCTGAATTTGACAGTGGCCAGTGACAGACCTGCAGAGGAGAGAGAAGCATTTTTCCTTCAAGAGGAGCCAGTCTGGATAGGAGCATGCTGTTTAGAAAGAACTTGCCATATAGGACCCACATGGCGGGGGGGCGATGCTGGAGGACACAGGCATTGCTCTCTAGTGCAGGCACACTGGCTCCCAGTACTTGTGCCTTCTTCTGACTGGTTGGGGCATGGGTGGTGGCATCTTCTTGGCTCCGAGGTTCCTTCTTCACACCAAGTGCAGCCCCTGGGGGCACAGGGACATGCTACCATGGCACTGTGTCTGATTCTTCCTTGCTTTATTTAGGAAATGACAGATATCACTGGGGATGTTTAAGTCATTTGGATTTTTTAAATGTTTATTTTGTGTTTATGAAGTTCAAGTTGTTAATGAACTTTTATTTTTATGAAGTTCATATTTCTTGCTCAAATTCATGCATTGAATATTTTGAATTGTGTGTGTGTGTGTGTGTGTGTGTGTGTGTGTGTGTGTGAATATTTTAGGAATGAATTTGGCAATGATCTTTCTCTCCTAATAACACTGACATCGTGGACTGTTATGAATGAGGTATTAATGGTCAACTAAACTGGGTAGTTTAGGGTGTGCTGTTCTAAAGACAAACAGAGAGAGAACTCAAGCTAGGCAGTGGTGAGTAATTCCTGTAATCCTAGTTATTCAGGTGCCAAGATCCAAGGATCATGGCTCAAAGTCAGTTAAAAGCCAGAAGAAGAGCTGTGGCTCATGTGGTAGAGCCAAGTGAGAACAGAAGACCCTGAGTTCAAGCCCCAGTATGGCAACAGAGAGAGAGAGAGAGAGAGAAAGAGAGAGAGAGAGAGAGAGAGAGAGAGAGAGAGAGAGAGAGAGAGAGAGAGAAGAGAGAGAGAGAGACAGAGAGGGAAATTGAAGCGTGACATATTTTGTACTAGCATGATTTGGCATTTATGCAGACTTCCAAATGTTAAGTATCAAACTATGACTGTGCCTCTATGAGAAAAGAAATCCCTGTTTTTCCCCAGTGGATATTTTTCTCAATGTAGAATGTGACTCATGTGTCTAGGCCTGATAGAGGGCTGTGTTGGGTCCCTGGTTAAAGGCAAAACCATGACATTTGAAGGTCTCTCCTCTTAGTCATCCCAAGCATGATTTCAGCACATGGTGAAAGTATCTTGTTCAATTGTAAAGAAAGCATCAGTTCTGCTTTCATAAAATTTTCCTGAAACCACTAAGAATGTAAATGTCTATTAAAACCCATTTTCTTCAAGGCTGAGCACTGGTGGCTCATGCCTGCATCCTAGCTTCTGAGAAGGTGAAGTAGAAGTCCAGTATGGGCAAAAAGATGCATCTCTACAGGAAAAGCTGGGTGCAGTGGTATGTGCCTGTCATCCCAACTACGTGGGACACTGGTACTGGAGGACAGTGGTTCAAGGACAACTCTGGGCAAAAATGATCCTGAGACTCCAGCTCAATAGAAAACCATCCGGGTAGAACCTGCCATCCCAGCTGTGGCAGGCAGGGTAAACAGGAGGACTGAGGTCTGGGCTGTCCTAGATAAAGAGTGACACCCCTCTCTCAAAGACAATCACAGAAAACAAGTCTAGAGGCTCGGCTCAAGCAGCTGAGTGCCTACTTAGCAAATGCAAGTCCCTGAGTTGAATCCCCAATATTAAAAGAAAGATGGGTGGAAGAAGGAAAGGAAGGAAGGAGAGAAGGAGGGAGGGATAGATAAAGGGAGGAAGACAGGGAGGGAGGGAGGGAAGGAGAGGGGAGGGAGGGAAGGAAGGAAGGAAGGAAGGAAGGAAGGAAGGAAGGAAGGAAGGAAGGAAGGAAGGAAGGAAGGAAGGAAGGAAGGAAAGAAGTCAGTTTCCAGCACCTTACGTGCAGCCCTGACTACCCTGTCATGAACAAGAAGCCACTTGGTGGCCAGTGCTCCTTCCCAGAGTCACATAGCTCTCCTTCCCTCTGCACAGCCACCCTTACCTATTCCACCTGGGCCTTGTGAAGTAGTCCACCATGCATTCTCTGCCTCCACTTCACTTCCTGTGGGCCTCTTGTTGCAAAAAAATGCAAGAGCTGCTGCCCTGGAGTTCACAATCGGACTCTGCTCTCTGCTGTGTCTTCCCTTCTTGCCTACCCTGCAAAAGATGCAGACTGAGCTCTGCTGGGCAGACACTGTCCAGCACTGTCTCATTCACACAGACTCCTGCAGTGTTTGTGGATGGTTGACAAGGAATTCAGGGCATTCAGCTTGCTTGGAAAATTCTCTACCACCGGAGTCACCCCCCTCCCAGCCCCCATTTCTTTTGTTCTTTGCTTTGCAGATAGGATTTAGTGCTACCTAACTTACAGGTGTCTACCCCCACACCCCCATTCCTTGATTCCTTGGAAGGTTCTAGAGCTATAGCACATTGCTGCTCTGCTTTTGCCAGTGTGGGTATGGGGAAGGTTCGGGAAGACATGTAGGCCTAGAAGATCATGGAAGCAGCCTTTTTCTTTCTCTCTGTGGTGCTGGCTCATCCCCACCTGTGTGGAAGTCCAGTCGCCACACTGCCAGATGAAAGCAGAACATCAAGTCATTATAAATGTTTCCCATGCCTTTGAAATGCCTGGGGAGGCAGAGTTTCTCACCAGGTTTGCCTTGTCCCAGATGGCTGGAATGACGCTCCTGAGGTCCCTGGAGCAAGCAGGAAGAGGAGCCATGAGTGACCTCACCCCTCTCCTCTACTTGC
Organism: Perognathus longimembris pacificus; assembly: GCF_023159225.1. Taxonomy (NCBI): domain Eukaryota; kingdom Metazoa; phylum Chordata; class Mammalia; order Rodentia; family Heteromyidae; genus Perognathus; species Perognathus longimembris. The sequence goes on from NC_063181.1 coordinate 451,764, forward strand.
CTTAGACCCCACAGTGTGCAGCCCAGTAAGCTCGTGCCGAAGCTAACATGACCACCCCCCTGCCTTCTTGGGAGTGGCATGCCCCGGGTAGGTCTCTGCAGGAAGATGGAAGATACTGGAGATGCCTGCAGGAGCCAGCTCCCTCTTCCTTGGGAGTGACACCTCTCTGGTAGCCACAGCCATCTCGGAGGGCCAGCAGTGTCTGCCTGGAGAAGAGTGGGCTCATCTGCCTCTCAGGCCTGCCATAGAGTGCCCAGCCCCTCCTCCTGGAAAGGGCTAAGAGCGCTAAGCCATTGCTCACAAGGTGGATTAGAAGGGAGTATTTTCATATAGGCTGAAAATTCATAGATTTGTGCTGACTTCCAGGCCAAGTAATATTGTTCTTATTAATGCTGAGCTAGTGAATCAAATGAGGAACAGAGAGGAGGCAAAGGGAAGATGTGTTAAGGATTTTACTGTTTATCAAGGCAGGCTAACAGACTATCTTTTTAAAAATGGGGTTGCCTTCCCCTGGGGGAACATTAAGAACACTGTGATAGTGTGAGTGCATCACATTCATTTGCCATCCATGGATCTCCCACCTCTTGGCTGGGCATTAGCTGTTGAGCACCTGGGGGTAGAAATGGTCACTGTCACTGCACTACCTGTTTCCTGTGTGTGGTTCTGGGCATACACCACACTGGAAGTGACAGAGAGGAGAAGGAAGGCGCTTTGGGACATGGGCTGCCCTGCCCCCTGAGTCTCCTTTTCCTTTGGCTCCCACCCAGCCCCAGGGCCCTCCATCCCAGTTCCAAGCAGAGGGGACCACATTTCCATAACAGCCTAGAAACCCCTTGCTGGGCAGCAGCAGTGCCAGCTGTTCCTGCAGGAAGGCCAAGCAGGCTGGGCCCTGCTCAGAAAGTCTCGGCAAATCCGAGCCCTGAGGTAAACGTGGGCTAGTATAAAGGTGGGCTAGGACAAAGAAGAGCTGGAACAAATGCAGGCTGGCCAGGATGTCATCACATGTCTGCTGACTTCGGGCCACCCTCAAAGCTTGTTGCTTCTAGGTTTTCCCAGTTATAGGTTTGTTTAGCTGGTTAGCTTTGTACAAATGTTGAAAGGAAGAAAGACAACTCTCTCTTGGAGAGTTTTCTTTAATGGGATTTTGGTGCATGTGTTCGCACTCATCATCTCAAAGTCATCGTCTATATTTTCTTCCATTTCAGTTAGCATTGGTGTCCAATGGCTGGGCTTCTGTCCAAGCCAGCCACCTTAGCAAGCTGCCTCTCTTTCCTTGGATTCATTCACTCAGATCCAGAACCCAGTGTTTATCAGTCCCCACTTGGCAGCTCAGCTGGCCTGTTTGTCGGCTCTGGCAGAACGTTGAGGATGCAAAATTATCTTGAGTCATGGTTAGCAGAAAGCAGGACCCAGTCCTCTTTTTCTGCCAGCTGGCTTCTCTGTGCCTGGCCTTGCAAAGTCACTTTTTGAAACTCTTATGGGCCAGTCCCCTTCCCCTGGGGCCACAGAGGCTCCAGTGTAAGTGTAGAGCAGAGGGAACTGAGTGGAGCCCAGCGCAGTATCTGGAGCAGGCAGAAACCCCAGGCCTGGCTTTGGATAGAGATGGGGAGCTCAACTTTTATTGGCAGTGACTTGTTCCTTTTCTTGATGAGGTACCAAGCTAATCATTTAGAAATCCGCTACCTTAGGCACTGACAAGTAAATGGGAAGTCACCTCTCCTTCATCACCCTGACTGCTGATATTTGGTGTACTCATTTGGTGTGCTCATGTGTACATATATGGACATGGGTATGTGTATATTTGTGTATGTATGCATGTGTGTGCCTGTGTGTGTGCATACATGCACATGCCAGTACCAGGCACTTGACCTCTGGGTGCTGTTCCTTAGTCTTTTCACTCCAGGCTCATTCATGTTCTACCATTTGAGTCACAGCTCCACGTCTGACTTTCTGATGGTTAATTGGAGATAGGAATCTCACAGGCTTTCCCGCTTGGGCTGCTTTGAGCTGTGATCCTCAGATCTCAGCACCTTAAGTAGGAAGAATTCAGCTATGATCCATTGGGGCCCAGCTCCCATGCTAATCTTTTAAAATGGAAGAACTGCCCTAACATTGCACATATGTGTCTTCCATGCACTGTGTTATCTTTCCATATAAAGTGAAGGTCTGCATGTAACCTTTCAGGATTCAGAGAATCCAGATGTGGAGCCAGCTCTGAGATGGATGTTCTGGGGTTTATGTGGTCCTGCTGTGGTTAGGGCTGAGATGCCTTTGTGGGCCTCTGGACCTTCCTCTCCAGCCTTCTCCCTCTTTCTCGTTTCTCCTTGCCCTCTTACTCCAGCCTTGGCCCTCTTCCATTGCCTTTTCCTAGCTCTTTCCCTTCCCTGAAGGCACAGATGGATGAGTCAGCTGCTCAGCCCCTCCTGTACATTTCTTTCACCATTTCTGTCCCCATTTTATCTTCTAGTTGTTCAAAAAGGACCAGGGACTGAAGTAGTCTTGGGAGTGATATGTCTGGCCACAGGTGTGTGGTCTGTGCTTTCAAGTCTCCGGCTTCCCCTTGAGATGGTGCACATGGCTTGGTCACAGACATGTCTCCAAGGCCACCTGTGCCAGCTCTGTTACTTTTGCTTTGTCCTTGACCCCTGGACAGGCCGTCCAGCAGTCGTGCTGGCAAGTTCCCGTATGTGTGTGGTAGAAGGATCTGCCATCACTGTCCTAACTGGGTACTCAGTATGTTCATCATGCTCTTCCTTGTGAGTCCACAGCCTGTCCATGTCTGGTGGCCACTGGAGCAGGTGGAGCCTCCTTGGGCCCCCAGGAGGATGTGTTTTATCTGGTGTGTGTTGCAGGGCACATGGGATTCCTGGGACTGAGCTGCTGGGCAGAGGCTCTGGCAGGAGGAAGGGATGTTCACACTCAAAGGTGGCTTTAGAGAAGCCCAGGGTCATGCGGGGTGTGTGGTGGGGGCCAGGCTCTCACCAGGACGGAGCCTGTGGAGTCACGTTGATTGACTCAGGGGCTAGGTTGCACATTGGAAGGCTGGGGAGCCCCAGGTCCACACAGCACTGGCTTTCCCAGAGAGGACAGCTGCTTCGACCTGTGGTACTCAGTCTAATCTACGGCAGGGCCAAGGGGCTGCAGAGACAGGCCATGTCCCACGCTGTCATCCACAGTTCCAGAACAGGGTGAGAGGAAGGTCTCAGGCCCAAGCCTTGTCACCAAAGGTGCCGGCAGATGCTGCTCGGTGTGGGGGAAAGTTTGTGTCTCTGACTAGGGGCTCATTGTAAGAATGGGATAGGAGTATTTCCAACATGATTAAAGCTTTTGACAACTGAAGGTCAACTAATCTTAGGCATTTTAACTTCATGCACCAAAAACAATTTTTTTTCTAAAACTCTAAAGAAGTGTGGAAGTTGTAGTGTGGTTCTATCATTAACTACAGACATGGAGAATCAAGTATTTGTGGTGAAACCAAAGGTTGCTAGTAGAGAGAAATGAATAATTAATTTTGTTTTTCTGGGTAAAAAGAAAAAAAATGCCCACCTTCAAGTGCTTCTCTGTTTTCTGCTGAGCCTTTCATTTTGTTAGCTCTGACAGTGTGTCACACCTTCCAATACATCCTGTTTCTATGGAGACGCCAATGGGCTGTGACTTGCACTCTGGCTCTGTACCATATAGGACTCGCCATGAGATTTCTGAAAAGCCCTTGAAAGCGTTCTCCTGTAGGGGTCTGTGGGGTGTGCGGGAGGGCGTGGCGGTCCTTGTGTACCATTCTCCAAAACCAGACGGCCAGGTCCTGCTCTGCACAGCCGTCATCAGGTGTGGTCTGGACATTAGGACACCAGACGCACAGGCTGTGCAGCCAGCGCCCTGAGGCTGGGGGGGGGGCGGTTCGTTCTGTCAGGGGCTTGGCACATGTGGTCACATGTGGTCTCTTCTGATGCCCTGGGGTCTGAGGCACCCAGGAGGTGATTTCTGCCTGGGCCAGGGTCGTGGGCCACCTCACCTCCTAGTAAAAGTGATGAGGAGCCACTATTCTGTTTCTCTAGTGTTCTTGGGGGCCCTGGGGTCCATGTGTCTCCTTCCCCATCAGACCCTTCCTGGAGGATCCAGTTCTGGTCCCTTGGCTGCTTGGTGCCTGAGTGGAGCTTCTGGAGGAGCAGTGGCTGGGAGCACCCTTCCTGCATGCCACCATGACTCCGACTTGCTGTCAGACCAGCAATGGGGAAGCAGGGCTGGCCTCCAGATACTGTGGGGTCAGAGGAAATGACACCCACCTAGGGCAGTGCTGGATGCCTGCAGGAAGATGAGACTCAGAGTTGTCAGCTTCCTCCAGTCTTGTATCCACATAGTACTGTGCTAAAGGAGGAAATCTAGCGGGGCTCAGGGTTTATCCCCTTTTGATATGAAAAACCAGATAACTCTAGAACAAAGAAGAAAGGCGAGAAGAAGCCCTTACACATATTGATTGGAGCTAATTCACCCTGGCTGTGAATGTTGAATGAATGCCAGTCTGCCATTCTCCATTGAGAGTGCTCCCACTGGTACGAACAGTGTCTGACAATTCTATGGAACTGTATTTTGAAAAAAAGATGAGCATTCACTTTTTAGTAATCAAGATCTAGATGCTAAAAGAAGAAAACACATTTTCCTAACTGTGGGCATGTCAACATTGCCTTGCAGCTGTTGTTAGCTCTGCCTTGTGGTTGACTTTCACTGGTTGGTGTTGATGTCTCCTGGACTCATGCATAGAGCCCAGGCAACTTGTGGAAGTCACACCTTGCTCTACCCTAGCCCGGAGCTTGGAGGTTCGTGGTGGGCCCAGAAACCCCAGTGTGTGACGCATGCTCTGGGTGTCTGGAGGCAGAAATGACTACAGAGGTGAGAGGAAGAGGCCCCTCCAGGAGGGAGCCACTTAGACCAGCGCACACCCCATCAGAATGGAGCTGAGCATCCTATCAAGGGCTTTCCGGACATGACGTTTCCACGATTAACAGACTGTGCCTGCCTCTCGGGGGTTGGCTCTGGCTCTACACTGGACTCTCCATGTTTGTGCTTCTTCTCTCTCACCTTGACCCGCTTGATCTGAGGATAAACCGCTAGTGAGAGGCATTCCTTTTGGAACAAAGCTCTGGCTTTTTCTTTTAATGGCCTGAGGCTTGAACTCTGGGCCTGGACAGGACTCCTGAGCTCTTTTGCTCAAGGCTAGTGCTCTACCACTTGGGGCCCAAGCTCCATTTCCAGTTTTTGAGAGGTTAATTGTAGATAAGAGTCTTCATGCCTGGGCTGGCTTTGAACTGTGATCCATGGATTACAGCCTCCTGAGCAGCTAGGATGGCAGGTGTGAGCTGCTGGCACCTGGCAGCTCCGGCTCCTTTCAACAAGAGCAGGTGCTCTTCTGAATTGCCCCTGGCCTGACACATGCCAGCCCGGGGCTGAACATGCAGCCGCCACACCGGCATTACAGAGATATAGCCACAAAGTACCCTCATCGTTGCAACAAACTCTGATATTCCAAAGTATCCTGACGAGAGAGAGAGACTGGATGGATGTGAAACAATAAATAGGGAGCCTGGGCTGCCTGTTCACGAGGTGTTCAGGACTGTGGGTGTGCAGGCCTCGACTTCCTTCTCAGCACGTGTCTCAGGTTAGGTCAGGATGCTGTTTCACAACTTTCTGGAGTGTTAGGGTATTTGCCAAAGCAAGGGTTGACTGGCCTCCTGAGACGGTCAAGGGTAGATAGGAGGCACATGTAGTAAAGATCATGTGGACATGTGGTCCTCAGTGCACCCTGGGCAGAAGTGCCCTTGTGCCTCCCAGACTTTGGAAATTAGATCATAGAAAGAGTTTCAACAAGCTACTATGTACCAGATGTGCAGCTGTAACTGAGTCTCACAGGTGGACAGGCAGGCTTTCCAACAGTTGTTTGTGTGGAGAGAGAGTCTCAGGGCTGGCTCCTGGAAGGCCAGGGAGCATTTTAGAAAATGCCATTATTATGTCATTTCAAAGATAGCCTTTGAAGGCAGAAACACTGAAACATGACCCAAGCCTAGGCATTGCTAACATTCTTCGCTGTGCTACCTCTGCGTTTTTACCTTGTCAGAACTTGTAGTAGCTGCTGTGGATTCTGGCAGCGTGCTTCTGGGAATTAACATTTCTGTTAGCAGTTCTGGAAAACTTCACAACAGAAAAGAAAGCAAGGGACAATTTCTGTGTTATGCAGAGATCTGAAGGTGAAGATGTGTGTTTGATCACCTCAGCAGCCATTTTTCAGTTGCCTGCAAGACACATTTGTGGCCAGGTCATCCGTGCCTGAGCTGTGCTAAGGGTCACTGGCAGGAGCCAGGAGCCAGACGACCCCTCCTGAGGCCACAGCACCCCCAGTGCACCTCAGTGGCCTCTTCACAATCTGGGAGCAGCTGTGTTCCTATGGAAGGGGGCCTCATGATGGATGAAGGCAGTAGCTGCACGTGGGGTCTGGATAGCCCTCCTTCCCCCCCTCCATCCCTGTGACCTCACCCCTCCTCACATTTGACTGGAAGCGGCAAAGGAGGAGAAGCTGTGCTACTGAGAAATTACATGCTGTATAGGAATAGATTTATTTTGAAAAATGAATTTAAATCTCTTATAGGTGATAGCACTAAAAAATCAATTTCTTAAAATAATTCATGTTACCCATAGCAGACCAATTGCTTTACAGTGGTCCAAGTGGAATTCCCTTCAGTCGTAAGCACAGTCGCTTCCACTGATTTCAGTGTGTGCTGAAATTTTCTGGGCAGGATCTTCCAAGGGGGCATTCTCTACTAGTACATGCAGGCCTGCTAACCCACCAGCAACTGGTCAGCAGCTCTGATTGCCTCCGTGGACACGGAAGATGCAAATGTGAGTGAAATCCAGCCTGGACCCTGTGCCCCGTGGGCCTGGAGGTGCTCCTTAGAAGGACAAGAGGAGGGGCTCCTTGGAGTCCAGAAAAGTCCACTTGAGGCCTCTGTGTTCAAGGCCTCTCCTTGGCCACTGCAATCACTCGGCTCTCACGGATCAGCTAGCACCCAAGCAAGTGCTCTATGATCAGGGATGTTCCTAACGAGGAGCTCTCATCGCTAAGCTTCGGGGAGGGTTTTTACCAAGCATGTCATACTACTAATGTTCAGAAGTGGTTTTGTTCATTTTTTCCTGCATGATCAGGAAGGAAAATGATGTCACCACTTAGATGGGTATTGTTTGTAAAGGACTTAATCTAGTATTTATTCCCCATTGACAATAGTTCACTAGAATCCAATTTCAAGGCATTAGAATAATTTATCAGATAATGGACTGATAGTCTTAACATAGCACATTCCTTTTACTATTTCTGCTCTAGATTGAGTTGAAAAGATCAAACAACATAAACAGGCAGACTTGACATAGCATGGAATATAATTTAGCCTTAAAAAGAAGGGAGACCCCACATACTGATTATTCCACGGGTGACCTGGAAGCAGTGTGTTGAGTGGAGTCTGTCAATCACCAAAGGACGAGAATGGGCTGGTCCTGTTTGCGGGATGTTCCCAGAGTGGCTCCAGAGACTGGGGGACAAGATTTGCTGTTTCAGGTGGACGGAGTCACAGTTCAGGCTGATGGGTGGGGTGGTAACAGTTACACAATAATGTGAACGTGCTCATCACTGCTGAGCTCTGCATCTGAGCATGACTAAAACCATGACTTCTCTGCTCTCTGTATTTTATGGCAAAAAGAAGTGTTCAAATTAAGAGTAACATCATATAATATAAATAAAAAATATATGTACTACAACATGAAATAATACACATATATTTTTTAGATATATATTACTTGTACATAGTGAGAGGTTTCATCATGACCATTCCATATATACAAATAATGTAGTTTAATTGAGTTCTGCACTGTTGGGGTTTTTTCTTGCCCTTCCCGGCTCGGACTCTTTCTTCCCTCTTCCTGCCCTCCGTAACGTCCTCTCCCCCAACTCCCGACCAGCAGGTAGATTAGAGTGAGACGTGGGGGTTCGGTCCGGCCTGGCGCGTGCGTGACCTACGTGGTAATGTGGCAGTTTCCTTAAGAAGCTAGAAAGTATCATATGATCCATCAGCTCTACTACTGGGTACGTAAGCAGAAATTAAGTCAGTATGTCAAAAGACATCTGTACCTTGTGTTTATTTCAGCTCTATTCACAACGGCAAGAAATGGAGCCAACCTAAGCGTCTGTCAACTGATGAATGGATAAAAAAGGTGACATGTACAAATCGAATACTATTCAGCCATCAAAAAGAAATGAAATCCTACCATTTGCAGCCGCTTGAATGAAACTAGAGAAGTAAGCCAGCACAGAAAGACAAATACTGCATGATCTTACTCGTGTAGAAAATAGAACAGACTTGTCAAACCAGAGCAGCAGCAGTTACCAGAGGCCAAGGAGAGACAGGGAAAGGTCAATCAATGGGTAGCTGGGAAGAATAAGTTCTGGTGTGAAATTGCACAGTGTGGTAACCACAGATAATTATAATGCTCTGTTTATTTTAGCAAGGGAGAAGAGAGGGTTTTGGAAGCTTTTACCATAAAGTAAAAGGGAATGTGTTTACCCTGGTTTAAAAAATCTGTAGTAAATGCAGGCATCAAAACATGAAAGCTAAAGGTGGTGGGACAGATATTCTCCTGGGAGCAATTGAGCCCTGGGGTTTGTGGCAAGCCAGAACCACACCAGGGACACACTGTCCCAAACACTAAAAAGAAAAACTGGCATGGTACTGACAAGTAAGTACAATTTTTATGTTGGCATATACAGATTAAGTTCTTGTTGAAGGGGATAGACAGTATTGAACAAGATACAGTGTATTCATAAACTGCTTTGCTAAATGGCAACTCCTTTGTATGACTGCTTACAGATAGCGATAATAAAAATACAAAGTATCACATGCAATATATAAGATGTGATTAAGTGCTATTCAAACATGAAATTAATAAGAACTGTATTAATAGTATTTTATACATGCACCAGTGCCAAGCCACACAGAGGAGCTGGTGAGCCAGTCAAGGGACTGGGAGAGAAATTACATCCTCCTGGATGAGAAATAAAGCCACTTCCAAGATTTCAGGGTGAATCTTGTCTGCTGGTATGCACATTCATGTTTGTAGATGTACATTCCTCAGAAGGCTTGTGATGAAGTAATCAGGAAATTAGGTGCCATGATACTTTATCTGTAGAGTCTGGAACTCAGAGTGGAAATTTTCAGTTAGGTAATTGAAGTCCTTAAATCCTAGGCTCTGTCTTCCACCATTTATCCAGAGTGAGGCTCACAGAGCCCATTAGTGATGTATATGGCCCTTGCTCGTGCCCTCTGCTTTTCCCCTCCTTCCCCGGGCTAGGTGTAGGTCACTGCAGAGCTTCTATTTATTGATAAGGAGTCAAGAATTGAAAAAAGCCCACAGTAATAATAATAAAATAACAGCTGAAAAGTCTTTCGGATGCTGACCTGACTGTGTACAGGTAGAGCTGGAGCCAGGAGGAGGCAAGGGGAGCTAGAAGCAGCCCAAGGTGGACTCATGTCTGGGTCCTGGGGCGAGTGGGGGCATGTATGTGCAGTCCCCGGCCTGTCCCTTGGGCATGCACCGTCAGTAGAAGCAGCTCCAGGCCCATTGAGTTGCTTTGCTTGGTGGTGTTTGGAGACTAAAGAATGGCCTTTACCTTCCATTGTGACCAGCACCGGTCACATTCATTTCCAGAACTCTGTGCCATACTTCTGACATGCAGAGCCCTGACCAGTGGTCTTTACTGGTTTCTACAAGGGGTTAAGACAAGGAGGCAGCTCTTGGGCTGGAAACACCATGTACTGCCGAACTTTCAGTGAGGCTGCAGCTGGGAGAGGACTCAAAAAATCCAGGAACAGAACCTGTATGGCTGGCTACAGAAGGCTTTCAGTTCATGAAAGTTACACAAGGGCAGACGGGCAAATTCCTTAGGAATGAGCTCTGCACAGGCAGTGTTTCAGGATTGTGTGTGGCAGTAGCCCCAAGCCCACAGAAGCCAGCGTCCCTGCTCCTGTTGTGGCAGAGACTTGTCAGATGTGGCCTTGGGGAGCACTGGTGCCTGCTGCTGGGTTAATTACCCTTAATTAGGCTGCAGCAGCTCCAGAGGGAGCTGCAGAGAGAACTTCCTGCATCTGCAGAGCCCCCAAGGGCTGGCAGCATTCTTGAGCAGAGAGCAGGGCCTGCTTGTCCCCAGCTGTGCTGGCCTGGTACCCGGTGTCTGGCCCACAGTCCACCTGGGAGCATTGGTGGTGCCGTGGGGTTGGGGGTCCTGTGACCTCCCAGCGTGAAGCATAGATAAGCAGCCGTGCCATGCTGTGGCACTGCCACATGCAGTGCTTACACCCAGTGACACTGGCTCATGGTGATCTCATGTCCACTCACCTTCCATGCCATGGTTGATCTGCTGTACACAGGAAGAAGCAGGTGCTTAGAGAGATGGCTATGGTGCCGGCAAGGATGAGAGTTTGGAAATAGAGACTGATCACTGGTGTCAGTCAGCACCGAGACTACCACTCAGTCTTGGGGGTCCAGAGGATAGCTCTAGAACCATGGGCAAGGAACATGAAGACAGTGACCGCCTTGCTGAGCAGAGTGCAATAGAGCATGAAGCTCTAGAGCTGGGACCACCTCCCCGGGTAGAGGCCCGGCATGGAGACCCACTGTGTGCTAGGGCCACTGAGGAAAACAAGAAAGTGGGTTTTGCAGTAAATCATTTTAAACACCCTTTCTACACCAAGCTGAAGCAAAGTGAGATTATATAAATATTGCATAAATATGTAAGACCCAGACCAGACATCAGCAGTGCTGATTTCCTGCACAGCACTTGGGGTATGCCTGGGTGGTAGGGGCTGTGTACCACCTGGTATACAGGCAGGGGATGGGGGCTGGAAGGATGCAGAGAGGCTCCTACATCTTGGTGAACCCACACTGAGGGACCAGTGAGGATGTAGTCCACAAAATGTTGCCTTTAGCCATAAGCCCCAGATGCATGGCCAGCATCATGAATTATCCTGAGTGTGTCTGAAGAAAGTCACCAGGCCAAGAGTGTGTTGGGATGTCTGTTCTTGTTTTGGAGGAAATGGTCCTGATTTCTGGGCTATCTTCGGCTGTGTTTGGGTGGATGCTGCCACCACGGGCCCTTTGCGGAGCCAGGGTTGTGCTTGGGAGGAAGGGTTTGTTGAACCTCTCCTTCTTCCTGGGACAGGGGCACATGCGTGACAGAAAGTCCTGCAGGCACCTGGGGTGCGAGGGGTGGGGTAACAGAAAGAAAGTGAGCTGGCTCTGAATCCCACCATGAAGACGTGAGGCAGAAGCTGAGGTGAGGCTCTTCCGTGGAGACAGCTCCTGCCGCATATGCCAGGGGACCTCAGAGTTCTTTCTGCCAAAGGAAAGCTGAGAAAGAAACCTAGGGCGTAGGCCTCAGATGAACATCTTTGCCATCCGGAAGTCTCCACGGGTTTCTAATGGGGTGCATATCACTTCACTTCACAAGTGTTTGGTTTCTGGAGGAGAGTCCAGAACCTCTGCTTTCCCTGTGCATGATCCAGGCCTATGTCCTAGGCTCAGGGCCCACAGTACCGCTGGGCTGGTTGTCTGTCCTTAGGCCTTCAGCATGACATCCCATCCTATGGATACCCCACACCGAGCTAGGAGAGGAAGTCCAGGTGGGAAATGTGGAGTGAATTAGGGTTGCCAAGCATTGTGCCAGGGAAAACCAGCACAGACACACACGGAGAAAGGTCAAAGAAGACACACACCGAAAGAGGACAAAGACACATGGGGAGAAAGGTCACAGAAGACACACATGGAGAAAGATCGCAGTGCCAGGAGTTGGGTGAGGACTCGGGGAGTGGAGAGCTCCTGCCGGGGAGCCTGTGAACCCAGTTTGATCTGAGAGGACTTCTGCCTCCCAGGGAGTGGCTGGGATTCAGCCTGTTCTTCAGGGATGGGATGTGGGTAAGACAGACCCCCAGGGACACTAGGGGGAGGGCCACCACCATTTTGGGATCATTCTTGGACTTAAAACCTTCCACCTTCACCAATGAGTAGAGTTTGTTCCCTGAGACTTGCTGTTTATTTTGCTTTAGAAAACCAGACTTATCAGCTAGGCAAGCATGGCAAACATTTAAAAACAATCATTGAATACATACTCTTTTCCAGCTGGAACATGCCAAGTGGAATTACCAAGCAAATGTTCTAATCTTGATAGACTGTGAGTTGTCTTAAGGATTAATTTGTTGGAGTGCTTTTTCCTAAGTGCTGGACACCCAACTCAGTAGCCCCAGCCAGCAGGCGGGGAGGGGGGGAGGGTCTCAGCTGCAATCCAAAAGGGCATCTATACCTTTTCCCAGAAGGAAAACACTACCAGCCTGTCCTGTCTGCAGACCCTGGGAACACTGTCCCCCAGAGTGCTCAAATCAGGGCTGGAGTGGTCAGAATACTTGTGGTGGCAGCAACCAGGGGCACAGCCCCCAGCCCACTGTGAGCACAGACTTGTGGACTGGTCTCTGCAGCATGCTGCTTCTCCTTGCCTCCTACACCAGCACTGGCCTGAAATTCATCCAGTGCCAAGGAAGCCAAAGCCTTTCCTGGGCTGGCTGATATTTTCAGTGGGCAAAGGCTTTCTGATCCTGAGTCGCTGTCAGGAAGAAAAGCTGATCCTGTCCCTGCAAGCAAGGGATATCATGTCTCTGGGATTCCTTTTGTCATTTAATCTGGACAGATGTAATTCTGAGTCACAAATGAAGTCCAGGAGCATCTGCTGAGACATGTATCAATGTTCAGAGTGACCTTCAAAATAACCGCTGTACCTGGGAATGGAGAAGACCCAGAGATACCTGTACATGTACATTAAGTAGGGAGGCCCCTTCCAATCTGAACTAATGTGAATGGAGGAACACAATCCTCATGTGAGCTCATTATGGTCATACTTGCTAGATGAAGTCTTCCAAGCAATTTGTTTCCTTGAAATGACACCAATATCTGTAGTATGCTGAGATTTATATAAATAGTTCCAGCTTGTAAGGAAGAAATCATTGATTGGGTGATATGATAATTATTTTATCTAAGCATAAATGGAACCCCCCCCCCGTGGTGCTACTATTCTTTAATAATGGTACAGAACAATCTGGATGGGGTGGTGTGTGCCATAGTCCCAGAATTCAGAAGGCTAATGAAGGATCATGAGTTCAAGGCTAGACTAGACTACATAGTGAGACTCTGTCTCAAAAAAAATTAAACAAAAAATGTGGAAACAATTTTAATACACAATAAATAATTTTTTTCCATAGCTAGTTACTTACCATTTAAAAATATGTGTGACTTCTTTCAATTAAGTACTAATTTTTCAAGTACAGGCTCCTCTGGCCTGGCTTGAAGCCCTTCCACTCCAGACTTTCACTGACCTGCAGCCTGTGACAGGTGCTAAGTGGCTCCTTGTCTTTGGGAGGATTTTTGTTTCAAGCCCATTTTTGAAGCAATACAAGGCTGTTGGTTCATGTAAAAAGAATGTTTGTGTCAGGGACGTTTCACTAGAGAAATCCGTATTCCTTGGCCCATGCGTGGGGTGGCAGCACGAAAGCCCTTCCACAGGACCAGGAGCACTTCTTCTTTTTGTGTAGGTGTACATCATTTATTTATACAAAGTGGTGTGTATTCGTGTGTTTGTAACAGGGTCATGCTCTGTAGCTCATTCTGGCCTTGAACTTGAGGTCCTCCTGTATCTGCCTATTGAGTGCTAGGACTATAGGCATCTAGTGCATACGTGGCTTCAAAATAATATTGGGCTATGACATTTCATGGTTATGTATAATGATTTCTTACTGCCTATGGTCTCCTTCTCCCTCCTTGACTTCCAAATCTTCAGTTGTTTTACTTCCATGTCCTTTGCTTCCAAAGCGCTACAACTAGAGAAATCATATAATTTTTGTCTTTGTGAGTTTGACTTATTTCACTTAACATGATGAGTTCCAGTTCTATCCACTCTCTACAAATAACATAATTTCATTCTTCTTCATAGCTGAATTATACTGGATAGTGCATATGTGCCATGTTTTCTTCATTTGTTCACTCACTGCTGAGCATGTGGCTGGTTCACACTTGTGAACAGTGCCATAGGAAGCATGGTCTACAGTGACCATAGATTTCTGCCTGGTTCCTTGATGTGCAGGCCCAGGAGTGGAACCACTGGCTCACATAGCCTTTGCATTGTAGCTCCTTTATGGAGACTCCATACTACCTCCCACAGTGGCTACACTAATTTACATTCTCATAAGCAGTGTATTCCTGTTGCTTTTTCCCTCATCCTCACCAGCATTTGTTGGTGTGTGTGTGTGTGTGTGTGTGTGTGTGTGTGTGTGTGTGTATGTGTGTGTGTGTGTGTGTGTGAGAGAGAGAGAGAGAGAGAGAGCCATTCTGACTGGGGTGAAATAGAATCTCAATGTTGTTTTCATTTGTATTTCCTTGGTGGTTAAAGATGTTGAAACTTTTTTTTGGCTGGTCCTAGGGATTGAACTCAGGCCCTGGGCACTGTCCCTGAGTCTCTGTGCTCAAGGCTAGCCCCTTAACACTTGAGCAACAGTGCCACTTCCAGTTTTTGCTGAGTAGTTAATTGGAGATGAGTCCCATGGACTTTTCTTCCCAGGCTAGCTTTGAACTGCAATCCTCAGATCTCAGCCCGTTGAGTAGCTAGGATTATAGGCATGAGCCACTAGGGACCCAGCTTGTTGAAACCTTTGAAAGTATTTATTGGCCATTTATACTTCATTTGGAAAAAAAGATCATTTTAGTTCATCTGTCCATTTATTGGCTGGATAATTTGTTCTCTTGGTGTCTAGTTATTTACTGTCTTTCTGCCTTCTGGATTTTAATCTCTTGTTAGATGATTAGCAGGAAAAGTCTTTCCCCCATTCTGCATGCTGTTTTGTAGCTGTCTTGATTGTTTCCGTTGCTGTACAGAGCTTTTTAATTTGATGCAATCTCATTTGTTAATCTTTGCTCTTATTTCCTGAGCTTGTACATTTTATTCAAAATGTCATTGTCTGTACCTAGGTCTTGAAGTATTTCCTCTATATTTTCCCATTGAAGTTTCAAAATTTCTTATCTTACACAGGTCATGATCCACTCAGGTTTTTTTTTCTAAGTTCTTTTAAAAAATTATCATTACATAAGTTTTTCAAAGGAGTTTTATTCAGCACAGCAGGTTATGAATACCATGTGTCTTGGTCAGTATGCTGGTCCGTTTTGAACTGATTCGTTGTGCATGGTGAGAGATAGAGATTTCATTTCAGTCTCCCACGGCTGGCTGTCTAGTTTCCTAGTACTGTGTGCTAGAAGCTGCCTTCTATGGTGTTTATCTCATGTATGTTTATCCAGAACCAGATGGTAGTGTGGGCTTATTTGGGGGTTTTCTGCCCTATTCTGTTGGTCTCTGTGTCTTTTCGTGAGGATCATTTCTAAGTGTGTCCACTAACTGGAGCAGACACCAACAGTCAACCCATTGCTTTGGAGTCCAGCTCTCTAATCTGCTCCACACACTGGGCTCAGCACTGGGCAGGACAGCAGCATGAGGAAATGTCGGTAGCCCCTGGTAATGAATCTGCTTGGTGGCACAGCGTTGTAGCATGTGGCATCATCATAGTACCCAATGACCTTCCCCTTGTGACTGGCTGAGAACAAGAACACATCACTAGGGAGAGTCACTGATGACACAATGCTAAGGTCTCCCTGGGCACTTCCAATGGCTTATGTCTTCTGAAGATTTCACCTTCGGTTGAGCAACACTGTCTCCATGGTTGGCAGAATCTGCAGGAGCTGATATTGCACCAGCCTTTCTCAGGAAGGTCATTGGCACCGAGGACTTACCTGAAGTGTGGTTGAAGTGTCATCCCAGGCTGGGGGCTTCTACTCAGCACTGCTCTTGCCTGGCACCCGACTCCTGCAGCGTTCTGGACAGATGCTCTGGAGATGGTTGAGGTGGGGTAGAAGGGCCTGTTCTCCAAGCACATGCAGGCTGCGAATGAGGCACCTGCCCAAGCCCTGCACCCTTAGACAATCCCCATCTACACCACAGGACGACACCCCTCTATACCACAGGACAACCTGCATCTACACCACAGGACGATCCCTGTCTACACCACAGGACGACACCCCTCTATACCACAGGACAACCTGCATCTACACCACAGGACGATCCCTGTCTACACCACAGGACGACACCCCTCTATACCACAGGACAACCTGCATCTACACCACAGGACGATCCCTGTCTACACCACAGGACGACACCCCTCTATACCACAGGACAACCTGCTTCTACACCACAGGACGATCCCCGTCTACACCACAGGACGACACCCCTCTATACCACAGGACAACCTGCTTCTACACCACAGGACGATCCCCGTCTACACCACAGGATGACACCTCTCTATATCAAAGGACAATCCCCGTCTACACCACAGGAGGATATCCCTCTGTACCATAGGATGACCCCCGTCTACACCACAGGACCATCCCCTTCTATACCACATAACGACACCCCTCTATACCACAGGACAACCCCCATCTACACCACAAGATGACACCCCTCTATACCACAGGATGACCCCTGTCTACACCACAAGATGACGACACCCCTCTATACCACAGGACGACCCCCATCTACACCACAGGACGATCCCCGTCTACACCACAGGACCATCCCCTTCTATACCACATAACGACACCCCTCTATACCACAGGACAACCCCCATCTACACCACAAGATGACACCCCTCTATACCACAGGACAACCCCCATCTACACCACAAGATGACACCCCTCTATATCACAGGATGACCCCCATCTACACCACAAGATGACACCCCTCTATACCACAGGACGACCCCCATCTACACCACAAGATGACACCCCTCTATACCACAGGACAACCTGCATCTACACCACAGGACGATCCCTGTCTACACCACAGGACGACACCCCTCTATACCATAGGATGACCCCCGTCTACACCACAGGACCATCCCCATCTACACCACAAGATGACGACACCCCTCTATACCACAGGACGACCCCCATCTACACCACAAGATGACACCCCTCTATACCACAGGATGACCCCTGTCTACACCACAGGATGATTTCTGTCTACACTACAGGATCACCTCCATCTATACCACAGGACAACCCTTGTCTATACCACTGCACAATCCCAACAAGGTTGAGATGGAATGGCTTGCATAGGCAGAGACTCCATGGCCTGTGCTGTTTGTACAAGCCCTCTGAGAGCCAGCCTGGGTTCTTCCCTGTCTCTTTTCTACTCTCCTCACAGGGGAGGCAGTTGTGGTTGTGTTGTTCGGGCCTGGGAGCAACTAGGGGAGATGAAGAATGCAATGCACACACATTAGGCATCGTACCTCTGTCTGACAGGCTTCTGCTCTTGACTAGGGGGACATGATGGGCATGCGACCTGCAGAGCCTGGGTCACCTCCAGCCCCACAGAAGCCTCATCATCTCCCAGTCCACTGGCAGCATCCAGTCCCCGCCTGGTCTCTGTAGAGCCCCAGGCACCAGCTAGGATCCCCTCCTAAGCACAAAGGAACTCAGGTCACTGACTCGTGTCCACAGCCCAGCTCATCTCCCAGTCCCACGGAGCCCAGAGCACAGGGTTCCCTCAAGCTCCTACATTTTCTGGGCCATCTCCTTAACCCTCAAGAGTCAGCTGCACACTCAGGATGATGCCCTCCTTGGGGCCAGTTCAGCTTTCTCGTGTGGTCACCAGGCTGCTGATGTGGAGCCTGGACCGTGATGACCTTCCCCAGTCAGCACCACGGTGACCTTCCCCAGGGTCAGGACCACAGTAACCTCTGCTCCCCCAGGTCAGGACCGAAATGACCTTCCCCCTGGCTCAAGACCAGGGTGACCTTGCCCCTGGGTCAGGACCACAGTGACCTTTCACAGAGGATTCTGCTTATGATGAGGATGAAATGAGATGTCCTTGGGCAAACCGTTGCTTTCCCTCCATTTAAGACTTCCAAGTTTTCCTGAAACATAGCTTGAGTACATCAGGTTCTAAGGTTGGGGCTCAAGGACCTTCGAGCTCTGGTGACAACAGAGATTTTAACCTTTCCCAGGACAGCCTGAGCTTCTCTGATGAGCTGTTTCAATAAGGTCTAACATCTAACAGAGGGTGTAGTCAACAGGAGAGAGCTTGAAGATCACATTCTTCCCCACATGGACTGCTTATTTGAATTGCAATTAAGAAAAAAATCTCATTTTCCTGACATCCAAAACAGCTTTATCCTATAAACATGCTTCCCTTTGGTGAATATATGTGTGTATGCTTTTCCTACCTCAAATATATAAACCTTATTTTTCAAAAATACCCAATTGTTTCCAACTCAAGTCAAAACTTAAGGAATCTTTTTGGAGGCAAGTCCTTTTCCCCATCCCTCCTTCCCTTTGTTCTTCTTTATGAGGAGCTCTCTTTCTAGGCCTTGTTCAATCTCCCAAACAGCCTTTCTCTGATTTCCCCTGACCGGCAGTTTCTCTCATATTTGGTGGTAAAGATTTGTCAGGTTCTAAATTGACTTGGATGAGCCCAGGGACGCATTCAGTACCAACTATTGAGAACATGGCTCCACGGGGAGCTTTCACTGAGGTTGGCAAGACAGATGTCGACCTGCAGATATGTTTAACATGATTCCATGCCTTAAAATCTTTATGCAAGCTGGGCTGGGGGTGGTGGTCACTAAATGTTCAAATGTTATTAAGTAACTATGCATAGTTTTCTGTCTGAGATGTCTCCTAGTTCAGGCGAGAAGGCATTGCTGGAAGCTTTGCATGATCACTTGTGACTGTTCTGTAAACTCCAAACTCAAAGGCATCTCCATTAATCTACTTCTACAGCCATTTCAATTCCACATGGCTTTTGCATTCCCTGGTGTGAAGAAAATAATACCAAACTGCAGTTTTTGTTGACGTAAGATTCACATGGTCACCCTTAAGTCTCTCCTATCAGTTCTCGTGAGGTGAGGTGGATGAGGTGAGGTTGCTGATGCACACGCTGTCTTACCCCTTGTGGCCCCCTGGCTGCCGGTCTGGCCCTGCGAGGCCCCTCACTGCCTGTCCCATCCTGTGCGGACCCTTGCTCTCAGGCGGAGCAGGCCTGTGTGCCACCAGTCTGGAATGTGTTCAGGAAAACCTCACTTCTCACACTGTGTCACACAGACAAACAGCACAGGAGATAACTTTTATCATCAGAAACAAGTAAGTATAAGTATTAACACAGATCCTAGCTGTTTGGGAGGCAGAGAGCAAATGGGTCATAATGTGATGTCAGCTCACACAAAAGGTTAGTGTAAGCAATCTCAGTCACCTAGGGACATGCCTGTGATCCCAGCCAGATGGAAAGCAAAGATAGATTGGGGGTCAGAGGCCAGCACTGGGAGAAAATGCAAGACCCTACTGATAAATAACCAAAGCCAAAATAGCGCTCTCCGTGTTCTCATAGCAAGTGGTACAATGTCTGCCTAGAAAACCCCAATGCAATCAGACAAAAAGAAAGAAGCAGACATTTAGACAGACATCTATGGAAACAATATGCATAACCCTGAGATGGCATTGGGAGAAATTGGTCCTGCTCCTCTTTGCCCTAAGGCAGAGATCAGAATGAAACAATGCAGCCTCTTTCTTCTTACATTTGTGTCTTTTGAGAAAAGACTAATAAAAAATTTAACATCTAGAGATTGGCTAAATACATCAGAAATCTTGACGTGCCAGAATCTAGTGACATTTTCCTATGGTCATTAAACACTGATCATGCCAAACCACCCTTCCATGCAGTGGCAAGGATTGGCAGGTTAAAGTGAGGAACAAATGGGTTAGATGTGCTGATGGACTGATGGGTTAGACTTGGCAGTGCACCCTGCAGTCTCTTCTGCACCGAAGGGGAAGATGGGGGGACTATGTTTGAGCCTGGGGGACAGTCAGTGGCACCTCATCTTGCACAGATGGTGCGTGTCTGTCATTCTTGCCACACAGGAGGTACAGGTAAGAAGATCATCGTCAGAGAGCTCTAGGCAAGACCACGAGGCCCAGAAGACAAGGCCCAAACAGTCCCAAGGCTGCAGGTCTGCCAGGAGCCTGCTGTCTGGTCACCTCCACCTCACACTGGGGCCTGGCCTCCCACAGGGGCCTCACCTCACACTGGGGTCTGGCCTCCGGCATGGCCTCGTCCTGCCTGCAGGTGGCACCCGCTCCAGAGGCACTTTGTTGGTAGCTGCGTGGATGGAGGTGAGCTCTGGACTCACCCGCCCCTTGGAGGGTATCAGAGCCTGCCTGTGCTGCAGCAGCCCTGTCACCTCTCCCTGCCCCAGGTCCTTAGCTGACCCTGTGACCGCTCCCTGAGGCATCATCCCACATGCTCCACATGTGGAGCCTCTGCCTGTGTGTTTGGGCAGGTTACAAGAATCCCATTCCTGATCTGACACTCAGTGAATGCTGCCAGGACCTCACTGAATTCTTGCTGTCTGCTGACAGCGATTTCCTCATGTCACAGATGTTCATAAGAAATGTTTCGAACTTTATGCTTTCTGGAAGACTCATTTCTCCTCCATTCATCAACGAGATAGGCACATTTCTGTCACCCTCTGTACTGGAGAGGGTCCTTAATATTCCACCGAGTTTGACTGACAAATACTGTGTTTAGGTTCTTTTGTGTCTTTCGTCAGACTTGGGTCACTGGAATCTGAGAGTATCCATGGTCAGTTATTACGTAGGATGGGCAGTGTTTAACTGTCAGCATTGGTCCTGCAGGATGGAAGGGATGTTCCCAGCAGTGCTGGCTGTTGGTACAGCAGCAGTATCTTATTAGGCATGGCTATTCACTTCTTCCTCACACAAGCTGATTATACCAACAAGCAAACATGACTTGTCTCAGAATAGAAAGCTTCTATAGCATCTAACAGAGATAAGGTTCAAAACTAAAATGTTTTTGACAGTTGGCTATGTTTTTTGGGTAGTGCTGGGTTTGAACTCAAGGCCTTGCACTTGTTAAGAATTGTATCATTTGAGCCATGCCTTCAACCTTTTTCACTTTGGTTACTTTTGCCTGGACAGGCCTGGACTGTAACCTTTCTACTTATATTCCTACTGGAGCTGATGACATGTATATCTACCACTCTCAGCTCCTAGTTCAAGGGAGAGCTCGGGAACCTTTCACCTGAGCTGAACCTTGAACTGTGATCTGCCCCTACCTCACCCCCTTTACAAGCTAGGACTATAAGTCTGAGCCAGCTGGCAATTGGCTCTGTGTGTGTGTGTGTGTGTGTGTGTGTGTGTGTGTGTGTGGTGTGCATGTACGCACGCGTACGCACGTGTGCACACACCAGTCCTGGGGCTTGAACTTAGGGCCTGGGCACTGGTCCGTGGGCTTTTTTACCTTTAATTTAAGGATCTGAGGATCTTTGAGGGTTTGGGAAGTTGCTAAATAGACTTCATGTTTGTTGACTGGATCACAAAATTAAGGTTGCATGGTGTTTCAACAGCTAATTGATGAGTTTTATACCAAGTTTTCCTTCTGTTTTGAAGAAGAAAGGCTGTACTTACATCTTGAGTTCCTCATAATTTTCAGTCTAATAAAACGCATTCACAGCTTAGGCAGCAAACCCCTTGGATCTAGAGCTTGACAAGAAAGTGATGAGATGAAATATCTGTGCAGAGAGAGAAAAAAGCACTTTGATAGATAAGTACTTGTGAATTATTTGGGGCTAGTGTAGAATGCCTTTTGTACAAGGACCATAAGAAGATAAGACGTGGCATTTCTACCTCTCAGAACTGAAAAGGGCAAATGTTAGGCCATGCTTTTCTCCCAGCTCTGGTGTAAAAGGACTTTGGGGTGAAGTGCAGCTTTTGAAGCAAGGCACACCGCACGCCATTGAAATCCGTCACCAGCAGGAGGGTAAGGAATGCCTAGACCATGGCGTCTGTGGGCTGGGGATGTGGGTATGGCAGCAGGCAGGATGCTGAAGAGGACAAAGGTCAGAGTCACAGGGCGGCGTTGTGAGTCAGGATGGTGCAGCTGTAGGGCTGGTTTCCTGATTCCAAGGGTGCCACGCATCATCATTCCCCTTCCCCGGCTCAACGAGGGCACACAGCGCTGACCTCCCACATCTGAGCCCACCAGTGCTCAGGTCCCACGCATTCATTCATTGGGCCCCTTAGTGCTCAGGGTTGCGTTAGGGAGCTGTTCCCCTCCGTACTCGGTGTCCATGCTCTGGGTCTCACCGTATGGCTGCGTCGGCTGGGCACTGGCTTCAGGGAGCTCCCAGGCCTGTCTCGTCCATGCTCTGGGTCTCACTGGAACACGGAGTCACTTCGGCCCTGGCTTCAGGGAGCTCCCAGGGTTCTGCATTAACCAGAACACTTGTCACAGGTCCCCTGTGCATCATTTATCAGGTTAAGAAAACATCTCTGTACTTCTTGTTGTGTTTCAAGTTTTTAATCATAAATTGAATGTCACCTAATGCATTTTCTTGTAAAGATAATTGTTTAATTTTTATTCTTTAATATAGTGCAGTATCGATTAATATTTTTGTGCCAGTACTGAGGCTTGAACTGAGGGCATCAAGCTCTCACATTGCTTTTTACTGTTTTTTCGTTTTTTTGCCCAAGGATAGCATCCCATCATTTGAGTCGTTCTTTCACTTCTGGCTTTTTTTGCTGGTTAGTTGGATTTGCTGCCTGGCTGGCTTCAAATCTCAATCCTGATTTTAGCTTCCTGAGTAACTAGGATTAGCACTGTTAGCCAGTGGTCTGGATCAATATCGGTTAATCTTTGAGTGATAAACAAATTTGCACTCCTGAAATACATACCCAGTGTTTTAGTACTATTATCCTGTTGCATGATTTCTGCTAATATTTTATTTAGTTCTTTGGCATGTCGCTAAGACTTCCTTGTTCCTTCCTTCAAGTCCCCAGTGTGGCTTGGAACGAAGTTGCTATGGCCTTAGAGCATTTGCAGGAAGCTGCTGTCCTCACTTAGAGAGTTTATATAATTAGGGCCATTCTTCTGGATGCAGACAAGTATTTCTGGGAAGCTGTCTGCTTCTTGTCATTCTCCATGTGAAGGTTCACACTTACACACTTACACACTGGATTCCTTGCTGGCCACTGAGAACTGTTATTTCCTTCCTGGGTCAGGTTTTATAAGGTGTGTTTATAAATTTGTAGTACAAAATAGCTGATCGTATCCTCTTAAATCCTTTATTCCCTCTTTCAGATCTGTAAGGTATTCACTCTACTTCTAAAATCAATGTTTTGTTGTTGGTGGTTAGTTTTTATAAGGATTTATCAACTGTATTAATCTTTCAAAGAACAATTTTTTGAGGCTTTCTTGATTTTTTTGTACAATGTTTTGCTAGTTATTTTCCACTTTATTTTTATTTTTTTTCAAATTTTTATTATCAAACTGATGTACAGAGAGGTTACAGTTTCATACGTTAGGCATTGGATACATTTCTTGTACTGTTTGTTACCTTGTCCCTCATGCTATTTTCCACTTTAATTTTTCCTATGTCTTCATCAGCTTGTCACTTTCTACTTGTTTTCTATTCTTACTCTAACTTTTCTGTGATTGACGTTGGCTTTTGTATTTTTTCATATATGCATTTAAACCTAAATTTTTTTCTTATGATCGCATTTAGCTACAACTCTACATTTCGATATGCAATGCTTTCATGAATGCTTTGTTCCTGAATCCAGTTCACTTCTACTGAGGTCTGGGAGTGTGCTCTGAACACCTTTGTGGTGAAGTGTGTCCGTTGGGCACATGCACACCAGCATGGAGGAAACCCTTCCTGCCAGGCAGCTGAGCTGTGTGTGCTTTGGCTGCTCGGTGTCATGCCTCTTGCGTAGATATTCTAAATTCTGTCCTGGCTTTTCTACTGCATCTGAGCAATCCATAAAGTGTAACTAGATTTATTTTTCTTTTGTCTTCGTCAGGTTTTGCTCTTAAGTTTTGAAGTCATGTTTTAGGATGTGTAAATTCATATTGTTACATCTTCTGAAAAAAATTATCTTACTACCCTTACTTTGCCTTGGACATTGGCTTTAAAATTTATTATGTCTAACACTATAAGGAGTCAGTTTTCTTTGGATTATCATTTATATAGTGTTTATTGTTCCATCACTTTACCTTCAAATTTCTTTGTTATAATATTTAGGCTAAATTCTTTATGCATATGATTCTTTGTTTTTATTTTAACATAGTCATGACATGTATTTTAAATGTAATTCTTCCTAATCCCATTATTTAAATCCACAATCTTATGAGTCACACTATATTTTCTGCCTATTTTATTCCACTGTTTTCCTTTCCTTTATGGGTTCCAGCCGTCTTCCATGGTGGTAGAAGCTCAGTTCAGCACACATCCCTGGCAGCTTTGTGCTCCTCCACACACTGTCCATAACTGTCATTATCCAGGCTGGCCTGCACTGGCTTAAGCTCAGCAACACACTTCTGTTGTGGCTCTGCAGCCCTGGCATTTGTGCAGGCTGTTTATCCTATGTCCACCTTTCAGCACTCTTCATTCATTCATTCCCTTGTTCAGATCCCCTTTTCCTCCCAAGTCTTGCTGCTGTGGATCTCTTAGCAGTCAGTCAGATCACTGTTGGTTTGCCTAGAATTATCTTTATTTTGACCCTCCTTTTAGAAAAGAATTTCTCAGGTAACAAGGTGTTTTCTTTTACCCTTTTAAAGAGGTGGCTCCCTCATCTTTCAGCGTCCTCCTCAGAAAGTCAGTGTTGACTACCATCGCTGAATTGCCAAGTTCCTCTGCTTAGGTTGGCATCGGATGTTTGCCTTTGGTTTTTGGAATCTACCAGCTGTTCTCAGGCATTGCTTTGAATAATCTGCGTAGGACAAAGCTGAGGACTCCTCTCATCTTGTCCAGTTAAATTCCCTTGTGGGCCAGAAACAGGGCTGGAGCCTCTGGTTCTCCAGGTCCCCAGAAGACCCAGGCTTCCAGAAGACCAAGGGGGCTGGCAGCCCGACGCTGGCCGTGCACAGTCAGCAGGCCCCATGCCACTCGACCAGGACATTCTCACTGGGAAAGGAGGATGAAGCTACGGATGCACTGACCCGGTCCTCTCTGAGTCGTTCCTGAGCCGGATGGAGGGCACGGTGGAAGACTCTACATCCCAGCACCCTGGTTCTAGGTTTTAAAATCCACAGCTAGCACTGCTGTGCCAATCTCCTTCGCACACAGGTCTTTGGCTTCACTTCTGTTTATTTCATTAGAATAAACTCTTTGAAGCAAACTTGTAGGGTCAGATGTTATGGGCATTTTCATAGTCTTGATATATAAAGGCTAATTTTGTGTTCATTGGAATAAATTTATATTCCCATGAGAAATTTGAGCAATTTCCTCCCTCTGACCTCACTGGCATTAAATTATAATTCATTTTTCATGTATCCCAAATTAAAAGGCAGTGATGTATCTTGTTTTAATTTGCATTTCTCTATATGCTAGAGGGGCATAGTGTACTACATTCAAGTGTTTACTTGCCCTTTATATCTTTGCAGATTTGGTCTGTAGGCACTTGTCCATGTTTCTTGGGAAGTCTAGTGATTTTTTTGCTTTCTAGGAATTCTCTGTACGTTGTTGATTCTAGCATTTCTCTTTTCCTTTAGAAATATGTTACCAGTTGGACTCTGGCTTTTATTATGTAAAAACTGTTTTGGCATGCATCCATTGTGGTATATTATTAACTTACCCTCTGGAACACAATATTCACTTGCTAAATACTCAGAATGCAGGGAACACATTCTGTCAATGAAATGACATTACATGTTCATATTCGATAAAATAATCCCAAAGCTATGAGGGACAGCATTATTTTGTTGGGCGGTTACCTGGTAATAGTGAAATTACAAACTATATATTAATCTTTCTGCTGAACATGACTTTTCAAATATCAAGCAAGGTCAGGTAAGGCTGATCTAGGGTTACCACTGAGGGCTTGGTACCTGGAGCTTCTCGGTGATGTAAGGGCTTCTTGAGGTACCTGCAAGCACTTCTCCCATGTGTCACATCCCCTCAGTGTCCCCATGTGTCACGTCCCCTCGGTGTCCCCATGTGTCACGTCCCCTCAGTGGCCCCATGTGTCAGGTCCCCTCAGTGTCCCCATGTGTCACGTCCCCTCAGTGTCCCTATGTGTCACGTCCCCTCAGTGTCCCTATGTGTCACGTCCCCTCAGTGGCCCCATGTGTCAGGTCCCCTCAGTGGCCCCATGTGTCACGTCCCCTCGGTGTCCCCATGTGTCACGTCCCCTCAGTGTTCCCATGTGTCACGTCCCCTCAGTGTCCCTATGTGTCACGTCCACTCAGTGGCCCCATGTGTCACCTCCCCTCAGTGTCCCTACGTGTCACGTCCCCTCGGTGTCCCCATGTGTCACGTCCCCTCGGTGTCCCTACGTGTCACTTCCCCTCAGTGGCCCCATGTGTCACTTCCCCTCAGTGGCCCCATGTGTCACTTCCCCTCAGTGGCCCCATGTGTCACGTCCCCTCAGTGGCTCCATGTATCACGTCCCCTCGGTGTCCCCATGTGTCACGTCCCCTCGGTGTCCCTATGTGTCACGTCCCCTCGGTGTCCCTACGTGTCACTTCCCCTCAGTGTCCCTACGTGTCACTTCCCCTCAGTGGCCCCATGTGTCACGTCCCCTCAGTGGCTCCATGTATCACGTCCCCTCGGTGTCCCCACGTGTCACTTCCCCTCGGTGTCCCTATGTGTCACGTCCCCTCGGTGTCCCTATGTGTCACTTCCCCTCAGTGTCCCTATGTGTCACGTCCACTCAGTGGCCCCATGTGTCACCTCCCCTCAGTGTCCCTACGTGTCACTTCCCCTCGGTGGCCCCACGTGTCACGTCCCCTCGGTGTCCCCATGTGTCACGTCCCCTCGGTGGCCCCACGTGTCACGTCCCCTCGGTGTCCCCATGTGTCACGTCCCCTCGGTGTCCCCATGTGTCACTTCCCCTCGGTGGCCCCACGTGTCACGTCCCCTCGGTGGCCCCACGTGTCACGTCCCCTCGGTGTCCCCATGTGTCACGTCCCCTCGGTGTCCCCATGTGTCACGTCCCCTCGGTGGCCCCACGTGTCACGTCCCCTCGGTGTCCCTATGTGTCACGTCCACTCAGTGGCCCCATGTGTCACGTCCCCTCAGTGGCTCCATGTGTCATGTCCCCTCAGTGTCCCTATGTGTCACGTCCACTCAGTGGCCCCCTGTGTCACCTCCTCTCAGTGTCCCTACGTGTCACTTCCCCTCGGTGGCCCCACGTGTCACGTCCCCTCAGTGGCCCCACGTGTCACGTCCCCTCGGTGTCCCCATGTGTCACGTCCCCTCAGTGTCCCCATGTGTCCCGTCCCTTCGGTGGCCCCTTGTGTCACGTCCCCTGGTATCTCCATGTGTCATGGCCCCACACATCATGCTGGCATTCAGTGAAGCCACCAGCAGCCTTCAGAAAAGGCCTCACCGTGTTGTTGATGGGAACTTCAGGGACGCATCAGGTAGACTTCCAGTGGGATGGTCCTCAGAGGATCTTCCCCGACCGTTCCCAGTGTTTTCAGATCTTTCGTTCTTCTTGCAGGAGGAGGCTGTGTCGTTATTGTCTAGAACCCAGGGCCATGTTTACAGACCCCATTTCAGTGATGGCTTCATCCATGCACTCAAGAGCCTTTGACGAAGCACCGGTGACGTGGGGACGGTGGAGCTCTGGAGGTGTGGGGATAGCAGGGCACAGGTGATGCAGGATGAATTCTGTCAGGCCACGCAAGGCCACTGTGGCTCACACATGCACACACACAGCTGGAGCCACACATGCAGACCCTCTGTTTCCTAGCCCTTTCTCCTTTTCTTTCCAATGCAATTTTGTTAAGGGAAAGTAATCAACAGGAAGAAGGGAAGAAACATGCAGAAAGGAGAAAGAAGGTTGTATACTGCGTGTTTACCTTGTATCAAAGCAAGGAGTATTT
Source organism: Perognathus longimembris pacificus (assembly GCF_023159225.1). Classification (NCBI taxonomy): domain Eukaryota; kingdom Metazoa; phylum Chordata; class Mammalia; order Rodentia; family Heteromyidae; genus Perognathus; species Perognathus longimembris. The sequence continues at coordinate 479,836 of NC_063181.1, forward strand.
TAGATTTTGTGTATTTTAAGTTGCAGGGATCAGGAACTGTAAGACATGATTTTAGATGACTGTGAAAGTCATTTAAGAAAGGCAGAAGACACAAAACAAAGCAAACGGTGTCGATATTGGTTTCAGAGACAGTGTTTCACTGGAGGCTGAGTTCTTGACTTCCTATAACACAGAGACCTAAAGCCGAAGAGGGAGCTGGTAATTTCTTTTTCTTTTTCTTTTTTTTTTTTCAAATTTTTATTATCAAACTGATGTACAGAAAGGTTACAGTTTCATACGTTAGGCACTGGATACATTTCTTGTACAGTTTGTTACCTTGTCTGGTAATTTCTTTAGACACATTTACCAGAACATTTTTTATTTGTGTGCCGCTCTGTAGTGACTGACCAGGGAGCTGGCACCAGTCACTTCTAGTGTAAATAATTTTCATGGTAAGGTACTTCAAGTGTAAATAATCTGTGTCAAGAATCTCCCTTATTCATCGACAGAGCAGAGAAGATGAGTCAGAATAGCACCGTGCTACCCAGTGAAAGGCATTTTAAAGTTTTTTTTAATCTTTCTCTTCTTGCTGGCTTGCTTCTTTCTGTCCTTCATCACCATCAATAGCAGAGACAGAAATAGACTCACCAGCTCAGGAGCTCTCAGCAGCTGCTCACATGCCTGCACGCACACGGACGTTGCTCTTGTGATTGCAATTTGCTTTTAAATATGTGGTAATAACCTGCTGATTTTCAAACCCCAAGAAGCCAGTGCAATTTAATCCTATCCATTATTATTATTATCATCATTGAGAAATGCTCCTTTCTGTTGAGGGAGATAAACTAAGCTCAAAAAGCCAACTATCACATTTCACTCATATGTGAAACCTAGACTTAAAATGATAATAATAGCAATAATAATGGGGTATTAACCCCAAAGAGGACTGTCTGGGAGAGACAAGCCAGCAGGAGCATGCATGTATGTGCATGTGTTTGTGTGTGTATAGGAAACCCACTGGTTTCTGTTTGACTGAAAGGGGGAGGTGGGAGGGGCAAAGGAGTAGAATAGAGGGAGTGAATTTCATCACAGAACTTTGTATTCATCATTGGCAATATCACAATGAAACCCTTTTGTGCAATTAATTCACAGAAATAACAAATTTTAAAGGAAATTTCTACCTTAAATCCTAAGGCGGCATCTTTGGTATTTAAGTTTTGAACACAGTGTTTAGTTAGTCTGAACACGAGGCTTTATGTTATGAAAGGGAAGCAGTAACTCTGGGCCTGCAGGTGGAGGGGACAGGTCTCAGGAGTGACATGTCAGTTCCAGCCATCCCTTGGTCAGCTCCGGCCCCTTTCTCCCAGCTGGGTCTTGGGGCCAGGTCTCCAGGCCTGTGTGGTCTCGGCACCATGGTGCCTCTGGGACAGCAGGCCCAGGCCCATACCATGTATCCCTTCCCAGCCCGACGCCCAGCAGAGAGGCCTCGTCTCCCAAATCTCTGCCCTTAAAACATTTGTTTTGTGACCTGGTCCTGGGGGCCCTGGGTGCCGGTTCGTACTTGTCCCAGTCTTCCTTGAGGAGTGAGTGAGGGCACCTGCCAGCCCTAGGCACTGTGTGCACAGACTTGCGTACACCGGGATGCGGCCAGCCCTGCTGACCACAGTGTGCCAAGCTCTGAGACCCACATTTTCCTCCCCATGCCTCTGTTTCCTCCTCTTCTGAGGCTGGGCCATGGGAACTCTCATCTCCCACCCAGAACAGCAGGCCTATTGCAGGAGGAGAAGGAGAGGAGTTTTCAGTGCAGTTAGGAGACATTTGCTGACCCATCAAAATCACCCCCAATGACACTAAGAACAGTAAGGACAATAAGGTTGCGTTTTCTAGAAGCGTCTTTGGGAGGAGTGGCCTTGTCCTCGGGAGGAGACAGGTCTTCTACCAGTGCTTTCTGGAGCCAAGCCATCCCAGCCTCCTTCCTCCCTTAGGGGCTCTCAAGCCTTTCCCTTTAGGAGTAGTGCTGACAGGGGACAAGAGCTCCCTCCATGGCCCCACACGCCTGCCTCCCCCTCTGCCCTGGTCCAGTCCCCCGTTCTCTGGCCCTGCCCTGGGCTGAGCACAAGGCCTGGACCCCTTGCTGGCCCCAGGTCTGCTGTCAGAGCCCCTGTCAGAGCCGCTACCGTCCACAACACAGGCTGCTTTTCCACTTCTGGGAGTGTGTGACACTGCTGGTTCTGGGTGGGGCTGGCTTCGCCAGGGGCTTCCCCACCCCGTCCAGCAGGGTTGGCACGTGCTGAGCTTTCCACAAACTCTGCTTGAAGAAGTCTGTGGCCAGACGCTCAGGTCTCCTCTAGCCCCCCACCCTGTCAGCTCAGCCAGCCCCACCCATACTCCTGGGGAGTTGTTCCTCCTCCCCTCTCTGGAGAGTCTGCAGGCCGAGGGGCCCAGTCCGGCTGCGGAGTACAACACGAGGGAGCCATCCAGCTCACCAGCTTCCCGTGTTCACTTGGCAACCTCAAGAAGTTCATTCTAAAAATGTTCAACCGAACTTTCCAAAACAGCCTTCATGGCAGCCTGATATTTAAGGGCACAGATCCGAGAGGCAGTGTGGGCAGGTTGCTAGGCAACTGCGGCTCCTATAGGCCCAGCCTTGTACTGCTCGCCCAGACACAAGAAGAGCTGGGCCTGGTTGTGGGACCCCTCCCCCAGGTGGTGGTGGGGGGCATCTGATGTAAGGAGGGGGTTCTCAGTGTGCAGATAGTGAAAAGCCCCAGGCTGTAAATTTTCTCGGTTAGAAGTGATGCTCAACTTGAAAACTTTGGCTAGGTCCTTTGGGTTCTCTGCTGTAAAGAGCTTGAGAATTCACCATCATTCTGTGGACAGCATGCTGGCCCTGCCCACTGAAGGCTGTCGGTCTCCTCCGCTGTGTTCCTCCTTCCTGGCTTGAGTTCATCTCTGTGCCTGTTGCTGCTCTAGACCAGGTGCAGCATGGCCTCCAGTGCCCTCACCCACCCCCCTGTGACCCCTTCCCCCCCCACACCTCCTGGGAGAGTGCCTGGCTTTGGACAGACTTGGCCCTGTAGGAAGAGGACACAGAGCACCTACACCAGGACACCTGGGAGAAGATCAGCCAGGGACAATGAGCAGAGCTGTAGACATGGACAGCAGAGGGTCTCTGAGCGCTGGGCTCCCCACACCTCTCCCCAGTTCCCTCTGTCCTCTGGCTTGGCTCTTGTTTGTCCTGCTTGGCTCTTGACCCTAGCGTCAGTAACTAGAGAGGTCTCCTGTGGAAGTCCTCTGGGAAAGTCACTGCCTTCTTGTTGGCCTCCTCCTGCACTTCTGAGGCCCCTTTGCCTGCTAAGATTGTATGTGTGAGGGTGTGTGGTCTCTCTCCCTCCTTCCACCTCCCCTGGAGGGCAGTGCTTGGCCTACCCTCCCATGTCCACCTATTCTCCAGCTTTCTTATTGGCTCAGGTGGGCACCTTCACAGAACACTGAATTCCCAAGGCCACTTTAAATCTATCTTGCTAAGTTGCAGGTCATCCCATCTGAATCCTCATCAGAAAGGCTGGCCTTCCCTGCAGCCTGGGTCCTTCACACTGCCTTCTGCAGAGGCTGCTCCAGGGGCCTGTGCCACTGGCCCTGGGGTGTGGCTGTCCGGCATGGACTGTTCCACTGGCCCTCAGGGCATGGCTGCCCCACACACCTGTGCCACTGGCCCTGAGAGCCAGGGCATGGGCTGGGTCTCCTTCTAGCTGTTGGAAGACTGGGAAATTCTTTTGGTAAGGGTTAACTATTCTTATGAAGGCCTATGTTGGTTACTTGTTTCATTTGCCCTCTTAATTCTCTGTTTTCCGGCTCCTCTCGAGCCCAGCCTATGGCTGAATGGGGGCAGTAGCATGGGGTGGGGGGAGCTTCTGAGGAACTGAGTAGCATGCCACAGTCATTGGCATTCTGGTCCTTGTCACATGTACTTCGGCACCTTGGTTTTGGATGGGCCTCTGGGAGCTGCCCTGGCTCCCAGTGGCTAGAGAGCAGGCCTCTTTGGGGCCGTTCTCTGCCATACTTCTTCTTTGACAGATGTGTGCTGCAAGAATAAGGTTTAAAAATAATAGTTGTTTATAAAATTTGCTTTTCTTGATATGTAGCCCAGGCTGCCTTTAAATTTGAGATCTTCCTTCCTCTGCTTCTTGAGTGCTGGGGTTACAGGCATAGCCTCAACACCTGCTGGCAATAATGCCTTCTTAGTGAAAACAAAACAGGGCCAGGTATAGTGAATGCAACCAGTCAACATGTGCACAGCACATTTAAATCACATGGTTTCTTAGGTCATATTAACATTTGGTCTGAGAGGAAGGAAGAAGGACAGATGTCCCAGGGCTCAGCAGGTACCCAGTATCACGTTCCATTGAAAAAGAATTACCCGATCTGTGCAAAAGGTAGAGTCTCACTTGGTTCATGCTGAACAATACAGGAGGCAGATTCTAGTTTGTAGATTCTGAGTTCTATGAGAGGGAGATTTCCACTTTGTAGATGAGGGCAGTGATGTCAAGGACATCGAATCACTCTCCAAGCTCTTGGAGCTACGATGTGTGGCCTAGTCCATGCTGAGTTCACCGTCTTCTTGCTTTTTCCTGATGGGCAGTGCTGCCGACCATGAGTAGCCACCTACAGAAAGCTCCTGCAACTTCAACCACATTTGGTCAGCCAAAAGTTGCCCAACTATATAATTTACTTTGTGGCTACTACATAAATGTCTGAAATTTTTAAAAATAAAACAATGTAAAAAATTGACATTATCATGCTGCATTACACTGAGAGAAGAAGCAGACATCCCCATTATATATATATATATATATATGCATCCTGTGTGTATATATGCATATATGTATGTTGTATGTATATGTACATATATGTGATCTATCATTTCAATGATACGTGTGTTAAGATCGTTCATTTATTGTATTTGAGAATGCCAGCTTTTACTGTATACTTGGCTTGCAGTTAGTATGTCTTGACTTATTTTGAATGTTTAATCAAATGCGTAATTACACATTTCCGGGGGTGTGTATGAAGCGACTCTAAAAATGGTATGTCCATGTGAAGAAATTGCTCCCTTCCCATGACTTGGGACAGTGACAGCCCACGGCTGGCTTTACCAAGGAGCTCCTCTGTGTCGCCATGTTGTTACAACGACAGATTGTCACTTGTCTTCTCTGCCCTGCCCCACGTGGGTGAGGCCAGTTGCCCGTGGGGAGTGGCCCAGAGTGGACCGCCCCAGTGCCATGGCCCAGACTCATACAAACCCCCGTGTCTCTGTGCATGACTCGGCACCTCGACAACTCTGCTGCTTACATTCTTGTGTGTTAATCACTTTAGGGATCACTTTAGTGGGACCCTTGAATCTCATTTCCCAAAGGACATGTGTAGAAGGTTGTGACTGACCCATGGAACTGAGGCTGACTAAGCTCAAAGGGACCTTGCACGGACTGACTCTGTTCAAAGGTAGGCAACTGTCTGTGAATGTCGCTCCCCTTGTTTGTCTGTGCAAACCTGGAACACACACACATCAGTGCTGATGCCAAGGGCTCGCTCTGCGCAGTGCCCTCCTGTATCCCTCTACACCCCTCCCCTGGGGGTGCAGCCCCTTCCACCCACTTCACAGGGGCAGGGTCAGGGGAGGCCTGCCAGTGGACACTGTTAGGATTTTTTTTTTTTTATAAAAAGAGATCAAGTATAAAAAGTATACAGGAAAAATTGAGGGTCCTACATTTAGGTGAAACTTGAGGACTTTTGCATTTTCTAGTCTTATCTGTGGGATCAGGTTGCGATTTGACACGTCTCAGGAAACTCCTGCTCCCTCATGCTGTAAGGAGGTTGTTGCACTTGATGTGTGGACAGTGCTTGGAATAACAAAAGGTTCCTGCTTCTGGAATTCTCTGAGAGATCTGAAGCTGGCAGGTGCTGGGTTCCTGAGCCGAGCCCCTGTCTGCGGCTCCACGGGCACAGTCCCTGCCCGGTGCACAGAGCACCGGGATGGTTTCTACAAGACTCAGAGTTGTGAGTTACTTGAGTTTATAGTAAGTAGTCACCGACAATCCGCGAGCCAGTCTTCACCTCTGTGCGTTTATGTTCCGTGTCTAGATTTGTGTGAGAGATAAGAAATACCGCCTTTAATTGCAGCGCCTCACAGCAGGGGTGGTCAGAGCCAGCACGGCAGGTGGGGCTTGGGGTTCTGAGAGCTTGGTCACAGATGGAGTGCTCCAGGAACCAGGCACCCAGCTCTGTGGATACTGATGAGTTCCATGGACGAAGCTTGGCCCCAGGGGTGCCCATGAATCTCTGTAGATACTTTTGTCCCATACATGATAAGTGTCATCCGCGTTACTGCCCAGCCTACCGAAGATGGGGATGCATCACAGGGGCACCGAGCCTCAGAATGCTGGGAACACTTTAAGTGTCGAATGGCTTGGGTCAGCCCTACTCCTCCGACACTTCTGACAGCTGTGGTACAAAAGCCAGCCTTGGCCCTGGTCCCCTTAGGCAGCTCTCCTCTGGGGGCCCAAGCTCAGCAGGTGCTGAGCAACATGAGATGGAGGCTGTGGTTTCATCCAGAAAATGCTGGTGTGGAGGCTGTAGGTTCCACCCTGGGGCTCCACCTGCACTGGGGTTGTGGTGGCTTCTGGTGGCCCCCATGCAGCAGTCACACCCTCCAAGGGGACCACCCATAAGCCCCGGTTAGGAGGGAGCTGCCTTCTGCCTGCCAACTCTCTCTGTTGGAGAACGTGGAATTTTGTCTGTTCTCGGAGGGTTTTGATCAAGGAGATGTGTCTTTGTGGCCGTTTCTGAAGCTGTTTGAGAAAGATGAGGTGCATAGTTTTGCAACAGACATTTCTGTTTTATGCCTGTTTGTTTTGCAATTTCATGGTAACAGCTCAGCTCTTATGCAGAACCTGGAACTGCTTTCTCCACCTGGCACCACTAGTTTTTACTTAAATTTGTGGGCTCAATAAGGCTCACTGCAGAAGAAGGAGGATCATAAAGCCAGCGTGGTGCAAATTAAGCATCACAAAGCCCTGTGGAGCACGGGCTTCCCCACAGGGTCTCCAGGGGTGCCATTGTGGGCACAGTTCCTCCGCCATCTTGAAGACTCATTGTCACTGTGGTTGTATAGGTCATTTGAATCTAATCCTAGCAGTCAGGTAAGCGAAGATTACTACTATTTTTTTTTTCAGTGAATGAATTACTGGCTTTGTTGGTTCGTTTGCTTTCCTAGAGCTACAGCCAAAATAGCCAACCAACTATTGGTGAATATTCTGTAATTGTATAGTATATGAAAACATTGTTTTTTGTGCATTTTTTCCCAAAGTACTTAAAGAAATGGTAAATGTTGTGCATAGCCTGTTATGGTAGGTTTCATTTTATGACTGTTACTGTAACAAGTAAGGAAGGTCCTAATTATTAACAGTTTGCTTCTATAAGCAAACCCCTCTATGCCTCACTTGGCAGAGAGTTCATGGGCCGAGCCATCATTGGGATTTTAAGAATATAAACTGACCATCACCAGCCCAAGGCTGGACCTCGTGGGAACTTGCCAAGAACATAGGAGAGTAAAGAGTAGGTAGAAAATGAGTCTACATTTCCTCAGAGAGAGAGAGAAAGTGTAACTGGGCCTCCAACTTCCTCACCAAAGATGATGTTAGGCGAGGAGGATGCTCAAAGGCCTTCAAGTCCCCATGTCTCACCAGTGCCCTGGGTGTACTCCGTGCACAGGAGCTGGGCACATTCATGTAACGAAACCCAAGCTTTAGACCCGGGCCCCAAACTCCCAGCAGCCATGTGTCAGATCCAGCTGCTTGCTTCTGCACCCACCAAGTCCTGGTGAAGGGCAGAGGGAGGAGACCAGTCCATGTGATGGGCGGTCATGGGCAGAGGTGGAGTAAGCTCTGCAGCCCACGGTCAGCTGCCTTTGGGATGCAGACTCGAGCTCCAGTAGTTTTTCTAGACAAAGAACTGGAGCTTGGGGTGGGGGCGAATGAGATGTACATAGTCAGTGAACAGTCCCAGACAAAGTATGGCCCGATGGTCCATTATTTTAGTTATTTCAGAGGGGCCCCAGAGACGCGGTCACTGCAATGGTTGGTCAGGACAAGCGGGTCATCATTTCTGCTTTGAAAAGGCTCTGCTGTCCTTCGGGGCATTTGGGGTTCTTTGTCATAAAGATGTTATCTTCAGTCCTGTCCTTTCTGTATTCCAAGGTGATTGCAAAGTGACTGCAGAAAGACACACAAATTGAAGGCGGTGTGCCGGCTTTGCTCCTGCTTTTAGTGAATCATGGGCCCCCTAAGTAGGGACTGTCTTTCGGCAGAAGCAGCTTTCAAGCTCCTCTGCCATAACTTCTGTGTAAGGGCCTGGCTACCTGCGCTGGGCAAACCCGCTCACTTCTGCTGCATGGAACGAATTGTGCAGTGGTTCTGTACCAGCACCTGGAGCCCAGCAAGCTGTGGAGGCCGGGGAGATGTAGACGCTGTCCCATGGGCCACAGAGCCCTCTGCCTGCCCGTGGGGACGCCCGTGCCCTCTGCCTGCCCGTGGGGACGCCCGTGCCGTGCCCTCTGCCTGCCCGTGGGGACGCCCGTGCCCTCTGCCTGCCCGTGGGGACGCCCGTGCCGTGCCCTCTGCCTGCCCGTGGGGACGCCCGTGCCCTCTGCCTGCCCGTGGGGACGCCCGTGCCCTCTGCCTGCCCGTGGGGACGCCCGTGCCCTCTGCCTGCCCGTGGGGACGCCCGTGCCCTCTGCCTGCCCGTGGGGACGCCCGTGCCCTCTGCCTGCCCGTGGGGACGCCCGTGCCCTCTGCCTGCCCGTGGGGACGCCCGTGCCCTCTGTCTGCCCGTGGGGACGCCCGTGCCCTCTGCCTGCCCATGGGGACGCCCGTGCCGTGCCCTCTGCCTGCCCGTGGGGACGCCCGTGCCCTCTGTCTGCCCGTGGGGACGCCTGTGCCCTGCCTGCCCGTAGGGACGCCCGTGCCATGCCCTCTGTCTGCCCGTGGGGACGCCCGTGCCCTCTGCCTGCCCATGCGGGCATCTCTACAGTGGAATCCCTGCCCAGCTTTGTCCCTGGAGATGCTTACATGGGTAGACGCGTTGTCTCCTCCAAAGCCCTATTCTGGACCTGCCAGAGCACACGGCCGTCCACTAGATGTTTCTTTCCCAAGACTGGGAAAGCTAGAAGAAATAGGCCACATTACTAGTGCCTCAAATTGCCTTCTTTCGGCCCTCCGAAGGTAGCAGATGGCATCCTTCAGGGGAGACCCAGAGCCTGCCTGTGGCCCCAGGCCTGAGCTGGCTCTTCTGCACACTGGAGCTCACAGCAGGGGAGGGGAGGCTGGGCAAGGACGAAGCTCTTGAGCAGAAAGCACGGCAGTGATTCACCCATGGTGAATGAAGAGCACCCTCGCTTGTCTGCTCACTTAGCGAGAACTTGTGCACTATCCACGTATATGGCATCTGTGTAGGTTTGTCTAAATGCCTGAAATACAGCAGACACTGATGATGGAGATGTCTTAGACAGAAAGGAAGAACTTTTTTCTCCATAAAGCAAAGCAAATCAATTCTAGCAATCCACTTCCACCTGGAGAAAAACATACAGTTCACTCACTTGTGTCATTCGGAGCAGAGACCGTAGAATACAGAAAAACAACCAGGTTTTAGAAGTATGAGAATGTAAATGACATAATAATTTAGTAACATAAATGGCATTTTGCATACATAATCTGAGGTGAGAGTACACACATTTAAATCCTACATCAGGCCCCAGAAGGCTTACACTGATTCTTTGTGTGTGCACTTCTTTATTTGCTGATCTTGGGTCCATAATTCAGTTTAGGAGCCAGAGACCATGTGGAGTGGCTCAGGGGAGCAGGCTCAGAACTGGAGGCCAGCCTGCCCCTGTCTGCAGCCCCACCTTCAGCTGGGGGGCCGACTCAGACACGGCTGGTTCTTTACCTCTTGCTTTGATTTGCTTCTGCCTGTCAGAACTTTCTCTCTGATAATCAAGGGTGGAACCAACTTTTATTGGGGAACACTCAGTTTGACAGGTAGGGAGAGGTCCGATAATTTACTAATCCTAATTCAGAAAGTGAATTGCCAACCATGATGCTATTTTTATAGAAGAGCACTCTCTGCAGTTGGATGGTCTTTGTCCCTTAATTATTTTATCCTTTCTGATAACATTGAGTTTTCCATCAACATCAACTATTTATCTTTCAGATAAAAAATTCCACATTATAAACATATACCAAGTCATCACATTACACCTCATAAATACCTATTAGTTGTTAATTAAAAAATAAAATGTGGGGGCTGGGAATATGGCCTAGTGGCAAGAGTGCTTGCCTCCTACACATGAAGCTCTAGGTTCGATTCCCCAGCACCACATATATAAAAAACGCCCAGAAGGGGCGCTGTGGCTCAGGTGGCAGAGTGCTGGCCTTGAGCGGGAAGAAGCCAGGGATGCTGCTCAGGCCCTGAGTTCAAGGCCCAGGACTGGCCAAACAAAAACAAAAACAAACAAAAAATAAAATGTGGAAAATAAACTCATATACAAGACATATGCTGTTACCACTTTTTAAAAATATGGATAGTTCAGTAGTTTTCCATGAGTGGATAAGATACTGATATTTAAGTAGACCATGAGTTTTAAAGACAAAAAGGGAAAGAAGGGGAAAGAAAAAAAGCAGTGGGATCAAACGCATGAGAATAAATTACTCAAAGGCTTTGCTTTATGAGATTTATCACAAACCACTTGGTGAGAACAATTTCAAAGGGAGGAGAGCAGTGATTGGCTGGCTCCTCTCAGGTCAGATGGGCCCTGGGCAGACAGTGAGCTTCAACTGAAGTCACCATGCACGAAGGAGAGGCAGGAAGTGTCTCACTGTCAGGGCCGAGGCAGAGCAGGAGCCCTTCGCTGAGCAGGATTTGGTGTCAAACTCAGGATTCTGTGTCAATGGATAAAATTACAGTATGTCACATCATTGTTTCCTAATTAGAAGGTGCTTATAAATGGCATATATATCATATTTATCATGTAAAACTCATCAAATACATCCTAGCTTTATTTTAATGACTGTGACAGTGGACTGCTCTGGAGTCCACGGTGTGAAATCCAGTAGGAGATGGGATGGGAAGTTAATGAGAGGGTAGCGGCGCTGGGAATGCCTGACCGCTAGCCCCCAAGGCTGCTGTGGGAGTACAGGAGGGCTCCGCAGCACCGGTTGAGGCTTGAGCGTCAGTGGGCTCTGAATGGGGACTAGAGCACAAATACAGTTCAACCTTTCAGGAAAAGCCCCGTGCTCCTTTGATACCTTCTGTCTCCAGATCTGAGAGTGCCCATCTTGTTACATGTTGAATGTGTGCAGTGATGCTTGCTCGCTAGTAACCCCTGCCCTGAGAGCAGATGAGGTGCCTGGGCTTGGTTCTCTACAAGCTGAGGAGCGGTGCAGCATTGGCTCCGCTGAGTGTCTCACGAGGGAGTGCACGCGGTGAGTGTGAGCACAGGACTTGGCCTCCTCTGACACTCTGGGGCACTCTCACCCAAGAGACCACGAGGGTGAATCCCAGCAGCTATAAGGACAGTATCACAACCACATTTGTGAGCTAAAGTACTCTTCACTCATGAGAAGGAACTTTACTCTAAAAACCTTCACTTGATTACCTGATAGACCTGGACTGATAACAGTTATTTATCGTGTGACATGTAGTAAAGATGCTGTGTCCGTGTTAAGTGTGAGTCCGTTGAGATGGCATTGGTACTGGGATGTCTTTGAGAAGCTCAGGGGTCATTACAATAGATACGTCTCTCACATGGCACATTGGTTGAGTTTTATCAAACTTCAGGGGATGTGTGTTGTTAGAAGTTAGCACCTTTAAGAATGCAATTCAAGATTCCCTTGGTGTAAAGGAAGATCTAGATCTGCAACCATTTGCTCTGTGCCTTATCATAGAAGTAAATCTTAATAGTGGTTTGAGGCCACTGTCCAGTGAAAAGCACATGGACTTGGGCTTAAGGAAACAAACTGAGTGGGTTTCAACACTCATCCCGTGGCCACCCTTTCAGTGCCAAGTTCCCCCATGCATGTGAGGATGAGTCAGTCATTTGTGGAAGCCCTGGCATGGCATCAGTTACAGCTCAGCCACTCAGGAAAGCTATTTCAGTCTGTGTTCCTCCAGTGTTTGTGAGCCATCTTCCAGCTACACCCTAGACAACTCCCCCTGTTAATTAAAGGAGATGGGGAGCCATGACTAACACAGTTATCATTGCCACTGGGAAGGGTCCTTCTTAGAGATCTGGGTGCCCAGCTACAATCTGGGTAGTTATTCTGTGGCTGCATTCAGCTCAGGTTCCAGAAGCTTCTCGTGCAGGTGCCAGGAGGGAATTGAGACCTTGAAAGAGCAGGTGGGGCAAAAAAGCAGTTCAGCAGCTGGAGGTCCCCAAGGAGAGATAGCACCTCAGTTACCAAGTGCCCAGACTCTGCTCCAAGGAGCAAGTTGCCTCACCCCTGCAGGAAGCCTCTCCCTCCCCACTCTGCTCCAGGCAGGAAGTTGCCTCACCCCTGTAGTGTGAGCAAGGCATGGAATGACCCAGCAGGGAATGGGAGAGGGCTCAACCCTTCTAGGATCTGGGACAGGCCATGACAAGACTTGCTCATGAGTGTCAGTGTGGTGGACCCAATGTCTCTCAGGACAGAGCAGGCACTTAGCAATTCTCAGACCTCAGAAAATGGATATAAATCAAGATCTGAGTTCAGAAATCAGAAAATTATCTAAGCCCTAAACACCATTGTTAATATGACACTAATGTCTTCTGGATTTCCACCTTTCTTGATAAAAATCAATATAATCTAATCACCTATTGTCCATACCATTTGAGAGTCTCCCATTCTGAGTAGACAGCTGTGGCCAAGGATCCCCAGTAAAGAATTTTGAGGGGTGCCTTTAGACCCTTTCTCAAGCATACTGTGACTTTTCTTACAGTTGTGCTTTAGATTTTTTGCCAAAGCCACATGTTTACTTACGTTTTCTCTGTGTGTTTCTGGAAGATTTTGTGCTCAGGGGAGACATTGTATCATAAGCTTCATGTTTTATCAAGTTTTCCAGATTGAAAATGGCAAGGTCCCAGGATGGGACCCACCATCCATTCTCAGATCCTCCTGACTCTCCTGATCTTCTGTGCAAAGTGGAGTCAAGCAGGACACACGACCCACTTCTAGCACGGAGTCATCACTGTCTGATGTGGCCAGTATGCATTGCCTTGTCATAAAAATGCTACGTGTCTGTGTGTCATAGCTAACACTCACCTCTACAGTTCAGTCTCTAACAGAGAAAACAGACAAAGCCTGTTTTGTTTGGTTTTTTCCATCCAGGCTGCTCTCACAAAGTTCCTTTGGCAGGGTAACTCATAAATCGTGGACACCGCCGTGCACCCGCGTACTGTACCTGACACTATCTCCCGGCTGTGTCCTCATGGCGGAGGCTCAGGGAGCTCTCTGGGCCCCTTTGTGAGGGCCTGGCCACCATGCCACAGCCTCATCGCTGACTGGCAGCCTGGGGACCAGGCTTCAGCCTCTGGGTCTTGAGATGACGCAAGCATTGTGACCACAGAACCCTACAAGGCGCATAGTGACGTCTGGGGGACAAAGGCTGGGATCAGCATCCTCACAGAGCTGTGGCCCTGCTCACCTCCCTAGACTGAGCACATTGAGCCCACGGGGCTCAGTGTGGGGAGACCACGGGGCCCATGGCCTTGGGGGGAATTGCCAGGGCCCAGGGGCATTGACAGACTGATCTCAGGAGGCTATTTTTCACTCCAATGTGTGCAAGCAGGTTGTTTCTCGGTGGTGATTTATGAGTTAGCATTTTTCTTGCAGTTGGTAGTGAGGTGGGCAGGCTGCTGACTGTTTTTTCTCATTAGGAAGAAGTGTGTGTAGGCCAGTGGGGGTTTTCTTAAGGTTAGTATTAGCAATTTCAGGACCTGGGTCTCATCTCCATCCTCTACCATGCCTTTGCTAGAATAACTGACATTCTCATCCATGCAGCTAAACCTCAGCACCAGCCGTGCTGGTGGATACAGGGCTTGGCTGTCCGTGGGGTGTGATGTGGGGCTGGGCATTTCATTTGTTGCTCCTAAAGTAAACATAGCTGCCAGTCAGCTTCAACCCCCTTTGAGTAGTTCTGGGGAAAGCACAGGAAGTCAATGTTCTGGCAACTTTGGGTGTCTATTTGGTTGCACCTGGGAGTCATGCTGGTGACAGTTCTGTGTGGATTCCGGGGACAATCCCAGCTACCTCCTTCCGCCCTTGGCTTCCCCTCTGCTGTGGGGTTTGGCAGGAAGGCTTCATGGAGGGCCCAGCACCCTGTTAGTGATGAGCCCCTTCTGTTGTAAGCAAGAGGTGGCCAGCCACTTCCCTTGGCCCTTCCTCAGACACCATTGTTCTGCTCCTGGTTTAGAGACTGGTCTGACTTGGAGCCAACACCTGCCTGGGCCCCCATTTCATTTCACTCTCTTACCAGAGAAGCTTATCTGCTTGCACCATGAGAGCCCAGATTCTTTGAGGAGTTAAGTTTTATGCACTGCATGAGCATGTGCGTGTACAGGTGTGCATACACACACACACTTTTCCACTGATTTAACTAAGGTGGCTTTCCCCTGTAGTCTTTACTCAGGAGGCAGAGACCAGGAGCTCATGGTTTAAGGACCAGTGTTTGTAAGGTCCCATCTCATCCCAGAACAGCAGGGTGGTTTGCATCAGTCAGCCCAGCCATGCAGGAAGTTTAGATGGAGATATGGTGGCCTATGATGGAGGCCAGCCTGGGCATAATTGTGAGACTTTATTTAAAAGTAACTAAAACAAAAAGGGCTGGAACCATGGCTCAGAAGGCAGAGTTACTGACTTTGTAAGTGCAACGTGCTCCAACCCCAATCCTGTCAAGAAAAAAAAGAAGGAATAGTGATTTTCTACACCTCGGGGTAATGTGCGAGAGCCAAGAGCGGTTTATGGACTTAATCTCTGTGGTCCTCCAAGCACCCACAGAAAGTCAGGGCGACGTGTGTTGTGGAGCTTTGCAGACTGTGGAGGCTCAGAGCTGGCTCAGTGTGAGACACAGAGGCTGAGACAAGCCGCCGGCACGGCCCGGGCTCCTGCAGGCTGTGCCCAGGGAGAGTATGCCAGGGAAGATGGTGAGGACCAGAGAGCCTGCCGAGGCAGAGCTGCACCTGCATCTTCCTGGGTGAGGGAGGAGGTGAAGATGCCTGTGTTTCCCACGTTCCACGAAGACTCCACACTTTATTTTCACACCTCCCCTAGAAGCCCAACTGGGACCTTCCAAGCCTGGCTGCTAACCACAGGCCTGGTGCCTAGCGAGTTTCTTCCAAGTTTCTTCTTACTCAGGAAGGTGAAATAAATATGTGATTGCATCATTAGATGAACTTCAAGTTGCTTGTGCAGCATAGCTGTAAGTAAAGCTGTTCTATGTTTTCTACAATCACCATTTATGTTTAAAAATATATTAAATGACACCGGCACATCAGGCACTACGTCAATATACATATACACACCTAAAATGTTATCATACCTTTACATTTATGCCCAATTATTGCCAAGCATATATCAGAAAATCAATATGCAATAGGCGGAATGCACAAGTAACTATGAAAGCAAAATGACTAGTAGATGGAAAATTAAACCATTCCCTTAGATACAAACTGCAATCTCGTTTGAATAGATGCAATTAAAGTTTAAAGTATCTGGTGTTGTATACTAGCCAATTAAAATGAAAACCTAATCTAATTTGTTTTCATTTGAATGGAGGAATGCTTGCAAAGGGTCACAGGGTGCTCATCTTATGTTCATATCAGTTCCACAAAAGTGAATAAACAAATCAAAACTGAGGCATCTCTGCGGTGACACCAGTTCTTCCTCCATTTTTTCCAAACCACTGGTGACCTGTGTTACAGGTAGCCCACAACACTGACTCTGCCAAGTCCAGCCCTTCCTGCAGCCCTTCCTGGGCTACCAGAGCCATCTTCTGAGTTCTGTGTGCATAGAGGAACCAGCTTGTGCCTTGATTTACCATAAGTGATATGCGTGGCAGGAGTCTGTGGTGTCTGCTGTGGTCTGTAAGGAAATAGCATTGAAGCTGGTCATACTGGTAGACTCTTAGCAAGGGAAATACCTGAATGCACAATACTGAAGCAAAAACAAAGCCCGTGCAACTCAAAGTGTCATGAACAGCTTCAGGAGGGCAGACGCCCCACAGGGCCTCTAGTCTCCCAGGACACTTTTGCCAAGTACGTTCCATGTATTCCCTATGCATTTTAAAAATCAAGGCTGACGGTGATAGGATTCCGTGCCTGCTTGGTATTTGTCATGGGGTGTCGGGATGCAGATACCAGAACAAATGGGGACCTGTTTGTGGCTGTGTGTCCACCTAGGTGAGACACTGGCTCACTGAATCGAGGGGCAGAACTGGGGATGTCTGCTGAGAACACGGCACTACAGACAGCCCTCTGGCTGGCTTCCTGAACACACCAGGGATGCACTGGGAAGAAGCGATAGAATTCCAAAAGTATGGGAGCAAGGGACACTGTGGGTCAGGAGCACCACAGAGGAGCAGAGGGGCTCGAAGGTGGAGGGTGTGAGGGGCAGGAAGGGAGGGCTCTGGAGTTACTGTATGTTCCAGGAGAAATAGCTGCAAGGAAAGACAGCAAGTATGTGAGCCTAGGAACTACTTATTTTTTGGTGATAGGTTTGGCAGCACTTTGAATGTGCCCATACTTGCTAATGTTGATATCTGATTCAGTGGGATGACATCACAGTCTGCAGTGCACATGGCTCAAGGCAGCTGTGGTGCCTGTCTGCCAGGAAGGCTCCTGCCCTGGGCTCGTCTTCTCTCACAGTGCAGATAACCCAGAAACCTCCTAGCAGATGCCCCCAGCTGCATACGAAGACTGAGGCACAGAGGGCTACAGGCTCTCAAGCTGAAGGCAGTACATTGGTGCAGGAGGTGGTGCATTGGAGCCAGAGGTGGTGCGTTGGAGCCAGAGGTGGTGTTTTGGAGCTGAGGGTGGCATGTTGGAGCTGGAGGTGGTACGTTGGAGCCAGGGGTGGTGTGTTAGAGCTGGAGGGCTGCAGATGTAGACATTGGGCTCCCTGAGTCCCAGTCCTCATTTGTGTGAATGCAACTCCCATTGCTTCTTTATGAATGACGTTTGCTCTTTTAGAGTTGTAATTACAAACACAGCACAGAATCGTTTGCAGAGCCCTGCCTCTGCCATTCAGTGTACTTGTACCTTGGATAAATTGCTGAATATTTCTGAACCCCCATTCACTTGCTCATAAAATAGAAATAATAATGACTAACTTGTATTATTTTGGGATCATTAAATATGTACGTGGAGAATATTTGGTGTGTAAAAAGATTTCTTTAGATTTCAGTTGTTAGTATGAGCATTCTCACAATTAAGACTCAGACACCGAAACCCTCTGGAAGTCCTACAGGCTTGCATTTTGCTTGCATCTCACAGCTGTCTTCTGGGCGGTCCCCTCTGATCAGCTGCCCAGTGCTCAGTGTTCCAAACCTTCCCCACAGCATTCTGTTTTAAACTTAAGATGCACTGGGAAGGACATGGCAGAGCAGGTGTAAGGCACACGTGGCTCTCTGTTTTTTGTGCAATTGGCAGGAAGTACATGTGGTAAATGTAAGTTGGACTGTGGAGCTCTACCATATCTGGATGGAATGATTATAGCCTAACAACTCACTTTCTTAAAGTAATGACTGAATATGGGACACGCTGGAGAAAGATGCAGGAAGTTGAGGTCTTTGTCCCTCTGAACCTGGGGACTCAAGACCCTTCTCCAAGTGGTGGAGGGAATCAGGTGGCCCACCTGCATCTTGAAATGTAAAGGAGTTTCTAGGAAGATTCCAGGCTGGGGATGGGCAGGCAGCACAGTG
This sequence comes from Perognathus longimembris pacificus, assembly GCF_023159225.1. NCBI lineage: Eukaryota > Metazoa > Chordata > Mammalia > Rodentia > Heteromyidae > Perognathus > Perognathus longimembris. The sequence goes on from NC_063181.1 coordinate 497,815, forward strand.
TGGTGAGCACTGGGCGCTGGACAGGAAGCATAATAGAACAGCACTGTGTGCTATGAGTCGCATGGGGGATGTGTGCAAAGCAGGGCCACGGGCAGCACAACTGAATGTGCAGGGTGCTAGGTGAGCTTCTGGGCCAGCACAGAGCTACCACATGTCCACAGGGAGGTGTCCCAGCACAGAACCACTGAACTACCAAGTGTCCACGGGGAGGCCTCCCAGCACAGAACCACAGAGCTGCCACGTGTCCACAGGAAGACATCGCAGCACAGAACCACAGAACTGCCACGTGTCCACAGGAAGACATCGCAGCACAGAACCACAGAACTGCCACGTGTCCACAGGAAGACATCGCAGCACAGAACCACAGAACTGCCATGTGTCCACGGTGAGGCCTCCCAGCACAGAACCACAGAACTTCCATGTGTCCACAGGGAGGCCTCCCAGCACAGAACCACAGAACTTCCATGTGTCCACGGGGAGGCCTCCAAGCACAGAACCACAGAACCACCACGTGTCCACGGTGAGGCCTCCCAGCACAGAACCACAGAACCACCATGTGTCCACGGTGAGGCCTCCCAGCACAGAACCACAGAACTGCCAAAAGACCATGGGGAAGCACCCAAGCACAGAACCACAGAACTTCCAGGGGTGCACAGGGAGGCCTCCCAGCACAGGTCATTTGGGAGCTAGAAAGGTCACCTCCATTTACCACATTGTGTGAAAGTGATGGGCTTCAAACCTCTGAGCTCGGATCCCTCAGCTGCTCCTGGCTTCCATAGCCTCCTGGTCAGAGCTCTTCCTGGAGCTGCCCAGATGTGCTGTGGCAGGAGAGAGAACATGCTCTCGGGGCACAGCGTGAGGGCTGCAGAGAGGCTGCCGGAAGGCCCGTGTCCAGGACTCCCCTGGGGTGACTCAGCAGGCACTGCCGAGGGACGGCTCCTGGCCGTGTCCACTGTTTGGCATGGTCCTAGAAGAGGAGGGCCTCCTTTCTTGTTAGCTCAGCAGGCAGAGCTGTGAGGCCTTCCTGCCGCGGTGGAGGCCTGAGCCCCTGGTCATGGACAGTGCACTTGATGACATTGTTCACAGTGGCTTGGGAAAAGGGGCTCATGTTAGAATCATCACTGTGCTGACCTCCGAAGGGCGCACCCCCAGCCCGCCCCAGGACCCTTCTCCTGCAGCTGCCTTGACTTCTGCCACTTGGCTTGTTTTCCCACCATCCTCTGGTAATGCTCATCTTCCCACCGTGGCCCCATTGTCGGAGATTGTCAAAATCCACCCTGAATGCACATGGCGTTGGAGAAGGGTTGGTGGTGAGGAGAGGCCTGGTGCCTCATTCATTCCTCGTGCTCCCAACCAGATGGGAATCCAGGACCCCCAAGACTGACACAGGGGTCCCCCCGAGTCCCGCATCGAGGAGGGGCTCTTCCAGCTGCCCATGAGGGGGCAGGACCTGCTCAGCCCCACAGATGCCTTGGTGTTACCAGAATAGCATGGGCTGTGCCGACTGTAATATAAAAATAGGCATAATAACAGCCTCGCTGGGATGTACGTAGTGTTTTTCCTCAAGAAATCTCACAGCGCTTCCCACCGGCATGGTGACTCACCGGCGAGCAGTCTCTAGGGAGTGAAGCAGATGCTGCTTCCATTTTGGGCAGGTGGCTGGACCGTTATCTTCGTCAGCACAGAGGCTGAGGCCCTGTATCTGGAAACACCCCCCATTTCCATGGAAGAGGTGCACAGGCCAGCTTCCCTTCATCCTCGGGAGGTGATGTCCTGGAGCTAACTGGCTGCTCCAGATGCCAGGAGAGACAGCGGCTCCCAAGATGGGTGACAACACACGCCTTCAGTACCCGGTTCACCCGGCTTCTCTCCAGAACAGGTCTAGCTGTGCAGATAAACCTGACTTGTGCTCAAACCCAGCTAGTGTTTTCCTAATCTGCACTGAAAACAAGGACAACACATCACAAAACCAACCTGATTGCAAAGAAAGACCGTAGTGCCGATTCTGACCTGCGGGTGGAGGAGGAAGACGGTGGCCCTTCCATGAGAATGGCCCACGGAGGCCCTCACCCCTACAGCGCACGAGGTCTCCCACAGAGGAGACCCCTCCCCGGCATGGCAACCCTGCCTCCTCCTGCCTGGCAGCTGGGCCTCCCATGGCATGGTGCCCGGGGCCTCATGCTTGGGCCTCGCCTCCTTGAAGTCACCCCGCCCCCCTGAGGGGGGCTGTGTCTCACTCATCTGCGTTTAATCTCCTACAGCTTCAGGGGTCACACCTAGCACACAGTGGTTCATAGGTCAAAGTTATTATATATGTGGCCTCTAGCCTAGCAGTAGGACAGAGGTAGGGACAGCAAGACAGAGGGACAGAGGAACAGTGAGACAGAGGGCCAATGGGGCAGAGGGCCAGTGGGACAGAGGGCAGGCGGGGCAGAGGGCCAGTGGGACAGAGGGCAGGCGGGGCAGAGGGCAGGTGGGGCAGAGGGCAGGTGGGACAGAGGGCCGGTGGGGCAGAGGGACAGTGGGACAGAGGGACAGTGGGAGAGAGGGCAGGCGGGGCAGAGGGCCAGTGGGACAGAGGGCCAGTGGGGCAGAGGGCCGGTGGGACAGAGGGCCGGTGGGGCAGAGGGCCGGTGGGGCAGAGGGACAATGGGACAGAGGGCAGGCGGGGCAGAGGGACAATGGGACAGAGGGCCGGTGGGGCAGAGGGACAATAGGACAGAGGGCAGGCAGGGCAGAGGGCTGGTGGGGCAGAGGGCCAGTGGGACAGAGGGACAATGGGACAGAGGGACGGTGGGGTAGAGGGCCGGTGGGACAGAGGGCCGGTGGGACAGAGGGATGGTGGGATAGAGGAACGGTGGGGTAGAGGGACGGTGGGACAGAGGGACGGTGGGACAGAGGGCAGGTGGGATAGAGGGACGGTGGGATAGAGGGAGAGTGGGGTAGAGGGACAGTGGGACAGAGGGACGGTGGGACAGAGGGACGGTGGGGTAGAGGGACGGTGGGGTAGAGGGACGGTGGGACAGAGGGCCAGTGGGGTAGAGGGACGGTGGGGTAGAGGGATGGTGGGGTAGAGGGACAGTGGGACAGAGGGACGGTGGGGTAGAGGGACAGTGGGGTAGAGGGACAGTGGGGTAGAGGGACAGTGGGACAGAGGGACGGTGGGACAGAGGGACGGTGGGGTAGAGGGACGGTGGGGTAGAGGGACAGTGGGGTAGAGGGATGGTGGGAAAGAGGGATGGTCAGACAGGAAGGACCCCAGGGGTTGGGGGGGCCACAGTTGCCGTTTCCCAGCTGCGCACTCAGCCCTGAGGCATCTCATGTGGGACACTTCTCCCTGCTAGCCTGGCAGGCAGCCCAGAGCACAGGAGGTGCTGGACGGCTGGGGAGCACAGGTCACCTGCTTTCCAGAGCGCACGTGCAGGAAGAGACAGCAACGCCTGGCTCTGGGTGTCCTCGGTGGGGGAGAGAACAGAGAGTCCACGCAGCCTTAACAGGGAAGGAAATCTTGCTCTTTGTGACAATGTGGACTTAGAGGACATTGCACTGTGTGCAAGATAAGGACTGAAAAATGTTGCTGATATGTGGAGTCCACACAGCCAACTCTGAGGACAGGCTGGAATGGGAACGGGGTGCCAGGAGACGGGCGGGGGGGGTGCTGGGCAGAGCGCACCAACGGGAACAGGCCAACACATTCTGTACGGCGTGGCGAGGGGACATTCTGTTCTTGAAAATTGCGGGGAGTAGATTTCAAGTGTTCTCCCCACGAAAGGACAAAAATGTGTGACGGTGTGTATATAGGAAAATTGATTTACTCATGACACAATATGTGTTTCAAAACATCACGTGGTGTGGAGTAAATATATAAATTCTTATTTATCAATTTAAAAGATAATGGGTGTGTCAGTCCTGTGACAATGGGGTGACACCTCGCTGGCTCAGTTGGCTTCTGGGAAACGGCGGCTTCAGGGCCGTGGCTGGCCACAGCCGCGCTTGGCCGCCGTCGGCAGCTCTGACCTTGGCCCCCAGGTCACAGCCCCCCCCCAGGAAGGAAGGGGAAGCACACTCAAGCAGTGCAGGGCGGAGCGGGGGGCCCTGCACACAAGCCAGCTGCAGCCACAGAGCCTCCAGACGTCCTCACGCCCGCGGATGGCGAGGGGCAGACAGGGCAGCTGCTGAGCCGCAAGAGAGCAGGAGGAGACAGGCTGCCGTCAAGGTCCACTCAAGTTCAAGGTGCACCCCGGTGACGGCCGTGCTGTGAGCGGGTGGGTGGCCCCTCCTGCGACCCGTTTGTGTGCACTCCGTCTTTAGATGACGCTGGGATCGTGAGCATGGTGCCGGGGGGGGGGGGGGGAGGGAGGGGAGCTCACAATCATGTGTGATTTGAAATGGCTAAGGGTTTGTCCACTAGAGCATGAGTGGGAGTGTTTCAAGCACAATGCCATTGCACCTTATCGCGCCTTTGAGCAAACCATTGAAACAGGGTGGTTACGGTGCTAGGAAAGTGGAGGAAATGTGCCTGTCATAGGAACCGCTTCTGTTCAGGAAGCTTCCAGGATGGAAGAGACCTAGAAATGAACTCACACCTCACGGAACCTGTGGTAATTAGATCAGTCTGCAGGGCAGCGCATCTTCTCTGGCTCTGCTGGCTGCATCTGTCTGGAGACGGCATTCATGTTGTTAGGTCTGTTTTGTAAGATATCAAATCTTCCTGTATATAGACACGTTGCTTTTGTGTGCATGCATACAAATCTAGCTACACAGATTTCTGTGGACCAGAAATCTCTCGAGACTATCCATGGTGAAGTACTGTTGTGTTTAGTTCTGTCCGCTGCATATGCGCATATGTGTGTCATGTCTGTACGCACAAGCACACACACACACTCCAGGGGGGACTAGGTCACAGCCACGGAAGCAGCGTATTCTATGTAGTGCTGGCTTTACATCATCCAGTGAAGCAGTTGAGCAAGGAAATAAGGACAGCAATGACTGTGAGCATCTGTGCAGCAGGTCAGCCTGGCCGTGGTTCTGTGGCTCTGTGGTTCCAGCTGAAGCTCAGGACTTAGAGTTGTGTGTTCTGGGTACCCACGTTTGAGATTGGCCTGTGAGATGCCAGGCAGGCAGCCCCCCACTTCTGTGGCCGGTGGTGCTGCTGCGCCCCTCTGGGGTGGCTGTGACAATCACTATCGGGGAATGGAGTGCAGAGCAGGGTCAGGGTGCCCGGGCATGGGAGACTCTCCAGCCCTCTTCCTCACTCACTCTGCCTTGTGGGAGGGGAGGCACTGAGGTTGTTCAAACCTCAGGATTTCACACTTGCCTTACCATTGGAGCCATGCTCCCATTTTTGCTTTAGTTGTTCTGGGGCTGGGTCTTGGACTTTTGCCTGGGCCAGCCTCACTGCATTTTAAACTGGGAGTACAGACGTACACCACCCCACCTAGCTTGGTCTTGAGCAGGGTCTCACTAACTTTGCTTAGGCTGGCTCAAACCACCATCCTTGTAATCTCCACTTCCCTTGTAGCTAGGAGTATAGGTGTGTGCCAGGGTCCCTGCCTGAATCTTGCCGTCTTGTGTCCACCAGTACACTGGTTGCATCTCACTTCCAGTTCTTGACACAAGAACAACCACCACCGCAGTCCATCTGATAAGGTCTGGATTGACGACTTTTCAGCTGTCTGATAGAAACACATTCACATATGTAAAGTTCAGCTTGCTCACTATTGAATCCTGCAAAAATAATCTTAATTAGAGGCCCACCTATTCCATCTGGATGAGTCAATCAATTAATGTCAACAAATCAATTGAAGTTTACATGGAAATTACTCTGGTGGCCACCGAGGGCACTGGGGAATTCTAGCAGAGCTGGTTGTTAACACACAGTCAGCAGAGTGAGCGTAAGTGTAGGAGCGGTGACAGTAGGCTTGAGGAGGCCCTCACGTCAGCATGCATGCACACGCACATTCACACACATGCACATACATACATGCACACATGCATACACACACACACACGTTCACACATGTGCCCACACAGTCAGTGGATTGAGTGTAAGTACAGGAGTGGTGACAGTAGGCTTGAGGAGGCCCTCACGTCAGCATGCATGCACACGCACATTCACACACATGCACATACATACATGCACACATGCATACACACACACACGTTCACACATGTGCCCACACAGTCAGTGGATTGAGTGTAAGTACAGGAGTGGTGACAGTAGGCTTGATGGTGGTCTCACATCAGCATGCATGCACATACATGCACACACATGTGCACATGCACGCACATACATACACACACAAGCCAAAAGAGCTAAAAATGCTGGATATTAAATAACATCACAGAACTGTAACTGTGATATCTTCACCTTACGTGAGAGTAATTGAAAGCCTGGCTGCATAGCTATCATTTAGGAATTCACTTTAATGAATAAATAAGTATGTTGTAAGATTCAAGCAGATTTAGCTTTTCTCTTGTAATACAGTTTGGCTATCAATTTGTACAGCAATTTCCTTTTTCATGCTATTAGGAAGAAAGATTCTAGGGCTACAGAGTGAGTACACATTAGTAGATGTGTAGACATGCTGGCCTTTTGGTTGAAGGAGAGGTTTGAGACAGGAGTTGGGGGTGCACTCTGGCATGATGGTCAGGGTAAGGAGGGGAACCCTCAGGAAAACACCTGCTCCAGCTTGGTCGGGGTTTCTGTGGCTGGCTTCAGAGAGGATTGAGATAGTGCCCGTGGCCACACAACGCTCCTATGAGGTCAGCCCCTGGGTGTGGTGGCCATGCGTCACCACAGAGAATGCCAATTCCTGTGCATGCCTGAGAGCTCTAGTAGGTGAAGAGCTTGCATCTAGAGCGCCTCGGCTCCGGAACTCTGTAGGCACTGAGAACATGCACGGGTGCAAAGTAAATTATCATGGTAAACACACTGGTGGAGAGATACCTCAGAGTCACACCTGGCTCTACCAATCACTACCCAAAGGCCAGCCTGGAAGGTGCTGTCTGCCTGCGCAGGTCTTAGTTTTGTGCTACAGGGGAGGCTCCATTAACTGGAATAAACATGGAGAGGTAGAGGTGACCCTGAGGGGAGCAGTGTAATGACTTACAAGGTCCTTGGTCCTGGTGAGGAAAGTAAGGGCTGGGACATGGGAAGGGAATGGACATGCTGACCAGTGCTGACCGGTACTAATGGTTCTCTGGTGTGTCAAGGGACAGACTGGCTTGAATTGGCCTTCATTCTCAGTTCTCTGCCACAGTCCCTTGTTTTAATTTCCTCTTTGGGTATTTCGGTGCCTTCCTTTTGTATGCCTCAGATCCAAGGAGGATTTATTCTTGTCTCTAGCCTCTTGCTCTGGATTCTGCATGCCCTTTTATCATTGAGCACAGCCCCGGGCCTTGTCCCTGGCTCTCCTTTACTGCCTTCAGACCTTGTGAGAACTCTGCTGCCATTTTATCTCCTCAAGGACAGTCTCTAACAGTTGTTTGAAAATGATTTATGGCATTTCCATCTGAGCTGCAGTGCGTATTCATCATCAAAATGTTCGTCTAGGTTTTTGTTCCTTGGGGTGGGGGGGGGGGGTGATGTCCACAGGACGGTGGAATTGTCCTGAGCTCTCTTGCTGACTTTGTGCTGCTGCCTCCTCTGGCACTGGGGAGAGCAGCCCTGCCCTGGCCCAGCCCTGGCCCAGCCCTGGCCTCTCCCACCCCTGCCCTCATGTCATTCCACAGGGACCCTCGGTGGCATGAGCCAAGTTGACAGAGCCTGAGAAGAGCCCTGATCTGTGCAAGCCAATCCTACGATTTGATGAAACTGTAAACAGAGCAAAACGCAGGAGTTGTGCTCAGATCCACAGAGCTTTTGCTTGTATCTGCAGCAGCTGGTTTGACTAGATGAGCCTAGGGAAGAGCTGAGCATGCCGTGGCATTGCTTTTCTGTTCATTGGGGTTGAGTAATGACCACTTTTGGTTCTCAATTGTTATTCCTATTGCGTCCCATCCATAGACCATGCGGCTGTCAGCTCAGTGGTTGTACTGAGCTCTGGTGCTGTGTGATTGTCCACATCTGTACCTGTCTCTGCTTGAGAAGGGAGGGGGAGAAGGAGACAGTAGTCAGAGCCCAGTGGAGGCACAGACCCTAAAGGAAGACTCTGTTGTCCAGGGCTGTTCTGATGGTAGAGATGCATGTATGGGTACATGCAGGTACATATGTGTGCATGCATGTGCCTGTGTACACGTGTTAAGGAAGAATCGACAGCAGGACAGAGGCTTGGCATGTCTTGGAATTTGGTGCAAATTGTACCACTTCAGGGTGAGGCTCAGGCAATGTTGTATCTGAAAGCCATTCAGAGGAGTCACTCTGTGCTGTTCAGGAAAGGGAAGCCTTGTGTCTGTTCACAGCTCTGTCAGGTTCCACAGCTCTCATTCAGCAATGCAGCCCGCTGCATGGAGGGCACTCCAGCTCACATCCCATGAACTCCAGTCAGCACAGTTTTATCAGCTGATCAGTATGCATCTTGGCTTCTTAGAGACACTCTATTTAATATCCATTGCTGATTCCCTGGCATTGAACTCAGCACCAACACTACCATAACCCATGCTCAAGGAAGCCTCTTCGGCCCCCTGCTTTCTCCACAAGGCTCGCTGCACTCTTCTTATGTGTAGGAACACTGCGTGGGGCCGCTAGTGAAAGTGGCCAGCCGAGGCAAGGAGCACCAGGCGTGGAGCAGAGTAGCCAACGATGGCATGTGTACTGTGGGGCTGGGCCAGGGCGGAGCACTCAGGTTCCCCGGAGTGTGGCCTCGGGCCCACAGGAACCCACCACCACGGGAGCAGAGGCCTAAGTGCAAGTGGAGGCTAGTTAGCAGCACATTTATAAAGACAGAATCTGCAACTGAGGAGGCCCAGTTTACAGGTGAACATAGTGAGTGTGTCACAGAGAGCTAGACAGTGCAGGAGAGCAGGGCATGGACTGCGTGGTGGCAACATGGTATGTGCAGGGGAAGTGTACCTTGCACCAAGTGTGAACACCTGCTAGACACTCAGCATCATCAGAGCCTGGACAAGTGAGTCCTAGTGTGGGAAAACCAGGCATGAGAGGCTCCAACCCTCACCCTACAGGCCTGGGATCAAGCCCTGGCTGCAAGTCCTAAGGTGAATGCACACATATGTGTATGTCTGTGCATGTGTGTCTCTGTGTGTACACATATATGTGTTTCCCTGCACTGTACACGTGTCCCTGTCCCTACACATGTGCATATGCATGCACGTATATGTGTGCACACACATGCCCCTGTGCTTGTGCCTGTGTGCATGTGTGTATATGTGTGTCCCTGTGTGTAAGTTCATGCATGTGTGTGTCCCTGTCCCTACACATGCATGTGTGCATGTGTGTGCTCACATGTTCCTGTGCATATACGTGCATATGTGTATATGTGCACACATGTATGTCCCTCTCCCTGTGTGTATTATGTTCCTGTGTCTACATGTGCACACATAAGTGTGCATGTGTTCCTGTGTGCATGTGTGTGCATGTGCCCTTGGGTGGACATGAGCTAGGGAAACACAGTCACGTCCTATGGGTTTTTTGCTGCCTCACTGTCAGTCATCTTGCTGGAGGGGAGTGCCAACTTTGCACACATTTGTGAGGGCATTGCTGTGGCTATACAGGCCCAGCTCCTGGGCTGGGCAAGTGCAGTGAACACTCCCCCTTCACTCTGCCCAGCTCTCTGGACTCAATGTCCCCTTGCTGCTGGCCTGACCTAGAGCTCCCTCTCCAGTGTCACCTGGGCAGAGTGCTAGCCCCTGAATTCCAGATTCACCCTCCAATGGCAAGGGCGTGTATCCTGCAGACCTGCAGACACAGTCCTATCCTGATCTGTCTGTCTCGATCTGACCCCAGGAGCACAGCAGTTGGCGCGAGGTGCTCAGAGCAGGCTCTTCCCCCACAGAGACCCTGTTTAACCAGCCAAAGATGATGGGGGCACACTTGTGTAAGCATGGAGATCATTGAACCTTTATCTGCCCTTGCTGACTTGCAGACAAGATGCCTAGAATAAAATTCAAGCTGAAGTGGGCAACAAGCTTTCTGAGAAATAGCCAAAAAGCTGTCACCTGGTTTGTTCAGGGAGCATTTGCTGCCACAGCTATAGAATAGAAATGAGCACCGAAGAGTCAGTTGTGCCAGGACGACCTCCCTTCTCTCCCTTAGAAGGCCCAGAGCCAGTTGCATGCAGGGCCTCCCTTCTCCAGTAGCATTAAATACAAGTAAGCTCCAGCTGGTCGAATGTGTTGGGAAGGGCAGGGTCTCCAGGAACAGGTCATTTGGGGTTTCCTTTCTGAAGCCATCCCCAGGGAGAAGTGCTGAGTGAGGGGCTCGGCCCTCCCTCCCCCGTCCTCCCTCCTTTCCTCCCTTCTTCTTCCCTCCCTTGTTCTCTCCATCCTTCTGTAGTAGTCACCCCTCCTTCATTCCATGGCGGCCACCCCTCCTTCTCCTCCCTGGCTCTGTGCTGGTCGCCCTGGCCACCTCTGGCAATGGCGTTAGTGTCTGGTTTCTCCTGACATCACTCTTCACTGTGCAGCACACTGCTCAGGGCACACGTGGAACAAGAGCGTCTCTTTCTCTGGCCCCTCGGGCACCGGCACTCTCTGTCTCTGCGCCTGGTTGCTGGGCTGCCCGTTCCTCTGGGCTGCCCATCAGGGCCTTCGGAACCATCTCAGTCCCCTCCCCTGTGGCACTGGCAGACCCCAGAGGCGGGCTCTCTTCCTGGCTTCCTTCCTCCACTGATGCGGCTCACTGTGCACCCCAGTCCTGTGTGAGGCCCAGGCAGGTGCTTCCTGTGACAGCGAGCAAGGATTTTGACCCAGGATGTGGGTGTACTGTTGTGTGGACATTTTCGCTTTCATTCTGAAAGGTATAATTTCATCTTCCTTCCTGAATTATGGATGGATTTTAAGACACACTGTATTTTAGGGGTGTCTGTAATGGCTGATTATAACATCATAATCATTAACTCACCCACCTCCTGCAACTAATGAGCTACATATTTTATATCCTCATTAATCAGATGTGGTTTAGCGAAATCAGAACCTGAATCAAACGCAGTGCTGAGGTACTTCTGAGGGAGGGGGCCGCGTGCTGCCGCGCCTGGCTCATCGCAAAGCTTAGGCAGCGTTCTCCCTTCCCAAGGCCAGGCCTGAGCGTCCGGGAAGCCAAGGGACAAAGCTGACTGGATGCGCAGCACGGAGGCCCAGTCCAGTGATGGAGGAAAGGGGATTGATTTCCTGCCCTTGTGCTCAGCTCTGAGTCACTGTGCTGAGCACTGGGATGTGGGAATGGCATCCTAAGATGCTCTTCAGGAACTGAGACTCATCCCCGAGTCCTAAGTCCTGGAGAAGGGTTTGGGATGCCCATGCTGCCCCCCATATCTCTGTGCTCCCAGAGGGCCCTGGACAGTACTTGTCACACAGCAGCACCTTGCTGGCTGTTGCAGTGAGTCTCCAGATCACCACCAGGAGTGGCCTGCAGGCCTTGGGGCCACAGGACACACAGGCCTGGTTCTCCTGTGTCTGTGGTGTGTAGATCTGAATTGGACTGAGCATGGCCTCACTCTTCCTCTCACTGCAGAGTCTCAGATCAGAGTGCTGGGAGCAGATGGCTTGAGGAGCTGCCCTGCCCTGCCCAGGTGCCCAGGTGCCCAGGTCCAGGGGCAGCTGAGGCTACATCTGGGGTACCCCAGACTCTGTCACTGAAAGCCTACAGGGGAGCAGCCTTTCATACCCACCCGAGGGAAGGGCCAGATCCTTTTCAGGTTTGTCTTTCCTTGGTGAGTCTCGACACATGGGGAGATCCAGACACTGGAGGAGACGTGGTTCTGGGCTTCCAGCTGAGTTCCTCAGGTCTAGGGAAAAGCCAGGACGCAGCAGGCACACCACACCCAGGCCTTCTCCTGCAGTGGGGGAGACCCACTTGGGTGCCACGGGGTGCTTTGGTGCTGGTTGCCTGATCAGTGAAGGACATGTGAGCTGGGTGGTGTGGGGTTCAGGTGTGGGTGGTCTGGTGTGATTGGGGTGGTGTGGGGTTCGGGGTGTGGATGGTCCTGGTGTGATTGGGGTGGTGTGGGGTTCAGGGTGTGGATGGTCCTGGTGTGATTGGGGTGGCGTGGGGTGTGAGGTGTGGGTGGTCCTGGTGTGATTGGGGTGGTGTGGGGTTCAGGGTATGGATGGTCCTGGTGTGATTGGGGTGGTGTGGGGTTCGGGGTGTGGATGGTCCTGGTATGATTGGGATGGTGTGGGGTGTGGGTGGTCCTGGTGTGATTGGGGTGGTGTGGGGTTCGGGGTGTGGGTGGTCCTGGTGTGATTGGGGTGGTGTGGGGTTCGGGATGTGGATGGTCCTGGTGTGATTGGGATGGTGTGGGGTGTGGGTGGTCCTGGTGTGATTGGGGTGGCGTGGGGTGTGAGGTATGGGTGGTCCTGGTGTGATTGGGATGGTGTGGGGTGTGGGGTGTGGGTGGTCCTGGTGTGATTGGGATGGTGTGGGGTGTGGGTGGTCCTGGTGTGATTGGGATGGTGTGGGGTGTGGGTGGTCCTGGTGTGATTGGGATGGTGTGGGGTGTGGGTGGTCCTGGTGTGATTGGGATGGTGTGGGGAGTGGGGTGTGGGTGGTCCTGGTTCTGATGGGGGTGGCATGGGGTGCAGGATGTGGCAGTCCTGGTCCTAATGTGGGGAGTGCGGGGTACAAGGCATGAGGTGTCCTGGATGTCCTCAGCCTCTGCTGACCATTCAGTTTGTAACCCAATGTCAGGCAGCATGATCTGGAGGGTGCAGTGGGAGGAAGCCACTGTTTCTCAAGCACTGACATTCATCTCACCCACAGGAACTGTGTATGTGCACACACGTGTGTGTATGGGCCCGGGTAGGTCTGTGCATGTGTGTGTACGGCTCTGGGTTGGTCTGTGTACCTGTGTGTATGCACATGTGTATCTTGCAGTGATGCAGCCATATGCCATGGTAATGAAGCTGTCAGATTTATCCCGAGGGTTCCGGCATTCGCGCGGGAGGCCTCGCTGTGGCCTCTTCCTGCCTGAGCTCACCCCGGTGGGACCTGGCTCCGTTCTCCCCATGCTGCCAGTCCTGGTGCACTTTCATCCCAGAGCCTCCCTGATCTTTCTGTGACTTTCATGTTCTCATTTGAAAGCACACCTTGCATGTAAGGAGAATTGTATTCATATCAAAGAAGGAAAGAGTAACAGAGCTAAGAGTTAAGACTATATAAAATAAAAAACTTATTTTTGGCCATGTTCCCAACTACATCTACAAATTATCTTTGTTCTCATGTCACAGTGATAAAATACATGTTATTCTCACATAGCCTAAGAGTTGTCTTCTCAGCATGTCACCAGGCATGTCTCTGGGGGAACCACAGACTGGCGTGAGGTGCTCTCCGCGGGTGGGGGGTGGGGGCCCGTGCCCTCCTCTCTGGCAGCGGCAGGTGTGTCTGTTTCCCCTGCCTGGGGAAAGGTCTGGTCTCAAAGGCCTCCCTATGTCTATGCTTCTTGGGCCTGGTGTGCCGCGGACGGGCTTGGGGCAGAGCCTGTCCGGTGGGCCCAGTGTGGCCACAGGCTCTGCATCTTGAGCCAGTACCTGGTTGATGACAGTGCTGTGGCCCACAGACCAGATTCCAAACCGGGAGGAGCTGATGACGCCACCTAGATCAACATGCTCAGCAAGCCTCCCCATGTGCCACGTGCCGTGCCACACGCAGTAGGAATACACAACAAGGTGTGGAACCTCCACCTCTGTGGGCAGAGGTCCCCCGGAGAGAGCAGCTCAGATGGGGAAGGGACGCAGGTCTGGGGACCGAATCAGTGATGGCAGTGGTGCTGGGCCCTTGAAGATGAAACGTTCCTTACCCGGCAGCTTTGAGGACAGAATATGTGGAAATACGTGGGGCCTGTGTCATGTACTGGATGGAAATGAAGCTCCTTCAAGGGCAGTTTATCTCTCCATTTCTGTCTCCTTGATACAGATCGTTACATCTGCTCAGGAACATGGGGACCGTGGAGGATGAGGTGGGGGAGAGAGAAAGCAGTTGAAGTGGGAGTGGGAATGAGAATGAGGGGCTCCTGTGGCAAGAGAATGCAGAGAGAAATAACTGTAGATTTATGAGGCTGAGCTGAGTTGTGAATGACCCTGAATGTCAGCCTGCTCCTCAGGCTGGACTTGGTCTGTGTTTGCCTGGAACAGGAGCAACAGACGCAAAGGGAGGATTAATCCCACAAGGTGGCAGGTCCAGCGTCGTCTGGTTGTTTGTTTCTTAAATGAAGTCATAATTGCAGTCATTAGGTCTGTGATGCATCATGGGGCTTCAGACTTCCTCCGACTCACGTGTTCCCTGGTCCGTCCTGGCGAGAGCGAGATCGGCGCTTCCACTTGCATGCTCCCTCTGTCCTGGAAAGAGGCTTTGGCCGTGGGGCATGGCTGCTCCTCCTAAGATGGGCACCCTGTATCTTTGTTTTTAAACGGGTGCTGTAGAAGTCAATTCCCTGCCATCGGCCTGGCCTTGAAGTTGACATGGGTGCGTCCACAGCAGAGCCGATGCAGCAGAGTTGGGCACAGGACTGTCATCAGCCTCTGGCCTCCTGGGGAAGGCACAGCCCAGGGTTGGGCTGGGAGGAGCACCTCCTGGGGACGGCACAGCCTAGTCCAGATGAAAGAGACCCTCGGAGGCCCCACGACCTCCCAGAGACCCTGTGGAATCCCAGAGCCGTTGCTGGCATGCAAACACCATTGAGCCCGGGAACCTGGTGAGCCCGCTCTCACACCATCAGAGAGGCTGGGGGCCCAGGGGACAGGAGCCCTGGTCTTCACAGTTTTTTCAGTGTCGCCATTTCCAAGTAGTTTCCACTGTTCTGGGTGGGCATGGAATCCAGGGGCCTCACTAAGCCAGCAAAGGATAAATAAAATCCTGGGCAGATATTCTTTTCTCTTCAGAAACACAGGAAGATCTTGGAACTTCGTCAACAATGTAAGCAAGCCGATGAGTCCTCCTCAATCACGTTTTCCACCGCAGTTTTTAACCTCCTCTAGGCCACTGTCCTTGCAGAGTGTGTTGGTTTGAGTCTCTATGGCTCACAGCAGGGAGATGTGTCCTGCAGATGACTCCATGGGGGTGAGGACCCCTGTCTTGCTGAAGCATCTCAGGCAGCACTTTGGGCCCCTTGCTGAGTGACACTGGGTCGAGCTGTGCGTTCACCTCTGTGCCCACCCGTGTCCCTGCTCTGGCTCAGCTGCAGCTGTTCCTCCCTCTCCAGCTCGGGCTCGTGTTGGTCTTGGCCAGATGAACCCTGGACACCTGGCCTACCACCTGTCCTGGAACACCACAGGCTATGCCAGTTCCAACTTCTTCCTTGCCTGTCCCAACATTCCTCACTCTTGCCAGCATCATCACCAGCATCACCAGCCTAGCCTTCCTTGTTCCTCTCCAAACAGAGCTCAGCACCCAGCCGCACCACGGCTTCTTCTACTGTCAGACTTGCCCTTGGTTCATTCATGGGCTTGGTTATTTCCTTATTGGCTCCTTCCCGACCCAAAGTTCAAATTCTGAAGAGACAAGTGGACTGTCATCAAATTCTGAAGAGATAAGGCTGACTGTCTATTCCTCATGGTATACAGCACCCAGTCCTGTGCTTGGCCCATGGCAAGCAGATATTTAGCCAGTGTTTCTCTGATGAGGATCTTGGTGAATTCAGGTCGCCAGGGCATTTCTGTAGGGCTTGGTGAGCCCCTCTGTGAAGCCAGACCCCACTGCAAGGTGCTGGGAGGGAATGTGGGCAGGGATACGTTAAATGAGACCCTAAGGGTGGGTGCCTGCGCCATCCGTCCATCAGGGGAGAGGCTGGAGAGCAGGGCACAGCAAGAAGTCATTTGTCCACGCCCAGGAAGTGAGCCCTCACCTGAGTCCGGACTGGTGGTCCTGACCTCAGACGCAGCCTCCAGAGCCGTGGATGTCTGGTGTCTAAGACATGTAGCCTATGGTAGTTGTATTTCACCTAACTCACACAAAGAAGCAGTGGGAAATGCAGGTAGGTGACAACCATTGCAAGCCTCTCAGTCCCAGAACCCACTTCCCCCAAGCCCTCATGGCTCCATCTTCCCAAAGATCATTTGCCACGGGCATTGTGTCTGTAAGTCTAGTGTGCCTTATTGATCTTATGATTTATAAAAAACAGCACCCTGACACAGACAGGCATATGGAACTGACATTCCTAATTCAAAATTGTCTTTCTGAAGTTCACCCATATTTTGCATCTAAGACCATGTTTCCTTTCTAATCTCTTATTATTTGTGCCTATTTTCTATTGGTTTTACCCCGACTTTGTAATTGTAATTTCAAATATGGAGCCTTTGATGTTGGTGTTGCTTTATCCTATATTTTAGTTTTCTACTTTATTTGTTAACCTCTAGTCAGTGCTACATCCCCAGGCCAGTGTCAGAGTAGCATTGCCCAGACAAGGGGGCAGGTGCAGGGGCCAGGGAGGGAGCTGTCCTCAGAGCTGAAGGTCCAGGGACCAAGGAGGGGGGAGCTGTCCTCAGAGCTGGAGGTCCAGGGGCCAGGGGAGAGCCTTCCTCAGAGCTGGAGGCTCGGGGGCTGGGGTAGAGAGCTGTCCTCAGAGCTGAAGGCCCAGGGACCAGGGGAGAGCTATCCTCAGAGCTGGAGGCCCAGGGGCCACAGGGAGTGGGGATCTGTCCTCAGAGCTGAGGCCTGGAAGTCCTTTCTGAAAGGCATCTCAGCTCTGATGGAGTCTGTCCACTCCCATGGCTGGCTGGCCTCTACCTTGGCCTTTCATGTGCTCATGAGCTGGTGTCAGCAGACCCCTGACTGGACCCATGAGGCCCTGGACATCCAGCAGAGCATAGGAGGTGAAGAAATCTAGACACCACTTAAGTAATTGAGAAAATTTCAGGACAACTCACTTTTTTTTTTTTTTTGGCCAGTCCTAGGCCGTGAACTCAGCGCCTGAGCACTGTCCCTGGCTTCTTTTTTGCTCAAGGCTAGCACTCTACCACTTGAGCCACAGCACCACTTCTGGCCATTTTCTGTATATGTGGTGCTGAGGAATCAAACCCAGGGCCTCATGTATAGGAGGCAAGCACTCTTGCCACTAGGCCATATCCCCAGCCCCAGGACAACTCACTTTTGTGGTTTTTTTTTTTTTTTTGGCCAGTCCTGGTCCTTGGACTCAGGGCCTGAGCACTGTCCCTGACTTCTTATTGCTCAAGGCTAGCACTCTGCCACTTGAGCCACAGCTCCACTTCTGGCCGTTTTCTGTATATGTGGTGCTGGGGAATCGAACCCAGGGCCTCATGTATACAAGGCAAGCTCTCTTGCCACTAGGCCATATCCCCAGCCCCAGGACAACTCACTTTTAATCCCTACCCCAGTAACACAGGACCTTAGAAATTTTTACTTATAATTCTTCCCTCCTGGCCAGATAACTTAGTTCAGCTTTTACAGCCTATTGTCAGTTTAATGTCCTTATTCTTTTTATAGTAACTTTGATTCCAAAATCACCTACTGAGTTTCCATGTCCTTTCTCCATCTTTTCTTGAATCTCAGGCTGTCCTTCCTGAGGCCCATTCTTTCCAACTCCTGCAGCAAAAGTCCCTTGCTGGTACAAATGCTCGTTTAGTTTACACAGAAATAATTACAACTTATTCTCTTCTTCCTCTTCTTCTTCTTTTGGCCAATCCTTGGGCTTGAACTCTGGGACTGAGAGCTGTCCCTGAGCCTCTTTGGGCTGAAGGTTAGAGCTCTACCCCTTAAGCCACAGCACCACTTCCAGCTTTTGCTGAGTAGTTTATTGGAGATAAGAATCTCACAGACTTTTCTGCCTGAACTGGCTTCACACCACGATCCTCAGATCTCAGCCTCCCAAGTAGCCAGGATTAGAGCGTGAGCCACAGGCACCTGGCTTCATCCCCAGTTTTAAGAGATTTCTTCTTCTGGGTGCTTCTCTCTGGGTTGGCCTTTATTTTCCCCTCAATATTTTAAAGACAACAGTTTATCATGTTTGGGTGTTGGTGGCTGCTGTAGGGGTTTGGACAGACTAGTGTGCGTGTGTGTGTGTGTGTGTGTGTGTGTCTTATATGTGTGTCTTATATGTGTGTCTATGCATGTGTGTGTGTGTGTGCTGGTACTGGGGTTTGAACTTAGAGCCTAGGCACTGTTTTTTAGCTTTTTTGTTCAAGGCTTGCCCTCCAGTTCTGGCTTCTAGGTGATCAGTTGGAGGTTAGACTTGCCTTCCCTGACCGACTTCAAACTGCAACCCTCAGATCTCAGCCTCTGAGGAGCAAGGATTACAGGTGTGAGCTACTAGTGCCACCTGCCAGTCCCCAGTTGTGTTCTTTATAAAGGTGAGGTCTTTCAATAGGAGTCTTTCCCACTGCTTTGTTACTAAGGTCTGCATGTGTAATTATTTCTGCTTTTCCATTTGGTAAAAAATTCTGCTTCTCCAGATGGGGAACTTCTGTCTTTCAAAGGTTCTGAAAATTTCTGGGATATTTTTTCTTAACTATGAAGCCTTCAGGACATTTCCACTCTCCTATAAGGACCTTGATTGGATTTCCATTAGGTCTTTTCATTCTATTCAAAGTGTATTTTAATATCTCCTTTATTCACCAGGCATTTCTGGGCTGCATTTTTCATGTTCTTTAAATCTCCTGACTCTAATTCTTTCTCCAGCTGTGTCTAACGGATGCCCACAATCTGTATGAACTTCACATTCCATTACTAAAAAGTCCACACACATAAACCTACTTCCACTGCAAACATTTTTTAAATTATTTTGAGCAGATTCTTTTCCTTAACCACTGCTGAATCTGTTTTATTGATTACACATCTCATTTCTAATTATTTACATTCACTTTCTTATTATTATTCTAGTAGCTGAAGTCCAGAATTCGAAATCAGGTGCTTTAGGTGCAACTGGATTTTACTTTGGGTGGACTTATTTTATCGTATATTTGTCATTGCAACTTTTTGCATTATTTTGATACATGAGGATTCTAAGATCCTAAATTTGGGTTTGGGGATATCTGCTTGCCTGCTTGCCCAGCCCATGTGGGGGACGGGGAGAGGAGGGCTAGGGCGGGGCACCCTGGGGAATGATAGCCGTAGCACCGGGACCGGAGGCAGGAGGGCCTCCCCAGAGGCTGCAGGTGCAACCATCAATTTTGTTTTCTTTTAACTTATTCTCGCCATTCCTTCTTCCCTTTGTGACCAGGTATGTGGTCATTGTAATGCTCAGCATTCTGAGCAATGCTTCAGGACACACCTCTCCTCACAGTTCTGGCCATGGAAAGAGTTTGTCCTTAAAACACCTTGCCTCTAGGCAAGGGCAGGCAGCACGGTGCTTCTCACGTGGGCCCCTGAGATAGTGCAGGCAGTACCAGGCTTCTCACGTGGCACTCTGCAACACCCTGAGACAGTGCAGGCAGCAACAGAACTGCAGCCCACCCTGGCCGGCTGCCTGGAACTTAGGTGAATGATTTCCAGGGAAGGCAGATAGATGGCCTGTTCTCCGTGCTGGGCCATGGAGGAAGTCAGGATAGAGAATGCAGCCTGGGCCTTGGGCTATGCTCAGAAGACAAAGGCCCCTGTCTGCTGCTGTGGCCGCCAGGGCGGGGTGACTCTGGCTTCCTCCCAGTCTCCAGGCCCCTCCCACAGAGGCAGTGCGCTTTGCAGAGCCCTGGCCTGGGGTCATATGACCACAGGATGGCACAGGGCCCGCCCATTGAACTGATGACAGTCCAGAAAGGATGAAGGGCTGAAACTGGACATACCTCATTCCGAGATCAGTAAGGCGCATGTGCGCAGGTTAAGTGCCATGTAGGGCTGCTGTGATTTTGGGTTCCCCATGAGGCCCTTTCTGGGGTGTGCACATGGGCTAGGGTGACCCTGGCTGAGAGCCAGGGTTCCCATTGGAGCTCTGTGGCATGATGGGTAGTTGAATTGTGGGAAGAGGATTGGGCCACATCTGCAGCCTTCCTTTTCCTATCTGGGCGGACTCAGAGCTCCCACCTGGCTGTCTGCTCACGCTGTGAGCACCTTCTTCTAAAGAGTTTTCACAAGTCAACTCATGAGTGAAACAGACAGGCCTATCACTCAGGAAATCCCTGAGTCCTTCCATCAGTGGGGGGCCAGCACAGCAGTCTACAGCGCTGGTGGCTAAGCCTTGCGGGTCCGCGTCTCTACAGTTCTGGAGGCAGCACTCGGCCAAGACCAGCGTGGTGGCTGGATTGTCCTAGGCCAGCTTCCTTGGCATGGTCACCCCATTCTGTGTCTTCTTCCTTGCCTGTATGCGCACTGCCTCCTCTTCCTCTTCTTTTTTTTTTTTTTTTTTTTTTGCTGGTCCTGGGGTTTAAACTCTGGGCCTGGAAGCTGTCCCAGAGCTCTTTTTTCTCAAGGCTAGCGCTCTACCACTTGAGCCACAGCCCTACGTCTGGCTTCTCCTGTGATTAATTGGAGATAAGAGTCTCACAGACTTTTCTGCCCAGGGTGGCTTGGAACCATGATCCTCAGGTCTCAGCCTCCTGAGTATCTAGGATGACAGGTGTGAGCCACTAGCACCTGGCTTAGATGAAGTATTTTTATAATCAAAGGAAAGCATTTCCAATATTTTCCCAGAGGTGAGCTGTTCAGCACATTTACTTTGCACAGTGTTGACGATCTGGTTCCTTGGCTCCGGAGTGGTCAGGGTGCACTGGGATGTCCTTCATGTGAGAGTGTGCCACGCCACGCAGGGTGTGCAGCTTTCCCAGTTTGGGCCCCTGCCGAGCTCCGCCGGGCCTGTCCATGCCTCTGTGCATGGGAACATGCACTTAAGCAGGTAGCACAGCCCAGCTCACTCCGTTCTCAACGTCTCATGGAAATTGCAATCATAACAAAATGAAGAGGAGGGGAAATCCAGCAAAAAACATCAAATTTAGAACTTTGAGGCATTAACACAACATGATGCAAAACATGAACTTGTAGGTAGGGAGTCATTACTGAAGATTGTGTTTTAGAAAACTATCATAAATTGAGTTGAAACATGAGATGAAGGATTTGTGAGTAGGAAGGGGGAAATTCAAATGACAATTGCGTATAGTTCTGTCTGTGCGGGACCGGATGGGAGGTCATTTGTGCGTGGACATGCTGCCTGGGGACAGGTCCTGGGCAGAGCCTGGAGGAGGCTGCGTGCTGTCCCGTCCCCTCTCACGGGGAGGGTCGGCCACCCTTTCTCCTGTGGGAAGAGCATGCTCGGGGGAAGAGGGGTGCGCCTGAATCTCCAGGGAACTAGCGTAGCAGCTGAGCGACCCCGGTTACAGGGCAGATGACCAATGCAAAGTCTCCTTCACCCCTTGCGGAGGTGAGGTGACTGCCACAGTGTCCCCTCCTCCCCACGTCCTCGCCCTCTGCGTCCGGTGTCCTTGCCTGTGTGAGTTAGGCTTGCACCCTAGTTCTGGTTGTTGGTTTAGAGACAGAGTCGTAGCAGAAGAGGCCAGGCTGGCCTTGGATTCCTTTTGTTGCCCTGTCTTTGAATTCTGGGCACCCTAATTGTTCTTCTTTTAGCTACCAGTGTTGCTCATTAACTTTCTCCTCCAACTGTACTTCACAAACGTTGTTATCACACAGTCAGTCGCCTTCTTTCTCCTTGCTGGGTGTATGCTGGCCTCCTCTCTCACCAAAATCGTATTGTTCTGAACTTGATGAAAAGTAGTGGTGTTATTAAAGAATACATACTATTCTGTCTCAGTTGACAGGAAGTTATTTTAAAAAATCGAAGTAAATAGCAGGTCTTGATCGCACATGGTACAGTGAAATGACATGGAGTGGCACTTCTTCATTTTTAACCAGCGACTATTCCAAAGAATTACTTCCACTCAATTAGTGGGTGGATGACATTTCTCTTTCCTCTTCAAGATGACTAAAAGTTTTAAAAAATTAAAGAAAAAAACCCATTACATAAGAAGGGCTGCTCTACGTGGCTTAAATGCCTGAGACAGGCAGAGAGATGAGGCACTGGTATTTTGGGGTTACCCCAATAAGTTTACAGAAGTAGAAAAAGTTGTTTTGCATATAAGTCCCAAAGGTTAAATGACCCCCAACCTTCTTTCTGGGGTTTTTTGTAAGATGCTTGTTTTCTCCAAGTAGAACAGAAAAACAGTTCGCTCACCTGCGGAGGGTGAGAGGCTGACTGAGCCCAGCACGCTCCTGCTTGCACTGGTTCACATCTTCCCCAGCACGCTCCTGCTTGCACGCTTGTTCACATCTTCCCCAGCACGCTCCTGCTTGCACGCTTGTTCACATCTTCCCCAGCACGCTCCTGCTTGCACTGGTTCACATCTTCCCCAGCACGCTCCTGCTTGCACGCTTGTTCACATCTTCCCCAGCACGCTCCTGCTTGCATGCTTGTTCACATCTTCCCCAGCACGCTCCTGCTTGCATGCTTGTTCACATCTTCCCCAGCACGCTCCTGCTTGCATGCTTGTTCACATCTTCCCCAGCACGCTCCTGCTTGCACTGGTTCACATCTTCCCCAGCACGCTCCTGCTTGCACGCTTGTTCACATCTTCCCCAGCACGCTCCTGCTTGCATGCTTGTTCACATCTTCCCCAGCACGCTCCTGCTTGCATGCTTGTTCACATCTGCCCCAGCACGCTCCTGCTTGCACGCTTGTTCACATCTTCCCCAGCACGCTCCTGCTTGCACACTTGTTCACATCTGCTCGGTGCTCAGCAGCCAGCCCTGAGTGAGATAGCCAAAAAAACCCACGAATGCAGAGGTGGGCTTTAAGATGCAAATGGCATGGGCTTCTGGGGGCCACGCTCAGGAGTTTCTGAGGCCCTCCCAATCTCTGTCAACATCGTGGCACTTTCCTTGGTCGGTGCACGTCTGCCACGGGTCTGAGTACTTCACACAACTCCTAATCCCACTTACTCTTTTGAATGTCTTTACTGAAAGACATATCATGTGATCTGACTTGCCTGTTTAGAATGTTCAAGGCAATGGATTCTAGTGTATTCAGCATTCTGCAGCCATTACCACAATCTAATTTCAGAGCATGTCAATACCTTCAGAAGAGGCCTTCTGTCCACTGACCCCGTCTCAGGACCTCACTCCTGGGTCTCTCTGTCTCTGTGGCATCACCACGTGGACATGGATGCACGTAGGCTGTGCGGTGCAGTGGTTCCATGGCTGGCGTCTCACTCCACAGCTCGCCGGCCACCCCTGAGTGGCATGTGCCGGCACGTTGGGCACACTGCGCCGTCTTGTGCAGTGAAGGTGTGCAAGGTTCCATTTATCTGTGCTGGCTGGTGGACCTGAGACCATTTCTACCTTTTGATGAGTTGTGCCGCTGTGGCTGCTAAGCACTTCGTACCTGCCGAGATGAAGCAGGTCTCCACTGTGCTCTGAGCACCAGCAGGCTCCTGTGTAGAGAGAGGCTTTGATGTATGAACTCTGTCAATGACAGACCTGGTGCCTCTCAATCCATTCTCTGAACAGCACAGGGAAATATAAACATGGGAACACAAGGCTCCCACAAGGAGCCCTCTGTGGTTTTAGACATATAGGGTCTGCTTAAATAACTCAGGAAGACGTGAAAGTGACGTGGGATACTTGTCTTCCATGCTGAATGCTGCGCCTGCATGCCTGTGTGGATGATGACGATCATAACAAGTGCATGTGTGCGTGGATGATGACGATTATGACAAGTGTGTGTGCATGCCTGTGTGGATGATGACGATCATAACAAGTGCCTATGTGCGTGCATGGATGATGACGATTATAACAAGTGCATATGTGTGTGCATGGATGATGACGATTATAACAAGTGCATATGTGCGTGCATGGATGATGACGATTATAACAAGTGTGTGCATCTGTGTGTTCACAATTATAACAAGTGCATGCATGGATGATGACGATCATAACAAGTGCATGTGTGCGTGGATGATGACGATTATGACAAGTGTGTGTGTGCATGCCTGTGTGGATGATGACGATTATAACAAGTGCAGGTGTGCGTGGATGATGACGATTATGACAAGTGTGTGTGTGCATGCCTGTGTGGATGATGACGATTATAACAAGTGCAGGTGTGCGTGGATGATGACGATTATGACAAGTGTGTGTATGCATGCCTGTGTGGATGATGATGATCATAACAAGTGCATATGTGCGTGCATGGATGATGATGATCATAACAAGTGCATATGTGCGTGCATGGATGATGATCATAACAAGTGCATATGTGCGTGCATGGATGATGACGATTATAACAAGTGTGTGTGTATGCCTGTGTGGATGATGATGATCATAACAAGTGCATGTGTGCGTGCATGGATGATGACGATTATAACGAGTGTGTGTATGCATGCCTGTGTAGATGATGATGATCATAACAAGTGCATATGTGCGTGCATGGATGATGACAATCATAACAAGTGCATATGTGCGTGCATGGATGATGACGATTATAACAAGTGTGTGCATCTGTGTGTTCACAATTATAACAAGTGCATGCATGGATGATGACAATCATAACAAGTGCGTGCGTGTGTGCGTGTGTGTGTATGATTATAACAAGTGCATGTGTGCGTGCATGGATGATGACGATTAAAACAAATGTGTGCATCTGTGTGTTCACGATTATAACAAGTGCATGTGTGGATGATGACGATTATAACAAGTGTGTGCGTGCATGCGTGTGTGGATGATGACGATCATAACAAGTGCATGCATGCGTGTGTGGAGAGGTAACCATTATGAGACTGGTGGTGTAGAAGAGCTTCCTGTATGACAGGATGGAGGGTCTGTGCCATTAGAGGGATCTCTGCAGCTACTAAGTCTCGAAGTATTTCACATTTTAGGCTGAAACTTTAAAGCATCCTTCATGACTGCCTCACTGTGGGAAAGGCCTTGAGACACCCCGAGTTTCTCCTGCAGGGAGGCCTCCTCTCATCCTGCAGCACTGAGATGCTCATGCTCTTAAGTCTGAGGAGTCAATGTCGCAAGGAGAAACAGAAAGAACACAGTGCTGCCTGCTAACGTGGCACTGCTGACAGATCTCCTGGAAGGCCTCATAGGACCAGTGCATACATAGATCATACACACCATCTCTTCCTGAGATGAGGCTATGTCTGGGGGCGACTTCAGAAGACTCCATCCAGACAGTTTGTGTGATTGGCATTTCTGTGTAATTTGGCCTAATGGGACTTAATTTGTTTGTAAATAAACTTTTCTAAAGGGAACATCACAAGCTTGTCGCTTGTCACTTACATAAGGAATTGAAAATTAATTAACTCGGGAGCTCTAATTAGTTTATCCAATTTGCAGTGCTGTGGGAGTGCATAAGGTTGGGGGGAGGGCTGGAGATCAGGGGTGGAGATCAACATAGGTGGGGCTGTGCTAGGTGTCCCAAGCAGCCGCTCGGCCTCTCCCACCTAGGAGACCCATGCCCAGGCCTGGGGCTCTTCGCCTAGGGCCCCCTGTGCCCAGGAAACTTGAGACACCCGGCGTTTCTCCTGCACGGAGGCCTCCTCTCATCCTGCAGCACTGAGATGCTCATGCTCTTAAGTCTGAGGAGTCAATGTCGCAAGGAGAAACAGAAAGAACACGGTGGTGCCTGCTAACGTGACACTGCTAACAGATCTCCTGGAAGGTGTTTCCTCCCCATTTTCCGTGCCCTGTTTTATCCTGTTCTCCTTTTCCTGTCTCTTGGATGTTCTTCTCTCGGGGAGGTGTGCAGAGCACACACCAAGGTCAAGGCAGTAGGTGCCCAGACGCTGAGGCCCTGTGAAAGCCAGAAGGGAGGGTGGGCCAGAGATCCTCTGGCTCAGCTCCTCCCTCCATGGTCCAGCTTCCCCTGGGAAGCCTTTCCCAGCAGAGCTTGTGCCAAGCGTGCAATTCTATTCTTCTATGTCCTGGCACCCCTGTATGTGAACACTATGTTGTGCCTACACACACAAATGCATACCAGTGCACTGTGGCTGTTTACTGTGCTTATCCCTGATCTCTGAACTTCTGCCCTAGAAGGCTTGAGACCATAAACCCAGATGGTGGGGCCCAGCTGCTCTTAGATCTAGGCTGAGGGGGCGTTTCCAGATGGTGTGGTCACCTGGCCTGGCCTCTTCAAAGAGAAAGGCCAGGGCTTTGGCAGTGGGGAACCGCCATGTCCTGAGGCAGAGCTCTCTAGCCTTATCATCCCGTCCCCAGAAAGACTATGGTTATCTTGTGTTTATTTAAGACAGAGTCTCTCTACAGAGCCCAGGCTGCCCTGACTCTGTCCACCTTCCTGTTCCAGATGCCCAGGCGCTGAGATTACATGCATGCACAGTGTGATCAGCGTGATGGGTCTCTTATTTGGCATTCGTTTGCTTTGAAAAGACTTGCTGGACAGGATTGTCCTGTGCGTGTGTGTGCACACGCGTGCACATTCTGTGCGCGCGTGTGTGTGCTCGCATGTGCACTCTCATCCCACTCATTCCAGCAATCATGTTCTTTTATCCTCATAACCTTTTATTTTTCTTCTCTCTTGACAAATTGTGAAGTTATTCATTTTCTATTTATTTGCTTATTTTGCAAACCAGAATAATTGAGTCGCTCTTTGAATTTTCTTTGCATGCGCTTCTCTGTTTTAAAACCAATTTACATGCCGTGTCTCCCGCCTGCCTGGAGATTGTCCATTCCCACAGTCGTGGCCAAGGTCACCCCAAGGCCTTATGCTGAAATCATCTCACCTGCTCCTCTCTTGGGCCCCATTGCCTGTCCCATCCTGCTTAATTAAGCCACACTGCTGGACATTGATTTTTGTTTAAACACACTGACCCCACCCTGCAGGCTTCTCACCCAGCACTGCATTGCACCACCCACGCTGGGTGCTGGGGTGTGGTGAGGAGTATATGTATTATGTATGTGTGCATACCTGTCTATCCTCCAGATAGCACGTGTCCGTTCATGCCTCAGCCCTGCAGCAGCCCGTGGGGCTCTAGCTGCGCAGGCAGGAGCTAGCAGATGAGAGAGGCACTGCGACCCATCTTGAGTCTCATGTGACTGAAAGGCAGCAGACACACACAGATAGAATCTCTTGGGGGAGAAAGACTTAGAAATATGATGCAATAAAATTTTATTGTAAAAAGTGCTGCAGGAATATAATGTATCACAGTGGAGTTAGAGATGACTTTCTGAAAGAAGTGGTTTTAAAAACAAATCTTAAGGAACGGATAGGAGTTGAACCAATTGTGTTGGGACCACTGGAAAGCTACATGCAAGTGAATGAAGCACAACGGCTGTCTCCTGCCATGCACAAAATGAACTCACAATGGCAGAGGACACAAGCCTAAGGGTGGAGAGGAGGGGTCTCAAAGGCTTTAATCTCTGTGGCCCTCCAGTGAGTCCTGGTTTCTTAGTTTTGAGACCAAAAGTGTAAGTAACGAAGGGAAATCATAAACCAACTGATCTCAAAGTAAGACTTTGGTGTTTGTGTTTACCATCAACAAAATGAGATAAAACCCCGTAGAATGAGGAAAATTTTTCAAATCGTGTGTCTACAGAAGTTTTATACCTAGAGATTCCCAAGTATTCCTGTAACTGTCGATCATAAAAAGACAACAAGTGAGCAGAAGGTTTCAGCTGGTGTTCCTCCAAATAGGGCACAAGCATGGTTTATTGTGAGGGTGCGGGATGCAGCTGGCTGTGAGGGTGCGGGATGCAGCGGGCTGTCAGGAAAACGAGGGTGGGAGCCCACATTTCTCATCTCACTCACACCGCACAGCAGGACAGTCACACTGTGAGTGCAGGTCACCAACACAGAGAAGGGCAGAGAAGGGCACCTGTGTGGCCGGCGGGAGGACTTCGCAGCAGGGCGGCCTCAGAGCCGGGCCAGGAGGGGGAGGAAGAGCCCCCAGTCCCTGGCCTGTGGTCCCTGACCCTCCATCTGCAGTAAGAAGGAAGGCTTTGTCTTTGAGGATGCAGCTCCATTGACACGATGGAAGCAAGGGGGAGTCAGCACTTCCACTCCTATGGGAACCTTGCCTGAGAACTGGCTTACTAAGAATCAGAAAGGTGTCATGACTCCTTAAAGATGTAGCACTCCCTCCTGTGGGCATCTTCCACACACTTTGTCACTACCCCAGAGCACGTGGTCAACTTCATATTCAACATGAGAATAACTTGCCCAATAACTGTTGAATTCAAGAGAAACTCTCCACAGCTGTGGAATCAAACCTGGCCTTACACTGTGCCCAGGGCCACTCAGAGAACTCAAAGGCACTATGTCTTTGAGCACATTAACAGCGCCACCCCACCCCACACTTCCTGGGTCTTTCCACTCCCCGATGGTGGCTGCAGAATCCTGGGGATCCCCACCAGTTTCTTGCCAGCTCCTCTCTCAAGGGCAGCACAGCAGAACCCCCAAATTTAGGGATCAGGTTGCAAGATGAAGCATGTTTTCAGGAGTCTGTGTTTTTAATTACTGTCAGCTTTCACTATAGCTCTATTTCTGGCTCCATGTGGAATATTTTGTACCATCTAGAGCCATTGCAAAAACTCTAAAACATTAATTCAAAATTGTTTCAAAAACTCGACCCTTTCTCAAAGAGGTTTAACTGCTATTCATGTTTATGCTCTGCCTACTTGTGCCAGAAATGCAACAAGAAAGGTTGCAGTAGGTTAAGAAATAGAAAATACCAATTCAAGTGAAATTGAAGGATGACAGCCACCGCCTGGTGAGTGCTGCTTTAACTTTGTCTGCAAGAGCCTCTGACGAGCCCGGAGCCTGACAGATAAATAACAGCTGCCTCGCAGGACACTCCGTCGCGTGGGGTCCCCATCCGGTGAGCCCGGCTGTAATAAATGAGTACCTTGTCACAACCGAGAAAGAGGCTTAGGAATAAGTGGTGTTTTGCTGACACTGTGGAACAAGTGAAGGACACACTGACGTCAGGAAGGGCGCCGGGGCCGATCCGGGAGAAAGGTGGCTCTGGGACGTGAAATGATCAGAGTGTCTCTCAGGCTCCTTTCCTCCAGGCTGGCCAGGGCTGGCCCGGCTCACAGCAGGCAGTCTCCTTGGTGCTTCTCACAAGTCTCCCTTTTCTGACAAAATAGGAGAATTAGGTCCAGTCTCCGGCATGTGATCAGATAGAGACGTGAAAATAACAGAACATCTTTATAAAGCACAAACACTGACACGTTGTGAATGCCCCATCCATGTCGGGGGGCACTCTGCATACCCACACGTTTTGTTTTTATCTGTGCACACATCTGTATCTGTGCCAGTCTGCTTCAGGCATGTAGGAGAATGTTACATGTGTATGTGTTTGCACCTATGTCCACTACATGTTTATATATGCGTATCAACAGACAACATGGCACACACAGAACACATGCGTAAACCTGCTATGTGGCTGCCTGCACACCCGTGTTTCCACACATGCCTATTGGTAGGATTCAGATGAGCGACGAGCGCCTGTGAGCGTCTTTGGGACAGCACAAAGTGCAGGTGCCCTGCCAGCATTCTAGCACCCAATGAGCAGACAGGAGCTGGCTGTGGTAAGCCTACGTATGTTCAGTGGGTACTTCTTCCTGAACAGGAGACTCCTCTTATGCAAACGTGTCTGCAGTGCTGAGTCTGCCTGGCAGAAGGGCCCAGCCTGTCCTTGGCACATCCATTGGAAGGGTGGGGACCCTTTATCCTCTGGCCACAGTCCGGCAAATCATAGGACCCGTCCATCTTGAGCACAGCCCACCCTGTCCCACTGAGCACTGCAGCTGTGGCCCAGCCCGCATCCTGTGTGTCTCCCTATCCTGACTCTACCTCGTGCCAGTATCCCAGAGTTCCTTTAATGGATGCTCTGCCTGGTTGGGTGTTGGAAAATTCAGCACTCACAAATGGTGGGGGATCCAGGTATTTGTGGCCATGTGAAGTTTGTGAGTTGGGGGTGAGAAGTGAGTGTTCTGGGTTCATGTAACACACATTTATGCAGGTCTCAGATCCGAAGCAGAAAGGTATTGCCCGCAAGGCCTGGGTTCTCACAAAGCTCCTCCCCTACAGTGCCAGCTCATTCGAACAAACACATAAAACACTCAACCGGAAATATAAGGTACAAATCGTTCATGGTGGCAGGCTGAGTGTGAGATGGAGAGAAGGGATAGCAAAGAAGAGAGGTTGGTGCAGGACAGTTTTCCATTGAAGAGAAAGATGCTGAATCAAGCATCTGGGGAGGAGCAGCAAGCACAGATCCTCTCCAAAGGGAGAGCCTGAGGCTTCTCTGCTGGGTCCACTGAGACACAGGCCCTGCAGGTACAAATCCATGGCTCATGGCATCATGGAGCACCAGCCAGCTGGTCCAACACTGGAAGGAGGAAGGGCCCAGGCATGCAGATTCCTGACCACAGTGTTTAGGGCACCTCCCTGGCCACGACACCAGCTGACAGTGGGGCCCAGGCATGTGGCGCTTCCCGATGTGATTCTTATGTGATCTCCTCATGGCTCTGACCTCTCTGGAAAGTGGGAACACAAGTCCCTTGAGTTTTACTCGTTTTCTTATTTCAGTGTGTCAAAGAGAACTTTTCCATAAACATATCTCCCCAAGAAGACGATGCTTACCTGCCTTGCACACCTACCAGCCCCCCGGGGCTCAGCCCATGCCCTCACGCCTGCCGCTCACAAACCCAGCCCCACCCAGTGCCACCAGAAGGTGCCGGGCTCAAGCTCCTGCAGGCCACTGCGGTCCTAGTGAGTCCTCGTTGCATTGTTCTATCTCTCCCATCATCTCTGCCAAGTCGAGTGAATTATCTTTAGAGTCATAGTGAACGAAAGCCATATTTAGATTGAGAACATGTGCCAGTTGGTCAGGATGTGTTAAGTTTGCTACAGAGACGCTTACATGATTATCTAGTCCTGGAATGACTCTCTGGGCAAAATCTATTTCTATTCCTTAGGTAATAAAATTAAGTTTTCTTTTTATTTTGAAATTAGAACAAAGTAAATCGGGATGGTGGTGATATTGGCAGCCAATACTTGCTTTGTTCCAGAAATACTTTTCCTTTGTACATAAACTATGTGCAGCATAAAATTGCTTTTCAAATTAAGAATTAACATATGTTTACTGGAATTTTCACCTCATTTTCAGTTTCTCCTAATGATTCATGTTCCCCTTCATACTGTTATGGCCATTCCTTCCTAGAAATAAGTCCTCACCCCTCCTGCTTATCATGCTAGGCCCTTGCTTATGCATCTATGAATATACATCACCCGGTATCCTAATGCAGCATTAGCAAATGCGCCCCTAGCACAATGCCCAGCTCTCTGTAAATATTTATTGCGTCAACATGAAAGAGTACCTGCGTGCAATGAAAGTCAGATGCAGTGTTCTGCATCTGAATTTTGTGTTCTGATTTGCTCTTTCTCTGTATTTTAATGTCTGATGTGTTTCCATTTGGACTCAGGAGATTTCCAGGCAGTGTGAACTATGATTTATTTAATTCCCCCCAGCTGTGAACAGCCAGGGTCTTGACCTGTTGCATCAAGTTATGTGGTTGCAGTCACATGTTGTCATGTGCTCAAACTACCGTGCCATGCCACAGCCATTGTGTGCCTTCCTATTGAACGGTCCTGCTGCTGGGTTGTCTGCCATACAGCCGCGTTGCCAGCTGGACGCATTGTGTGCTTGATGTGGCACGCGCCATGCCGTCCCATGCTCATTGTGGTATGCTTGTCTTGGGTGGTCCTGCTGACATAAAACCACATGCCCGACAGCTTTCCTGTGGCCACACGCCACGCTGTCTGTGACTGCATGGGCAGCGATGCCTGTCCCATCTCCGCAAAGGCTGCCTGGTTGTAGAGCACTGGTGATGCCACTGGCCTGGGCCCAATGGCGCCAGCACAGCCCCTGGCTCCTGGTCAGAGCTGGCTTGGTCTGTGCTGCTGTTGGTTGGAGATGCCGCCAGGGGTGAGCAGATGGCTATGCTTGAGGATCAGAGTGATACAGGGCCTTCCGGGCTGCTGCGAGGCAGGGGAGGGAGGAGGCACTGGGTGCTGCAGGGGGCGGGGAGGTGGGGGATGGTGGATTCGTGCCATGGTCCCACAGTTCAGGGCAGGCCTCACACATCATGCCTTGCAAACCTCTCCGATGTCTCACTCCTGGTGCCTCTGCCTTGAGACACCTGTGCAGACCAGCACAGGGCTTCCTCTGCATGCCACCGGGCCAATGGAGCCTCAGGAACACGGCTCCCTCCTGGTGTTCCAGGTTGGACTGGCCACAGCCCCGGCACTGCCTCTGCCGAGGCTTCTCATGTACAGCCCAGGGGAGCTGCCTCCTCACTCTCCCCTTCGCTGCCACCACCCGAACCCTCCTGGTCCTTGGCTGGAAGACAGTGCCGGGCTGTCACCAGGACAGAGCAGGACCTGGCCTCCCGTACAGAGGAGTACTGTATATGCCCTTGTGCTCAGTCCCTCCATAGACAGATGCTTGGAGGTTCATGTTGAAAGTGGCCGCCCCTCCTTCCAGAGATCAGAATGTGACGTGGCCTGTGTGCCACAGAGGAACGGGTTCCGTGTGGCTGTGGGGATGAGCGGCTACTGTGGACCTGCGCCTGGTGCTCCGTGCACTATACACGTCTGCGCCCTCAGGGATTCCTCTGTCCTGAATCAATTAGCACATCCGTGTCCTACCTCCTACGTCACACAGAAGGCTACACTGGAGCTCAGGAGCCGCAGGGGTCCTGGTCAATGCTGCACACTTCAATGAAGTTCCTTCCCAAGGAGCAAAGTGGTGACGGGCCAAACCCTGTCCTGCTGGTTCCGAGGCTGGGACAAAGCAGAGTCCACGTCAAGCTGCCATTGACTCATGCCAGTACCATGCTGAGCACCGTGTCTCACTCAGTTCTGCATTCATAGCTCCGGGGAGAATTAGAGGTTGGAATCAAGTGGAGAGGGCTCAGCATCGCTAAAGTTTGGGTTTATGGCTGTGTGTTTGCTGCTTGGGTGCTCTACCACTCGAACCACCCCCTTGATACTTCAGTTATTTTTTAAAAATAAGTACTCATTTATTTTCTGGGCTGGGCTAGAATTCAATCCTCCTATTTTACACTTCCTGCCCAGCTGAATAGCAAAGGTGTACTGCCACGCCCGGCTGTTTCTGTTGAGATGGGGTCTTCTGGACATTTTTGCAAGGCTTGCTTGGAATTGATATCCCCCCGGATAGCCAGGATAATGGGCACAGTCATGGGGCCAGGTTGGGTTCATCATCAGGATCTCATAATCTATTGGGAAGCTGGGAACCTCAGTCTTTGAGTGGCCAGTGTCTTGTCCTCTTGCTACAAGTTCATAAGCAGCATGCTCCCAGTATTTACTTCCCCAGTAGGTCACAACAGAAGCAGACTCACAGTACGACTGTCAGAGCTGACGCTGTGTGTGCATTCTGTGGACACTGGGCCCCAGCCTTCCTTCCTGGTCAGGAGGCTGCACCGGCCCCTTTCACCTCTCTCACAGTCCTCCATCTCAAACCCCAGGCCTTCTCAGGGCCCCTAGGACTTGGGATGTCATGTGACAAAATAGCTGTGATCTTCAGCTTCAAAAGGAGAGATTTGGGCTGGGAAGGTGGCTTAGCAGTAGAGTGCTTGCCTAGCCGGTACGAAGCCCTGGGTTCGATTCCCCAGCACCACATACACAGAAAAAGCCGGAAGTGGGGCTGGGAATATGGCCTAGTGGCAAGAGTGCTTGCCTCCTACACATGAAGCCCTCGGTTCGATTCCCCAGCACCACATATATGGAAAACGGCCAGAAGGGGCGCTGTGGCTCAGGTGGCAGAGTACTAGCCTTGAGCAGGAAGAAAAAGCCGGAAGTGGTGCTGTGGCTCAAGAGGTAGAGTGCTATCCTTGAGCAAAAAGAAGCCAAGGACTGTGCTCAGGCCCTGAGTTCAAGCCCCAGGACTGGCAAAATAAAAAGAGAAAGGGGTTTGATTTTGGCTCCTAGATTCAAATGTTTCAGTCTGTGGTCACTTTGGTAGGACCTGTGGCAACCCAGGACGCCATGGAAGAAGCATGGGGTAGAGGAAACTGCCCACTGCATGGTGGCTGGAGTCAGAGAGAATCAGGAAGGGGCCAGGACCCCCACTGTTCCTTCAAGGAGAGTTACTGACTGATGCTGATCTGACCTCTTCCCCCTCTGGCCCGCCCCTGGAAACTCTGCCTCCATCAGACCACACCCTCAACATGGGTGGGGGGTACACTTGGGGGTCACGTCTGGTCAGACCACGCCCCCCTGTCCTCCTGCATCCGTCTTACAGCCATGGAAGGTTCTCCTCACCCATATCCAGAACCCTCTCCTGTGATGACCAGGGCTTCCCCATTTGGGGGTGCTCCAGAGTTGTCATTTGGTGCTGGGCTTAGGGCCTGGGTATCCTGCCTTTCCTGTGGCTCTTCCTGGGCGACCCCTCCTCCTCCCAGCTAGCAAGAGCAG
This sequence comes from Perognathus longimembris pacificus, assembly GCF_023159225.1. Taxonomy (NCBI): domain Eukaryota; kingdom Metazoa; phylum Chordata; class Mammalia; order Rodentia; family Heteromyidae; genus Perognathus; species Perognathus longimembris. Next base: position 532,323 of record NC_063181.1, read on the forward strand.
GGACCAGTCAAGGAATGAAACAGTGTGAATTCTCAGAAGATTCTCAGTGGATGGCTTTAGAGAACAGCTTGCTTTCTGGGGCTCCTGTCATAACCCCTCTCCCATGGCCCCTCTTCCCGCTGCTGGGGCCTGTGAGGTGCTCTCTGCTCATTCCTCTGCCAGCAGCCTGCCTGGCTCCCTCTGGCCTCAGGGTGACCCCTGTAGAGCGTGAGACGCCACTCCTCGCACTTAATCCTCACCAGAGGGGACACCTTGGCATCCAGCTCCTTCTTGGGCCACCCGGGCATCCTGGATGCTCACACAATAGCCTCTTCCTTCTCAGGGCTGTCTCCAAAAGCCCACTCTCCTCCCTCCTCAGCCAAGATGGCTCTGTCCCTGGGGTCATGTAGTCCTCTCCTAGGCTCCTGCCACCCTGCCCACCCCTGCCATTGTAAGAGCATAGGGGCCAGGTCCACTGGCCAAAGCCCCCCCAGCTGAGGGGCCAGTGGCTTGCGCAGAGCCCAGGTCTACCTGGCCCAATGCCTGGATTGTTTGCCAAGCACGCCTGGCAGGGTGTCTCCCCATAACTCCTCTGCATGCCACAAGGTTGCAGAGGCCATTGTCCTCTACCCTCTCCCATCTGCAGAGCCATGTGCAGAGTCACAGGTCTCATGCAAGAGTCTGTAGGCCCTGATGTTTCTCTAAATCGTAATCCACTTTTGCTTGTACTTTATTGTGCCTGAAGGAGATGTAACAGAGTAGTAGCCAATGTAAAGTTTTAAGTACTAAAATTAAGTGATAAACAACTCTTATTTTGTCTAAGTACCTTGAACGTGTTGAGCCAAACATAATTATGAAAAAGTATCTGATGTGTGTCTGTGCATATGACAAAACAGAGATCATTATTTCAACAGACTGTACTATGTAAGGCATTTACCAGTGGTATTTTTAAGCGAAGCACTGAAGGGCAAAGTCAGCTGGCTGTAAGCTCTATGGGCTGTGGACAGGCTGTAGCTACAGCCCTTGCTGTTGTCTGTTTGCAGTACCACCCGCATCCAGGGACCGACTGACGCCTCTCTCTGTATCTTCTGTTTTCAGAATCGCAGTGCACCCTCTGTGGAGAGCCGGAAGGTGAGTACTCGCTTTCCTCAGGCCGGCCCGCATGGGTGGCCTACGGGTTCCATTGATGGCTACAGACGGCGGGAGAATGCTGCAGAGTGGGAAAGTTGAAAGTGTATACTTTATGGTGTTTGATGGAAAAAAAAGTGAGGAAAAGTAATGTGAGCATTGAGAGGAGGAGTTCATCTCTAAAGAGAAATTGCAACCAAATTGCAATATTGGCTCTTGCTTTTGTTTTGGATTTATAAAATTTAGCCAGCTTTCAACAGATGATAGATATCAATACATATCTACTGGTTTTAAATGTATTACCCAAAGGTGCCAATAAACTTCACATTAAATGACACCTGGAAAAACTATTCCTATTTGTTAGTAACTGGACATCAAAAGATGCATAGGAAGGTCTGGCTGGCCTCAGTGAGAGTAAGTAGCCCTTAATAATTTAGATTCCAGAACAAGCCTCCTCTCTAAGTCACATTTAGAAGTAGAACTCCAGAGTGGAGCTCTGTTACTACATTTCAAAATAGTTGCAGCCAAAGTGACAAGTTGTAAGAAGCACAGAGGAGAGCTAAGAGCGTGGGTCCCATCAGCTGGGACTCGGGAGGCCGGGTTTTGATTATGTGGCTTGCTTTCATGAACCATTTGACTAGAAAACCAGCTAGCCTCAGAGTCTGGGAAGCCAGCCCAGCCCAGTGGCCGCTTTGGGGTAAGAGGGCAGCTTGTCCTGCCTCCCTGGCGCTGGATACCCGCATGAGTCAATTCCTGGGCCTGGGTGTGAGCGATGTGAGTCCACACTCACTGCTGCCACACCGTCCCTGGCATAGTCACCCCAAACTGGACCGCAGTGACCACAAGGCAACTGGAAAATTCCATCAAGCACTCGGTCTCCTTGCTTTGGTAGTAGGCTGGGGTGGTTGGGCTAAGTTTCCTGAATTTGTTCTGTCACTGGGTAAGTGTCGTGCATAGATGGAACCACTTCGATGGTGAAGTCTTGAGCTTTACGGTCCTGTGGAGCATCCGGCTCTGGCCCTGCTGTTTTAGGGGCAGAAGGAAGGTCTGTCTTGCTGAGGGTGTGGGAAATGTTCTCCTCACATGAAGGTCCTTGCCCTGGGTGCTGAGGTTGCCACCCCGGCGGTCCCCTGACTCGCCTTGTGTCCTTCAGGGATGATTTGCTTTCCGGTGCTGCTCCCATTCTGGCACGGTCCTGTGTGCCTGGGCTTTATGTTCACTGTCTCTGTGCCCCCGTCCATTGGGGGTTTCTAGTGTGCCGTGCAGAGAATTTGTGGAATATAAACCTTGTGCAGTGTTTGAAAAGATCCACCACGTTTCCTGTCTCCTTGTTTCTGTATCAGCTGTCTGTTTTCTGCGAAGGACCATGCACTGGCTGAAGCTGCCACCAGCTGCTGGTGCCATGGGCAGTCCGGCTGAGCTGGAGGAGGAGGAGGGCTGGGTGGGGGTGGCCAGCAGCTGGTTGGTTACCTATGGATGGATGCCAGCCCTTCCTGTGAATGTCCTGCTCAATGGTAGTGGGCCTAGGAGAGGCCCAGGTAGATCAGACCCACTTGAAATGGCCATGGTTTCTGCGTGGTGATTGGGGTGCCCGCACCCACACATGGTGGCCTCAGGTCAGAGCCCTTGGAGTCCTGGAGGCCCGAGAGTTCTCTCCACACAGCCTTTGTGAAGTTCCACATGACGAAGGCCAGCCCGTTTAGATATGGCAAAGGAGAGGGAAGGAGCAGGGTGGTCACTGCTCCAGAGGAAGGAACATCCTGTAGACAATAAACCCGGGCGGCAGGGCTCTGGGCAAGAGTCCCCCGAGCTGTGCAGCCAGAGGATAGGCTGAGGCTGGAAGGACTTCCCAGGGAGCTGTGGCGGGTGGTCTGTGGTTGCTGGGTGTGAGGTGAGAGTGCAGGGTGGAAGGGGAAGAGGGGAGGGGAGGGAAGAGGAGGGAAGGAACAGGAGTGGGATGGGCTGGTCTTCCTTCCCCCTCCACTCCAGGTTCTCTGATTCGGATATGCAAGGGGAACTGCTTCAAAAGACAGAGGAGGGGAAAGGCTGGTACCAGGTCTCAGCTGTGCTTTATTTGTTAGAAGCACCAGCATATGAATATTCATACATTTTTAAATCATTTAAGTAATTAGTCTAAGTGAGAGCTGGCAGGGTGCAGTGAGTGGAATCTGAAATCAGCATTTTTGTTCAGTAATTTCTTTGGCAGCATCTATGCGTTAACTCATAAATGCCACTGCACCGCAGTGCTCAGGGCCTGGGGCGAGGCTGCTTGGGTGCTGTGGAGTCCAGCCCCACACCCCTCCACGCCCCCTCCACGCCCCCTCCACACCAGACACACCTCCCTGGCGCAGCCAGGCCAACCACCCCACGACCCTTGTAGCTTCTTGACGCCCCCTCCACGCCCCCTCCACACCAGACACACCTCCCTGGCGCAGCCAGGCCAACCACCCCACCACTCTTGTAGCTTCTTGCTCTTGTCTGAAGGCTGTTAACAACCTCCCGTCGCTAAATCGGTGGGGTGGGGAGCACCTGTTTATCTGCTGGTGGTTAGCTCTCTTAGAGAGAGCAGCTTTGGATACAGATGGAGTAATTAGCATCATCTCAGACAATAATATCTGTCGAGCAAATGAAACTAGCTGCAAAGGTTACCAGGACCAAAGACCTTGGAATCCTACAGCTGTGTGTCCCTGTAATTGCATGGCCTGTTTTTCAGAGAGCCTGAAATTTTAATTGTCTATAAAATGTACATCATAACCCCTCCGTGAAAATTGCCCTCTCAGTCTATATCATGAGCTCCTGGGAACAGAGCCCAATGTACTCATGAGGGGGAACTAGTGGCATGGCCGCATCTGTGACATCTAGAGAGACCCCAGCGTGGCCTGCCGGGGCTCCTGGGGACAGGGTCTCTCACCCGTCACCTGTCCTGCACAAGAGGGAAGTCACTGCAGACTTCTACTGCATAGAGAACGTTCCTAGAACAAGTAACAAATTCACCAAAAGCAATCCATTGGCATAATAACTTGCCAACTTATGCCAAAATTGCTCAATCGGTATTCTTTTCTTAGGAGGCCAACTACCTTTAGACAGCCGAAGTGCCTGATAGTGGGAGCACCAATTCTAGTTCATCTTGACATAGCAACAATGCCTGCATGAAGTAAGCTGTCAACTTCAGATAGGAAAATAATTAAGACTGTATCATCCTTTTTAAACTTTGTTGACCGATACATGATGTTATTTTCTTTATAACAAGAGCTCAGGGGAAAAAATATACAGATATTGGGTGGGGCTGCAGATGCTGGTTCATGGATTTGTCTATTTGTTTACAATCTGCAGTTCGATTTGCCCTCATAGTACATAGATCTTCTGATGTGGGAAGATGGATAGCCATGCTGGCTGAGAGGATAACCGTTTAGAAATCCACTGGAATTTGCTAGCAGTGTCCTAGCTCTGGGCTGCTTAGACCAATTAAAACAAATGAAAAGGAGCTATTATGACAGGAATTTGGCTTGCAGGAATACCATCACAATGTACTAGGGCACATTTGACATGGAACACGTTCACCCCCAAAAGGAATCTTGGTATTATAACCCTAAGAGGCAATGAGCATTGGTAGTGGCATAAACTCATATTTGGGAAATATTGCTTGTAGAAATGCCAATCAAAAGGCAAAATTCAAGTTGAAAGAAATCATTTAAAGTATAAAGCAAAAAATTTTTCTCTCTAAATCTTTTTCTTTCCTTAACTTGTATCATCCAAACACAAACTTCATGATGCTTGGGACAACTAGACAGACAGAATCTTGTATTTTATTAAAAATAGGGAGAATCTGAAGAACCTCTTCTGTAACAAGATGATGTTCTTGTTCTTAGTTGATTATGTTCTTGGTGTTTTTAGAACAAGAAATTTAAGATTTTCTCCAGAAGTGACTCTGAACAATGAAATATCTCCCCACGGCTTTGTGCATATTCAGTGTGTGTCATCTGGAAATTTTAAGACCTCTAAATCTTGTAGGGGGGGCAATGGAGCAGATATTCACCAAATGAATGCAGAACCCTTTCTATCCACCCACAGCGGTACCTGGCCTGCCTCTGTCTGGAGACACAGGGCATGGCTGCCATATGCTCTGGTTGAGAATATGCCTTTTAATTGTGTGCCATGGATAATGGCAGCCTTTGCTGATTGTTGTTCTTGTATGGTGAGTGGAAGATAACCAGCTTTGATTAAGTTCTCCACATGCGCTGGACACTCCAGAAAAAATAATGTTGCCTAGGAGCTATACCTAGGCTCAGCCAACCTGTCTTCCTGGAGTTGGGAAGGCTTGTATTTAGTGGGAACATGACAGAGTCCTCTTGGGTGAGAGAGGATTCTGTCCCTAGTAAAATTTTATGATGGAGATGAAGTCTAAAATGGTGCAGACACTCTTTATCTTCCCAGGAAACCACATAAAAGTGTTGTAGAGTAGTTCATGAAACTCGTTACAATGCATGCCTGTGCTTAAGTGGAAAAGGAAAAAGAAGAGGAAAGGAAGTAAAGGAAGAAGGAAAGAAGGGAGGGAGGGAGAGAGGGAGAGAGGGAGAGAGGGAGGGAGGAAAAAGTAATTATCTTGAACCCAAGAATAAGAATAAAATTAAGGCTGAGGAAAGAAATGCAGAGAGGCCCAAGTGGGGCTGGGATTTCAGTGCTGGAGCAGATGGGAGGTTGTCTTGCGCCTTGTGAGACTGGATGTTGGAGACAGCAGAACTGAGCTTCTCAAATTAAAACCAGACAGTTGGCAAACTTCTCCATCTATGAGGAAAGAGGTAGGAAACCACTGACTAGGCACAGATAGAGACCACAAGCCCAGGATCATGGGTAAAACACATCACCCATGGCAAACACGCAGCCCAGGCATGGACAGGGTGGGACCCAGCACCTTCCTTTGGAGGAAGGACAGGGAAGTTCATGTGGAAATAGCTAAGGCCCTGTCAGGACCTGAGTGCTCTGCAGGCGAGACCAGATGCCATCCACACTGAATCCCTGACACACCAGGGCTGCTCTGCCCTTACACAAATACACAGACCACAGGACCATAACCCATAGAAGGAAAGCTCAAAGGAATGGGAAGATAGGAGGGGAGAACAGTGAAGAGCAAAGCACCAAGAACTGCAGACCTGCATGTATACTGTGTATGTTAAAATTATTCAGTAGATTTTCAAAGGGAAAAGGAACCCTAATGTAAGAAATAGCAGTGTGAAAAATACAGGTTAAAAACAAATGGAGGGAGGAGTTAGAAACATTTAATTGGTTTAGAAAATGGTATAGATGGGGCTGGAAGGAGCATTAGCAATCCAGAAAACAGGTCGGAGGACAATTTCTTCTAGAAGCATAGGGATTCTATTCACTGTGACTCTGGATGAAGAGCTGGGACAGGGACACTACATGTGTCTGCAATCACATGACAAGTTGAGATGAATGGGAAGAGGAAGGAGGCAAAGGAGCCAGGACAGATCTGAAGATCCAACAGAGCTGAAGGACCTCAGGACTGAGACCAAGTGAGGGGAACAAATCCATACCTGGAAGAGCAAAATCACACCTCCAAGAGCAAACTCACACCTCAGAAAAGAGCAGAATCACACCTCAAAGAGAAAATGCACACCTCCAAGATCAAATCAACACTTGGAAGAGCAAATCTACACCTCGAAGAACAAAATCACAACTTTAAGACCAAATCAACACCTGGAAGAGCAAACCTGTAGAATGCAGTGGATATTCACACCTCAAAGAGATGAAACATATTCACACCTCAAAACACATTCCCACCTTGAAGAACTGAAACATATCCACAGCTCAAAGAGCAAATTCACACCTCAAAACTCAAATCCACACCTGGAAGAGCAAAGCTGTAGAATGCGGTGCAGACAGGCAGTCTTGGCATAACGTAGCCAGGCAGCAGGCACCAGCAGGGGCCCTGCAGGGCCATGATTCCTGGGGAATCTTGTCACCAGCCCACTGCCAGAGAACACCGAGTGGAGTCGAAAGCTTGCGGGACAGTGAGAGCTTAATAAAGGCTTGATTGATTGATTGATTGATTGATTTTTTAGTGGTGGTAGGATTGAATTGAGGGCCTCACATTTGCTAGGTGGAAGTGCTATACTACTTAAGCCACATCCCCAGCCTCAGGCTTGATTTTTGATCAAAGTAGAGGCTGTGGCAGTTGGACAATTTACGATAGACTCAATAGCACAAGAGAGAATTACGTGGAAAAGAAAGACAAATCTGAAGTTCCTATGGGATGCCCCCTGAGGGCACGGGGCCTCAGGGAGGGAGCTGGCGACCAGAGCAGAGGCGGGTGATCTGCAGACTTCCTGCCCAGCCTTCCAGCCCTCAGTCCACGCAGGGACACGTGCTAGGTCCAGGCACTCCAGTTTTCTGCTAGGCATCACTCTTTATACTTGAGGGTCATGTGAGATTAGCAAGTGACCAAGCCATCACCCTTATACTGAAAATGTTTGCAAAGACTCAGGCTGCACGGCTTCCACATGAACTCAGGCTCCCTGGAGGGCACTCTCATGGCAAGGGGGAGGCGGCATCTTCGCTGCCCCCTCCCTCTGCCCTCACCCTGGCCTCTGTGGCCAGCTCGGAGTCATTACCACTGATGGCCACTTCCCTCCTCGAGGAGAGTCGTGGTCTTCATCATCCGTGGGATCACAGCCACAATACCGCATGCCCAGGGCCCTGGCCGTGGTGTGGTGGCGTGGCTCCTGGGCGCAGCCTCCACGTCACAGCTTCAGCGATGAAGCAACCAGAATGCAGGCCATTAGGATACCTGGTAATTTTGTAAATTTGTAAATGCTACAGTTTGAATTTGAGGTAAAGCCTTAGGGATTAAATATAAGATGGTGAAAGCAGAGATGAATTACACACACCATCTGGTGTCTGAAGCTGGGACAATTATGCATTTATGCAAAATGACATAAACCACTCAAATGAGCTCTAACTTGCAAGTTTCTTTCTGTTAAATGTGATACCCAGGCTGGGAATATGGCCTAGTGGTAGAGTGCTTGCCTCGTATACATGAAGCCCTGGGTTCAATTCCTCAGCACCACATATATACAAAAAGGCCAGAAGTGGTGCTGTGGCTCAAGTGGCAGAGTGCCAGCCTTAAGCAAAAAAGAAAAAAAAAGTGATACCCAATATCTGAGAGTCAGGCATTTAGCTGGCATTGTTTTACTAAGAGATAAATACTTAATTTTTGGTCTCTAGGTAATTTAAATATGAAGTATCAGGTTTAATGTGCTTAAGGGACTGTCTAGCTTTTTGTTGCTAAAGTTACATTTATTTGTTGCATTTTGAAGCATATTTCAAAAATAAGCAAACAGACATGGTTGAATACTGAGGAAGATTAATGTTAGATTTACTTTCAGATATTCAGAATAAGCTCCTTTATAATATTGTAAACAATGATCCAAGCGAGAAGCAGGTTAACCGCTGGAACATCTGCCTGCCTGCCTGCCAGAGGTCCCACTTTGAAGGAACTGTCACCTGTATCAGACAGAGTCCACGAGGGGCCTTGCTGGAGAGATGGAGGCACGGGAAGAGCCTGAAGTGACAGAGACAATGAGAAGTTTCTAGAAACTGAAGGTAAAACAGTGTACAATATGAGCGTGGAGCTGGGTGCCGGTGGCTCACACTGTGATCCTAGCTACTCAGGAGGCTAAGAGCTGAGGATTGCAGTTCAAAGGCAGCCTACGCAGGAATGTCTGTGAGACGCTTATCTTCAATTAACCAGCAGAAAAAAGGAGCTGAACAGCTCCTTGAGCTGAACAGCGGAAGGACAGTGCCCAGGCCCAGAGTTCAAGCCCCATGACTGACAAAAATAACAAGAGTATGAGCAAGGAAAGTCTGAACGTGATTACAGAGAATCTCCTATCTCTTCTTGATATCCACGGTCATCGCCTTCCTAGGAGGAAACATAGGCTTTGTGTCTGTGGAGAGAGGTGGGTGAGGAGCTGGGCTGGCGTTCCAGCTTCTCTTCATTCTCTAGAAGAGGGGGCTTTGGTGAAAGCACTCTGGACCTCATTTTCTTATCTCGGCATTTCTAGCCAAGATTTTTCTATGCATTTATGTATCCACAGGGCTTTGAGGATTGGGGGAATGTTTTTCTTATTGTTTATTCCTTTGTTTATTTACTTTTGAGGCAGAATTTTGCTATGTAGCTGAGGCTGGCCACAGACTTGCTGTATGATTCGTGCTGGTCTTATATTTGCAATCTTCCTGCTTCAGCCTCTGAGTGTGCATTTCTTTATTTACTTCTGTGTTTTGCATGGGTATAAATCCATGGCATGATGCACTACTGACTTGGTCTTTAGGAAACCTGTATCTTATGATCAGACATGCGACAGAGGGGGCCAGCAGGAGATGACTTTCTGAATTCTAAATTACATTGCATTGAAGGGTGACTCATTCCTATGATTCCAGTTCATGGGATTTGCCATGACATTGATGGTAGTTAACTTTGAAAGGTTAGCCACTACCAAAGGGGTAACTTATTAATCAAATAAACAAACTCATAAATCCACAAAACATAAACTATGTGAATGTGGAAAAAGAGTGGGAGATCTGGCACAAACCCCAGCCTTCGCCTTCCCTACCTGTATAGTTGGGGGCCAGTTCTGTGACTTGGCCAACACGGAAGTCCTCTCCAGGTGGGCCACGGAACTGGGGGCCATGGCTCTCAGGGCAGGGCTGGTCCTTGAGGCCTGCCATGTCTGGGCCTCCCCTTCTACATACTCCTTTCTTGTTTCTTGTCCATCTAGTTGCTGTATTGTCATTAAGTCTGTTTTTCAGGCATTATTCTAGATGATAGAGGAAAACAGAGATGAATGAAATAGTTTATTCATCTGTATCTATAAATCTATAAATCAATTGGAATAAAAAGCCATCAGTGACTTTCCAGCCTCCAACTCTACTTTAATGTTTCTAATACGCTATTGTTGCATTGTTTTTCTGTTTTATAGACCGTTTTTGTTTGCTTTAAGTGTAGTGTTTACTGCAAATATAGAGTTGTTCCATTGATAGAGTTTTTATTGGTAAAAATTGTGTCTCTTAGATTGCAAGGAAACAATTTTCTCACCAAAATTAAAAAGATTAAGTGTTTTGTTTTATGGCTTTCCACACTATAGTGGAGTTTTCAGTTTTCCTTTCATAAGGAGGAGTGAATGTACTTGTCATTGTGTCTTAACTCACATCTTCCCTTGTCATCTTCACTGCTGTCCTGTTTGTGGATTGTAAACTCCATTCCACAGCACCACAGAATCTTCTGGAAGTCACTTTTAGTGATTATGCATTATTTCACTATGGGCATCTCCTGTGAGTTATTAAATTAATCCCCTTTTAATAAAAATACAAGCTGATTCCAATCTTTTAGCTAGTATAAGTTTTACCTTTATGAATATATTCATGGCGTTATCTGTGCGCACACCTGTGATTGTTTCCCTAGGCTAAGTTCTAGAGATCTCAGGAATGTGGTTGTTTAGGTGACCTGTGCTGCTTTTCTGATGAATTCCCAGCACAGCCAGTGCTTTGGGCTCTTCCTGAAGACAAGGTGGGTCTGTCAACCTGTGGCCACCCCTGTGGGTGTGGGAGCCCTGGCCCCAGGTTCTATTATGTCAAACACCTCTAAACAGCTCACTTTGCATAGGCTGTGCAAGAGCATAGCAACAAAGAAATAGGAAATGCATGTTTGGATGCCTAGGGAGAAGAGTAGGAGAAAGGAAGTACATGCGGTAGTGGGTGTGTGCGGTCAGAGGGAGCAACCAGGGTTACCAGAAGGCAGCTGCACGAGAAAGCAATTGCACCAGGGGCCACGCTTGAGCTGGGCCTGGTGTCTGCAGGTCAGGAAGCCCTCGCCCCTAGTGAGCAGCCAGCAGGGCATGATTATGGTGGCCACCCCTGACCAGCAGCGGGGCCCAGTCTCCCACAGTGGATGGCCCTCCACAAACCAATTTGACCAATTTGACCTCTCCATCTGCCCTATGTGGTGGTGTGAATAATGTGTGTGGGGCATTAAAAAGAGGTGTTCTGTGTACACACCCACCTTGGGGAAGTCCCTGCATACTCAGCTGATTTAGCCTAGCTCTGGAGGCACAAGGCAAGGGTGGGAGATAGTTCATTACATTGCCTATTGCCCAACAATAACTTCTCAATGCTGGAACAAGATCCAGGACTGAGGACTGCTCAGACAGAACATGAATGTGGGTCAGAAGAGCTGTATGGTGTTTCTTCCTCTGCAAAGAGCTGGGAAGACTGGATTCGCCACTTAGGCCTTGAGTTCTCGATTTATGCGCAGGAGAGGAGAAAGAGGAAAACGTAAATTCTGCCTGCAGTCTGGGGAACAGAACTGAAGGGGAACCCTGGGGCCCCAGGCCACAGCCTTCGGTGGCTCTTACATCATTTGCATAATTTCACACATCAGTGGGTGTGTCTTTCAGGTCATTTGCATAATCTTGTAATCCACGCTCAGTTACTTTTCTTATTGGATGAAGGAATGGTTGCCAGAAGAATAAAGTAACTCCAGATCGACCAAATTTTTATGCTCACTTTAAAAACGTAACACCATCATATTTGATACCAGAGTTATGACTTGATGAATCTTTAAAACTCATGTTTGATAAAAGTCAGGCTTTAATTTTCCAGTGAAACCAAGGTTTATTGAGCAGGGCGACCCTGAGCAGAGGCTTGTTTGGGGACGGCCCTGTCTGTGCGCTACAGAATGAGAGGTCTGACCACATCTTGGTGTTTGTGTACATGCAGTTATAGCATCAGTGTCCCGTGTGCCTGGGGTTATGGCACTGGGTAAGTGGATTGGAGATGAAGACCCTGGAACAATAAAGCCGAAAGCCAGGTACCCTGCGCGTCTCAAGCCACCAGGAACACAAGGGCACATGCTGGTCTTTCTGGGGAGAGGAAGCTGAGTGTGCAAGTCCCCAGCTGTTGTCTGGCTCCACATGAATGAGAAGAAATGAATGTTTGCTCCAAGAGGGAGTGGCGTTCCTGTGTGAACGGGCCTTTGTCAGCTCTCTCCTTGTGTGGCTGCTGTTCTCTCTCCATCACTGCTTTCTGTTCATCCAAAAATAACCATTCTCCAATCCCTCCGCATTCTTCACCAGATCCGTTTTCATTCATCTTTTGTCTTACCATGTTCTAAGGGCTCAGCAAACAGCTAACCACCAGGGCCTTGCCTACATTCTGCTAGAACCTTGCCTGATGGAGTTGTTCTTGTGATAAGCTGTGTATAGTACAGATTCTAGAAGGTTTTATTTATAATTGAGTGCCATGAGGAACTGGATAGCTGGAGTTGGCACATGCTCCTATTTGGTGGGCAGGGTTCTCTGTGGTGGAGTATGAATCTTCATAGATACCAAAACCCATACATGGCAGTTTGCCACCATTCACTGCGGAGAAAATAGGACATTTACAAAGGTCTGATTCATTCTTCTCAATAACCCCAATCATACTTCAGAGCAGACATTAACAGATGTATCCAGCATTATGCATACAGCATAATCTTAGAAGGTATCTGAAGGAATGTGCCTGGAAATAGAAGTTGTCCCCAAGGTGAGGTAAGGCTCACCCTCCCTCGACTGCACAGGATGGGGGGGGGCTTGTGCTGCAGGCTCTAAGCCCCTGCGACCCCGGTGGTGACAATGAGACCACCCTAGGAGGGGGAGAGTCTGTCCAGGAACACAAAAATGACTATGTTTCAAGCAGAGGAAAGTATCTTGCAAACAGAGATTTATTTATTATTTGTTTATTTTTGGTGTGAGTCCTGGGACTTGAACTCCAGGAAAGCCTGGGCTCTGTCCCTGAGCACATTTCTGTGCCTAAGGCTAGCACTCTACCACTTGAGCTACCACTCCACTTCTGGATTTTTGGTGGTTAATTGGAGATAGGAGCCTCACAGACTTTCCTGCCTGGGCTGGCTTCAAACCACAATCCTCAGATCTCAGCTCCCTGATTAGCTAGGATTACAGGTGTGAACCACTGGCACCCAGCTAACAGGTTTTTGTTTATTAATGAAGTGATAAGTCATAAGCATGTTTTAACATGCCCAATTTGGCTTGTCCACCCACACTTTTAAAATAATTTACCAACAAACATAAGACATAGAAATCAAAATGGGAAGAGAGTTTCAGAAGGAGACACAGGCTCAACATGAAGCTGGGCTTGCTTTCTCTTGCTTTGTAAAATGAGATGATAGCACATGCCGAGCTTGAACTGTGCCTGGACAAAGACCTCCGCCACGGGCGTCCTCCGCCACGGGAGACCTCCGTCACGGGCGTCCTCCGCCACGGGAGACCTCCTCCATGGGCGACCTCCGCCACGGGAGACCTCCGTCACGGGCGTCCTCCGCCACGGGAGACCTCCTCCATGGGCGACCTCCACCACGGGAGACCTCCACCACGGGCGTCCTCTGCCACGGGAGACCTCCTCCATGGGCGACCTCTGCCACGGGCGACCTCCGCCACGGGAGACCTCCGCCACGGGTGACCTCCGCCACGGGAGACCTCCACCACGGGAGACCTCCATCACGGGAGACCTCCTCCATGGGCGACCTCCTCCATGGGCGACCTCCTCCATGGGCGACCTCTGCCACGGGTGACCTCCGCCACGGGAGACCTCCACCACGGGCGTCCTCCGCCACGGGCGACCTCCTCCATGGGCGACCTCCTCCATGGGCGACCTCTGCCATGGGAGACCTCCGCCACGGGCGTCCTCCGCCATGGGCGACCTCCGCCACGGGAGACCTCCGCCACGGGTGACCTCTGCCACGGGAGACCTCCGCCACGGGAGACCTCTGCCACGGGAGACCTCCAACATGGGCGACCTCTGCCACGGGCGTCCTCCGCCACAGGAGACCACCAACATGGGCGACCTCTGCCACAGGAGACCTCCGCCACGGGCATCCTCCGCCACGGGAGACCTCCGCCACGGGAGACCTCCGCCACGGGAGACCTCAACATGGGCGACCTCCACCACGGGAGACCTCAACATGGGCGACCTCCACCATGGGCAACCTCTGCCACGGGCGGTCTCCACCACGGGCGACCTCCACCATGGGAGACCTCCGCCACGGGAGACCTCCACCACAGGCACCCCTGCCTGAGAGGACTGAGCTCTCGTGGAAGGCTGCCCTGCGTTCCTCTCTCCTTCCCTGAGCTCCTCTCCCCTGCTCTCCTCTCCCCTGCCCTGAGCTCCTCTCCCCTGCGCTGCGCTCCGCTCCCCTGCCCTGAGCTCCACTCCCCTGCCCTGAGCTCCTCTCCCCTGCCCTGAGCTCCTCTCCCCTGCCCTGAGCTCCTCTCCCCTGCCCTGAGCTCCTCTCCCCTGCACTGTGCTCCGCTCCCCTGAGCTCCGCTCCCCTGCCCTGAACTCCTCTCCCCTGCCCTGCTCTCCTCTCCCCTGCCCTGAGCTCCTCTCCCCTGCCCTGAGCTCCTCTCCCCTGCCCTGAGCTCCTCTCCCCTTCACTGCTCTCCTCTCCCCTGCCCTGAGCTCCTCTCCCCTTCCCTGAGCTCCTCTTCCCTGCCCTGAGCTCCTCTCCCCTGCCCTGAGCTCCTCTCCCCTGCCCTGAGCTCCTCTCCCCTGCGCTGCTCTCCGCTCCCCTGCCCTCCATCTCTCTGGTTGGAGGAGAGTCACATGTTTCAATTATGCTCCATCCCAGTCTGAGGACTAAATCTGTGATCCACACAAGTGACTCCCCAGGGGCCTCTGAGGACCAGACTCTGTCCCTGAGGAAGTGGGCCTCCTAGACACTGCTGGAAAGTGCCAGAACCTGCCAAGTGCATTTGGGGAGAAAACCTACTTCAAGCATGATGAAGATGTTAACTATTTCGCCATAGTGCTTCTGTTCAAATTGAGAACCATAATTGGACTCAGTTAATTATCTTCTAGAGAGAAAAAGGCCAGTTGTATAATTTCATCCACACATGGAGGCAGGGGAGCCCAAAGGAGCATTTTCCAACCCACCCGTATCTTGGCACATCTGTCCGTGTCTCTCTCCTTTCCTCTCTTTCTGTTTCTGTCTTTCCCATGTCAGCCACAGCCTCTCTACCTCCATCCCTCTCACACACGTGCCCACACACCTCCCTCCACGTCACGTGAGGACTCGATTCAGGGATGCAGTGCTCCTACCTATGCCCTGTTCTCTGTGGGAGCATATGAACAGTGCTTGCTCCTCGGTATTCTTCTGCTTTGTTCTCTTTTTGTGACACTCAAGTTGAACTCGGGGCCTTATGCCCTTGAGATGCCCTGCGCTGTGAGCCCATCTCAGCCCGTTTTGCTTGGGCCTCACATTTGTGTTCAGGGCCAGCCTGGGACTGTGGTCCCCTGAAGTTAGCCTCCTATGGAGTTGGGACCTGGAATTAGAGGCATGCACGGCTGAGCCACATCTCTCTTCTACCGTTGTGCAGTTCAGCAGTTTATCTTCGTGGCATTTGTGTTATCAGAAATCTTCCCATTTTCTTCCTTTGGCTGTAGAGTTATTCCTGAAACAATCTATGCATTTTTCCACTTCATTGTGTGCTAAAATTTATCTGTCGCTTCCTCAGCCACTAACCTCCAATTTGAACTGAAAATAATCCTCGGGCAGGCTGTCTCTGGAATTTCTGACAAAGAGGAGAGCTGAGGGCCAGCCACTGGCCGCCCCCTCCCCCTCCAGGCAGCAGTGGCAGGTGCCAGGGTGGCTCACCATCTCCATCCCCTTCGTCCAGGGACGCCTCACTGGGCACTGCCCATACTTCACCCTGCAGGTGGTGTTGGCCAGCGTGTCCTTAGATAGTTTATTCCTGCAGAAACAGATTCACAAGGACCTGAATCTGACCAATACTGATACACAAACACCAGGCCAAGAAGCTGTGAAGTCCATGCAGGGCTGGCCCAGGCTTGGGTCCTGAGGACAGTGGGTACCCAGGGCTTCTTTGTGGACAAAGGGAGATTTCATGGTCCCACCACACAGGAGAGCAAGCCCTGCTTGTGGAAGAGCACTTCATGTTCAAGTCAGAACTCCGCAGAAGCCCGACTGGCTCACGTTCCCTGTGCTGCCAAAGTGAAGAAGCAAGAGTCTTGAGAGAGTTCAGACCTCACGCCAAGTGTATCCACTGTCACCCCTCAGCATCCTGTTTCGAATGCACACAGCCTCACGAGACCGTGTGCACCCTGGTGCACAGGGCCTGTGTCCTCCCCCTGTGGTTGGAGTGGGCTGGGCTTGTGAAACCAAGAGCAAGCTGGGGTGGCTGGGTGTAGGACCCCACCTGGCATGGGAGGAGGCTGGGCATGACGCCCAGCATGCAGGAATAAGGCAAGAAAGGAAGCTGCAAGGGAGCGGCAGGAAGACAAAACAGCGAAGAAGCTATCTACTACCTGTTACTGAATTTGCAATGTAGACAGCCCACCACCTGATGCAGTGCTGGGCAGGGAGAGTAAGAGAGATGGTGGAAGCTTATTTTTATTTTAAGTTACTGAGTTTAGGGGTAATTTGCTATTTAGTAGCATCTACTAAAGATAATAAAATAATGAATAGCATTTACTAGATATAAAACAAATCAAGATTTTTTTTTTTCCATGAGAGACTTAGCCTAATCCATCGGAGGAAGAACAGAAGGCAGATAAAATCGGTAAATGGAAGCCGATGAAAAAGAAAGGCAAACCTCAAGCAGCCAGGGGGATGAGCGCCAACTGCCCTCATATGGTATGGCCAGCACAGCCTGACAGTAAACACCGGATTCAGCTCTGCCTCTCCCCTGTCACCCACGTTCAGCTCTGTCCCTCAGCCCCATCACCCATGTTCATCTCTGCCTCTCCCCTGTCACCCACGTTCATCTCTGCCCCTCCCCCCGTCACCCACATTCAGCTCTGCCCCTCCCCCCGTCACCCACATTCAGCTCTGCCCCTCCCCCCGTCACCCACATTCAGCTCTGCCCCTCGCCCCGTCACCCACGTTCAGCCCTGTCCCTCAGCCCCATCACCCACGTTCATCTCTGCCCCTCCCCCCGTCACCCACGTTCAGCTCTGTCCCTCAGCCCCGTCACCCACATTCGGCTCTGGGCCTCAGCTCCCATTGTCCTTATACTCTTCGGTCTTGTTGGATTCTTCCTAGACCTTCAGTGTTAAATTTATAACTTTATAAATAAATGGAGTGTGCTTTAAAGAGATTTTCATAGTGCCTTTAATCTCCTATAGAATATCTGATTGCTCCTCCTTCGTGAGCCCACAAAACAAGACTTCCCATGAGAGTCAGGATCAAGTGAAGGCACTAGCATTTGGCATCTTGCTGGCACTTTGGGAAGTCTTGGGGAAGGAGCCTGCACTAATCTACCACGCCCCGTCTTGACAGCATTCTTGCTGTTAAGTCCTCAGAGAGTCTACATAAATATGCATTAGCCTGGAGCAGCACAGAAGCAGCATCTAATCTGAGTGAATTCTGAATCTGGACAAAACCTGTGAAGAACAAATATCATCTTCTGTTCTCCTTTAAATGGAAAAATGAGAGTAAGGAAGAAATGTGTTGCAGAGGAGATGGAGTGGAGGGGTGGGCGTGTGGTGTTATGGAGAGATGGAGTGGAGGGGTGAGGGGTAAGCCTCTCAGTGCCACACTGGGATGGGATTCACCGGCACCTAGGGACACTGAGCCCCAGGCTCTGCCTAGACTCCGCAGGGTTGGTAGATGCTGTAGCGGGTGTCCAGGTGGAGTGTCGCCCTGTCTGGCTGCAGTGTCAAGACCACCAGGGCAGCAGAGGGATGAAGCAAAAGGAGCCCGTGCAGGACACTGTTTGCAAGATAGCACATCCCTCCCTCCATCCTGAGTGAGTTCAAGGAGAAAGAGATACTTTAACAGGAAGGCAAAAGGAAGAACCCACAGGAGCTAGAGCCCCAGGCACCTATAGTAGCTAGAAGCTCCTGAACGTGTCTGTCCAGTGAAAGGAAAGCTTTGCACCCACAGCCATCTTTACTCTTACAGATGAGCAGATGACAGGAAACTCATCCCAGGTGGAGGGTGAGGACATTCTGGGATCAGCTTCAGTCTAAGGGTCAGTCCGGGGTATCCTAAATCTCAAGTGGCACTCAGGGAAAGTATGGTGTGGATTGGTGGACACATGGAGACCCAATGCTAATGAGACCCTCAGGGATCATTTTATGTCAACATCTTTATAAATATTGAAGAAGAAATAATATAGTCTTAAGTTCCTAAATCCTAAATTTGCCAAGTCAGGTCTCCGCTCATCCTGGGGTTGATTTCCCCCTTCCCCCTCTCCCTCCCTCCCTTCTTCCCACCACTTCCCCTCCCTTGCTCTCTCCCTGTCCTCTGTTCTTCTCTGACTCTCCCTCCCCATGCCCTCCTTCTTCTCTCTTGCCGTTTCCCTCTACTCCACGCCCCCCCACCACAGTGCCTTGTCCTCTGATGTGCAGTTCTGCAGAAAATCCTGTCTTGAACTGTGTTAAAGTGAAGATCCAGGAAACCAGAATTAGTCATGAAAATATTCTATAGGAAAGGCAGACAGGGAGACAGAGAGGAGGGAACTGAGCACAGGGGGTGCTGATTCCCTCCTGCAGGAGGAGGGAATGGAGACCATCTGTGTCTGCATAGGAGCAATTCCTGGATCTGTAGGGTGTTCTGCCCCAATCCGTTATTTGTGGTCCTGTGGGGCAATCCGCCCCACCCTCTGTTTGCGGGCCCATAGGACAGTCAACCCCAGTCCACTGTTTGTGGATCTGTGGGGCAGCCCACCTGATTTATTTTTTGTAGGCCTGTGGGGAAGTCTGCCCTGATTTATGGTTTGTGGGCCCACGGGACAGTCTACCCCGATCCACAGGTCATACTGGGGAGCTCAGGCCCAGTAGGGTACAGCTGACTCCAGAAGGGCCAGGGGAGCAAAGTGGGCTGGGAAATGCTTGGGCTGTCAGCAGAGAGAGGGCATGTGGCCAGTGACAACTGTACATTTTCCAGTAGCTATACATAGGAACAGCATAAAGTAATAGACAGACCAAGTTGAGTTTTGAGTAGCCACCCAGCGTGGCAGATAGCCACCTTATTGAACATCACAGCTCTACATGATGTATGGCCACAGGTCAGTGAACCATGCCCCCCCAGACGCCTGTGGGCACTGCAGGCCCACCCCTACCCCCACAGTTCACAGGGCACCTACTGTGGCTCTGTGGGGTCCCAGCCTGTACCTCACTTCAAGGAAGCCATGTGGGAGCTGAGGTGGTGACTTCCAATGTGTGGCTTTCATCTAGTGTTCTGTGAAAGTGCAATGAGGCTTCATAATGCTCCCTTCTGGTAATCTCCAACGCACAAAGGTAGACAAGTTTAACATAAAAGCAGGTGGGAAACATTCCATAACCACACCAACCATGGCAGGAAATAGCCTGCGCCTCCATTAAGACTCACAGGTTACTTGATGCCACAACAGGCACTGTAAGAGCTACCTCTGATCTCGGTAGCAAATTAGAAGTAATAATGCTCTTCCCTGCCTGATGTTTTAAATTATGTTTGAAAAAGTGCCATGTGCTCCTCTGAAGAAAAGTGCAGCACAAAACCAAAGCAGCACCGTGATGGCTCCATGCCAGACCCTGCTGGACTGCACTGCACAGCAGGTCAGGAGCTGACCCCAGTAACTTCCAGGTGTGAGGGAAGTTCTAGAGAACTGAACCTTTTCCCATCCCACTGGGACAAGCAGGAGAAACCCTAGACTGAGGGCTTCAGCAACAGGAACGGATTACCTACCATTGTGGAGAATGGATGCTCAGATCAGAGGGCAGCGTGTACCCAGGACTGTCAGAAGAGAGCAGAGGGCAGCGTGTACCCAGGACCGTCAGAAGGGAGCAGAGGTCAGCGTGTACCCAGGACCGTCAGAAGGGAGCAGAGGTCAGCGTGTACCCAGGACCGTCAGAAGGGAGCAGAGGTCAGCGTGTACCCAGGACAGTCAGAAGGGAGCAGAGGTCAGCGTGTACCCAGGACAGTCAGAAGGGAGCAGAGGTCAGCGTGTACCCAGGACCTTCAGAAGGGAGCAGAGGTCAGCGTGTACCCAGGACAGTCAGAAGGGAGCAGAGGACAGTGTGTACCCAGGACAGCCGGAAGGGAGCAGAGGTCAGTGTGTACCCAGGACAGTCAGAAGGGAGCAGAGGACAGTGTGTAACCAGGACAGTCAGAAGGGGTCAGAGGTCAGCGTGTACCCAGGACAGTCAGAAGGGAGCAGAGGTCAGCGTGTACCCAGGACAGTCAGAAGGGAGCAGAGGACAGCATGTACCCAGGACAGTCAGAAGGGAGCAGAGGACAGCGTGTACCCAGGACAGTCAGAAGGGAGCAGAGGACAGTGTGTACCCAGGACAGTCAGAAGGGAGCAGAGGACAGTGTGTACCCAGGACAGTCAGAAGGGGTCAGAGGTCAGCATGTACCCAGGACAGCCAGAAGGGAGCAGAGGTCAGTGTGTACCCAGGACAGTCAGAAGGGAGCAGAGGTCAGCGTGTACCCAGGACAGTCAGAAGGGAGCAGAGGACAGTGTGTAACCAGGACAGTCAGAAGGGGTCAGAGGTCAGCGTGTACCCAGGACAGTCAGAAGGGAGCAGAGGTCAGCATGTACCCAGGACAGTCAGAAGGGAGCAGAGGTCAGCGTGTACCCAGGACAGTCAGAAGGGAACAGAGGTCAGCGTGTACCCAGAACAGTCAGAAGGGAGCAGAGGTCAGCGTGTACCCAAGACAGTCAGAAGGGAACAGAGGTCAGCGTGTACCCAGAACAGTCAGAAGGGAGCAGAGGTCAGCGTGTACCCAGGGCATTCAGAAGGGAGCAGAGGTCAGCGTGTACCCAGGACATTCAGAAGGGGTCAGAGGGCAGTGTGTACCCAGGACCGTCAGAAAGGAGCAGAGGGCATTGTGTACCGAGGACAGTCAGAAGGGGTCAGAGGTCAGCATGTACCCAGGACAGTCAGAAGGGAGGGGAGGTCAGCGTGTACCCAGGACAGTCAGAAGGGGTCAGAAGTCAGCGTGTACCCAGGACAGTCAGAAGGGAGCAGAGGTCAGCGTCTACCCAGGATAGTCAGAACTCTCTGTGGTCTCGTCTTCCTGTCTGACCAAGGCAGCTCATATAAACTCACTTCTTTACTTGGGACTTATGTTTGAAGTTAGCCCATAGCAACATTCAGCACCAGTTACAGGCAGCACATGCTGCTGGAATGGACAGTATTTGGCCCCTTCAGGCAACCTAGAGAAAAAGTGTGAAAGGGACTGGGCTGGATTTTCCGCCTGGACACTCTTGCCCTGTAACTGGCACTGGTTCCAGTTCCTGCCTCCTCTGTACCAGATACACAACCTAACTTTAGCCAGCCTACCACTGCTGAACGTCTGGAAAACACAGAGCCATTCCACCCGCCTCTGTCCTGACCATCCAGTGACATCATACATCAGATTCCTCTCTTGTTGTTGCCTGAAACCACAAAAATCAAAGATGGGGAGATCAGAAGTAATTTCTTTCTGAGAAACAGAGACCAGCTTGTGATACCTCTGCCTCCATCCAGCATGTCCCGCTGGCTGAACCATGAGGCAGAGGGCCCGTGGGGGTGGAGGAGGCTGTGTGCCAGGGAGGCCTGGAGGTGGCTGTGCACGAGTTCGAGTGTGAGGGGAGCCACTGCCCCAATGATGGGACACCTGGGTCCGTGTGGCAGAATCTCTGCCCAGACTGAGCCAGGAGGAAGCTAGGCTCCATGGCGTTCACTGAGGACTAAAAGTAATACCAGCTGCACATGAGCCATAGAAAGATCATAGTTCATGGCCAGACCCAAGCAAAAACACAAGATCCTGTCAGAAAAGAAGCAGAAAAGGGCTTGTGGTATGGCTTTCAAGGAGCAGAGAACCTTCATACCAATTGTGAGGACTTAGGTCCAAGTTCTAGTAATACCAAGAGAGAGACAAGCAGGAGAAGGAGAAAGACATGGAGGGAGAGAGGAAGGAAGGAGGGCACAAAAATCACTGGTACTAGTTCCATCCTTGCATGACTGTCTTCAAAGATAGATGAAATGTAAGGCATTCAGAAGCGCACTTAGATAGAATAGAGCAAGACAAGTGTGGAAGTCAGCAAGAGACCGACCGATGGAGAGCCAAAATCGCTGTAAGCCTCAAGGAGCCCATGGGCAGAGCCTTTGCAAATGACAGTCACTGCAGACTGACTTCCACTCACACCTTACACCACAGTGCAGACGGTGGTCACTGGAGACTGACCTCTACCAGACACTTGCCTAGCAGGGGGAAGACCCTGGGTTCAATCTCGAGCCCCACAGATAAATAAGGAACAAGAATAAAATACTTGGGAATAAACGTACTAAGGAGAAAAGGCATGACTTGTAGGCTTGTTCTCCAAAAACAATACAACTTCGCTGTGAGAAATCCAAAGAGACATCGCACATGGACACCTGTGTTGACTGGAAGATGATCTTGTTAAAAATGTCCCGGCTACCCAAAGCTATCTATATGTTCACTCAAAATCCTAATGGCATTTTCTTTAGGAAAGCCATTCTCAATTCACATGAGCTCTCAAGAGATCTCACCAGACAAAGCGGTCTTACAGAAGAGCACAATTGGAGTCTCTCGCTCCCTCATGGCAAAGCTCAGCACAGGGCTGTGGTGACCAGGCAGCAACCACTGTGTGGGAGGACGGGGGAGAGCTCCTGAGAGAGGCTCTCGGAGTAGGAGCCATCCAAGGACCGTCGTTTCAGTACGGAATCCTGGGGAAACTGCCTCCACAGGAAATGATGAATCTGGCCCTGGCTTTATGGATTTGGCAATGGCTTCTTGAAAATAAAAAGGTACATGAAAATTAAAAATGGTTAAACTTTACGCATGACAGGACATTGTCAACGTAGTGAAAAATCATGGAGTGGGAGAAAATATAAATCAACCTGAATGGACTGGTATACAGAATCTGTAAGAAATGCAATTCAACAACAAAACTAATAGCTAATTCAACAGTAGGCCAAGACTTGAATAGATATTTTTTTCAAAGAAGTTTTACCAATGTCCAATAAAGATGTGAAAAATACTCAACATCACATGTCATTCATGTGTTTTAAAGATACCAATTCACACACATAAGAATAGCTTTGTGAAACAAAAGCAATTAAAAAAACAGAAAATAGGAAGTTGGCAAGGAAAGGATAAGGAGAAATTAAAACACTGGTGTATTTCTGTATGAAGGTGTATGAGTATGGAATACAAGTTGGCTGTTCTATGAAAGAAAAAATTAAGACCTAAATGATGTCTGATGTAGCCATACAACTTCTGGGCCTATCAAAGGCAGTGAAGGCAGAGATTCAGCAATATAATTGTAGCCCCATGTCCAAAGCAAGGAGGAAAAGCCTGCAGAGACCAGCAGAAAGACATACTATATTCAGACGAACGAAAAGCAAAGGGAAACTCCTGACAGCCGCAGGCCAGAAGGTCCTCACCAAAGGCAAGCTACCTCTGGCAAAATTCTCCCTCCAGCTGAAGAGAAATGAACATATTCCAGATAAGCAGAAAACAAGCCCCGTCCTGTAGGACATGCTCCGGGGAGTGGGGCCCCAATCTTGAAGGAAGCAGTCCAGGCAGGGGAGGGACAGTTGTCTTCCTGATGCGTGCACACTGCCGGTGGGAAACCAACACTCCTGTGCTTTTTGTTAGCGGCTCTCTTTCCATTGCTATGGGAATTAACAAGACAAATGCATAACAGGCTATGATAAATCTATTGCTCAGCATTCAGGGTGTTATGCCATGAACACTGAAAACAGAAAAGGAGAAATGGAGCTATGTGGGAGCTGAGTCCTTATGCTGCTGAAGTTAAGTCTCATGACATGAAAGAAAAATGGAAACAGTTCACTACAAAGCAACCACCAAACACAGTAAGGCAGCATTTGTTATATTGCATTATTATTAGAAAAGGCATTTATTCAGGAAGGAGGATTGAAACCACCAAGAAGAGGAGTCATTGTAAGTCTCTATGCACCAAACAACCTAAAAATGTGTGCATTAAGTATTGAGAAGAGGACAGAATGGATTGGTCTGTGGTGACTGCTTTTGAGACTGGAGGGGCATCCGGACCAGGGCCAACAGAGAGACGGAGGCCAGGCCCTCACCGAGCCCCTGTGGGCTGGGTCCCTGTGGGCCATGGGCCGGGCCCTCACTGAGCCCCTGTGTGCTGTGGCCTGGATTGAACTCTGTCCTTTCCAGACCAGAGAATCTCTCCAGGGCCGCCAACTCCTCCAGGATTGCCTGCATGCCCAGCAAATCACCGCTCGGTGTACGCTGAAGATGGAAGACACACAATGAAACAGAGCTAGAAGTCAGTAAGAGGAAACGGAAATGCCTAAGTGTGTAGAAGTTAACACTGTGGCAGGTGGGAAACTGGAAAATTGACTAGTGAGAGAACAAATCACAAGGGACACTGAAAATACTTAGAAATGGATGAAAACAGAACATAACATACCAAAACAAAGACTGTTACAAAGGCTGTGCTCAGAGGAAAAAAATGACTAACCTACATTAAAAGGGAAGAAAGATCACAAATAAATAACCTAACTTTATACCCTAGGTAATTAGAAGATGAAACTAGCAGAAGAAAGTCCTAAAAAACAAAGCAGGCACCGGTAGTATATACCATACAGAAATAAAACATATGAAGACAATATTATGGACACTTTGTAAATAACACACATTGTAATGGCATAAATGAGTACCAAGGTTAAAATGATCAGGATTACTTTGTACAACTATTTAAAAAATTATCAAAAAAGAAAGAAACCTGTTAAACCAGGAAGTGGAGAGTGACAGACAGGATTAGTTTTATAAAGATACATTCTGTAGGGCTGAGAATGTGGCTTAGTGGTAGAGTGCTTGCCTAGTGTGCGTGAAGCCCTGGGTTTGATTTCTCAGTACCACATAAACAGAAACAGCTGGAAGTGGCCCTGTGGCTCAAGTAGTAGGGTGCTAGCCTTGAGCAAAACAAGCTCAAAAGAAGCTCAGGGACAGTGCCCAGGCCCTGAGTTCAAACTCCAGGACTGGCAAAAAGAAAAAAATGCATTGCATACACATGAGGAAATGTCACACGAAACCCCCTCCTTGCACAGCTAATGTATGCTTGTTAAAAAAGAATATTTGGAGTTCAAATTTATTAGAAGTTTTTACCTTGGGGGCTGAGGATGTAGCTCAAGTGGAAGACCACTTGCTTAGAAGTGTGTATGCCTTCAGTTTGAGCCTCAGTACTCAGCACTCAGTACTCAGCACTCAGTACTCAGCAACTAAAAATAAAATAAATTACCTTGTTCAGACCAAAAAAATTTAGTTAAGATTTCACAGGCAACTTTTTTATTCACCCTGCCCACTATAGATGCTTGATGTGGAGGCTCACAAGCCACAAAGGAAAAATGTTGATGCAAATTTTAAAGTGCATTCTACCATTATTAGTCTGAGCAGGAGAACCAATGTTATCTTGAAGAACAAAGCTCTCCCACAAGACAGTATCAGCCAACCAGCACTACTTTTGCCATTGACCACACTTTCACTGTCATTAATTGTCACTGTCATTAATGGTTTTCTGCTGATTGCGAAGTTCCAAATAAATGATGAAGAATTGTAAAAAAAAAAAAAAATTATCAGGATTACTAAAGAAGCAAAAGAAGTGGTGGCAGGAAGCTGGGGACCTGGCAGCCTCACTGGTTGAATTCACCTGGCAAACCAAGAGTAAAGGCTAGTCCTTCTCAGACTCTCCCAAGAGAGCAGAGCAGATAGGGGCCCTTTCTAGCACATTCTGGGAGGCCAGCATCACCCTTACTAAAGCCAGAAAGCAGGCTACGGGACGCATTCTGCAGTCCTCAACAGAGCATTAGCAGACCTACTCCAGCTGTGCCTTAGTAGGGGTGGATTGTGGCCTTTCCCCAGCAGTGCAGAGATTCGGTGTGAGCAGCCATGCATCAACACCACAATCGAAGGTGAGAAAGAACACCTGAGCTGCTGAAAGACAAGCATGCCATGCCTTTCTCGGGAAGTCAGTAGAAGGAAAAACTCCTCGTTGTGCTGAAGGGTGTGAACGTGAAAGCCGCAGCTGAGAGCTCCGTTCTCAGGCCCAGCATCACACAGTGACAAGGATCAAGAGAACATGGGGATGGCCATGCTGGAGGTCAGAGGTCACCATGCATAAAGAAAAGCTACAGGAGGTAAAGAGAAGTGACCAAGTCCTACCGAGGCTCGAGGCCACCGTGCCCTGCGCCGAAGTGCGAGATGTCCTGACACGCACCCCGGGGCTTGAAGGACTTCTGCAGACAGTGCCACTCCGAACTGCGAGCTTACATCTTGCTCAGACTCACCAGGAGAGACCTCAGCCCAGCCAACAGTCCAGACACAGCTAAAGACAAACTCAAAGTGGATCCAGGCACACACGTACATACAAACCTCACAGCTTAGCAAAGAATCCAGGTGCTTTCAGGACGGACCATGTCTGCTTTTTCTTTTTTCACACAACACAAGAGATGACACAGGGAAGAAAGCTTGGGCCAACTGAATTTCATTACATTTAGCATCTTGCATGCAGTGAAATAAATGCACTCTTAGGAGAATGAAATGGCAAGCTGCAGACTTGACCGAACCATGTAGCCAACAAGGGACTGGCACCAAGACGTGTGAAGAGGTCAAACTCAGCAGGCAAAGATGACTGCAGAGCTGGAGGGAGAGGCCTGAGTGTGTGGGGCAGGAGCTGTGCCCGGTCCTCACGGTGTCTTCCCAACATGCAGCTGGTGGGAACGGGGTGAGGTGGGGCAGCCTTGCGGGGGCATTTAGTGCCATTGCTTTCTCACTCAAAATGGGCCGTGGAGTCTTACCTTACTCCCATTTTACTAAATACAACATATGGACAAAGAGTAAAATGAAAGCGTGCGGCTTTTGCCCTGACTTGCTAGCTTGGAATTTCCTCTGTCACAGCACACACACTCTCCAGGAGTGGAGCCCCTTCTCACAGGCGGGTTTACAGGAACGGAAGACAGGATAAGAGCAAAGTCCAGCTGTAGGGAAATGACCACTGGGCTCTGTGTCTGTCCAGTCGATGCCTGCGGCGCCCAGGGAGCCTGGGCACAGCCACCGACCTCACACTTGAGAAGAGCCAGAGGCAGGCTCGCCCTCCCCCTCCTTAGGTACAAACAGGGCAGAGGCCAGTCCCGGGGTGTGGTACCCTGGGTTTCCTGCAGGAGCCTCCAAGGCCAAATGCTGAATGTTACCCTGGAGATATTTGTATGCACAGAGCCTGTGCAGAGAACTCTGAGAATGAGACGCCCCAGCCAGGCCTGAAAGTGCCCGGTGATGTTGTATGAGGAAAGCAGTTTCTGTTTCTTTCAGATGCGCTGTGCGTTCTTAATGTTTACTTAACAGGGAGGCAAGGAGCCAGCACTTTAGAATAAGATATAATTGACTCCTCGGGACTCCATGAATAGGTAAATATAAAACCACTCATCAGGCCTGGTGTAGTGGCACATGCCTGTAATTCCAGCATTCAGGAAGCAGACGCAGAAGATCTTGCATTTAAGGCCAGCCTGTACTACACCACAGAAAAACCTGGTCTCAAAAGAAAAAAGAATAAATAAATAAATCTCCCAAAACAAAATCTCTCACTCTCCAGGCAGCTGCAGCTGCCAGGACCCAGCCTGGACTGGGAAGAATCATAGGCCCAAAGTTAATAAAAATATTTTGTGGAAAATGAGGAGGGAGCAGAGAGTGGTGAGACTAGATCTCCTGGGAAAGCTCTGTTTCTCGAAACACTGGGGTCCAGGCAGGAATCGCTCCCCATCCACCCTGTCACTCCCGAGCCCCCACTTCAGTCCCAGGCCAATCACACAGATCCTGTCAACCAGAGAAAAAAGAGGTTAGTTTTTTTTTTTTTTAAGAAGAAGAGTATAAGGCTGGGTCATGTGGGCGGTGGGTGATGTCCAGCAGAGCAAAGGATGAGACCCAGCTTTGGTGATCCTCTCTCCCACATCCAGTAGACACCATAGACCACGGGTTCAAATTCACCCCCCTTCCAAAACATACCAACAGCTGGCTTTGCACATAAGATAACCAAGTTGACTGCCAGCTTTTAGATTGTGGAAATGAAATCACACCTGTGGAAGTGTGGGATGGAGCCACGTTGTCTGCTTGGCATCTGTTAGCCTTTGCAGCAGCTGCCATCTGAATCCAGTCACTGCCTAGCTGGTTCACTGGCAATGCCCTTGCTGGGTGGGGTTTCTTCCTCCTCGGAGGCGGGGTGCACAGAGCCGCTCTCCATGGGGTCACTGCAGGAGCAAGGAAATTAAAGCCATTCAGCATTTTCAGAATCCATTAAGGTAATCGCCCCGTGGACCTGTCTGTCTGAGCCTGTGGGGAATTCTCCATCGGGCTCCATCTTCGGTGATGCAGCCTTCCCTGCTGCCCTTCTGTGCACTTTTCCTCGTTGACTTGGCTCTTAGTTTGCACCACTGCCTCCAGCATTACATTGAGGGAGACCGTGAGTGCATGCGTGTGTGCGTGTGTGCAAATGTGTGTGCGTGCGTGTGCGTAGGAGAGGCTTCACCTGCCTGAGCCCCGGCTGCTTGAGAACCCCTGCCTGTACTGACCACCGTCCCACCTCCTTCCCTCCCTGAGTTCTGGAGGCTGCCCCGCTAGCTCTGCGGAGGACATTCGAGATGGGACCTGTTGTCCCCGCTGACTGTTTCCTGCAGTTTCCCGGTAACTTCTGAACCTTCTGCTCTCGGTGCTTCCGGCCGCATCTCCACATTCCGCTGAGCCTGGTGCTAGGCACCTGCTGGAAGGAAAGGGCAGCAGGCAGCCAGGGACGCTGCTCTCAGACATTAACGGGACTGCTCAACATCGCTTCATGATGACGTCTCCTACGTAATCCTTTATTTTCTCAAAACCACAGCACAGAGGAGAAAGATTGGCGTGTAGGTTGTTACGTGAGCATAAGACGCTATCGCTTCTGCATTACTCTTGCGGGTTTGCATCAAACACATTTTGATATTTTGTTTTCCCCTGGTATGACCCATCCATTGCGTATGTCTGGCACACTGAATCGCTGGTGACCTTTCATCCCTGTGGCTGGCACGGGTCCCTTGGCAGAATGGCAGCAGTCCGTGTCTGGTCAGACCCCAAAGCCGAGCTCATGGAGGATAGGGGGCCGCTGAGCCCTGGCGGGTGTGCAGGAGGTCCCTCCTGGCCCCAACGCAGGCTCCGAGCTGTCAACGAAGCCCTGCAGAGCAACACGTAGACTTGACAGATGAAGCCCTATGGCTAGGTGGATGCCCCCTGTAAAACCATGCCTTTGAGCTACATCAGCATGTGGATGAGCAGAGGGCAGTGGGAGGCGGAGAGGGGCTTGCCTGCTTATGTGTGCTTCCACATATCCCACACTAAACGTTCTAATTACTGCCCATCAATCTGATCTGAACTCTCCATGCTGATCCTAGCTAGACACCGAGGAAGCTGCTGTGACCAGGGTGGTGCTATGGTGAACTCTCTGCTCTCTCTCTGGGCTGTGTGTGTGGGGTGAGTAGCTGTGACCAGGGGTGGTGTCATGGTGAACTCTCTGCTCTCTCTCTGGGCTGTGTGTGTGAGGTGAGTAGCTGTGACCAGGGGTGGTGTCGTGGTGAACTCTCTGCTCTCTCTCTGGGCTGTGTGTGTGAGGTGAGTAGCTGTGACCAGGGGTGGTGTCATGGTGAACTCTCCCCTCTGGCTCTGGGCTGTGTGTGATGTGAGTAGCTGTGACCAGGGGTGGTGTCGTGGTGAACTCTCTGCTCTCTCTCTGGGCTGTGTGTGTGAGGTGAGTAGCTGTGACCCAGGGGTGGTGTCATGGTGAACTCTCCCCTCTGGCTCTGGGCTGTGTGTGTGTGGTGAGTTGCTGTGACCAGGGGTGGTGTCATGGTGAACTCTCTGTTCTGGCTCTGGGCTGTGTGTGTGGTGAGTTGCTGTGACCAGGGGTGGTGTCATGGTGAACTCTCCGCTCTGGCTCTCGGTGTGTGGTGAGTAGCTGTGACCAGGGGTGGTGTCATGGTGAACTCTCTGCTCTGGCTCTGGGTGTGTGTGTGTGGTGAGTAGCTGTGACCAGGGGTGGTGTCATGGTGAACTCTCTGCTCTCTCTCTGGGCTGTGTGTGTGTGGTGAGTAGCTGTGAAGGGGTGGTGTCATGGTGAACTCTCCCCTCTGGCTCTGGGCTGTGTGTGTGAGGTGAGTAGCTGTGACCAGGGGTGGTGTCGTGGTGAACTCTCTGCTCTGGCTCTGGGCTGTGTGTGTGAGGTGAGTAGCTGTGAAGGGGTGGTGTCATGGTGAACTCTCCGCTCTCTCTCTGGGCTGTGTGTGTGAGGTGAGTAGCTGTGACCCAGGGGTGGTGTCATGGTGAACTCTCCGCTCTCTCTCTGGGCTGTGTGTGTGAGGTGAGTAGCTGTGACCCAGGGGTGGTGTCATGGTGAACTCTCTGCTCTCTCTCTGGGCTGTGTGTGTGTGGTGAGTAGCTGTGAAGGGGTGGTGTCATGGTGAACTCTCCCCTCTGGCTCTGGGCTGTGTGTGTGAGGTGAGTAGCTGTGACCAGGGGTGGTGTCGTGGTGAACTCTCTGCTCTGGCTCTGGGCTGTGTGTGTGAGGTGAGTAGCTGTGAAGGGGTGGTGTCATGGTGAACTCTCCGCTCTCTCTCTGGGCTGTGTGTGTGAGGTGAGTAGCTGTGACCCAGGGGTGGTGTCATGGTGAACTCTCCGCTCTCTCTCTGGGCTGTGTGTGTGAGGTGAGTAGCTGTGACCCAGGGGTGGTGTCATGGTGAACTTTCCCCTCTGGCTCTCGGTGTGTGGTGAGTAGGTTTTGCACATTCACCTGTGGGATTATGGCAGGAATGGCTGGCTCTTTGCAGAAAGATTAAAAACATAGATGAAGTAACCGTTTCTCTGTGATGCAGTGGCTCATCTCTAGCATTCCAAATGTAGTGATTCCCTGATGTAATGCTGGGGTGGAGAGTGCAATTATTCTTGCTTATGGTTGACTTTGGTTCTTTATTTCAATTAGTAGAATTAATTTTCTCAGTCCCATTTTTAATTTTCATAGCTGCTGCTCAAACAATGTGATAAATACAGGCATCATAATTTTATTTTATAAGGACTAGCGTAAACCCTGAGCCATACTTAATTCCATAAATTACACTTTATAATGTCTGGTGGGTTCCATCTTTGAGTCAGCCTCGTGGCTGGCTGGGACCCCAGCTAACATGATACCAACTGTAACAACTAAAGGCCTGACTTTAATAGTCGGGGCACACTCAGTTTTTCACCATTAAGTATTTAACATGGGCAATATGTAACAGAAATTTAGACTGCTTCATATTTTCTAAAACATTTTTGGTAAAAGATAGATATATTGAAAGTTTAGAAATGTTAAACTTGAAGTGTTTTTTTTTTTACTATGACAAATACAACCAAGCTAGATGAAGAACCTTAATTATGAAGAAATGTCCTGCAGAAATACTGTGCTCGCTCAGCATGCTGGGCAGTGGGCGCTGGGATTGCACAAGCTCTTCCCTCAACCGAGCAGTTCCCACCTCTGCCCTGAGAATACGATGGGTCCTGCCTTGCTGCCCTGACCGGCCATGGAATCCCTCCCTCTTCAGCTTTCAACCCGTGCACACGCGCCTGCCCTAGCTTCCCCGGGCACCCCGGGCAGGGGCCCCTTCCCCCGGCACCCTGGGCAGGCACCCTCATCTCCCTGTGCACCCCGGGCAGGTGCCCTCACTTCCCCCACGCAGCCTGAATATGCTGTGGGTTCTACACCGATGCATTCACTTTCATCTGGCACCTAAAGAGTGGGTCCGTTATGTGCCCCACGGGAAGGTCAGGAGGGTGCCTTTGATTATTTGGCTCCTCGGCTTAATTAAGAGGTGGTTATTGAGGAAGGAAGAATTCAACTCATCTCTGTAGTTTAAGCAGCTGCTGTTTGCTGTCCGAGCATTGTTTAACCTATTCTAAGTTAGGACAAACCTGACTCAGTAACTAGGTTGGATGAGTTGGAGGTCTCGTTCCAGAGAATGCTGGGGAGCCCCTCCTGACACTCCCAATGGCTCCTCCTCCCCGGCTCTCTCTTTAGGGAACTGCAGGCAGTCACCTTGAGGGGAAAGTTGCCCTTTTACTACTGGATATAATGCTACACCTACAGTATTGTCTACGTAGCATGTCCTGGCATACTCTAGTACTTGTGGCAGATATGTTCTCCTGATATAATCGAATCACGAGCTTATTGTGTCAATTTTCTGTAAATGTTTTATACAAGTTTCATGATGTGAGTAACAGGTATCAAAAGTTCCAGTGGACCAGGATTCATCTTGCTGCCTTCCCGGCTGTTGGTCAGCGCTTTCACTCCTGAGGGTTTAATACACACGGCTGCTCAGGCAGGCCTCTGCGGTCCACTCTCTCAAATGCTGGAGAGGTTGGAGCGATGGTGACACCAGTGTGCTTCCGTCTCCAGAGAGCAGTGTGTGCAGAGCCATTCTCAGAGATACTGCTGATCCGTCCCCTGCTGGACAAGGGGTGCTGGATTCGCAAGTGCAGGAGACTGTGCTGCTCTCTGTGGGCGAATGGCCAGGTGTGCCCCTCGGCTTCCCCTGAAGTTTCCTGGAGCGCCGTGTCCTCCACAGTGCTCATACCTCCTCACATTCCATTCTCAGTGTAAAACTTCTCCTCAGAGACCCACGCTCCAGGCCTCCATCTCAGCCTTCAGCCAGACCACCTTCACATGCTTGCAATGCATGCAGGTGTCTGTTCAGGTGCATTGGAGCCATCCGTGTCGACATCCTCATCGCCTCTCTTCCCTTGTTTTAGTGATTCTCTGTAAGTGTGTGAAGAATTGATCTACAGAACTTGAACTTGACCTTTTTAATCAGTCTCCTAGTGGTGGAAAGAAATGAGAAGAGAAACAGAAGGACCTTTAACAGACGTATCCTCGAACACTTAGAGAAGCCACGTGTGTGCATACATGTGTGTATATAGCCCCAGAGATACTCTGTGTGCACACACATGTGTATACAGCCCCAGAGATGTTGCGTGTGCACACACATGCATATACACCCCCAGGGATACCATGTGTGCATGCAGATACAACCCCAGAGATGCCGCGTGCGCACACACACATATACAGCCCCAGAGAAGCTGTGTGTGCACACACATGTATATACAGCCCCAGAGAAGCAGTGTGTGCACATACATGCTTGTATACAGCCCCAGAGATGCTGTGTGTGTGTGTACACTTGTATTTGCAGTGTGAACTCGTCCCGGTCCCACAGCCAGCTACAGTCTCTGTGTCCTTGCTGCTGGGTGCAGGAGTGTGCCCAGGGGGTGCAGATAGCCTGCACTGCGTGTGGCCCATGTCTGGCCTAGCACGTCCCACACGCGAGGGGTGGTGTCCCTGCTGGCCATGCTGGGTGGTTTGGGGCAGTCAGGTTTCTCACTCAAGGGTTACATGGCGTGTTTGGAACCCGGTGTGGCAACCTGATGGACTTGAGAGAGGCCAGAACCTTCTATTACCTCTGGGAAGAAATTCTCCATTCTCAACATGAGGAAGTACAGGAAATACATGTTTCAGTAAATTCTAGTAACTACAAGGCAAGCCAAATATAGAATAAAATTGATTCCTGCATGATAGCTTTAGGCAAAACAAAATTATCGGTGGGAGACAGAAAAGAAAATCACAATGAATCTGAATGGGTGTTTCTGCATGTTCTGCAGTGCTCTGTAATCTACGGTGTCACACACACAGGGAGATAACGCACTGGGTACTAGCGGGATGTCACGCACATGCTGCTGGTGAAGGCAGGGGTTTCTCTGCACTGGAACACCATCTTTGCATTTTGTGGGAACCGGCTTGGACCTTTTATGAGAACCAGGAAGCGGGGGCTTTCGCATGTGAGTTGGTCCCAAGATGCATTTGCCTCACTGTAGTGTGAGGGGATGTTGTATTGAATGACAGCTGTGGCTGGAGTCTTCACTGTGACAATCTGCCATCCACACTCCTAGGCAGAGTCCAGATGCTAATGACGGGCCCAGGACAGGCGGGGAGTCAGGCTGGGCAGGCCCTGTGGCCTGAAGCTTGTGCTGTGCAAAAAAAGGCACACAAAGGCACTTTGCTATGTCTGATGCTTGGTGGCTGCTGTCTTGAAATTCTTGGTTTTGGACACCAGGGCTTGCATGTAACTGTTCACTGAGCTCTGAAAATGAGGGCCAGTGTGCAGACAGGTGCAGTCCAACCAGACGACTGTTACAGTTTTAATTTTTGAAGGAATGAGACTCCTGGTCATGTGTATACTGCTTATATAATTGCATACTTGTAAATCCATTTCCATTCACTAACTCTGGCTGATTCCTCCTTGGGGCCCCACAGGGTGGGGACAGGCAGCCTCAGGCTCTGGGGAAAGCCATGCTACTTGCACAAGAGGAAGTCTGTGGTCTACCGGGGTGTCAGACATAGACACAGACACTGCACACACATTGCTGTGATTTGCCCATTCTCTGAAGGGTGTGATGGAATCTCCAGGAAGCTCATGAGTGTCTGCCTCTCCCAGTATCAGCAGGTGCAGTTGGCAGCCTTATAGAAAACAAGAGGAAGCCAAGAGCAGGGGAAGGAGGGAGGGGGAAGGAGAGACAGGAGGAAGGGTGGGGGCAGAGGGGAGAAAGGGGCAGGGGAAGGAGGACCTCTGGGAGGCCAGTGTGTTTCTCTGATATCTTGGTCAAGCATATAATCACAAGAAGTCAATCAACTTGGACAAATATGCAATGACAGGAAGGGAGAAAAGTCCAGACTGGTATAACAAAATACAGTGAGGACCTGGCTGGCAGATGTGCAAACAGGGCTTTATCAGCATGAGGCCACTGGAGACTGTTGAGAAACCACTGTGGATCAAAAGGAGTTTTCCATCTGACCAAGGCAGGGATGTCCGGCATGCTTCCCTCCAAGGTTCTGGCCATTGGGACCAAGTGACAGTTCATTTAGAATCCACAGGTACTCGCTGTGTTTCACCTGTTTAGATTAAGCCATACATATTTTTGAAAGGTCATTCTAGAACAAAACACAATGATGATTTCTGAAAGTTGATGTTTCTGTCCTTCCTAAATTGTTTCATTTGTGTATATATGTTTAAAGAGCAAGTAAATTCTAGTTTGGACATTTGGGGAAATTCAGTTCTGGGCAAGGCCCTGGGGAGACAGCTGCTCTGCGGTGGTAACTTCTGTTCCCTCCTGGGCTCTGTGAGTGCAAGTCTGCCCTCTGCAGTACTCCCCCCGGGGCTGTACTAAGACATTGCACCAGCAGAGAGATGTCGGGGGGTCTCTCACAGTGGTTTTTGCATCCCTGACACCCTAAGCAACACTGAACTTTGTACCTGAAATTCAGCTTAAGTAAATTTAAGCAGCGTCACCTCAGTGAGTTCTAAGACAGGTCAGCGGCACCGGCCATGGCCATTTAGGAGGCTCAGACAGGATGTCTAAAGAGCAGGGAAAGGTTGGGCATGATGTAAAGTGGTTGCACACTGGCTTCAGGCCTGAGCTGCTAAAGCTGAGAAGCCAGGCTGATGGATTGTAAGGCCTTCATACCTTGGGCTCCAAAGGCCTTCCCACCACCCTGGCTCCAGCCTTCTTCTGCTCATCCCTTCCTCAAGGCAAACCCGCCACGGAGCCCGGGAACTTCTTCCCCCGGCACACTATGCTGTGATTTCTCATTTTTATTTCATTGTTGGACTACATCTTTAAAAGCCGACCGTCCTGTTCATAAAGCTGCTCCCGGTGAAGAAAGCTCCAGTCTGAGTGTGCTGGCGTTTCTGCCCTCCCTTCGCCCCAGTACACCAGAGAGCAGGCCATGCACCACACGGTGAGCCGACAGCAGGACCGTGCAGTGTTTGGCTCCAGATCAAGGTTTCCACAGCAACCTCGCCGCTGCAGCAATTTCCCTTGCTGTCCATAGGCAGGGCTATAAAATAGAAGATATGCTGACAAGGTGGAAGGAAAGGCCACCGCCTCACCTCGCGAGCCCACGCTGTCTGGCCCCGGTGGTGCCTGGCGCCTCCACGCTCCTCCTGCCCCAGCTCCCCACACTGCTGCAGGGCTGGGTGCTACCCCGAGACAGGACCCCGGCCCAGAGCTCTGCAGGGCTTTGATGAGCTGTGGAGATACAGGCCTCCACATGTGGCCAGGTGAACTGTGACCAGAGCCAGCTGTGGGCAGCTCGGAAGCCAGCAGAGGCTGGAAGAGCAGAGGCCGGCAGGAACAGCTGGGCTCCATGGTGTCTGCAGATGCCCATGAGACGAGCTGAGACGCTGCTGCCCAGAGAAGGAGGGACAGTTGCCCCTGTGCTAATCACGGCCTGAAATAAGAGCGTTTAGAAACTCTTGGAGGAAGCAGTGGCCAGGAACATGGACCCTTGGGGTGGTAGCTTCAGTAAAGTACCGTGCTGGGCTCAGAACACGCGTCTGTATCACAACCTCTGCTGGCCACACACAGCGGGCATGGCTGGCTCTGAAGGTCCACGATGGGTGAACCACGATGCTGCCTCTGCCTGGAGGGGAGACGAAGACCTCAGTGACCACAGGATACGACGGCACGGCAGATGACAAGGTGGTGTGAGGCGACCGGAAAGGAGCAGAGCAAGGACCATGGAGACATCGGTCTGTGTGGATGAGGAGTGTCTCCCGGCTGGAGAAAGAGCTGACCTCAGTCCAGAAAGGAGACAGGCTGTGGTGAAGAGTGCACAGATTCAGGCCTTACTTGTTCCAGAAGGATGTATTAGGATACAAGCAAACAAGCCTCAAATGACCAGGAACACTCAGGCGGGCCACAGGAAAGCACCGTGGCTCGCAGTGCCTGGACTCCTTCGGGGCTGGGCCTCTGTGTGGCTTCTCCAGTGCCATTCCGGTTTCTTGGCAGAGCCTGAGATGTAGCAAGCACACAGCAAGGATTGACAGATGACTTACGCCCCCCACTCCCATGGGCGGGCAGCATCTCCTGGAGGAGAACACTCACTTCATCACAAGATTTACAGCCCTTACAGAGGAAAGAAAGACTTGCTAAGACAATGTAAACTGAGGAAGAGAAGGAAGCCCTGTGTTCTGGCTCAGCCATGTGACAGCACAGTCAGCATCTCTGTGGAGCCTCAGGACACTGGGCCCCAGACAGCCACAGTGCCCCCCGCAACGCCCCCCCCCCAGCAAGCCCCCACGGGCCCCTAATACCGACTGCCATGCTGACTGTGGATCTGTTTTCACAGTAGCCTGGGGATTCCATGAGCGGTGTTGGATACCGTTATTTGTATCCGCTAGATTGAAAAGGGAGTGAATCCTGAGGTCTGAGATGCTTGGTGGCTCGTGGAAGGAGAACTAGGGAGAAGGAGAGGGAGCCAGGTGAAAGTGAGGGAGAGACGTCTGGAGGAGAAACAGCAAAGAGGAGCAGAGGCCCCGGAGTGCCGAGGCCCCAGGGACTCAGGGACAGAGGGCCAGCTCCCTTCTCCCCTGTCTTCAGGGACATGTGTTAGGGTGGTTTTCTATTGGCCACTCAAACAGCATCCATTGCTCCGATGCTTCCTACCTTCAGGCTGCCCAGGGAGGCCGCAGTTCAGCTTGGCCCATCCCCACGAGCCTTCCTCCCACATCGGCATCACCTCTCCCTAGGACTTCTCCTCCAACACCCTTCTTTCCCACCCCTGTCCTGCCTCCAGCAGGCCCTCCGGGCATAGCGAGCGGCAGTGATGGTCCTGGCCCTGGCCCAGAAGGCGAGCTGCGGCCCAGGGACCACATCACATGTGCCCAGGAAGAGATGGCACTGCCTGTCCCCATGTCTCTGGGGTTCCTTGTGCCCCGCGCTCATCTCCCTCTCCCTGGGGTTCCGCGTCATCCGTGGTGTCCCCCACTTGTCTCCCTGGGGTTCCACGTTGTTCCTGGTGTCCCCTGCTTGTCCTCCCACTGATTCTGCCTTTGATGACTGACCGTGATGACTCTCAGGGTCACTCTCAGCTGGAACGCTGAGGGATTCTAAGAGACTCTGCAGGGGACAGAGCTGGTCAGTGTCTTGTTCCCACCACCATGCTGAGCGACCCCATCCTGACTTCTGAGGCAGCAGGAGGGTCACGCACATTCTCGGGGCTTTCCCTACACTCTTGGCAGCAGGAATGGCATCACCTCCTCAAGATGCTGGCAAGCCTGGACTAAAGGAGGCACATCTGCTAGTCATTAGTTCATTAAATAGGGATGGCAACATACATGCACACACACATGCATACACACACACACACACACACACACACACACACACACACACAACTTTTACCTACCTGGATTTTCTGTCCTAAACTCTCTAAAACCTAGATTTAAACACATCACAGATATAATCAGTGTGGATGCTATACTTCTTTATGTTCTTGAATATATTTATGCAAGAAATAAGAATCCAAAGCTCTGATGTGTATCTGTTTATGAGTAATTCAGCATAAGAATCAAAGGGGTTCCACTTCATAGTGCAAGCAAAAATTAACTCAAAACAGATCAGAGCCCAGGCACAAGAGATACAACAATAAAACTCTACATGAAAAGAGGTGGAAATCTCCAGGACCTTGAAACACCAATGGTTTCTTAGATGTGATATCAAAAGAGCAAGCAACACAAGGAAAAATAACAGACAAATTGGCTTCATTACCTTTTGTTCTTCAAAGGAAACAGTGTACCTGGTGAGAAGACAGCACTGCGTGGGGAGGAGTTCTTGCACATCATGTATTTGGTGAAAGTCGGGTCTGTTGTCCTAAGTATATGATGAACTCTTACAGCTGTACAAGGAAAACTAATTAAAAATGTATGTTGCTGGCAGGAAAATAAAATGGTGCAGTCACTTTGGGAAAACAGTCCTGCAGTTGTTCAAAGAGTTAAACATAAAATAATGGTGTGACCAGAAATTTGACTCAGGTCTGTGCCCACGAGAAGTGAGGATATGTGTCCACACAGAATCTTGCAACAAATGTCATCAGTAGTAACCTCCTAGCTCTGTGGAGAAGGCTCCTGTAGAAGTGCCGGTAACAGACAAAGGTCACACCGGTCGTCCTGCATCTGGGGTCCTCAGAGCTGGGCCGCTGTGCAGAGGGGCACACCATGCACATACGTGTTCCACTCCCCTCCTCTGTTCAAAACATGAAGTGCATTTTACATCTGCCAGCATTTCCCACTGAGCTGTGTTTAATTCTTTGAACACTCTTTCTTTTCATAAAACGTTTAATTGTGTTAGCTCGTCCTTGCCCAGAAGTACTTAGTAGCCAGATTGCAACAGAGCGTTGTCTCCGTGCCTCACCCCTGAGCGCAGGAGGTCTCTGACAGAGCCGTTTGCTCAGCCGCTCTGCCCACCGTTGGGCCTGCTGCGCTAGCTGAGGCGATGTCTTGGAAAAATCAAAGATGGGAGAGGTAGATTCTGCCGAGTTTGTACAAAACTTGCTCTGCCTGCTCTTCCACAGGAGAGGTGAGCTTGCAAGCTGACCTGGAGTCCACTAGTGTGGGGGCCCAGGGCAGGTGAGGCATGGGCCTGTGTTGCCACCTTGCTGCC
The DNA here is from genome assembly GCF_023159225.1 of Perognathus longimembris pacificus. NCBI lineage: Eukaryota > Metazoa > Chordata > Mammalia > Rodentia > Heteromyidae > Perognathus > Perognathus longimembris. The sequence continues at coordinate 572,035 of NC_063181.1, forward strand.
TCCCCAGGGCGGTGCACCACACACAGAGTGCCACAGGACACTCACTAGCCCAGCACGTGCCACGAGAATTTGCCACAAGACCATTCGCTAAACTAGCACGTGCCACAGGACCACTCACTTACCCAGCATGTGCCACGGAAACACTCACTGACCCAGCACGTGCCACGGGAACACTCACTGACCCAGCACGTGCCACGGGACCACTCACTGACCCAGCACGTGCCACGGGAACACTCACTGACCCAGCACGTGCCACAGGAACACTCACTGACCCAGCACATGCCAGTGCCACAGGACACTAAATGACCCATCACGTGCCACAGGGCCACTACTATCCCAGCACATGCCACGGGAACACTCACTGACCCAGCACGTGCCACGGGAACACTCACTGACCCAGCACGTGCCACGGGACCACTCACTGACCTAGCCCGTGCCACGGGACCACTCACTGACCCAGCACGTGCCACGGGACCACTCACTGACCCAGCACGTGCCACGGGAACACTCACTGACCCAGCACGTGCCACGGGAACACTCACTGACCCAGCACGTGCCACGGGAACACTCACTGACCCAGCACGTGCCATGGGAACACTCACTGACCTAGCCTGTGCCACGGGAACACTCACTGACCTAGCCTGTGCCACGGGACCACTCACTGACCCAGCACGTGCCACGGGACCACTCACTGACCCAGCACGTGCCACGGGAACACTCACTGACCCAGCACGTGCCACGGGACCACTCACTGACCCAGCACGTGCCACGGGAACACTCACTGACCCAGCACGTGCCACGGGAACACTCACTGACCCAGCACGTGCCACGGGAACACTCACTGACCCAGCACGTGCCATGGGAACACTCACTGACCTAGCCTGTGCCACGGGAACACTCACTGACCCAGCACATGCCAGTGCCACAGGACACTAACTGACCCATCACGTGCCACAGGGCCACTACTATCACAGCATGTGCCATGACCACATGCTGACCCGGCACATGTTATAGGAGACTCATTGACCCAGCATGCACCACGTAACTACTTGCTAACCCAGCATGTGCCACGGGCCACTCGCTGACCCCAGCATGCATGCTATTCCCAGGGGCGCTCCCATGGTGGTCCTGAATGTGGCTGGTGTCATGGGCTGCAGGAAGCAGGCATTGTGTTGTCATTATTTATGGCAGACCTAAAATCAGTGGGCAGACCCAGAAGTCTCACCGGATGGGAGGCCACTTCTTCCACTGTGCCCAAGGCTAGATTGCAAAATTCCTAACCTGAGCATTCCTTCTACCCATTCAGCAAATTGCTATGCACCAAAACTGATGAGTTTAATGAATGTCAAGTCGTAAGACATCTGGTTTTGCTCAAAGGGTAAAAAGTGAGTAGCATGAGTGAGGGCTGAACTACACTGTTGCCTTGAACTGGTGTGGAGTACACTTGACACCCATGGGGTAGGAGGCCGCAGGTGATGTTAGCTTGGGAAATATCTCTCCTGTCATACCTGCTCACTTGGCTTTCATAACCTGGAAACAGCTATGCGATGCGTAAGTGAACCAGCAGAACTGGCTACCAACGAAATTTAATTTAAAAATAACAAATAGTGTTCCACATTTGGCTTATAGGATGTCACGATTTGCCCACCTCTAATAGGAAGGCTTACTGTATAAAGGTCATCTATATTGTTGCATTATAAATATACTGTGATGTGTTGTGTGTGTAGGGTCAGAAATGGACCATATTAAATATTTCCTGCCCAACAAAGTGGAAGAATAATATTATTAGATAGGCAGCTTCAAGTTTTCATTTTGATACATTCAAAAGAAAAAAAAACACCTGAAGGGAACTTTTAGTTCAGGGTCAGCTGTGTGTGTATTTTATGGGTGAACAAGCAAGTGTTGCTTGGTCATTAGTAATGCTCACACTAATAAAACCTTTACACTTCCTTTAGTTGTACCTCAATCTATCATGACATATGTTTGAATTCTCTATTGTAAGGACCCACTGCCCATCAGATACTGTCTATCAAACCATATTCCTATTAACAGGTAGTGCTTGCGGTTAGCCCACATCAGCCAAGCACACTGCCAGAGGCATAGAAAAGGCAGAGCTTACGGGGGGTTGGGGGGGAACCCCAGCTGTCTGTCCTGGCATGCAGCAGAGAGCCCTCAAGAAGAGGAGGCTTTCTGGGCTGGTGGGTATCCCCTGAGCAGCTGAGCAGCTGTGCATATCCAGCCGGGCCCTTGCCAAGGTCTCAGCGGCCCTGCTCAGGCCAGGTCGTGGGATGCCTTTCAGGAGGAGAGACACACAATGGAGACATGAATGAGGAAATGGTATGAAACCACTGCCACAAAGCAGATAAGACAGGAAAGGGAGCCTGAAATGGGCAAGTTTCAGGAAGGCCTGAGGGTAGCCTGGACATGGGAGAGTCACAGCAGAACAGCGACAGTGCCCAGAGCCATGCAGAGGAGAGAGAGGAGAGAGCCATGTGAGGAGAAATGGAGAGGGTGGGCAAGGGTTTGAGGTAGCATGACCAAGGAGGAGGGTCCACCAGGCTGGTTTGATGCCGGCCACCTCTGATGCAAGGGACACTTGAATCGGGTAACACTGGGTCCTGAGGACCAGAAGGTGCAGAATGAGACTGGCCGGCGACAGAGGCCATCTGAAGGCTGGCTTGTCATGCATGGGCCTCAGCGTGCAGGTGTGTATTCCCAACATGCCCATGTACAGAAAGATGCATTTGCGAGCAGTGCTGGAATTGCAGCAGGAGCCTCACTTACAAATGCCAGATTTCTGATGAGCCTCTCACCTCTAGCTTTACATCCTCCTCTTAACATTAATTGAAAGTGACTAAAGAGAACTTCAGAATGAAAATTAATGAACTTGTAAAGTATGGCATATTTGTCAAAATGCCAGGTAGAGTCATGTGCCGTGTATTTGGCATTTTCCCTCCATTGACTAAGGTAACACAATATTTTTAAATACCTCGTCACAATGCTTTCCCTTACTTTCTACAGAAAACCTAAGCTGCTTTCTGTGACCCTAGCTAGACAAGTGAGTGTGAACCTGAGCGGAGGGCCAGCCTCTTCCTTTGCCTTAGAGTGAGGCTCTGGGAGATGGCGAGGTGGAGCTGAGAGTGTTGGAAAATCGCCTCCTGCCACATTTACTGTTCTTCTGCGTGCAGAAGCATAAGGGGTGAGGGCATGGCTCAAGTGGTAGAGAGCCTGTCTAGCAAGCATATGACCCTGAGTTCAACCCCAGTATCACCAAAATTTAAAAAAGAGGATGGCAATGTTATGGGTGGAAGTGTCTATTCATATCTTATTATTTATTGTAAAGGTGATGAACAGGGCCTTTACAGTTATATCAGTAAAGTGATGAGTACATTTCTTTTTGAACACTGTTGCTCCCTCCCTCATTCCCCGCCCTTCCCCTCCTCGCTCCCCTTCCCCCCTAACTTGTAGAGTTTATTGCCAGCATAGTGTCTAGTATCATTGTTGCATTAATGATTTGTCCTGCTGTTTCTGTGATTCCTTTCCCTTCTGTGGATCAGGTAAATTTATTTATGTACAAGACAAAGGGTACAGAAAACTAAAAAATAAAATAGAAATAACTACAAAAAGTCTATATTAAAAACTTCTTGCTTCCAATTCTTGAAGTTCATTTTGATATGCTTTATTACCTATGGTCATATGCACCTAGTGATTGGGTTATTGTGATCCCCTGTGAAGAACATCATAGACATATTCTAGTTATTACAAATGAGGGAAACCATGCAGCCTACATTTCTTTGGGCTTGGACTGCTTCAATTAATATGATTTTTTTCCGGGTCTATCTCCCATGTCATTTTTTTTCACATGGAAGCATAGAATTCCATTGTGCATATATACCACATTTTCTTGATCCACTCCATCTTGGTTGGTTCTATAGCTTAGCTATGGTAAATAACAATGACCACAAACAAGGCCATACTAAAGCTACCTGCACAACCATTCATAGTTTAAATGAATAAAAACAAAGTAGAAAGTAGGTCACATTTTTATAAAAATGATTATGGCACGGACAGAGAGCCTGTGTTGTAGTGTATCAGGTATGGACCCAAAGGGTCTTGTCTCTATGTTAGGAGAGTCATTTTGTTTAAGCATATATAATATTTAAAATGAAAAGAGGTGGTTGTGCTAAATGGCTTTTCATCACTGAAAAATACCCAAGAGAAATAATTTTGGAAAAGGAAGGATTTCTTTAAACTCCTGGCTTTAACGTTTTCAATCCAGGGTTGGCTGGATCCATTGCTTTGTGCCTGAGGCAAGGCAGAGCAAGGCTTTGGGAGTGGGAAGAGGAGACTGCTCACCTTGTAGAGGCACAGAAGCTGAGATATGGAGAAGGAGGGGAGAGGGGGAATTGGGAGGGAGGAGGAGAGTAACAGAGGAGGAAGGAGATGGAGAGGAAGCAGAGAGATGGAGAGGGAGGGGAGAGGGGAAGAAGGGGGTGGAGGAGTGAGGAGAAGGGGAGAGAGGAGGACAGAGATTGGGAGGAAGCAGGGGCAAAGGTGTGTTCCAGTGAGCCACTGCCTCACACTAGACTCTGCCTGGTCCGTGACTGACACGGCTCTGGTGGCTTCTCCCGGGAGCTCTGGGTCCTTCCACAGTGGAAAGCTTCTTCACTGTGTGGACAGCCACCAGCTGTCAGCTGTCAGTTTGAATTTTTACCAACAGTAAAATTCTCTTTTCCTAGATTTGGAAACTTTATTATATTCAGAATATTACCACCCCCCCTAAAAAAAAAACCACAAAGAACCAGCCACAATAAAAAGCAAATGAGCATTTGAAGCCATGTCTTCAGGGACCTGGGCTGAGGGACTCCGGTTCTGCATCGGGCTGTGCTGGGGCCACAGCGCCCACTCTCCACCTGGCTGTGGTTCCCAGCACAGCAAGGAAGGGAGGCACGCAGCCAGGCGTGTTAGGAGCCACGGCAGGACAGACGCTCTTACAGAGCATCACCAAATGAAGGTGCCATGCCATGCCACGCCGCAGCACTGAGACCACCGAAGGATGGTGCCACGTGACACGGTAGCGCCAAGGCCAGCACGATGACAGATCTTATATTTAGGGTGAATTCATGTCCACAGCCCCTCATCTACACCTTGCTCAGAGAGCTCCTTTGATGATGGCTCTTCACCGTGTGGCGTCACAGGGATGCTGGGGCTCCTCACAGCTGGACCACGCCCAGACTCCACTGGGAGAAATATAATGATTTCCAGATTCGTTCTCTCTATAGAGTTTGATCCTCTGACATTAAAAGCAATGAACAATCTCAAATAGCACAGAGTACTCCACGCTCAGAAACATTCTCTGTTTTCCATTTAGTGGCCTCAAGGCCAAGACATCACCAGGCCCTGCCTGGATCTTGTGTGGTTGGTGGTCCTGGCCTAGACCTGGGTGTCCAGGCGTGGGGGCCGCAGCCCTCCTGGGAGGATGTCCCCAGGACACCTGTGTCCCTTTCAGGACAAGGCACTGGGCACGTGTGCCACCATTCATCCACAACACCAAATTCACAAAGTAAGGAAGGAGTCTTCAGTGTGACGTTTCCATACACGCACACAATGTATTTTATCATCGTCACCTGCTCTGTTAGTCCTTATTACCTTCCCTCCCCATTCTTACAATGTAAAATAATTTCCTTATGACATTGCCATCCACACATGATGGTCCCGACCTCTCCTTTCACTGGGTGCTGTGCATTAGTCCCGGTGAGGTCCGGCACCCCGTGGGGCACCGCTACCACCACCGCGCTGGCCAAGGTGTGGGAGTGAAGCAAGGCAAGACTCTTGTGCCGTGGACCCATGCACCCTGGCATGCCTTCTCAGAAAGCACACTTGATAAACTCGTGCCCCTGCAAAATAACTGGAAGGGAAACTCTCAGGCTCAGCCCCTCCCAGCTCGTGCAGCCCGCTGGCCTTTCCAGCAGTTCCCAGAGCATCTCCTGCACACCAGTGGGCACCAGAGGGACTGTGTGCCCTTTGTGGTGATCCTTCCTCCACTCACCACCCATCTTCTCAAGAGCTTTGTAAGGATCTGTGGAGCCCCAGATGCTAGCCTTCCTGGAAACCACAGTGAATGGTCAGAAGTTTCTAGAAGCTACTTACCCAAGTACTGTGTGCACAGAAGATGCCTGCCCGGGGTCAGGCTGGCCAGGAGAACAAGGGCGTTGTCGGGTCGCCTACACCCCAAGTACAGTGAGATCCACCATAGGGGCCAGGTGAAGCCTCGGGACTCCATACTTCTATAAGGGCATTTCATTGGAATATATTTATTGTGTGCAATAACATGTCCTTAGATCAATCTTATGAGTATCCAGGATTACAGGATTGTGTAGCCGATCGCTGGTGTGTCCTCTAACTCTCTCAGATCTCTTATTTCTCAGATGGGTGGCTTGGGAAGCCATCATCATCTTCCTCTTGCCCTGGACGTCCGTGCCACCCTGGTCCCGCTCTCAGACCTTGTCCCGCCCCATCCGTTGCATCGCCCACCTGTGTCCAGATGCTGCTGGACGTCTCCCCAGGACTCTGTAACGGTGGTAGGAAGAAGCCCCCAGTGAAGCAAGCAGCACTGCAGTCAGGATCACACTCAACAGAGGCCTTACCCTGGGACTCACTGAGCAAGATGTGTGTGGCCTTTCTGCAAGTGCCCAACACCCAAGTGTAGACCAGCTGTGGAAAGGCAGCTGACGCTGAGGACAGTACAGCCCCTCCTGTCAGCTGACATCCCGCCTCCCCCACAGCGCCAGGAGCACCACGCGATCTTCGCTCAGCCAACACCCCCAAACCACATTATGCTATATATATATAGCACATTTATTGTAGAGGCTTACAAAAGAGAAAACAAATGGAAATAGACGTGTGGCCTTTAGAAATTACTTTTATCTCTATGTTTCCCCTTTGTCATTTCAGAATTAATTTTAGCACCCGACCTTTGTCGTCCGATGTGGTCGTCAGATGTCTGGTGCTATGGAGATGCATGGATGTTACTTCAGGTTCCTTCTGTCACAACCACTTTAGGTGAATGGCATTGAATGAATTATTTTATTTGGCTTGATATACTCCTGACTTGCTACATCATTCAAGTAGAAATGAGAATCGGTTTAGACGCTGCCTGTGGCTGAATATTCTTTCTGTGGACTCTCAGCATCTGCTTTTGCATCAGTAGTAGCTGAGCTGTAGGAATGGAGACCATGATTCAGTTGGCAAGCATATTTCTCCCCAAAAAGATCTAGTGCAAGACAGGATATTCTCCCAGGATTTGCCTCCTGAAATAAAAAGCCCATGTGTTATTTCAAGAGGCACTCCCTGTGGAAGTGTGAGTCCAGGCTGGGCATCTGTTCTGTTTTTTTGTGGATTTCCCTTCGTGAGCCTGCAGTCCCTGGTCTGTTCTGCCTCAGGTCCTGTGGGAATCAGAGGAGGGTGGATCCTAGGTGGACAACTGAGCAATTTAGGTTGGAACTAGGAGAGGGAGGAGAAGCCCTACGTCAAGATGAAGTCAGGATTATGGTGGCTAAGTTTGACTACATCCAGGTGTGTTTCTGAATGTTCTGATGGGCGTGTGGCTGGCCAGGAGCCCAGCGCTCAGCCGGTGGTGAGCAATAACCCTGACGAGGCATACATCTGTGGTGGAGCAGATCCCACCACAGGAAATGTGACCCTGTCCCGGATCTCAGAGACGGCCAGGGAGGTGTGGCCGCCTTCACCACCTGGGGTCATCCACACCACTGCTCTGAGCTGCCTGTGTTCTCCTGTCTTGAAGGCTGGAACAATCCTGATCCTCCTTCCTGTCCTGAGGAGGTAGGCGAGGGGCAGTGCAGGACCCATGTCATGTGTAGGACATTATTGGACACCGATCCCGGTGCAGGGCCCGTGTTTAGGAGCTGAGGGGCCTGAATCCCTGTGAATCTCCTCTGTACTGGTCACTGAGGGAGCCCTGGCTGGAGCGTCTCTCTCGTGCGAGCCCTAGGGTGGTCACAGTGGTGACCTTTGACACTGAAGGAATTCACCTCAGTTCCCTATCAACTTATGTTTTAATTAGGAAAGCAAAGGCCCTAGGTTCGATCAACAACATCCATTTCCTCCCTGATTTTTGTGCATGACTTTACAAAATTCAGAGCTTCTTGTAGCTTAGCATGACGTTGCAGAGTACGTAGCTTCTCCTGCCTCTGCCCCTTCCTCTTGCTTCTGGAATCTTCTTTGCTGTGCTAGCTTCCTCTGACTTGAGGATTTGGGGACCCCCACCAGCAGGCGAGCGACAGGTAGAAGGAGCCCACCCACACTGCAACCTCACCTCCCAGCACACCCGGCATCTCCAGATTCTACAAAACTCAAAGGAAGCCAAAAATCTGGATTCTGTGCGGAGTGTTCTCATTTTTAGATTTTGGCAAGTAATGAAGAAAAGAGAAAAGAAAGAAAACACATGGGTCTAAATCCATCCACAGGCAGAACTGGTTGCCAGCCTAGATGTTTCCAACCTTTCTCTGCAGAAGGGGAGATGAGACTGAAAGCATCCAACCCGAGGCCACCCAGGAAGTCCCGCCTATGCCTGCTCCTGTCACCACCTTGTTTGTCTAAAGCCAAGGTCAAGGCAGAGCATCTCAGAGCCCGGCCCTGCTCTCTGCCTAGACGACCTTCCTCTGCTGCCTGCGGCTACCTAGGATACACACGGTCCTGTGCAGACTCAGTTGCTTTATCCCACCAAGCCAGCCGAAGGACATCAACCCTGTCAGGAGAGGCTTGGCCAGGCCTGGGAAGAACAAGGGGACTCCAGGGTCGGTTGCTCCATCCCTTGTGTGTCATGGTCTGTGCTGGCCAGGTGAGGGAAGCTTATCCTGAGCCAGGGAAGACGGATGGGAGGAAGGAGCCTCCCTGAGGGACCTCTAAGAGTGCTTCTTGCAGGGCTGCTGGCAGGGCCTTGTGTGGGCTCCAAGGCCTGCGAGGTGCACTGGCCTGGCCGCACCCTACTTCTGCAGTGCCCGGGGCTCTGCCCCCACCAATGGAAGAGACTTGTCCTGAGACTGGATGAGAACTGGGCCCTGATGGGAGCCCTGCAAGGAGGCCTCCCTGCCCCAGGAGTCCAGGAACACCTGCACCTGCCTGCTGACCCTCCAGCACGAGGTTTCTCCTTGGGCAGGGCACCAGCAGAAGCCTGTAAAGGAAGGCCACCTTCAGTCAGAGCAGGAGACAGGTTACACGGGCCCGCTGGGGCTGGCCCTCGGCTAAACAGTCGCCTGTGACCAGGTGAGGATGGCGCTGGATGAAGGTGAACACATAAGGAAGACGATGTTCCAGACTGTCGCCACAGGAGATTGGGCAGACCTGAGTGGGCCCAGCTTGTCACAGCATTCACCATGGGGGCCGAGTGGGGGGGCACAGGGCATGTAGGCGAGAGGCCTGGCCCAAGGGCATTAGCTGTCCAATACCATGACTGGAGTCGCCTCACCACCTGGAGAAGAGAATGAGGACCACAGGGACCTCTCCCTCAGTGGGTGGCTCTGGTCTTCAGAGACCCCAGGTTGCATGGGACCAAGAGCCCAGGGGCATCTCACATCTGTGAGGACCAGAGGAAAAATGTCAAGGACAATATTGTGTTCCAAGCAAGGGAGGCAGCCAGCCAGGAAGATGACCTGGTTGGGTCCGGTGCCACTGCCAGTGTGCTTCTAACAGACGCTCCGGAGCCTCTATCCTCAGGGCAGGAGGTCTGGGTGCAGGTGGGGAGGCCTGGGGGACTGGAGGGCACATCAGGCATCCGAGCCTTGTATGGCCACAGGGACCCTGGTGCTGGGAAGCAGCTGGCCCTAGGGGGCACCTGGGCAGTTAGGGGACACACGCTGACCCCTGTGCCTGCAGCATTTCCGTCCGAGGAGGAGGTGGGTGGAGCTGGTTGGCAGCCATCTGCTTCTTCACAAAGCAGAAAGCACGTTACTGAGAAGATGCTTTGCCAGCATCCAAGGCCGGTGCGTCAGAGCACAAGTGCGTTTAGCTTGGGAAGTTTGCTCACTCAGATAAAATAATTCTTGCTACACTAAAAGCTGCTGCCTGAATGTCCTCCAGCTATTAACGGCATTGACCTGTCTCCAAAACCAACTATCCATGCAGCCAAGCCCAGCAAAATCAATCTCCGTTCCCTGCAGACGGAACCGCGTGGCCAGTGCTGCTGAATTTCTCCTGGAGCTGGAAGGCACGAGGAAGGAGGAGCCTGCAGAGAGGCCCCAGAGGACACCAGGGAGCAGAAGTGGGGCACGGGGCTCAGATATAAATGTGCATGCCACTTTCCTCTCAGTGCCCAGAACAAATGTTTGCCCCCGAGGAAAAATAGGTGGCAGCAGGCCACGCTGGCTGGTGCTTAGCGTCTCCTGCACCCGGAGCTTGTCCAGCGCTGTGCCCTTGTGGGTCCCTGCCCACCTGGGTGGTGCTAGCCCCCCACACTGAGGCCCACCCAAAGGCACAGGGCCAGATTCTGTGCCAGGACTTCATCATGTTTTATGGCTTCAGTATTTCTTTTCTTCCCCTCCTTTTCCCCTTAGAAAGAATTTGGGCTGTTGTCTGGATTGTCAATACCTGTGCATGTGTTCCTTCATATGGTAGAAATGGCCACACCCTGCCAGACCCAGGGCCAAGAGTGGAGCTATAGGTGAAGAAGATAGATTTCCTGTCCGCTGGGGGTTCCTAGGCTAGCAGGGGCCACCCTGAGAGAGCCAGGGCATAATTCTGCCAGAGCACCCAAGGGAGCCGGGTCACAGTTCTGCAGGGTGTCCCAGGCCCATGCAGCTGCAGAGGTGAAGCTCTGGAGGCCAGTCTGCAGGAAGAGCATCCAGGAAGGCCTCACAGGAGAAGAGCCCCACCTGAAGCAGGGGACAGACAGAGGCTGGCCATGGGCAGGGTGGAGCAGAGACAGGACACAGAGTCTCAAGGGGTGGGCACAGACCACAGGAAAGAGCAGAGTGGGAGGGAGGAGGAGACAGAGGGACGTGGCTGGTCTCCAGGAGGGCGGCTGCATTGTGTGGGCCTGACAGTGCGCCAGGAGCCAGAATCCCCGGGGGCATGCAGGGAAGGAGGTGGGGAGGCCCCGGAGGGCAGCCAGGGCAGGGCGGGGCCCCAGAGCAAAGGTGAGCATGCCTCCTGAGCTCTGGGTTTCCTTGCACATTTTCTCAAAATGCAAAAGGAGTAACCAGCAAGGGCGAGTAAGCTTTCGAGAGGGAAGACATTCTGAGTCAGTGGCTGTGTTGACGTCCATGTGTCCTGTGCACACAGTTGACCATGGACCCTAGTTATCAGTGGAGTTTGTCAAATACAGGCCCATTTGGAGGAGGGCTCACCATGGAGTGAAGCACCAGCGTGGAAACAAAAACCAAAGGACTGGGACCATTCTTGGTGGCTGTGTACCCATCACTAGGCAATACAGTGCAGAGTTTATTTAAAACGTCCCCTGTAGGAGTTCCAGTCTATAGGCTACGCCAGGATTCTCTTCTGCATGCTTTAAGAATCCAGCAAAGAGATGAGGAAACTCACAGATCAGCAAGCACACAGACACTAGCGCACCCTCTGTGGCTTCCAGAGCCCAGATGTGCCAACTCCTGGGGGAGCAGTGGGCTGCGCAGAGCAAGACCTCTGCCCCCTCCCCAGAGCCGTCCTTGTGGTCCTGACAAGTCACAAAAGGCACAGCACTCCCTGGGCTGAAGAAAAGCATCTCGGAAGGTAATTCTGGTTGCTATGCTCTATCTTAGTCTTGTAAGAGGGAATGTAATGCATGTCTCATTTAACACTGCTTTTTAAAAATAGGCTTGCTATTATGTGTACATTCTTCACTGTGATTCAGAAAATTACTCGGTTGTACAAGTGCTTACAGTGTATTTGGATTAAATGTCACATTTTGATCAGAAATAGTAACTTGCTTGCTGAGGCTGTGTTCAGATGTGACGCACACATAAACCAGCAAGAAAGGAAAGAGGGGGCGGCAACCCCAGAGGCACAGACCACGCGTGGGCACAGGGCTGGGGGGTCTCAGGAGTGACAGGTCATGACCTCTGGGAGCCGTGACCTCTGGGGAGCTGTGACCTCTGGGGAGCCGTGAATTCTGGGAACAACCCCCACCTCCACTCCAGGAGTGACAGCCTCTATTTAGAGAAGTTATTGATTGAGAACAAGTAAATGCAAGTCTCTCGAGATGAGTAATATGTTCACAGGTCTGCTCATTTTTCTGATGCCAAATGCCAATTTTTGTGTTTACTTTTGGCATAAACCAAGTGATATGTGATGGCATCATCTCATCATTGAGTGATAACAGTCAGTGAGTAACCATGCAGCTGCACAGACCACCAGAATGTTCCAGAAACTAACAACTGCTCGTCACAGATGCCTAAATATTCCAGTAACCCACGCCTGCTCCTCACAGACCCTACAGCACTCCCGAGGCCCACGCCTGCTCCCCACAAACCCCACAGCACTCCCGAGACCCACGCCTGCTCCCCACACACCCCACAGCACTCCCGAGACCCACGCCTGCTCCCCACAAACCCCACAACACTCCCGAGACCCACGCCTGCTCCCCACACCCCCCACAGCACTCCAATAACCCACGCCTGCTCCCCACACCCCCCACAGCACTCCCAAGGCCCACGCCTGCTCCCCACACCCCCCACAACACTCCCGAGGCCCACGCCTGCTCGCCAGTGTTTAGCTGAACTTTTCCTCTGAATGTAACCAGAGACCTAGACCATGGGCCCATCTCCAACGGCTGGGCTGGGAAGGTCTATTCGGGCAGAACTGAAGCCTGGGAGAGGTGGCAGGCTGTCCCTGCCAGCTGTGGGGTATGGATTTATGGGAGAACGGGGTCACAGGCCAGGCAAGGTGGGACCTGGTTGTTCAGAATCTCAGCTCTGGTTCAGCAGGAGTTCTGGAGAAGTCATTGTTCTGTCCAGCCAGGCTCCCGAGATGACTCCTGCTTGACTGCAGCCTCCTCCTTGCAGGCAGTTGTCCTGTTTGGCCTGCTCTGCTGACTTCCCTTGAGCTTCGTGTCAGCTCTGCTTACGAAGCTGTTAGGGCCAGTCCAGTTCTTCCTGAGACTTAGAGTGAAGGAGACAGAGGTGAAATGCAGGCAGGTATGCCACACGTTTGTCCTGCTCATGATTCATGGGCACAAGCAAGGAGCTAGTGCTTTTTAGTAAAAGCACTTTTCTAAGCACCTGTTGTAAAGACTCATATATTCCTAGCGACTTACAATGCAAGGCTGAATCACTACCTTCCGTGGCTGCAGTGACCTCTTCCCAGATATATCATCCATTCATTTCCCAAATGCTGTCTGCCTCATCCTGTGTCACCACAGCCCAGTGGCAGTGTCCCTGGGATGCCCAGAGTCAGTGTGAAAGCACAGATGCTCTCCTGTGCACCGCATAGCTCATTGTACAGTGCTCTCCTGTGCACCGCATAGCTCCTTGTACAGTGTTCTCCTGTGTACCACATAGCTCCTTGCACAGGTGCTCTTCTGTGCACTATATAGCTGCTTGTACAGGTGCTCCCCTATGCACCCAGTGGCTCCTTGCACAGGTGCTCCCCTGTGTACCCAGTGACTCCTTGCACAGGTGCTCCCCTGTGTACCCAGTGGCTCCTTGCACAGGTGTTCCTCTATGCACCTAGTGGCTCCTTGCACAGGTGCTCCCCTGTGTACCCAGTGGCTCCTTGCACAGGTGCTCCCCTGTGTACCCAGTGGCTCCTTGCACAGGTGCTCCCCTGTGTACCCAGTGGCTCCTTGCACAGGTGCTCCCCTATGCACCCAGTGGCTCCTTGCACAGGTGCTCCCCTGTGTACCCAGTGGCTCCTTGCACAGGTGCTCCCCTGTGTACCCAGTGGCTCCTTGCACAGGTGCTCCTCTATGCACCTAGTGGCCCCTTGGACAGGTTCTCCTCTGTGCACCACATAGCTCCTTGTACAGTGCTCTTGTATGCACTACATAGCTCCTTGCACAGGTGCTCCCCTGTGCACCCAGTGGCTCCTTGCACAGTGCTCTCCTATGCACCGTGGGTATGACCCTGACGGGACCAGCCACACCTCCTGCTGGCACGGCCCCTTGGCTTCTTGGGTGCCTTTGGCCCTGCAGCAGTCACAGCCACAGGGTGAGAGCTTTGCACCTCCCTTCATGAGCCCCTGGGGCGGGGACTGGCTGCTGCTTTGCTCTTCTTTGGGCTCTCAGCTCTGCCACTGCCATCTTGAACTTGGCCCAGCTACAAGATGGCATGAAGAGAACACTGTGGAGGATCTCTGTGCAGGCCTGGCGTGCGAATCACTTCTGGAATTAAAGGGGGTCTCCAGACTCTGCTCAGATACTTCAAATGTTCTATCTCAACTACTCACCTGTGTTAGTTTCCATCACTATGGCAGAATACCCAAGAAAGGCAAAAGAGGAGAGGTGAGCTGGGTTCCAGAGGTGTCCGTCTGTGGTTGCTAGTTCCATCTCTCTGACCCTGAGGCGAGGCCAAGCATCACTGCCTGAGAAGCAGATGACAGAGGAGGGCAGGACCTCCCAGGGCAGTGGAGGAGGCTGGGACTTCCAGGGGGAGAAGAGGCTGGGACCCTACAAGCACATCATGGCAGCCAGGAAGTACAGAAAGCATTCTGGAAGAGGCCAGAACAAGCTGCAGCCTCCAAAGGTGTTCCCCATTACCTACTCTTCCACTAAGCCCTACCTGTGAGCGCACTCAGCTGTGAATAATGCAATGACAACACAGCCCCGGGGTCTAATACCGCTCACAAGCCATCAGCCAGCAACCCGGCCTTTGGGGGAGCACCTTAATCCACGCCATAACAACATCATCCCTCTGAAGTGATAGCTACTGAGCATGAAATGGAACCAAGGCAAAGCTGCTTGGGGAAAAAAACATGACTGTGTTCCGAACATCTTAAGTGAAATTCCAGGGGGATTACAACTTTAAAGTTAATAAAATAAAGGAAAGACAATGTGGGACTTGTCACCTTGGGCTTATCAGGACATCTCAAGTGTTATTCCAGAGGCAAAAGAGGCTATTATCCTTGAGCTAATAAATAATACTAATGAAATAGAGGCTATTATACTCAGTGAACAAAATAATGCTAATGAAAGACTTTCTCATCAAAACCAGATTTAAAAGACAAATACAAGAGCCATTAGCACATATTGGGGAAGAGTTGTTTTCTTAACCTGAAGACGGTGGGAAGGGAGCAGACAGAGCAGTGGTAGTTCACCACAATCCACTGAAAATGAGCATGCACAGCCGAGGTTCTGAGAAAGACAATCAGCTTCTCTACAGATTACAGCTGCTCACCACAATGAGGTTCTATTGTTTGCCTATCAGACTGGCAAAGACTAATAATAGACAGTGTTAGCAGTCATAGGAAAATGAGCTGTCTTATAGTTAATGTGTATGTATTAAACATGCCTGCAAGTCACTTGGGCCGTTTAAACTGAGCCATAACTTCTCGAGAAGTGTATTATGGATGGTTTGATATATGTGTGCTTATTGTGATGGCCACACTCAAGTTGATTAACTCTTCCATCACTGCGCCTCTGTCCCATTCACCCCAGACTTGTCCTGCTTGTGTCTGGCAGTCAGGCCCTTCCCACCCTGGCTTTCTGTGCCTGGCTTCCTTCACTTGGTCCTCCAGGTCTGTCCAGGTGGTTGCGGGTGGCAGGCTTTCCCTTTCTTATGGCTGAATGATAGTACACTGTAGACACTGGCATTCACGTGAGCATTACTCTCCATGTAGGAATCCCACTTCAACAGGTTTATCCTGTGAACCTCTGAGGCACACACTTCTGCAGTACCCAAAGTCAGCACTCAGAAAACCGAAAGACAGAGCAGAGTCATCATGGAAAAATGATACGCATAGATGCATGTGCAGAAATAGGTACAATGAATGTTCACAACTGCAAAAAATCAGGGGCCACAGGTAATGTTTTATGAATAAGACCTGGTTAAATAAAATTAATGGAGCTCCATAGGCAATTTAAACATGCAGGAGGTGTGTGTGTGTGTGTGTGTGTGTGTGTGTGTGTGTGTGTGTACACACACTGAACAAGGTATTGCCCTTGACGTGCCGTGCTGACTAACCAATGACAGGCGTAACAGGCTGTGCTGATCAAGTGGCAAAGGGCAGACCTGGTGTCAGGTTTGGCAAAGCATGAGCCCAAGCACCCACGCAGGACAGGAACACATCGAGAACCACAAGAGGCATGAAGGCAGGAGCTCATCCAACCGGAACCCTGTCCCATCTGGGTTAGGAGATCCTACAGGCCACAGCCGCCATTTATTATAGCAGATTTAAAATGGCATAACTGTCAATCTTGTAACCTTAAAATAAACTATTTTGATTTTGAAAAAAATTAGTGCTTTTTGAGTTATCCTCAGGTACTTAAAATTCTCAGCTCTGGAAAAGGTGTGTTAGGAAGTCTGTTGCCACGTGTGCTAGATGCAACAACACACCGGGTGTGAGCAACAAGGACAAGCTTGTGTGAGCCCCAGGCCTTTGGTGCCTACGCTGCCCCTGCCTCCCCTCGGAGCCAGGGCGCCGATGGCCCAGTGAGTGGGGCGGTGTGGGACGTGAAGCGGCCCCAGAGGGCGTGGCTTGCCTGCGTTCACGGAGCTGCTCCGAAAGCTAAGCGCTGCCTGCTAGTCATCGCTGAAATCTGGTTTCTGCCCCCCGTGGGCGCTGCACTCCTGGGCCCGCTCGGGGCAGGCTCTCTTAAACGTGGGCACGACGTTTATCTGGTCCACCGGAGCCCTGCTAACCGTGTAGGGATTGCGAGTGTGAGTTAAACCCCAGTCAGAGGACGGCTGGCGGCTCCCAGCCACCATTTCCAGCTGAGTGAACTGATACACCGGTTGACCCTCGTGGCTGGCAGAGCCCATGAGCCGCAGACGCTTTGGGCAGTGGCATCTGCGGGACAAACGGTCACTCTCGTCCTGCTCTCCTCCGGTGTGTGTGTTCTGAAGGAAGAGTCCTTGTCCCACCCGAGATGCCAAGTCTACAGCTAGTGGTAAAATAGAGGCTGCCTGTGTGGAGGGGCTTTCACCACTCAGTGGCTCATTCAAACGTTGAGTAAGAATATAGTCTTATTTAAGCCTCCATTGGTAAAAGATCGGATACTAAAACATGAAGTCCAGTGCTGAGTCCACTAGACTGGTGTTCTAATTCTGTGTGCAGCACCGGAGGTTACTGCAGAGAAGGACTCACGGAAGAGAGCTGTGCTGGGCTCTCCGAGGAAGATCTTCTTTCCTGGGGCAGGACGGTGACCGAGCTGCACTGTGCTTCCTGCAGACGGTGGAGCTGAGCGATGGAGTCACCTGCACCGGCTGCACAGCGGGCCCACTGCGCTCCGCTAGCCGGAGCCACTGTGATACCCGAGACCTCTTGTTCCTTGACGAGATTATAAAGATAATAATCCCAACTATTTCCAGGCAAAAACTCCTAGAAATTAAATATGTGATTGCAAAACAGTATGTTTAACTCACGTACAACTAGGAGATAAAACTGGAAGTCAAAAACGGTCCACCCAGGTAGGGGGAAGATGGAAACAGGAACTAGGGCAAATGATGGTGGGCTTCTGGTGACTTTTCAAGACCTCATACAACTCAAAAGCTCTCAGAAGCAGAGCAGAAAGTCATTATAACCAAGTCTAGAACTATCACCAGAGCGGCCACGCGGAGGGTTCTAGAGGGCCAGGCACATCCGACGTGCCAGCAGGTCCCCAGGCCGCTGCCCACAGCACCGGGAGAGGAGTGTCAGGCGCGAGCCTGGCTGGCGGCAGGCCTTCCCCAGCCGCTGCAGAACTCAGAAACAGTGAGGCCAGAGGGCCACTCGACACCCCCGAGCAGGCGTGGGCAGAGGTCAGCCCGGGGTGCCTTCCGGAACTCCCCGTCTCAGGAAGACCAGACGACGTGCTGACCCAGTCGTGAGAGAGGAAGACAGAAAGAGGAAGACGGGGGGGGGGGTGGGGGACAGGGCACCGTCCCCACAGGTGAGAGGCAGAGGCCAGCCCAGATGCAGGGGACCCACACGGCAGGATGGAGGGACAGACGTAGACCGCACGTGGTTATGACCGTGCTGAGAATTTTGGAGAGGATCAATAACAGGACCCCAGAGGCGACACACAATAGTAAGTAAATCATATCTCAGAGGGAGCAAGGTTGCATAAGAAAGAAAGTATAACAATCGCCAATGGCATGAATTTGCAGTGAGCAGTATTTACCTAGAAATAATCTTAGACATCACTTTAGTACTCCACATTAATTTTAACAAGTGCCAGGCTCTTTGGCAAGTTTCAGATGGCGGGAAATTGGGATAAGTATGCATTGCAAGGGTAAACTCTCAAATTCATCAGTACCAGAATGTTGGTACAATCACAGTCCTAAGAGGTAAAGTAGAGGAAAAAACAGGAATTGGAGAAAATGGCTGCCAGTCCCTGATTCAGTCTCGTGGGGAGGCTGAGACACATGGACTGTTGATTTTTTTTTTAACAAACCTTCTATTATTACATTTCTATAAAAGGCTACACATGAAAAATAGGATAAAACTAAAAATAATCGTTTCAAACGAGGTGGTAGAGTTGGAGGCATGGCTGACATGGTACAACAGCAGCCAGCCAGGCAAGCCAGGCGAACACAAGAACCAGAGTTCAAACCCCACATCCTCAAACTAAGTTTTTAAAGTAATAATAGACGTTTTGCTGAGCACTGGTAGCTCATGCACTTAATCCTATCTGCTCAAGGGGCTGAGATCCAGAGGGCTACAGTTTGAAGACAGAAAAACTGGAGGCATGTCTCGGCAGGACAAACAAAATGAGCAAGTGTGAGGCCTAACGTTCAACCCTCAGCCCCAGAAAGAGGGAGGAGAGAGTGTGCTGGGGGAGAGGGCGCGCGTGCATGAGTGAGTTTGGAGGCGGTGGCTGCAGGCTGCCGTGGAGGGGTGGGTTCGTATCGGGAAGATGGACGCTGGGAAATCTGTCGGTGTCGGGGCCCATGATGCAGTGGTGCAGCGTGCTCCTCGAGGAGACGGGAATGTTCTGGAGACACACAGTTGTCATGGGGGCATCCAGTGTGATGTGCTTATGCCAGTGAACACTTACAAGTGGCTGGAACCGTGAATTTGGGGTTCTTGATGCTTTACCACACATGAGGAAATTTGCCTCGGGAGAGAGCAGAGGCGCAGAGCTGGGTGTGCGCTGAGCGTGGCTCCTTGGCGTGGCAGGAGGTTGAGAAGCCTCAGGCTGTGCGGGTGGGGCAGCATGAAGACAGGCCACTTAAAATGAAGCCGATGGCTGTGGTGCACCCACAGAATCAGGGTGAGCCCCAGGGCCGCACTTGGGAGACCCGATCCCGCCTGGTGCACCGTGCTCACACCAGCGCCCGGTTTGCTTGAGGTATGGACGTCTTCCCTGTAATCATGGCCTCACCACCTCCCCTTGACCTGGACACATTCGGCTGCATCAGAGGCTCTGTGTGGAGAGCAGAGAGAGCAGGGCTGAGTGTGGAGAGCAGAGAGAGCAGGGCTGAGTGTGGAGAGCAGGGCTGAGTGTGGAGAGCAGGGCCGAGCATGGAGAGCAGGGCTGAGCGTGGAGAGCAGGGCTGAGTGTGGACAGCAGGGCTGAGTGTGGAGAGCAGGGCTGAGTGTGGAGAGCAAGGCTGAGTGTGGAGAGCAGGGCTGAGCGTGGAGAGCAGGGCCGAGTGTGGACAGCAGGGCCGAGTGTGGACAGCAGGGCCGAGTGTGGAGAGCAGGGCTGGGCGTGGAGAGCAGGGCTGAGTGTGGAGAGCATGGCCGGGCGTGGAGAGCAGGGCTGAGTGTGGAGAGCAGGGCCGAGTGTGGAGAGCAGGGCCGAGTGTGGAGAGCAGGGCTGAGTGTGGAGAGCAGGGCTGAGTGTGGAGAGCAGGAAGAGCAGGGCCGAGCGTGGAGAGCAGGGCTGAGTGTGGAGAGCAGGGCTGAGTGTGGAGAGCAGGAAGAGCAGGGCCGAGCGTGGAGAGCAGGGCTGAGTGTGGAGAGCAGGAAGAGCAGGGCCGAGCGTGGAGAGCAGGGCTGAGTGTGGAGAGCAGGGCCGAGTGTGGAGAGCATGGCTGAGCGTGGAGAGCAGGGCTGAGCGTGGAGAGAAGGGCCATGCGTGGAGAGCAGGGCTGAGTGTGGAGAGCAAGAAGAGCAGGGCCAAGCGTGGAGAGCAGGGCTGAGTGTGGAGAGCAGGGCTGAGCGTGGAGAGCATGGCCGGGCGTGGAGAGCAGGACTGAGTGTGGAGAGCAGGGCCAGGCGTGGAGAGCAGGGCCGGGGGTGGAGAGCAGGGCTGAGTGTGGAGAGCAGGGCCAGGCGTGGAGAGCAGGGCCGGGCGTGGAGAGCAGGGCTGTGTGTGGAGAGCAGGGCTGAGTGTGGAGAGCATGGCCGGGCGTGGAGAGCAGGGCTGAGCGTGGAGAGCAGGGCCGAGCGTGGAGAGCAGGGCTGAGTGTGGACAGCAGGGCTGAGCATGGCGAGCAGGGCTGGGCGTGGAGAGCAGGGCCGAGTGTGGAGAGCAGGGCCGGGCGTGGAGAGCAGGGCTGAGTGTGGAGAGCAGGGCTGAGTGTGGCGAGCAGGGCCGGGCGTGGAGAGCAGGGCCGAGCGTGGAGAGCAGGGCTGTGTATGGAGAGCAGGGCCGAGCATGGAGAGCAGGGCCGAGCATGGAGAGCAGGGCTGAGTGTGGAGAGCAGGGCCGGGCGTGGAGAGCAGGGCCGGGCGTGGAGAGCAGGGCCGGGCGTGGAGAGCAGGGCCGGGTGTGGAGAGCAGGGCTGAGTGTGGAGAGCAGGGCCAGGTGTGGAGAGCAGGGCTGAGTGTGGCGAGCAGGGCTGTGTGTGGAGAGCAGGGCTGAGTGTGGAGAGCAGGGCCAGGTGTGGAGAGCAGGGCTGAGTGTGGACAGCAGGGCCGAGTGTGGAGAGCAGGGCCGAGCGTGGAGAGCAGGGCTGAGCATGGAGAGCAGGGCTGAGTGTGGAGAGCAGGGCTGAGTGTGGAGAGCAGGGCCGGGCGTGGAGAGCAGGGCTGAGCATGGCGAGCAGGGCTGTGTATGCAGAGCAGGGCTGTGTATGGAGAGCAGGGCCGAGCGTGGAGAGCAGGGCTGTGTATGGAGAGCAGGGCCGAGCATGGAGAGCAGGGCCAGGCGTGGAGAGCAGGGCTGAGTGTGGAGAGCAGGGCTGAGTGTGGCGAGCAGGGCTGAGTGTGGAGAGCAGGGCTGAGTGTGGAGAGCAGGGCTGAGTGTGGCGAGCAGGGCTGAGTGTGGACAGCAGGGCTGAGTGTGGAGAGCAGGGCCGAGTGTGGAGAGCAGGGCTGAGCGTGGAGAGCAGGGCTGAGCGTGGAGAGCAGGGCTGAGTGTGGAGAGCAGGGCTGAGCGTGGAGAGCAGGGCCGAGTATGGACAGCAGGGCCGAGTGTGGAGAGCAGGGCCGAGCGTGGAGAGCATGGCCGGGCGTGGAGAGCAGGGCTGAGTGTGGAGAGCAGGGCTGAGTGTGGAGAGCAGGGCTGAGTGTGGAGAGCAGGAAGAGCAGGGCCGAGCGTGGAGAGCAGGGCTGAGTGTGGAGAGCAGGGCTGAGTGTGGAGAGCAGGAAGAGCAGGGCCGAGCGTGGAGAGCAGGGCTGAGTGTGGAGAGCAGGAAGAGCAGGGCCGAGCATGGAGAGCAGGGCTGAGTGTGGACAGCAGGGCCGAGTGTGGAGAGCAGGGCCGAGCGTGGAGAGCATGGCCGGGCGTGGAGAGCAGGGCTGAGTGTGGAGAGCAGGGCCGGGCGTGGAGAGCAGGGCTGTGTGTGGAGAGCAGGGCCGGGCGTGGAGAGCAGGGCTGAGGCTCTCCGTACAGGACCCCAGGGAGGCCTGAGCACAGAGCTCCCGTGTGGCATTGGTATCCACACCGTAGTGCACAGAGGCAGCCCAGAGGCTGTGGGTCCTGTGCTGTGGGAGGTCGAAGGTCCTCACAGGAAACCAGGGCGGGGGCCTGTGGCAGGTTCAGACCGAAGTCACCGGCAGAGCTGCCCGTGGTGGTGAGGCCGGCGGGCCCGGGCAGGGCGGTGCCTGGCAGGACCCACGGGCAGGGCGGTGCCTGGCAGGACCCACGGGCAGGGCGGTGCCTGGCAGGACCCACGGGCAGGGCGGTGCCTGGCAGGACCCACGGGCAGGGCTGTGCACCGGAGCACCGTTGGGCCCCGGCAGGGCGGCATCCACACCGTTTTCTTCTCTGAGTGTGTGGGATCCTACAGGACGGTCTTTCCCTGCCTGGCCCTCCCTCCAGGCCTGGCGTCCCTCAGTGCCGCCATGACGTGACAGACAGCAGAGCTCCCCCTCTAAGGGCTGGGTGGCGTCATGCGAGCGCCACGCGCTCTTTGTCCACTTGTCTGTGGGTGGCAGTTAGGTCATTTCTGCACCTTGGCTGAAGCCAGAGGCCGGCGGGCGGGAGATGGATGCCTTGAACGCCGATTTCGGCCCTCTGGGTTCACGGTGGGAAGCAGGTTGGGGGATGCGTGCTCTGCTCTTTATTCATTTGGGGTCCTCCACGCTGTCTCCCGTGATGGTTGCCCTCATTCATAGCCCACCCACAGTGCTCCCCATGGCCTGGAGCTCTGCCATCCCTGACCCTGAAAGGCCCAGAGGTGAGGAGTTACTGCAGGGCCAAGATGGTCTCCACGGAAGCCGCTCTCTCGAGCTGTAGGGCTAGACGACTGTGCCTTCCTGGCGTGGGCTCCGTGCAAGCAGGCCAGTGAGGAGCCGCTCCAGTGGCAGGCATGGATCTCGTGGCCTGGACCGGGACCTGGCCGGGGCCACCTGCCCTGTATCCTTGGAGAAAGGCTCCTCCATGTTCCTGAAAGCACGCAGAAGCGCTTGGGAGACTCTCTGCTGGAGCCAGCCTCCCTCTGCTGGGCCCTGGCACCACACGCTGCTCTAGCATCCAGGAGGTCTGCTTTTATGTGTCACTTCCCAGCTAGGCTCCGGCCCGTTGTGAGGTGATAGAGTGAGAACAAACCAAAACCAGTCTTGTCCGGAATTGCCTGAGGTATGCCGGTTATTTTCATATTAGCTTTGGCTTTTAATTGTGACCTTCCACATTTGTGGAAACCAACTGGGAGTCACGCAGGCTTGCTAATGAACTGCTAAGTCCTCCGGACTCTCGGGAGCCTCTCAGCAAAGCCTGGTCAGCACACCTCCCTCATGGCACACGTCCACGTGAGCAGGGTAGCTGTACAGTACGAGCCTCCTGCTCCCTGCTCTGTCTTGTGGATAATTGCAGTTGGAGCCACGGGGCAAACTGACTCTGCCAGGGCATATGTCTGTGTGTGTGCGTAGTGGCACATGCTCCTTTGTTAAATATGACTCTACTTTCTACAACACTTCTCCAGTAGGCACTGTGTTTCCAAACAGATAACAAAAAGGCCCAGCTACACGGGTGCATTGTTCAGTGAAAACTAGGTGACTTGTCTGGAAATAGCCCTACAACCTCCCTCATGTTGCTGTGTTGCAGGAATTCATTGGGGATTCTGCAAAGCTGGAGGCAGCCAAGAGAAAGTAGGCACTTCACGGCTGGAGTTCTACACTGTCTGTTGAGAGAAAGATAGAGGCAAAGAAAAGATGGAAATCAAGGGTGGACCTGGCTTTGCTCCAAGGCAGGGTTCTGAGCTTGCAGTTGGAGGTGGTGCTCTTCAGTCATCAACACAATCAAAAGATAGTGCACCTTCCAAAACTCAGAGCCAGAGTCAGGTCAGGTGTCATAGAGTCAGGTCTGGTGTCATAGAGTCAGGTCAGATGTCATAGGGTCAGGTCAGGTGTCATAGAGTCAGATCAGGTGTCATAGAGTCAGATCAGGTGTCATAGAGTCTAGTCAGGTATCATAGAGTCAGACCAGACATCATAGGGTCAGGTAAGGCATCATAGAGTCAGACCAGACATCATAGGGTCAGGTAAGGCATCATTGAGTCAGATCAGGTGTCATAGAGTCAGGTCAGGCATCATAGGTCCAGGCCTGGTGTCACTGAGTCGGGTCAGGTCAGACATCAGAGGGTCAGGTCAGACATCAGGGGGTCAGGTCAGGCATCAGAGGGTCAGGTCAGGTATCAGGTGGTCAGGTCAGGTATCAGGGAGTCAGGTCAGACATCAGAGGGTCAGGTCAGACATCAGGGGGTCAGGTCAGACATCAGAGGGTCAGGTCAGACATCAGAGGGTCAGGTCAGACATGAGGGGGTCAGGTCAGGTATCAGGGGTTCAGGTCAGACATCAGAGGGTCAGGTCAGACATCAGGGTGTCAGGTCAGACATGAGGGGGTCAGGTCAGACATGAGGGGGTCAGGTCAGGTATCAGGGGTTCAGGTCAGACATCAGAGGGTCAGGTCAGACATCAGGGGGTCAGGTCAGACATCAGAGGGTCAGGTCAGACATCAGGGGGTCAGGTCAGGTATCAGGGGTTCAGGTCAGACATCAGAGGGTCAGGTCAGACATCAGGGGGTCAGGTCAGACATCAGGGGGTCAGGTCAGGTATCAGGGGGTCAGGTCAGGTATCAGGGGTTCAGGTCAGACATCAGAGGGTCAGGTCAGACATCAGGGGGTCAGGTCAGACATCAGGGGGTCAGGTCAGGTATCAGGGGGTCAGGTCAGACATCAGAGGGTCTGGTCAGACATCAGGGGGTCAGGTCAGACATGAGGGGGTCAGGTCAGGTATCAGGGGGTCAGGTCAGACATCAGAGGGTCAGGTTAGACATCAGGGGGTCAGGTCAGACATCAGAGGGTCAGGTTAGACATCAGGGGGTCAGGTCAGACATCAGGGGGTCAGGTCAGGTATCAGGGGGTCAGGTCAGACATCAGAGGGTCTGGTCAGACATCAGGGGGTCAGGTCAGACATCAGGGGGTCAGGTCAGACATCAGGGGGTCAGGTCAGGTATCAGGGGGTCAGGTCAGACATCAGAGGGTCAGGTCAGACATCAGAGGGTCAGGTCAGACATCAGGGGGTCAGGTCAGGTATCAGAGGGTCAGGTCAGGTATCAGGGGTTCAGGTCAGACATCAGAGGGTCAGGTCAGACATCAGGGGGTCAGGTCAGACATCAGGGGGTCAGGTCAGACATGAGGGGTTCAGGTCAGGTATCAGGGGTTCAGGTCAGACATCAGAGGGTCAGGTCAGACATCAGGGGGTCAGGTCAGACATCAGGGGGTCAGGTCAGACATCAGGGGGTCAGGTCAGGTATCAGGGGTTCAGGTCAGACATCAGAGGGTCAGGTCAGACATCAGGGGGTCAGGTCAGACATCAGGGGGTCAGGTCAGGTATCAGGGGGTCAGGTCAGGTATCAGGGGTTCAGGTCAGACATCAGAGGGTCAGGTCAGACATCAGGGGGTCAGGTCAGACATCAGGGGGTCAGGTCAGGTATCAGGGGGTCAGGTCAGACATCAGAGGGTCTGGTCAGACATCAGGGGGTCAGGTCAGACATGAGGGGGTCAGGTCAGGTATCAGGGGGTCAGGTCAGACATCAGAGGGTCAGGTTAGACATCAGGGGGTCAGGTCAGACATCAGAGGGTCAGGTCAGACATCAGGGGGTCAGGTCAGACATCAGAGGGTCAGGTCAGACATCAGGGGGTCAGGTCAGGTATCAGGGGTTCAGGTCAGACATCAGAGGGTCAGGTCAGACATCAGGGGGTCAGGTCAGACATCAGAGGGTCAGGTTAGACATCAGGGGGTCAGGTCAGGTATCAGGGGGTCAGGTCAGACATCAGAGGGTCAGGTCAGACATCAGAGGGTCAGGTCAGACATCAGGGGGTCAGGTCAGGTATCAGGGGGTCAGGTCAGACATCAGAGGGTCAGGTCAGACATCAGGGGGTCAGGTCAGACATCAGGGGGTCAGGTCAGGTATCAGGGGGTCAGGTCAGACATCAGAGGGACAGGTCAGACATGAGGGGGTCAGGTCAGACATGAGGGGTTCAGGTCAGGTATCAGGGGGTCAGGTCAGACATCAGGGGGTCAGGTCAGGTGTCAGGGGGTCAGGTCAGGTGTCAGGGGGTCAGGTCAGGCATCAGAGGGTCAGATCAGGTATCAGGGGGTCAGGTCAGGCATCAGGAGGGTCAGGTCAGGCATCAGGGGGTCAGGTCAGTCATCAGGGGGTCAGGTCAGACATCAGGGGGTCAGGTCAGGCATCACAGGGTCAGGTCAGGCATCATTAAGTCCAGTCAGGCTCCACAGAGCCCACCAAGGTTGACAACAACCATAGAAGGATAGTGCAGGTCCGGTTGGACAGCCTTGGCCCACAGTGGTAACTATTAATTGATGTCTTATCAGGATTTCCGTTATTTATTCAAGTCCCAATGGCCTTGCTCTCAGGAGAGCTTGACTCAAAGTCACTACACAACTGTGAAACAATCACTATGATTCTTGATTACTGTGTCTATTTGGTTATGGTGTGTGCGTGTGCACATGTTTGAATGCGCATGTGTGCGCACATATGCATGAATGTGAGTAAACATGTTTGTGGGGGGGAATGTGAGTGTGGGAATGTATGCACAGGTGTCAATGTGTGTGCATGTGTGATTGCACACGTGTGGGCAAGCATGTGTGTGTACATACGTGTGATCTGTGTGTACACAGGTGATCACGGGACTGAGTCACGTCATCTGTACCTCACTCTCCGATCATATCTTTAGCACAGGCAGTCATAAATTGGTTCTAAGATACTTAACTTCCGTTTATTTTTTCATTTTTAATGCTCTTCTATGGCTTTTTCTTTCTCTGGTTGTTTAAGAGAGTAATTTAATAAAAAAAAATAATGCTTGAAAGATTTCTATAAACTGAGTTTGTAGACGGGAAAAAGAAATGTGGTAAAAACTGAGTGCCAGATTGACAGGGCCAAAACTTCAGAAGAACTTGAGGTTTTTTGATGATGGAAATAGAAGGAATCTTTCATAATGTATGTCAGGAGTGCTAGCAATACTTTTGAGAATCTTCTAGATGCTCACTTTGAATGTCACCACTCCGTTGTCCCCAGTCTTCCCTCACTGCCGACAGCAGACGCAGTCGGCTGTCTACACGGCTGTTGTGAGAGGGCCTCTGCCGGATGTGGTGGGCCTGGGAAGCCAGTTCAAACAGAAGTCTACCCTTTGTGAAAACTGTTGGTATGAATGCTTAGTGAAGAGAGGAAGGGCGGCTTGCGTTCCAAGCACTGACAGGTCCACCCGCTTAGAAAGCCTCGGGTCTGCAGTGCTGCAAGGCTCCTGGCCCCCAGGCCTGCGCAAACATGCGAGGCCTGAGAGCAGGGACTCATGGCCTCGGTCTTGGCTTTCACTGCTCACGAGCCTGCCACCACTGACCCTGGTCTCAGCTAGCTCCTTGGTGACAGCCTTTGCTTTTTGGGGAGCCGGGGTGGCTCCCTGCCTTGGTGACAGCCCTTGCTTTTTGGGGAGCCGGGGTGGCTCCCTGCCTTGGTGACAGCCCTTGCTTTTTGGGGAGCTGGGGTGGCTCCCTGCCTTGGTGAAAGCCCTTGCTTTTTGGGGAGCCGGGGTGGCTCCCTGCCTTGGTGGCAGCCCTTGCTTTTTGGGGAGCCGGGGTGGCTCCCTGCCTTGGTGGCAGCCCTTGCTTTTGCGGGGAGCCGGGGTGGCTCCCTGCCTTGGTGGCAGCCCTTGCTTTTGCGGGGAGCCGGGGTGGCTCCCTGCCATCTGGATCTCCCAGAGCAAGTCCTGTCATTCAGACTCCGCACTGCCAGTACTGTAGGCATGATCCAAATCTTTTCCGTTTTGTATCCTGGCATTTTAACGTCTGTTGGAATGCCGTGGCAGATGTCAGCTTCCCAAACAGACGTCTGCTCCACTCACCGCTGTGCCTCTTCCAGGGGAGAGACAAGCAGCAATACAACGCTGCCTGTGGAGAAAACGGACATCACTCCAAGAAGGGGCAAGTTGAAAATCATAGAAACAACCTATTCAAAAAAATGCTTCTCAGATATTTGGAATCCTACCTAGTCATTTTCCCTGAAAGCAACCTGGCGTCTGAGCTTGTCTGAGCTGGGTGTGAGGCCTGTTATAACCTCTGAGCGGCACCTGCCTTCTCTCCCCTTTCGCTTGTGTGGCCCATGCTTTTTTAACCTGAAAAGCATGCATACGTGTCCCGCATGCACTAGAATCGCGCGTCAGTGTTTTGAATAATGTTGGCAGTGACTCATCAATCAGCATCGAGTCCTGGGGCTCCCAGGATGACAACACCTCAGCCAGCCACACGGCCACAGTGGGCAGACACCTGAGCCTACAGGACCGGCGTCAGGTTCTTCACCAGGACGCTAGTAACACTCGTGAGCGGTGTGCTGCGGCATGTATCCCGCGGGGAACGTTTCTTAGGGTGACTGCAGCTGGGGTTTGGCCGCGTGGGCCTTGTGTAGGGTGGAGCGCACTGGGCTTGGTGAGCTCCTGATGCCGGTTCCTCCGGTTCCTCCTGGCTCCCTGCTCACTGGTGAGCAGCCCCCTGCGTGAGGATGGACACAGTGCCCACTTGTGCGGAAATGATGGGAGGTTTAGAGAAGAATGCAAAGAGGCATGGCTGTGACGAGGGCATGCTTCCTGGACAAGCTCCCAGGACAAGCCGGGAATGCCCCCCACCCCCACCCCCCACACACCCCAGGGAGGGAGGGAGGCTCTGGGAGGGAGGCCATTGGGAAAGGAATCAGGCAAGTTCCCTTGCAAGGCTTAGGGAAGGGAGGCTCCCTGCTGTGGAAATGCAGAGCAGTGGAGCAGGCTCAGCTCTCCATGGGGAGGCTCTGGGGGGGAGGCCCTGGGGGACCAGCCAGGCCACCCGCACCTGAGGCAGAGCCTGGGGCGGGCTGAGGAGGAAACATCTCTGCAACGTCCAGACTGCCCTACAAGGAGTCCTGGCTCCATCCGCCAGCCGCCACACACCGAGCTTCTCAGCAGCGCCCACAGCCCCCGCGCTGCAGCCGCCACACAACTGAAACCAGCCATTTTCCTAATTAAAACATTTCCCGTCGACTTCCTAGCCATCTTCTGCCAAGGAGAGAGTCCCTTTGTTTTATCCTCTTCTTTTTGTATTGTGGGAACTGAAAGCCCGAGTACCAGGTTTTTTTTTATTGCTAAAGCATTTGTTGTTGTCTTTTATTTTTTGCATAAAGTGAGTCGCCTTTTGTCTCCTTTTCTGATCATGTCAGTTAAATGCGCTGTTGTACGCTTTATTATGACAGGAAATGCAAACTCTAATTCCCACTGGAGTAGCTGGGAAGTGGAGCCCCATCCGCACGGGGCGCTCACTGGAAAAGCAGTGCGCGCCCGACTCCAGGGTTGAGTGAGGACACACATCCACGCCCCGGGGACTCAGGCTGCAGAGGCGGGGTGCACGCTGGGCCCCAGGGATGGGCGGAGCTGAGCCCCCATCCTCAGTCCTCCTCCTCCAGCCTCTGTCCTCCTCCTCCTCCCACCCCATCTGAGAGGATGACCCCTGATGACTTTTCACGGCCTCGTTTGTAGTGCGTCAGTGCAAGTGCTATTCCTTCGTTTGTAGTGCGTCAGCGCAAGCGCTGTTCCTAACGTGAATGTGAGGCCCTGACCCAGAGGCGGCGGAGGAGCCCCTGGCAATGAGGACCACCTGAAGGTCTTGGGGGACTCTGCTTTAGGGTGGAGAATGACTCAGGAAGCCTCGGCCACTAGAGCAGGCGGCCCTGGAGGCTTCCCCTCCGTCTTGGAGCCTGGCCCAGATGAGTTTCGTGTCTTCGTGGACACGTGAGTGTACAGTGTGTGTAACTGCTGGTTAACCCTGGGTCTCTGCTTTCCTGTCTTTCGTCAGGGCTACCCAGGGAGGGCGTGGTGACCCCGTGGCCACCCAGGCGAGCCCTAGGTAGGGTCCGTCACAGCCGCTGCCTGCTCCGTCTCGCCGTGGCTCTCCTGCGCCTCCTGTGGCCTGTCCAGGCCCTGCAGCTCTCAGGCCTTGCCCTGGCCCTGAGCTGCCCGGGAGCTCAGCCCTCCGAGTGACTGATCGTAATCTGGGGTGGTTGACCGGAGAGACCTGCTTCCCTCTCATCGAACACTCAGGAAAATCGAGTTCAAGTGGCCATAAATATTGCCAGCAAGTACACAGGAAACATTCAGAGGGAAGGAGGCGCGGGTGGGGAGACTCTGAGGGGGACCGGCTGCAGCAGCCACCAGCCATGTTCTGTGCAGCTGCCTGTGACTGACAGACCGACGGACTGTGCAGATTCTCCCCCTCCCCCTCCCTTCACCCCTCCCACACGGGCACGCATGCACGCACCTGCGTGCACACGCACAAGCACGCGCGGGCACGCACTTCTTATGCGTGCATCTCCTAGAGGCAGGACGTTAGGAAGCAGAAATACAGCGGGCAGCACTGGGAACACATGCTTGTGATGCACACACGATCTGAGCGAGGTTTGTGGGAACGGCGACTGAGCAATCCCACGTTCCCCTGCCTCAGCCAGTGGGCCGAGGCTGCCCTTTATTCATACCAGGCATCACCACCAATGTCCTTGTTGATTGACGGGGTTTCTGTCTCCAGAAAGGATGCTTGAGGGCAGCCTGCAGACATGTCTTTCTTTTGTCCACACTGAGAGACTTCTGGAAGGGCTGAGCACTGGCAGAGAGAAGAAGAGGTACTGTGCCAACAAGGGTGTCTTCTCTAAGCTATGTGCCCTGAGTCAAGGAGACAAAGTCTCTTGAACACGTGTGCCCAGTTCCAGTATGTGTAGGACCCTCGCTAGACACTCGGTCTTCTTTTCATACACCCAGAGGTCTATTTTTTTTCTTCTCTGTGGTGCTGGGTTGGAGCCCAGGCCCCTGAGCCAGGAATGCCCACCACTGAGCTACATCCAACAGCCCTGGCAGCACAGACAGACACTCAAGACGTGGAGGAAGTGCCATTGCAATACCTAACTGAAGCCTCAGCGTTGACCTAGTGGTGAATTCGACCTTACACTGACTCTGGTCGCAAGGTCACCACGGGAGCGTGGGTGGGACCAGGCCAGGAGTCCTACAGTGCAAGGTCCTGAGAGTAAGTCACGTATCAGTAGCATAAGAAAGAGGGGGGGAAGAGAGAAAGTGAAAAATGAGAAATCAAGGAATTTGAGACCACTGACCTTGAGACTCAAGCAGCCCACTGGGCCTTGGCGCAATCAATGTCTACGTGATGGAAATTACAAGTTTCCCAGTAGAACAGAACCGAAAAACATAAAGAAAGGCATCCTATGGAGCCATAACTAAAAGAAGGGAAAAGGCTGAGGAGAGATGGCAGAGATGGAGAGAGAAGCAGCTTCCGGGCAGCACAGCAGGAAGGAGCTCGGGTGTCCTCCTACATGAGGATAAAAATGCCCAGCCAAGGCCTAGGAGGACCTGAAGATCATCAGAAATGGGAAGAAGCCTCCGGCAGCCGTGGGCTGAAAGATTTGTATCCACAGAGGGCCGGGAGCTGGCCAGCCACAAATTTTTCCCAGCAAGGCTCAAGTAAGAAGAGTACCAGGAAACAGCTCCCAAGGGCTGTAAAACAAACGTCTTACTTAAGAGTTTATGTCTGAGTGAAAAATCAGTTATTGGAGAGAAATTCAGGGTCAGGTTTACAGAAATTCAACCTTTAATATACTTGAAAAACTGCTAACATGCATATTTTAGCAAGAAGAAAGTAAAATGGGAATGTAAGAAACTATGAACAGAGAAATCAGTGAAAATATTTGATAAGTAGAATTACAGAGAATTAAACATTAACTTTCTGTGTATCTGAATAAATGAAGTGACATGAAGGCATGAAAGATATTTTTAAAAGCATAGGAAGAGAGAAGAAATATAAAAGAGAAAACAGAGAACATGAACAGACATGCCTCTTGAAATACTGTAAATACTGTAATAAAGGGAAAGTGATATATGGATAATTGCATGTTTTAATATATTTTCTCAGATGCAAATATCTCTAAAAATACAAAAATAATGAGATGCTTTGGAAAAGTCAATAACAAATATATGACAACTTCATATCAGGAAACACAGAATGAGTGTTGCATGAGGTGTTCACAGAGGCAAGGTAAAAATGACTTGGTTGGACCGGAACGTCTTAGTCAGAGGGTAGTCAGCAGCTGCTGGTTGCCAGAGCCCCAAGTCAGAGGGTGGTTGGCGGTTTGCCATTGTCAGAGACCCTGCTTGGGGGTGGTTGGAGATTTCTGGTTGTCAGAGAGATATTGGTGGTTTCTGGTTTCCCTTTGGCTGTGATTCCTTGGTGAGCATCCCACACTCCGGAGACTCCCCTGCCAAATGCATCTGAGTAACATTTCCAAGCCATGGCAGTATGGTGTCTCTCACCATGGTGGTCTCCTGGGCTGAGACGATCTGTCACTGCTTTCTGTCAGGCCAGGCCCACTACTGAAGACAGATGGTACCCAACGAATGCCTGGGGAAGGAAGTCACATTAACTAATTGACAACCTTGAACTCAAACAACTCAATGGTGAGAAACCCTGCCCTTATGGGAAATCCTCAGAAAAAAAAACAACAAAAAACCTTTCTTAAGACAAATTCCTAAAGGCAATCTTAAAGCATGCAAACAGCCCGTTTGTCCAGAGCCGTCCCACCGTGGTGGAGAGGGGGGAGCCGGCGGTCAGGCCGCACGGTATCTTGTAGTCAGCCCTCTTTATGATTTCCAGAGACACGGGACAGCCCTGCTGCCGACGCCGCAGACAGCCACGGGAAGATGTAATTCGTTTTTAATGAGAACAGTTATACTACAGTAGGCAAAACAAACCACACAATGGAACTTTGCCTTTTGGGGAAATGTTATAGCTCATTAAGACATTTCGGTGCTCACTTTAAAAATGACATTCTTGGCAAAAAAGATTTTAATCCGTATACATTATCAATGATCTGTGATTCTTTTGGTTAGATTTTAATTTAGATTCTAAATAAGCTTCTGAAATCGTCCTTCCTGAAAATGAGAAGGAAATAATAATGCGGATTAAAGGTGAAGAGGCTCGTTCCTGCCAGCAGAGGCCCTGATGGCACTCGTCCCTGCCTTGCATGCCAGCCTTCGTGTGTGAGGTCACGGGAATGGCCAGCAGACACGTTCCCCGAGGCCACCTTGCATTCGTGAGGCCTGGGACTGGATTGGAGGGCAGCATTCCGGTGGACAGAACCTGGACCGACCGGCCGGTGCTCAGGAAACCTGGGTCTGTGTGCCTCGAAGACAGCTGTGGTTGCTGGCCTGTTACTTGCGGGCCCCGTGTCCCTGTGGTGAGCATTCTCCCGCAGAACGCGGTGTAGAGTTCCTCTTCCCTAGACATGAGGAAGACTGTGATCAGCCTCCCCTAGCTGCCAAAGAAACACTGCATTCATCATTCAAAGTGTATTTCTCTATTATTATAGTTCACATCTATGCAGAAATGGTTTTTAATTGCAAGATCCAGTAATGAACAATAATGGTTTTTCAATGGCTCTTTGTTGTTCTTTCACATGAAAAGCAGTGAACCACGGCTGGAATGTCAACTTCTTGCACTCTGGATGAGGGGACTAGCAAGCGGAGGGTGGCCTCAGTTCTGGTTGTCACTGCTGGCTGGGCTCAGGGCTGAGCAAGTCTCCGTGTTTCCCGTGGCTGCTACCACAGTATTACACATCAGTATCAGTGCGTTCCTCAGCCTCTGGGCAACGGGGGAAGGAGAAGCAAGGGAGGAGGCGCCTGACCCCCCTCGGCGCCCCCAGGCCCACCCTATGCGGGGCTCAGCAATGGCCTCGCCCCCTGAGCCTGTCCGTGGTCACCCAGCCCTCTGGCCTGTTCAGAGCCGAGAAGTCAGGGCCAGCAGGGAAAGCTCCAGTCGGATGGCTGAGGGAGAAGTTCTAGAGAATGTGGGCCCATTTGTGCAACCTTTCTCTCTTGGCATGGTATCTGCAAAATGAAGATACTGTGACACTCACCCCAAGGGCCGTCCACGACCAGCTGACCACACCAACACCACTGACCACCAAGCTCCGGACAGGACTGGCACAGAAGCTGCCAGTGAGCCGGTCAGCTCTGCGTGGAGGGAACTCCAGCCAGCACGCTGGTCCCTCGCAGGCTGGCCATGGCGCAGGCGCACTTTGGCATAGTCTCTCTGACTCCCCGTGTTCCCTTGGCATAGATAGTTTGCAAAGGCCCGCTTCAGGATGAAGACTGTAGCATTTGGCCATTCTTCATTGATTTGTTTTGCTTTCTTTACAAAAGCAGCTGCCAAATTTAGTCTGAGAAATGCCCTTTGCATTCAAGAACTGCTACAAGACTCAAACACACACACACACACACACACACACACACACACACACACAAAACAAAACAAAACAAAACAAAACAAAAAAAACCAACCCACCAAGCAGACAGTCTGACACATCTGCTTAATTCCACGGGCCAGAGTCCAGGGCTCCCATCTAGGAGGCCGGCCTTGTCTAAGTGTTTATGTTCACCTGTCTCATGGAGGTGTGTGGGTCCAATCACAAGGTGGACAGTGAGGGTGAACTTGTGACATCACACCCCTCTTTTCTTCCCATGTCTAGAACTTCAGGGACATTATCATTATGGAGAACACAGAAGTGATCACCTCCAACACACTTGAACTATACACGTGAACCAGGCCGTTCTTTTCTGTGTCTGCCAGGCTGCCATGTTATGGACTTTGGAGGGGTGGTCAGGGCTGGGCACTGCAGTGATGGGGGAGGGGTGGTGAGGGATGGACACTGCATTGATGGGGGAGGGGGTGGTCAGGGCTGGGCACTGCAGTGATGGGGGAGGGGTGGTGAGGGATGGACACTGCATTGATGGGGGAGGGGGTGGTCAGGGCTGGACACTGCAGTGATGGGGGAGGGGTGGTGAGGGATGGACACTGCATTGATGGGGGAGGGGGTGGTCAGGGCTGGGCACTGCAGTGATGGGGGAGGGGGTGGTCAGGGCTGGGCACTGCAGTGATGGGGAGGGGGTGGTCAGGGCTGGGCACTGAAGTGATGGGGAGGGATGGTCGGGGCTGGGCACTGCAGTGATGGGGGAGGGGTGGTCAGGGCTGGGCACTGCAGTGATGGGGGAGGGGGTGGTCAGGGCTGGGCACTGCAGTGATGGGGGAGGGGGTGGTCAGGGCTGGGCACTGCAGTGATGGGGGAGGGGGTGGTCAGGGCTGGGCACTGCAGTGATGGGGGAGGGGGTGGTGAGGGATGGACACTGCAGTGATCGGGGAGGGGTGATGAGGGATGGACACTGCAGTGATGGGGAAGGGGGTGGTGAGGGATGGACACTGCAGTGATCGGGGAGGGGTGATGAGGGATGGACACTGCAGTGATGGGGGAGGGGTGGTCAGGGATGGACACTACAGTGATGGGGGAGGGGTGGTCAGGGATGGACACTACAGTGATGGGGAGGGGTGGTGAGGGATGGACACTGCAGTGATGGGGGAGGGGTGGTGAGGGATGGACACTGCAGTGATGGGGAGGGGTGATCAGGGATGGACACTGCAGTGATGAGGGAGGGGTGGTCAGGGATGGACACTGCAGTGATGGGGAGGGGTGATCAGGGATGGACACTACAGTGATGGGGGAGGGGTGGTGAGGGATGGACACTGCAGTGCTGGGGAAGGGGGTGGTCAGGGCTAGGCACTGCAGTGATGGGGGAGGGGTGGTCAGGGCTGGGCACTGCAGTGATGGGGAGGGGTGGTGAGGGATGGACACTGCAGTGCTGGGGAAGGGGGTGGTCAGGGCTAGGCACTGCAGTGATGGGGGAGGGGTGGTCAGGGCTGGGCACTGCAGTGATGGGGAGGGGTGGTGAGGGATGGACACTGCAGTGGTGGGGAAGGGGATGGTCAGGGCTGGGCACTGCAGTGATGGGGGAGGGGTGGTGAGGGATGGACACTGCAGTGATGGGGGAGGGGTGGTCAGGGCTGGGCACTGCAGTGATGGGGAGGGGGTGGTCAGGGCTGGGCACTGCAGTGATGGGGAGGGGTGGTGAGGGATGGACACTGCAGTGATGGGGAGGGGGTGGTCAGGGCTGGGCACTGCAGTGATGGGGAGGGGGTGGTCAGGGCTAGGCACTGCAGTGATGGGGAGGGGGTGGTCAGGGCTAGGCACTGCAGTGATGGGGAGGGGGTGGTCAGGGCTGGGCACTGCAGTGATGGGGAGGGGGTGGTCAGGGCTGGGCACTGCAGTGATGGGGAGGGATGGTCAGGGCTGGGCACTGCAGTGATGGGGGAGGGGTGGTGAGGGATGGACACTGCAGTGATGGGGGAGGGGTGGTCAGGGCTGGGCACTGCAGTGATGGGGAGGGGGTGGTCAGGGCTGGGCACTGCAGTGATGGGGAGGGGTGGTGAGGGATGGACACTGCAGTGATGGGGGAGGGGGTGGTCAGGGCTGGACACTGAAGTGATGGGGAGGGGGTGGTCAGGGCTAGGCACTGCAGTGATGGGGGAGGGGTGGCCAGGGCTGGGCACTGCAGTGATGGGGAGGGGGTGGTCAGGGCTGGGCACTGAAGTGAAGGGGAGGGATGATCGGGGCTGGGCACTGCAGTGATGGGGGAGGGGTGGTGAGGGATGGACACTGCAGTGATGGGGAAGGGGATGGTCGGGGCTGGACACTGCTGTGATGAGAACAGAGGGGACAGTCAGGGTTTGGTTCTTTGTCCTGGGTCTTCAGATGTTTCCACTGTAGTGAGCAGAACAAGTCACACTTGTAAGAACCAGGCTCGTGTTTGTGTGTGCCAGAACATAAACTCGGAGTCTCACACCTTTTGCTCAGCTTTCTGGCTCATGGCTAGAATTCTACCGCTTGAGCCATACCTCCAGGCTGGCGCTTTGCTAGTTAATTGGAGACGGGGTCTCTCAGACTTTTCTTCCTGGGCTGGCTTTTGAGCTGTAGGTCTCTGGGTCTCAGCCACATGAGTAACTGGGATTGTAGGCATGAGACCATAGGGGTCTGCTCAGGGATCCAGATTTTATCACATTCTATGAACACTTGTGCGCTTGCTTTCTCCACAGTCTAATCTAGTCTTTTCTCCCTTCCCTGGAGGGGCTGAGACTCTTAAAACCTGCGGGCACAAACCAAGATCCATCATGCAAACACTGTTGGAGATTAATGTTGAACTGGGAACTCATCAAGCTCTTCTGTTTCTTTCAACAAATGGTCTCACAGACAGTTGGTGCAGCAGCCCCTGACTAGGACTTGGTGCCAGAATGCTGGTCTGGCTTTGAGTATCAACCGTTCACAGCCCTGAGGAGCTTGCCTGGAGCAGGGACAGCCCCTGCAGGAGGCCTGAGAAGGCCGACTCCATCCGCGGGCAGCCTCAGTCCCCAGAGTGGGCAGGGGAGACCCGGATAGACACCCCAAGACCTGCGAAGTTGAAAGGCAAGCTTTCTACCTGCCCAGTTGTCCCTGTTCTGGAAGAGGGGCTCATGATCCATCCCCCGCCCACCACAAGCTGTGCAAACACCGCCCAGGACGGTGAGGCACCGTGGAGATGCTCTGGAAACGTGGCCTGCGTGTGCAGCCCTCACCTGCCCACCCTCGTCTTTGTGTAATCAGGTGATTCCTAGTGGGCACATGGACCCCGGCGTCCCCTCCACCCAGGCCACCGCAGCCAGGTTCTCTGCGCTGTGCCTGCCCAGCACACACACAGCATGCTCCCTCTTCCTTCTGAAACTGTAGTTTTGCCAACAGTTCGACATCCACATTGAGCTCATCTTCCCCATTGCTGTGGGACGCTTGGGTCTTTCCAATCTGGACTGCTGCGTCCTTCAGGCCTGGGTTAGGGCTCTGTCTTCCATACTGAGGGAGGAGTTCGCTGTGGGCAGTAAGGCTTCGGCTTCAGTGTCTTTGTTAGCTGTGCGTCTTACACCAGCTACATGGATTTGGGGTCACAGAGCAGTG
Source organism: Perognathus longimembris pacificus (assembly GCF_023159225.1). NCBI lineage: Eukaryota > Metazoa > Chordata > Mammalia > Rodentia > Heteromyidae > Perognathus > Perognathus longimembris. The sequence goes on from NC_063181.1 coordinate 609,917, forward strand.
TGGAAGGCACCGCCTGCTCTACAATGCACAGGGCTTAGGTAAGCAGTCTCTAAAATCGGTGCTGTTCATACTGATTCCTTCTGA